>NC_044313.2:50478277-51078277 GCF_007474595.2 Lynx canadensis | reverse complement strand
GAGCCGTTAGCTGACAAGGGAGATTCCAGAGGATGCTAGAGAGTAGTGGGAAAAAATGGGTCCTATGAACTCAGGGCAAGAGTAGGGATAGGAGTGTAGTAAAGAAATGTTCCTTACTTGACAATTTTGCCTCAGGCCAGCTTTGCTTAGTAAACCTCATGGGATCATCTTGCTCACTTCAAAGGATATGGCCCACCAGAAGAACAAAACAATATTTCCCTCTGTGGCAACTTGGCATTGCAGCTGTCATCACAACTGTATCCAGAAAAAGCAGCTTATTCAAGTGGCAGCTTGTTCCTTGAGGCTTGTCTCATCTTTGAGAAATGCCCAGTGACACCTCTCAGAGGAAATCCCTCATTCCAGGACTCTGTGATATTTTCTGCAGGCAGCAAGCACTTTAGGAATATGTTCCTAGGCATAATGAGCCCTCAGATGGTGTTTGCTGGTGTCTGTTCACAAGAGAACCCAGACAGGGTTTTGTTGGAGACCAGACCAAGCTTCCCACATACAGCTCCAGGAGGCACTGAAGAATTTCTGGTTGTTTCATTAGACTTTTAAGAGCTGTTGATTGAGGACTTCATTGAAACCAGCTTTTATGTCTCCAACCTCTCCATTTCCTTTTCAATTTAACTGAAAGACTGCTGTTTACTGTTGTAGAGCAGAGTGGGTGACTGATTAAAAAAAATGTTTCTGTAACCTTGAAGATAATAGGGTGCCATCAAAGAGAAATGGATGGGGAAGTAGAGAGGACATTTCCCTGTTCTCTGTGTTCTCTAGAGCCTTAGACCCTGAAAGGGCCTTAGACCCTGAAGTAACTGGCCTAATTCTCAGAATGGAATTCTTCCTCAGAGAGGAAGCTAAAGACTATAGAAGTCCAATAGCTGGTCACTGAGTAATTCTATAACTGGAATACCTTGTTCACATCTGCAGAAGCTGGTTTACAAGGCAGGGACTCATTAGAGCAGGATGACTTCTTGATCAAGGGTTATATGTGGTCTTTCTGAAGAACCTGAGGTGTTTGGGCACCAAGAAGAAAATGCATCAAGAAGTCATAGAAACCATTTTCAAATATCTGAAGGACTGCCCCACTGAAATGTGAGATTTATTCTTTGTAATGGCTGATGGTCTGGCTAAGATTCATGAAGTATTTGGAGAACAAGTTTGACTCAATAGAAGGATGATATTGATTTGCCTTCAATAAGGGCCTGCAATACTTAGAAAGAGTAGTCTCCTGCCTTGGAGGATGGGACTATCCAATCCAAAAATATGTTCAAAGGGGTTTCCATGCTGGGAATATTTTTTTTTCAAAGCTAAGTTTAATCAACAAGATTTCCATCAAATCCTGAGAGTCCCCATCAAATATAGAAGTGAATGGAATTAAAGCAGACCTTTCATGTATCTGTTTTTTGTAATGGCATATCATCTGCTGAACAGTTTATTATTCCAGGTCTACCATGGCCCTTGGGATCATTAGTCTTAGCTGTGGTAGGGCCCAGAGGGGGGGTTGCTGTGAAAGGAGAGCCTACTTTATGGATATTTTTAAGGCTAAAACTAGAGATGTGTTGATTTGTTCTCAGGTAAACCTGGTGATAGAAAACAAAAAGTGGGGGATAGTAGCAAGCATGGCTGGCGTATCTACTGTTAGTCTAAAGATGGCAAATCATTCCCAGGTTTGAAAGACTCTTATGAGACCAGCAGAGACCAGGCCTCAGAGGGGGCCAAGGCCATGGGAAGGAATCTTTCAAAGAGACTGTTATAGTTAGCTTTGAGACTTAGGGCCATTAAGAAGTATCCAAGGCACTGGAAGCCCTGAGCTGCAGAGTGGCCTGGCATGCCCTTTGTCTCTCTTCCTTACTTACTTGGATATCCTCTAAGGCCCAAATTCTGAGCTGTAACTTGTCAGGTCAACCATATCTTAAGTGAAATCTCTGGTGCTTGAATCTTTTTCTTCCAGAAATCTTTCTCTGGCCCCATCAACCTATACTGGAGTCTCTTGCCTCTGAATTCACTGGTGGAGGGTGCATGAAAGGCTATGTGTCAGGACACTGTGAGGTCTCCAGGATAACCCTAACAAATTGGGTCTGTACATGCGCTGGGTCCTGTCTGACATTCTCTCTAGTTTCCATAAGAATGTCATTGTTAGCCCCTTTGAAGTATCTTACCCTTTGATTCTTCACTTTTCCCAGTCATGCTTCCTTCTAGGATGGAATCTGATCCCTGGCCCAGTGGAGGAAGTTCTTCCCAAGTTTAGGAGAACACTGTCTCTTCTCCCTTTTTTGTATACATTTCTTAAGGACTCACTAACATCTTCCAGGTTAGTGATGTACAAGCAAAAGCCATGGGCTCATCCTCAGTCAATCATTCAGTACATGCTCTAAGGGGACTGACTTTGTCATTTGCTCTGTTTGTGCTTTGTCCTAATATCTCCATTGGCTTTCAGGTGTTTCACTCATCTTCAGTGTTTCCTAATTTCCTCCTGAAGGTATCAGCAGTGTTTACTTATTTGACCATCACGCACCCCAACTGAGTTGCTCACAAGAATGGGAAAACACTGATCTATCTCTGCACCACCCGGTAACTTGGGTGTGACTTGTCTTGTAAATCTGAACTGGAAGAGTGATCTTATTTGGAGAAGCTATGAAATGCTTATCCTCAAAGAGTGTTTATGTTGAGGATAGGAGGAGAGTCTGTGTGCCCACAAGTACCAGGATCCAGGACCTGGGATCAGGCTAGAGGCCAGAGATAAGAACTCCTTCTAATCTTAAATGCAAATCAAAATAGTCAATAAATCAGGACAATTTATTGAGTGCCTACCATGTTTGAACAACAGGGGAGTGGGAATTTGTAGAAATAGATGAAGCCATCTTAACTGAAAACCTACCAGGTGCTTCTCATTTGTTGGAGACCTTTGGGACTAAGTTATGGTAGTGGTACCAGTTGTTGAGAAATTAAGAATCACAAAATCAGCTTCTTGTTTGGGACTGGGAAGCCTTTGTCATTTTTATTAGATTGTACTGCATCTTAGGATGGCAGAGATGAAACCTTAGCTTTCTGCACAGCATTTTTTATGCCCCTTGATGAAATGTGGAAGACACTTAACTTCTTGAAGCCCATTTTCTCATCTACAAAATGAGTCTATCAATACCTATCTCAGATTTACTCTGAAAAGTAAATAAAACACTGTATGTTAAGTGCTTAGCACCCCATACACATCTGGTAGGCACCAATGAATTAACTGTGGCTAGACCATCATTGCTGGAAACCAGTGTGAAGAAGCTGAGAAACATATTGTTTGTGTTATAGCCTATCTTCTCTCATGGGAAGTCCTGATTTCAGGTTCTTTTATCTCTACCAAATTTTATAGTATTGAGCTAGCGCACTGTAAATAGGGTATTTGGAAAATGTCTGATGTGCCAGGAAAGAAAAGGACAAATCTCTCTAACAGAGCTATGGGGACTTTTGTGTTAATTAAAGCAGCAAGGAACTGTGGGAGGAAGACAAAGTTAAGAGTGTGCTTCATACAATCTCAAGGGTGAAGACTGGGTACAAGAAACTGGAAGAGAAGGTGGTCCCAGAAGAGAATGCTGATCAGCATCAAGCTTAGCCAAAGTTGAACTTGAGAGAAGGACAAGCCAATTATAAAATAGATCAACTGGGGCATTGAGGTACCATTTTCCTTCTAGTCAGACACAGGAACCCATGGCCTAGATTCTGGGTGGATTTAAAGGGAGCAGAGTATAGCGTGGATCCAAAATAGGACAGTCTGCCCATCTCTGAGCAGAAATCCTCTCATTTTTCTTGTGGATGCTTTCAATTTAGGTAGATAGTCCCTCAACTTTCTTCACAAAGCAAACTTGTCATCACTCCAGCCATGTGCTTTGCATATACATTAGTGCTCAAATAGCACTAATTCTTTGAAAATATAGAAACTGTTATTGTGATAGCAATTTGCTCCTAAGGAGCAAAGGCCATGGCAGGCTGTCATTATCTAGATTTTTTTCTATGATCCCCTCATCAAAAAAAATAATAATATTTCGAATGGATTGCAATGTGGTTAATGAGATATTTACAGTGAAGATTATCAGAAGTGGAGAGGCCTAGACATTTATACTAGTTGACTGGAAAGATTAACCCAAGGCACTTTGACCCACCTTTTGAGAGAAAAAGACCTCCCTAAATTTCAAAGAAAAAAAAAAGCTTGCATTAGCTTGCATTCAGATTGCATTTTTAAAGTCAGAAATCTGAAATTAGCCTTATACACAGGACCCAGGTCACTGCTGGGAAGAGTGAGGTAGGACATATATTTATAAATGCCCATGATGGCTCTAAATGGACAAAGATTTATATGAGTGCAGAAGTAGATCTAAATATGCTACATTTATGGATTTTTTATTTGAATAAAGAATCAAATTACATTTAAAAAAATTTTTTTTTTTCAACGTTTATTTATTTTTGGGACAGAGAGAGACAGAGCATGAACGGGGGAGGGGCAGAGAGAGGGAGACACAGAATCGGAAACAGGCTCCAGGCTCTGAGCCGTCAGCCCAGAGCCCGACGCGGGGCTCGAACTCACGGACCGCGAGATCGTGACCTGGCTGAAGTCGGACGCTTAACCGACTGCGCCACCCAGGCGCCCCAAATTACATTTTTAAATATTGAGTCAACTGTCCTTAGAACTGAAGCACTAGGTTTGCTTCTTTGGTCCCATGAACAGAAGTTGAAGCGATAAATGACCAATTCTACTCAATAAGAGAGGAGAGAATGATTAGACACAGCAGCTCTTTTGTTAGAACAAAATGACATCTCCTGCCTGTCTTGTAGTTTTCACAGAAGTATTTAGAAAGTGTGGGAAAATGGGGCAGAAAAGTAAGGTTCTGTGAGGAGTTGTGGAAGAAGAGTATATAAGTGCTGGAGAGTGGGTCTGGGTATGGAGCTCACACTGTTCAACTCCTAAATATGCTCCAATGGCCAGTTCTCAAGTAAATGCATTGCAGTTTTCAAGATATCAACCTGTTTCTTCCCTTAATGTTCCCACTAGGTACTTCCTTTTTAGCTCCCAGTTATGTGTACTAATGACCCAAACAATAAAGAGTTAATGATGGATGGTGCTCATTTAATTGGCTGAAATTGAATGATGTGCACTTTCTGAATCCCGTTAATTATTGGATCTAATCTACATATTGGCAACTTGTCATAAGAGTCGGGTTGTGAATGCTGAATCAAAACTTTCGAGGGCTTGGCAGTAGTAAAATGGCAATGTGTTAAATGCTCTCTTAGGAGATTAGAAAGGAACTTTTGTGTAAGTGTAATATAGCCATGGTAAGATAATGGATTAAATAGCTTTCTTTAAGATATTGGCTTTGTATATCTTGTATATTCAAAAAATAGCCTTTGTGATACTAATGTGACTCTTTAGGCACACACAAAATAGACAATGGTCAATGATGAGTTACTGTGTTAGTATGTGGGAAAGTTTGCAACCTATTCTGTGCAACCAAAAAACAGCCTGCTCTTGGGTTTCCTACTGAAATTCACAAGGCTTCATGGCTAAACTTCCACTAGGGTTAGGACTCCTAAAATTTAGGCAAAATTGAGGAAGCTACTAAAATTTGTCTCGTAAAATGTGACTCATGGTACTTTGTGTTTTACTCAAAGGGATTCTAAGGACCAGACAAAATGGTGGTTTGAAAATATTTCATATACTACAAAACCGTGCACAGTTATTGTTGTTTTGACTATAAAGAGCTCTCCTGGTTTGTAAGAAAATGTTTTCTCTCATCTTCCCCTGCCTTCTCTGAGTCATAGTGTATACCTATCAATTCTTAGCATATTTATCCCAGGGATATGTGAAAATCTAATTGTCCTTTTGTCCTTCTGTTGGGGACCCAGGCTGGATGACAGGCACATTGTTATCCAGGCATCCTTTAGATGTTTCGAAGTGGGTCTGGTAAGAACCAAAGCTATGTTTCCAATTAATTTTTTAAGTAAACAATTTTCTCAGAGTACATTAAAAGAGTTCAACAATAAAGTATGGCTTGCTGCTGTTCAACTGCCAGAAAATTTGGATCTCTTTGGGTTTCACTAATATCAAAAGCTTCTGTTTAATATGACTTTGTATTAAAGTGGGCCTTACTGTCAACTTAGAAAAACCTCTTGTTTAATCTCAAATTTTGTGTAGATTTTATTAATCCAATGTGCATCTGTTAAAAATAACTCCAGATAATGTAACGTGTGATTAAATGGAACTTTTAATACAGCCATTAGCTGGTGGGATTTTTTTTTTCCATTTACGCATTCCAAACAGAGCCTGATAAGATGGCACTACCATTTAGCCTGAGGTGTGGAATGTTAATCGTGGGATCTCAGACAGTGTGTTTATTTTTTATTTATTTCCTGAATGTGCCACTCAGAGCAGTGTGCCAGATAGGGGTCCTGGAAGGCAAAAGTTCTCTGTTTAGCCTTGGAGCCTCAAGAAGCTGGCAGATTAGCCCCTGCCCCAAGGGCAACACCAGTGTGGTGGAAAAAGGCAGAGAGTAACATTAAGCCGGAGCTGACGTACATTTTTGTTCTGTCAAGAGTTGCCTTTCCCTTCAGGGCTTTGTAAGGAACATGTCGAATGAGGACAGAGCAGTGAACAAGACAGGCATGGTCCCTGCTATCATAGCCCTTGCTTTCTCGCTTCTATGTGGCCACTAGTTAAGGATGCTGTCTGTCGTGGTTTTATGGTTTGATCTCCACTCTATTGAGTTTCAGCTCACTGAATGGTGTTTATGCCCTGTTGACCACCATTTGGCTTTTAAAATCATTCTTTAGTGGCATTTCTGCTGTTTATATATTAGTTTTAATTCCTCGAAGTAAGGGATTTTGATTCCATTTGATTCAATGCTTATTTACTAATTACCGATCATGTTTAAGACTCTGCATTTTCACTCTTCTTCCATTAGGCATAAAGTAGCCCTTCTTTTAAGCCTGGCCCATCCAGAGTCATGAAGGAAGGTGGGGCACGAAAGTGCTCTACATGATGGTGCCACATCTCAAAGGTCACTGTCTATGTCATAGAGATACATGGTATACATTCTAATGTACAAATGTACATTTAAAATGATCCCCAGGCACATGTCTGGTGTTCTAATAAAAGCATTGTATATTAAATATAGCAAGAAAATTTCCTCACATATCAAATGAGTCCTGTCAGAGATACCTTTTTTGGGAATAAAAAAAATTTTTTTAATGTTTATTTATTTTTGAGAGAGTTTGAGACAGAGCATGACGTAAGAAGTGGCAGAGAGAGACAGAGGCAGAATCTGAAACAGGCTCCAGGCTCAGAGGTGTCAGCACAGAGACTGACATGGGGCTCAGACCCATGAACCATGAGATTATGACCTGAGCCAAAGTCAGACACTCAACCAACTGAGCCACCAAGGCCCCAGAGATACCTTTTTAAAATTCACCTAAAAACACTTTATAATCCAGTGTGCCTAGTGCTTGCTCCTTTCCTCATCATGTAAGGGACCAGAACAATTCCTCTGATTAATTAGGGCAGTGGAATAAACGGGACTAGACTCAGAGTGGATTTAATTTCTAACTATGCAAGTCAACCAGCTGTGGAGCATCAAGCACATCCCATAACCATTTTGAGCTTCAATTTCCTCATCAGTAAAATGGGGATTATCCCCATACCTTATGGAGTTATTAAGATCAAATAAAGTAATTCTGGGAATATGCCTTGTTCCCTGTGCTTGGGTTCAGTTAATGTTATTTCAGTCTGGTGGCTGGGATGGGGACATGGGTAAAGAAGGACAGTGGGGTGTGAACCTCCCAGACTTAGGGGAGGCAGATTTTAATTCTGTGTCCTCTGGGTGACTGTGAGGTGAGGTCAGGAGACCATTTTGTCCTGGGAAGGATCATCACTGAAGTCTTGAAACTCCCTTCATTTTTAGCAGCCCAGAGAAGGGCATTCAATTTTCCTTGTTTCTGTCTTGGGGATTACAATCTACATTTGCAAGAAAATGAGGGTGTCATTTTCCTAGTTTCCAGGCACCTAGGGTGATTCATTGTAGCATTGGAAGTAGTTAATGGCAATTGAGGTAGCAGCAGTTTGGGGCAGCAAGCAGGACCCTGCCAGAGATCCTGGGTAACTCTCAGGTGTTATTACAACCTGTCTGGCTTTCTGTTGTGCTCCCTGGTTTTTCCATCAAGTTATCTGCCAGTCTCCTGCTCTCATTTCCTGGGCAGAGATTCAGAGGTCAGCCGGAAACCCCTTTGCATTGCTACAGAGGGGCTGCTGCATTGATTCTTGTATTTGGTTTTGATCACAGATTGAAATTAGATTGCTTCCTCTCCTGGCTTGGCTTATGATAGCACTGTGTAGTTTAAGAAAATTTATTTACTGTGCGTTTTGTTTCATGAAAAGCCTGGTAATTTGTTTCTGTCCTCTACTCAAAGAAAATAGGTCAAGGACTGGCCAGCATCCAGGGGTAATGAGGTGTTGGTGAGAAAAACACCACCAGAGAAATGGATCTTTATTAAACCCTTCCTGTGGTGATGGTGGCAATATTGCAGCACTCTAGGTGATGGGTCTCTATTTCCTTATGGCTTGACTGGAATTGGCTGATTCCCTCTCGAGGGGCCCCTGCATCCCAGATGGTGGACTATGTCTAAGTTTGGCAACCCACATTCACCTGATGGAATAACACTTTCAAAGTGTGCGTGCAACTGAGAAGATGGAGGGGACTTAGCACTCAGTTGTGAGCCATGTGTAGATGTGTGTATTCATTTTCAAGTTGTCTTCAAGCTCCTCTGGGGAGGATGAGTGGATGGGGGAGTATGCTTTATCTGTATTTATAGGGAGCTTCCTGAGGCTCCAAGGCCAGAATCCTGTGACTGAAGCTTGTTACAAAGAATAAAGAAAGAAAAGGTGTTCGAGCCCAAGAGGGCAAGGATGGTTACCAAACTTTCTCAGTTCATGGTGTCCTTTGTGTCTCAATTATCTTCGGTGATATTTCTAAGCATGCGTACACACACAGAGTTCCGTTTATTAACTGGTTAGGTACATTCAAATTAGTATTTATGTCCTAACACTTAGTGGTCATTTAGAAAAAAATACACATACATTGGAAGAAAATATATTTATTCTTAATAAATTGGCACAATTACTGTCAATGCAATATGTGCACCTGTTGGGTAGTGCACAACTTCTCATATCTTGGAATCAGATTGGACACCACTACCCTCATCTGCCATTTCACACTGATTTTGTATAGTCCTTGCCTTTTATCACAGCGACCACTGAAAGTTTCACAAAGACATGAGATAATCAAAAGCAAAGCATCATGACTGAACAGTGAGACTGAGAGCTACCTCAAGCTAGTAGTTTGTGGGGTGTTTGACAGCTGTTGAATATTGCTTTGCTTTCCTCCAAACTTCAAACTATTAAAAGATTCATTTTAAATGGAAATTAATTTAAATTCATTTTAATTTAAGTATCCCACAGTGCTTCTCTGAGTATACTGCAGTGATGTGGGGGGCCTCAGCACATAGTTTGGGAGCCAGGGCCTTAGGCACAAGATGCTCTCAGCTAACTCATAACTGGGAGTGAGCCAGAATTAGGGCTTGTTTCGTCGGCTGTCATTATGAGCACTTCAAATCTCACCTTGGACCCACTGCTAAAGGAAGGTGTCTGAACTTCACTTTGCAGACACTGCATTGGGTTTGATGATTCCAGAGGTGAGGTGAACCCCGGCTATTCATCACAACTAATAACACTGTATGGAGCTCCTTCTCAGCAGCCAGTTCCAATAGGCTTCGTGGGGCTTTCCTCTTTTAACAGCATAACTTCACCCTCAAGGAGAATGCAATCTTGTCAAGACTCTCATGAGCTCAAGATGGATATAGATTCTAGATTCAAAAGCTTGCAATTCGTATTTGACATTTTGCAGGATAATGTTTTTCTTTCCTTGACACAAATTGGGGGAATCAAAATGATTTAAATATTTATTGAATTTAATTAAGGAATGAAATTAAAAAAAAATTTTTTTTCCAATCTCCACTTAAGAGTGTCATGCTCTACTGACTGAGCTAGCCGGTTCAATTCCACTTAGATCTTACTGAAACAGCACCATTTTCAAACCCAGCAAGAACATGCTACAAGTACAGACAAGGATTTCTATGCAAATTGGCAGCAGAATCCCTAAATGCAGATTCTCTGTTCTGAACTGTTAGGGACCAAATGAGGGTCGTTTAAATGGAAAAAGGCCGCTTTGCATCCAGTGGAATGAAATTCACTTTCCACATTTACATTTGTGATGATGTCAGTAAATCTTCATGTTAAAATTTGGTTGCCAGTGACTAGACATCTCCCTGTGGAGGCCTAGGGCCTGCACATATTCTGTCATGTTTATTATCCAAGGAAGAGGCTCCTTTCAGCCCCAAATGGGTGTGTGGTAGCAGGTGGGAACTGCCATTGAAGAGTTGAGAGACCCTAAATCTCTTTTCATCAGATCTGAATGTTGGTGGCAATATAGAAACGCATTGAAGTGTTTCTAACAAAGCTGCCCTCCCTGCCTGGCATTCATAGAGGGAAAGAGGGTATTTTGCACCATGACAACAGGTGACCTCTATTTGGAATTGTCAACAAACATTAATAGGCCTTCTAAAACACATATGCTGTAATGTAAGAGACTCGCTGCCTGAAGGGAAGGCCGGGTATTCAGCAGCACTAAGGCAGCTCTTACAGGATGTCAGCAGACGTGGTTAATTGGTAATGATTAGGGCTGTCTGAAAGCCGATTCCCTGAGTTTGGTGAACACATAATTGTTGTATGTAACCCAGAGCGGCTCTGCTCTTTCATCTATATGAAGAGATCAGAAAAGAGAGATTTACGGCTTAGGTTGCCCCAAGCACACATAGCAGGCTTAATTTTCCTTTCCAAGGGAATTTGAAGACTGCTGTTGTGACTAGTTCTCTGTGGCTTATATGGCATGTTGAGGTCACCTGCAAGTTTTTGTTAAATGATTGATTGACTGAAATTAATGATTCTGTCAGAGCTGTAATGGAGGTAAGATGGAGGAGACTGATAAATACAAAAGCTAAAGCAATTCTTATAAATGCACTTATGTCTCTTTCTATTTAAATAAATCAGACAGAATACATATATCCTGGATGGTGTTGGGTGTCCCCTCCCCATTTTCCTCTCTAGCCCTAAGCTGTTTTCTTTTGAAATCTGAAGCTTTGAAATGAGTGGCCATTTATTCAACTCCAACTGTAGGATATTTGAACCCTTTGTCACTTCATTCCTTCTAACCTTTCCCCAAACACCTCAGCCCCTGATAAGGGGCTGATTCCAGTGACTGCCTTAGATTAAATCAACTGAACTCAGCAAGTTGTATTTGAGCTAATGGCTAAGCA
The DNA here is from genome assembly GCF_007474595.2 of Lynx canadensis. Lineage (NCBI taxonomy): Eukaryota > Metazoa > Chordata > Mammalia > Carnivora > Felidae > Lynx > Lynx canadensis. The sequence continues at coordinate 51,066,871 of NC_044313.2, read as the reverse complement.
ACTTGGGGAATGTGGCTGGTGAGTTGGGGAGTGGGTGGAGGGCAGGTGTTTGCTTCTAAATGTCAGATTTCTGAGGCGTGGAAACCACCCTGTAAGGTCCTTTTAGGAAGGCAGTGAAAGCAGCTGTTTAGTGACAGACTGATTTAGGGTTGGGTTCTTAAATCCCATGAAGGGAATCCAGGGGCCAGTTAAGAAAATACCAAAATGACTCTTTTGATTACCTTTCAAAGGGCAAGAGATTTTTTTTTTTTTTATAGGCGATTTATCCAACTTACTTCTAAGTCACAAAAGCTAACAAGAGCCATCTCCCACATGGGTCCAGAGCAGCACATGGGTTATAGGACCTCTTCCTGAAGTGGCACGAGGTTCAAAACTAGGAAGAACATATTGGAAGCAAATTGGCCAAGGTAATGGAGGTACTGTGCACTCCAAGTATTTATCTCATATTTTGTGCCCTTTGGCGAAAATAGGTATGGATTGGGACTGTCTAGTTCTATACATAAGAAAGGCCCGCAGGAATTATGTTGATGTCCTTGCCAGAGCCATAACCAATACCCACGATATTAGAACTGGGAGCTACCCAGCAGTTACTTGTTTCATTGATTTGTGGATTCTAGTGTGTCCTTTTAGAATCATCTGGGATACTTGTTAAATATTCACATTTCTAGGAACTGCTTCCAACCGTTTTATCTAGATATGCCACAGAACTTAAGGAATCTTCACTTTTTTTTAAACAAATTCCAAGGTGACCTTGCAGTTTGTCCCCAGCTTCCAATTCCCTTGTTTAACAAGTGATAAGACCAAAGGCCAAAAGGAGAAACTAAAACTATTCCATTTGATAGGAATAGCTCTCTGAATGGCCTATGACTAGTATACAGGCAAATTGTATATGGAAATCCTTGGGTTTGAGTAATTTTGGTCATCTTAATCCATGGCTATTTCAGTACCAATCATCTTAAGGTGTGGTAGCTATCGAATTCGTGGCCTCCCAAGTATCTTACAAATGATTCAAATAGGTGAGGTCTGGAAAACTGCTATTTCTTGATGATAGTTAAAACTCCATTGTCTGCATATCATTGAAGCAACAAAGCAATATTTATATAAACTGTCATAAATTAAGGCATTCTGTTGTGGATGGAAATTTTAAATATTTTCCCCCAAAATTTCTAAAAAGGCTAGGACTGACTTGGAATTCTTTATACTCATTCCTGCTGGGAGATAAGAAATGGTGTCCCCTCACTAGTTTATAAACCCATGATTTAATTAAGTGGAGCTCAAACTTGCAGTGCTCCAAACACAATGTTTGTGGGCTTACATTTAAGGCCTGAATGAATATGAATATATGTATATACATATATATATACATATATATATATATATATATATATGTAATCATTTTATGAACTTGTGACCCTTGGTGCCTGTAACCTATCTAAGAGCAAATTAAGGAATTTATAAAAAGAAATTTATTAAAGTAGCCTTCTCTTTTTAAATCTGTGTAGCTTCTATAAATGCCCTTTAAAGTGTTTTGGAAAGTGGTCATTGCTGAACTAGGGCTAAGTTGCATAAATATTTAGTAATAGATATGAGCGTGTTTCTTGAAGTTGTACATATGTCAGAGTTTCCATAGCTGCTCCTATAAAGCAAAGCCTATTAGCAGTGTGGTGAAAGACAAAGGGACAGTGAGCCTAGATAGATACACATACTTGCTGTTGCCAGGGATAGCAGTGCATTAAATTATCATTGTTCTGGTTCTGTTCTTTAAAAAGCTAAACAAATCTTTGATTGGAGATTGTTTTTGGTTGTCATTTTTAATAATAATTAGTTCCCCTGATCCAATCAGTATCTTTTAAGGTGGTATTAAAACTTCATGACTGGAAAGATACTGTATTTACAGGAGAGGTACTTGCTAGGTCCACAACTGGTTGATTTCACATGGCCAAGAATTTCCCCAGAACTTCAACTTGCGATTCTTTCACCCTTCAGAATACTGAGTTTTGCTTTATTGTTGTTTTTAACCCCAATTATACTGATTTCATATTTTCTCTGGGAAGAGAGAGAGCTAAGTATATATTTTGTATGTACTTCCAATAGCTGCACAATCTTCAGTGGCATTGAATACAACACATGACCATAAACCTTACACAGAAAAAGAGGGATGTGTAATCTTTGAGTAAAAATTGTGTTAGGATTTACAGTTTTCTGGGCACTGTCATAAGCACGAGGCTTCAAAAGTAAATAAAATGTTGCCGTAAGTAATCAGAGGTCTAAATAGACAATCACCGTGAAACGTGTTACAATGCATGTATAAGAGGAGGCCTAAAGAAGGGGGAGCTAAATTCTAAGTGGGGCTTTCAGGAGAAGCAGTGACTCATGAACAAAGAGGAAGAACCTATGAATTCATTGTTTAGCTTGAGAGCTGTAACTTGCATCAACCATTATTGCTATTTTGGTGGTAGAGAAATTAATATAGCCTTCAGACAGAGGGTAGAATCTGTTCAAAGGTACAGAGACTTGAGAGGATGTGGTGTGTTGGAAAATTACAGGTATACAGTATTGCTGGAGTATCATTTACAAGGAGGGTGGTACTATCGCTGAATAGGATCATGAGCTTGACTTTCAAATAGGCTCATACATCCATGTATTGACATGCTGCTTCAAGAGTTCAACAGTACTGAAGGGATATAGAGATTCTGAAATGCTCAAGGTCTCATGATGAGTCTATGAGGCTTAGTTCCTTAGCTTATGAGGCTGTTGGAAAACAGTAGGCCTTACTGTCTCAAAAGCTTAAGTTACTCTCAGAAGGTGATCTAGCTACCAAGTCATCTGTTCCTGCAGATCAACAATGGGTCAGACACCTGGATAAAAAGTCTAAAAAGTGCTTTGTCATTCAAATAATTTAAATCTCTGATGGGTGTCATATGGAAGAGGAGCTCCTTAGAAAAAGGTTTTAGGAAAATTAAGCAGGCTTTCCTTCTCTTGCTTCCTAAGTCTTTAATGTGCCAAAGTGCAATATTGAATCTCCAGGAGGACGGTGGAATATGTCCTCATTTCCTAAAATTATTTGTTGGTGAAAACTTTTTTCACAAGTACTTATGTGAAACTAGTGTTGCCTAGAATGCTCTTCGAGTAAACATCCTTTTAAACAGGCTTCCTAATTGTACATCGAGTGGAATTTGCTTTCTCAAAAGTTCTACCCACTCAGTCCCTAAACTGACAGTGAAGAAGGGGTGAGGACCACTTCATTCAGCAAATGCTAAATGTGCCTCCTACTAATTATTTGGCATCATGTTGGTGAAATATAAAGGGTTGCATTCCTCCCATCCTAACTGGTCACTTTTGCAAAGACACAGCACCAGACCCTGGTGAGCAGTGTGGGGTCTGCTGGGAAGTTTCCAGCAAAATACAACTCTTCTTGACCTTGTACCATTTAAAGTCACAGAGCTATTTAAGCAGCAACCAGGGCATTCAGAAGAGCTGTGACTAGGCATAATGTGCCCTTTGAGGGTGACCATTCATTTGTTCATCTAATTAGCACTCAGCACCTTTGGCTGCCCCACACGTCTTAAAAAAAAAAATCTCAAGCATGTGGGGCTTTGGTGCTTGGATTGCAGGGCTTGCATGAAAATCAAGGCCTGGACTTGTATTTATGGAGGTTTCTTCTTTCCACTACGTCTTACCTATTTCCTCAGCCCTGTTCTCAGTAATGCCTGCCACAAAGAACCTCATAAATTTAGCATTTGCAGCTATAAGTTTGTCATTCTTTTCTTGAAATAAGATCGGGGCACTATTATAAAACAGCAGAAGGCTGAATGTGAAAGCAGCCAACATATTGTTGACTGATTCATCTGGGGCATTTAGTTCTTCAAAATGGAAAAACAAAATAGGGTCTAAAAAGCAAACACAGTAAATTAAAAGAATGTTATTCTATGCATAGAACAGCTGTTTTAATACTTGCTCAGTAGGGTCATATGACTGACCCACTTCTTTTAGGATAAAATATGTCTTCCTTTAAGGTTATTATTAAAGACACATGGAGACATTTACTTTGGTCTCCTTGTCAGCATTGTGCCATGTTGTTTTTTTTTTTTTTTTTTCAAAGAAAACCTCACCATTTGAATTTGGTTTGGATCCATTATTTGCATGAAAATGATAGTTAATTGTGTCCATGTGATGATAATTAGTGTTTAGCTAAGAGGACCTTGGCATTGTTAGCCCGAGGCGAGGTGTGAGTTACAAAAAAGTGTACTGGTGGTAGCTGTTTTTCTTTTCAGTAACTGCACAGCTCTGTCTGTTTTACCAACTAGGAAAATAAATTAACAGGAAGTGAAAGATTATAGTGTGCACATGAAGTAGGATATAGTTATCCACTGTAGGGGAAAAGCTTCACATTGAGCCCTCTTTGCATGATGGATACTCATTATCTCATTTCTTTAGCTAATACTGAATGCCTATTCTCTTAGGGTCTGCACTGTTCATTACATAATTTAGAAGCTCTAGGAGGACAGGGACACCACAGTAGTGTAACTGAAATCTCTTCTAGTTTTAAATCGGAACCAGAGTCTTCTTGCTCACCTGAGACTTGTCAATGGTCCCAAAGGTGCTAAGTGGCAGGATAAGAGGCCAAATCTTCCTTAATTTGCTTTGCTTGGCACCATTCATTCGGCAAATTTTATCAAGTGCCTAGAACAGAGCAGAATGCTGGGTCAGGGGTCCCTCCTGCCTCACTTACTGGGTCCTGGTCATTGTGGATTATCCAGGCAGTGTCTGTCTCTCTGAATACCTTAAAGGCCAAGACTAATTCTATTTCTTCTTAGAACATGCAGTTCTCTTTTATATTACACGCATGTAGTTGTATTGTATCAGACATGTAATAAATATCGAATGCATAAATGATAGAATGAATGAGTGATCTCGTCATATTCTAACTTAGGCCAGGGTCCATTCTACCTCCTCTGTGACAGGGGATTATCCAACTTGGTCTTATATTGTCTCCTGGTGATGGGGCCCTGTCTACCTTATAGTGCAACCCATTTCTCTCGGCATCTCTGACTACAGAATTGTACTCACTCTTAATCCCCCATCCATTATAATGTCCCTGGCTCTATCTTAATACAGAATAGGTCAGCTTCCTCTTTCACATAATCCTTCATATACAGCAAGATATCTGGCATATGTTTCTTATCTCCAAATTTAACACAACACTTCCATCAGTTATTCCTCATATAACATAATTCCCCTATGTGTCACCATATTGGATGCTTTCATATCAACATAGCTAATTTAGCCAGGTTTGTTGTTGTTGTTGTTGTTGTTAAGTATGGGGGCAAAGCCCAATGTAGTATTTAATACAAGAAGGAATGATCAGAGTGGAATAGGTCCAGAACATTGCCTTTGTTCATCTGAATTTCTACTTATTCTTATAAACATTGTGCTATTTGATATTTTATTGTATTTTGTTTCTAGCCATCATGTCACTGGGTTGATTCCTATGAGCTACTGGTCATCTAAACCAGAGGTTTTCAACTGGGCATGATTTTGTCTCCCTGGAGATAGTTGGTACTGATTGGAGACCTAATTGATTTTTACTATTCGCAGTGGGTGCTGATACTGACAGCCCTGGTAGAAGCCAGGGATACTGTTAAAACCCTACGATGTGTAAGACAGCCTCACACAATAAAGAATTGTTGTGCTCAATTGTCAGTAGTTCTGTTATTGAGAAACTCTGATCTAAACTACGTAGTCCTTCTCCTTGGCACCTCATGGAACAGACCTTGATCTTCTGTTATGGGAAGCCTTTTAAATCTTTGAAAGTGACTCAGTAAGATCGCCTCTTCCCAAGCCTGCTGCCAACCATTTCTAAGACTTCCAGTATCTTAACCTGCTAATCACCTACCACTTTGCAGTTAGAGTATTGTTCCCAGCACAGAACAACGCTTTGGTTGACATCTGAAACCTAGGAAAGGACTTCTCAAACTTTACTATGTGTAGAAATCATCTGGGGATTTTGGTAAAGTCAGGCTCTGATTCAGGAGGGCTGAAGCTCTGCTGTTCTAACAAGCCCCCAGGTAGTGATGATGCAGGAGGCCAGTGACCATACTTTGAGAAATAGCAGGTATCCTATTGGAATTATTTGGTCAAGAGCTTCTTCTGGTCCCTTGAGGCAGATTACAAGTGTTTGAGGCTGGGAACCTTTGGCTACCACCCTTGGCTCTGGCCATGTGGCAGGATAGAGCCAACCAAACACCGTGATGCTACAGTGCAAAGGCCAGTGGTCTCCTAATTGCCAGGAAGTGTTTGTAACTTACAGATCCTTGCTGAGGAGAAACAACAGCAAAGCAATATTCCTCTTCTAAATTGAGAACTGCAGGTAGGAGTGAGGGGGGAGCTGCCCCCAATCACAAACTTGGAAGAATGTAATATTCAGTTGTGAGTTGGTTTCTCCAGATATGCATATGTTTATAAATTATCCTAGGAGTTCCTTTTCCTCATTCGCTTTATTGTAGAGTGTATTTCTTTAAAGTGACAGGTTTAATTTTTTTCTCCACTCTGTGTAGATTTCATGGATGATGTAGCTTAATAAATCAAACCGATTTCCACCATTGTATCAAGACTCTTTAATCAGTTCTTTGAATTAATGCAATCAAACGGTTGAATTCTTACATTCATCTCTATATTTACGGCTCTGTTGTGCTTTTTTATTGAATTGGAAGAGGAATATCTTCATTCACAGATGAAATAAAATAAATCTAAGCAGGTTATCCAGTAAACGGACTGGGGTGTAGAGTATGGTGTGTGTGTGTGTGTGGTGTGTGCGTGCGCACTGCGCTTATGCATAAAATTACACAAAGAGTCATTAGCACAGTTCTAATATTAGTTTTCTGTTGGGACTTCAGATTCAGGAAACTAGCATTGTATCAAGTTCTATCATAATGGTTCTATTTTACACGTTGTTAACCCAGGGCTTCTCAAACATGTTTGGGGAGCAGAGTATTGGAAATCATGGTGCTTCTTGAGGAATGCCTGGATTTTTTATGTGTTCTAGTTAAGAGCACAGAATCTGGAGACAGACTGCCCAGAGAAAATGTCAGTTCCTCCACGGACTGGCTGTGTGACTTTGTGCATGTTACTTCGCCACTCTGTACCTCCTTTCCTAAAGGAAATAGGGATAATGGTGTCTATCTCATGGAATAGCTGTGAGGATTATAGCCATAGGTATTTGGACCCATGACAGGCACATGGCAAGAATTCTCTATATGGAGACTATTATTAATATCACTCCAAACTTAAAACAGCTAAACATGTCATTTTCTGCCAAATCAGAAATGCTGTCTTATGATACATTGTCTCAGAGACAACAGTAAAAGGCAGTGAGGATCTAAGAAAAATTACTAGAGGACAGTCATAAATGGCTCTTTTCCTCCCACAAACTGGGGAAGTAACTCCATTATTGAGTTAGAGTCCAGGAGCCCAGGAAGCACAGAACCCAGGTTTCTGCTGAGACAGAGTTTGTATATCAATCCTACCCTACATACTTTTTCACATGTTTTGCAATAGTTTGAGTCCACAGGGCACGACACACACTTAAACCTCTTTCTTTCTGATTTTACAAGAGTGCTGTGGCACACTAGTCAGTTAAAAATACTCTCTGAAGATATGTGGAGTAAGATCCTACTTTTTAAAATGTGGGGTGCATGCATGTAAATGTGTGTGTATTTAATGGAACTAATGATAGATACATTAGGAAGTGATTATTCTAATTACTAAATAATTCACAGTAGGGTTTCTTACAATAGCAAATGCTTTCCATTTCTATGGGTTTTTTTTTTTTTGCCAGTTTTTAATGTGGTTCTTAGACATAAAAGCTCTGTATCTTAAAATTCTGATGGCATTCATTGATCAAGATGTATGAGTTTTTGTTCCTTGCACAAGACAGGACTAGGTTAGGATGATCACTTGGGTATACAAGCATAGGCAAACACCATGGTGTTTTAAAACCTTTTTTTTTTTTTTTGAGTTTAGGCCAGTAGCAACAGCCCTATTACTAATCAATTTCATCATAAAAATTACACCTGATATTATATAGCACTCTACGTATAAATCACTTTCACGTGTATGTTTTTCATTTCTCACAAGACTTCTGTATGTTAACTTTCAGTGGCCCAAGTTTAGTATTGACAAAACAGAGACAGAGAGGTAAAATGAATTGTCAAAAGTCACAGGACTAGTAAATGCCAGAGTTAGACCTCAAACCAAGTGTCTCTCCCTCCAAATCCATTGGCTAACTTGGGTACATCTGAATCCATGGTAGCCACATGCCATAACTATCTTAAGTGTTCTCTGAGTGGGATTCAGCATGTGCTACATTGTTTCCCTATAGAATCCCCATCTTTTATTTGTTAGATGCATTTTTCATGATTGGCAAGGATCCTAGTGGACCTTACATCAGATATCTTTTCAAGGAAGAAGCTTCCCAAATCTTGGAAATAATATGGTAACCCACCTAAAACTGATGGATTTGTTCTCAGTGAGAGTTCCAGAACTGCTGTGTCTGTCAGCTTTTTCTGGGTAACAAACCATCCCCCAAAATTAGTGGCTTCAAAAACAAGTATGTATTTCCCAGTTGTGCAGATGGGCAACTTGGGCTGAACTCACTTGGATAGTTCTCTGGATCCAGAGTGGTCTCAGCTGTCTGTGTCTGGTCTCCCTCACTCCTCTCTCAACTGGGCACTGGGATGGGTGACATGACTGGGATCTCTTTTCATGTAGTCTTTCATTTTTCAGCAGGCTAGTCCCTGTCTGGTTCACATGGCAGTTACAGAGTGCCAAGAACAGCAAAAGGGCAAGCCCTAATGCTTGAGAACTTTTCAAATCACTGCTTGCATCTTCTTTGCTGTCATCAAAGCAAATGCCATGGCTAAGCCCAGAGTTAGTATGAAAAAGACATGGATATAGGGGGCCATTACTGCAACAGTCTACACGCTGCCATATCAAGTTTTCCTTTCCGTCCAAACTTTTGAGTGAAATGTTAATGCCCTGAAAACTCAGGAGGTTCTTTCTCTTCAATGAGGTGTTTCCTTACTGTTACTCCCTCAAAACTCTATCAACTCAGTAAACTTGGCCCTTTACAAAGCTGTGGCTTCTTTCAGTGGTGCTGTCCTGCTTCCCTCCCGTGGAACGGCTTGGCATTAATGAATTGAAGGATTGTTCTTAGTCAGGGCTTTTCTGACTTTTTAATGGTGTGCATGTAACTTCTCCTTGTCAGCTTTCCTTTTAGAAATGCATACGTTTATTTTGAATCCAGAAGCTGGAGTTTTCTGTTTTGGGAAAGAATTTTAATGAAGCTTTATCAGGTGTGTTAACCAAAATGAAGAGGAGTCTTTTGTGCCCAGAGAAAGCTATCAGGCAGTCAGGAGCTCCTTTAGAAAAAGGACTACAGAATGAAGGAAAGCTAAACCCTTCTTTAATGATTTTTCTCTTTTTAAAACATAATACTTTGCATGAAAGTTTGTGTCAAGGAGTTTACCTCATGGAAGGGGAACTTAATGATGTGCAATCTGGGGGAAGGAGCGGACACTAGATGATAATTCCCAAGCAGATGAAAGAGAATATTTCACATTGCTGAGACACATGTGACTTCTTTGGATGCAAATAACAGAAAGGATGATGACAGTTATACCAGTTCCCTGCTTTGGGGAGAAATCACCAGCTTAGCAGCACTAAATGGCAAGGCATTTGTGGCTGAGTTCTTTCCCTGACTAATTGGAAACACATCTCTCTATTTTCCTGTCATTGAGAAAGAACTACTCTTTGGTAAATGGTATTCAGTGGTGTACTTTTAAAAAACTCAGCCCTGTGCTGGGCTCTTGGTCAGAAGGGAATGAAAATCCTTTCTGATGTCAGAGAGCATGGAGATATCTATATCTATATCTATATCTATATCTATATCTATATCTATATCTATAGATATAGATATTTCCTTATTACTTTATTTATTTATTCATTCATTCATTCATTCATTCATGTGGAGACAATAAGACATTGGAAGTGACTGGGAGGTTTTCCCATCTTGGTAGAATCTCACCAGCTCTGACATTATGAACTTATCAACTTGAACAAATACCTTCCCCTCTGGCCTCAGTTCCTTCACTTGTAAAGTGAGGAGAAGGGAGCAAATGACCCCAAAGTTTTCATTCCTGTAAGAAAGGACTATAATTTGGAAAGATAGACAATTACTGTTTGGTTATAAATTTGGGATAAGTGATTCAGAAAAGGCATTGTGAAATACTGGATTTATGTCAGGACACTGTAAGAACAAAAACAAAAACCAAGAAAACAAATTTTGGTTCTGGTGAAGATTGTGACACCCATCTGTTTATGTACTCATCCTTTCATCTATCTATGTATCCGTCCACCCATCTATCCATATAGCCGTCCACCCATCTGTCTAGGTACCCATCCACCCATCTATTCAGGTACCTGTCCACCTATCTATCCAGGTATCCATCCACCTATCTATCTATGTACCTGGCCACCCATCTATCCAGGTACCCATGCTTCCATCTGTCCATGTACCCATCTACCTGTCTATCCAGGTACTCATCCACCTATCTAGGTACTCATCCACCTATCTACCCAGGTACCCACCCACCCATCTATCCATGTAGCCATCCACCCATCTGTCTGTGTACCTGTCCACCCCTCTATCCAGGTGCCCATCCATCCATCTATCCAGGTACCCATCCACCTATCTATGTACCTGTCCACCCATCTATCCAGGTACCCAGCCACCCATCTATCCATGTACCTATCCACCTATCTATCCAGGTACCTGTCTTCCCATCTATCTACCACTTTCTTGTTTTGGAGCAAAACTCAGACTAATCCCCAACTCTAGGCCAAGGGCTCTTTCCCTTTTATGTACCACTTCTTTTGTGCCTCTCTTCTAAATGTCCTAGAAAACCTAGAGCCTGGAATCTGTTTCCTAAGATTGGGGTAGTGTATGGCCATTTCTAGGGCTTAATAGTTCATGAAAAAAAAAGATTAAAAAGCCTCTTCCTTCCAGAAAAAAATGTTATTTGAACTACCATCCTCCAAGGCCAATCAATATGGTGGATATTTTTGAGCACTCTGTGCTGAAAGAGTGATGACCTTATGGGAAATTTTTTCCAGAAAGATTGGGAAAGCCCTTATCTTCTACAGTTTACTGGCAGAGTCTAATGTGTTGTAGAAGCCCATGAAAGTGATGTTTTGATGAATGAGGGTCCCACATAGTAAGTAGTAGTTCCCCTAGGACTTAAGAAAACACGGAAGGGCCCATAGCACCTCAGCATCCTCTAAATGCTGATTGACATTAGCACCCAAGAGAACATTTACAAAAGAGAAGAAAAAACACCTGCTCCTGGGGAACTTTCTCTGGAGAGCTGTGATGTCCTTCCATTGAGGTTTAGAAAAGAAGTTGTTTAACAGTGAAAAGCATATTTAATATAGAGCTTGAGGTAAGAAGGCAGACCAGAGGGGCTGCCTCTCATGTCTTTCTTTAGATAAAGATACATCTGGGGTTTTGAGGTAGATTCAGTTCTTTAAACAAACACCATCATCTACCCCAGGCAGTTTTGTTTGATCCCAAGTTCAGTAATGTGAAGGAAAGTTTCCCAGACTTAATGGCTTAAAATGAAAGAGAATCATGTTTTTCTGTCTGAAACTGGAAATCCAAAGAGTTGCTCAGTCACAATGTTCAGGCTTTTACCTTGTGGCTCAGCTACAGGAAATTGGGAAATTTGGGTTAGATGCTTCATTCACATTCCTAGTTGATAAAGAATGGGAAAGGTTCAAGAATTGTCTGAATCACAAGGCTGCTGAGAGGACTAGAAAATACAGGATTATTTTTCTATAAATTACCTTGGAGAAGGGGGTGGCAATGGAGAAGAAACTGTTAATATGGTCTAGAAGGCTTAGTATAAGTTCTTTATTTTAACGCTGCCAGTAGGTAGATTACACACATATAGAGATGCCAGTCCCCACTATCACAAAGTAATTATTGGTAGAAATTTATTGATGGCAGGATATCCAGATATTTGCTACTTAAAATGGGATCCATGGACCAGCAGTATGGATATCACCTGGGAGTTTGTTAGAAATGTTGAATCCTAGAGACAACCATCCCAGACCTGCTGAATCAGAAATCATACATTCTTAAGACCTCCAGATGTCTCATCTGCCCATTAAAGTTTGAGAAACACTGACCTGGATAATAAATTCATTGGGATGATGCAAAGCATATATCCTTCCCAGATTCCAGTTGATTGAAAGATACATATCTGGATTGGGTTCTTGATTTTGTTAATTTAAGAGAAAGGGATTTTAATCTCCAGAAACTGAACCCAGCAATGGGATACCACAGCCTACCACTTCAGCCTTACCGCCCAGTTACTAACCATTGGAGCCACCCTAACTTTCTTATTGTTGCCCGCCCATGTTAGAAACTTTCGCAACTCTGTGCATTTCATGTGCTCTATCCACTTCCTGGAATGCTTTTTTCTTCTTCCCTGATCATCAAACTCCTGTCACCTTTCACGAACTTGTTCACATGTCAGCTTTTCTGGAAGACATTCTGCATTTTTCCTAAGTAGGATTAACACCCTATTTTTTGTGTAATTATTTCCCTGTTATAAGTATAAATGTCTATTTCCCCTTCTTGACCATGAACTCTGAAGGCTCTTGAACTCCTTATTATCTCCTGTGTGTCCTTGGCACCTGATACAGAACACTATGTAATACATTCTTTTGTTGTACAGCTAACTAAACATATGGATGATCTGACTGGGAATATCCTCTTGCAGCATTCTAGAAATTTCTTATTCTTCCAGACAGTGACTTGGGTTGTTTGTGTAACAGGTGTCTGGATCCCCAAGGCTCCTGAGTTGTGAACTAGGTCAGCACTGAGCAAAATCATCAAGCGGCCTCAAACCATCCTAGGTTCTCTCAGTACCTGCTTTCTACTCTCAAGCCTGGCACCCTTATGATACTTCCTGATTGCCCCAGACTCACATTTAGCCCCTGTATTAAGGCTTATGTTGCCAATTTCCACCCCTCCCAAATCAGAACCTACCTGTTTCCTTAAAGTGTCAGCTACCATTTCTCAAAGACTTACTTGTGCCAAGTGCTGTTTGTATGTGAGAATATTAGCTCCAACCACAACTCTGTAAACATAGATTTCATCATTTCTGTGTCATATTGAGGAAACTATAGCTCATGGTGGTTAAATAACTTGTTCATAGTAGGATGGTTAGGCAGAGCTGGGACTCAAACTCAAGCCTGTCTGACTTGCTTATTGGTGCTTTGAAATGCTGCTCTGTGCCACAACAGGGGTAATGAATCAGCTGGAGAAACCCACCAAGGTGTTAACCTACCAGTGTGTGTAATTGATCAAAACACTTGCTCTGAATGGCACACTGTTTTAGATACACTTTACCAGAGGAAAGAGAGTAATTACAAGTGACCACAGTAGATTCCTCTCTCTGGTCGATTTTAACTTTCTCAAGCTCAGATGAGTCTTTAGGGCACTTTGTTTCTAAGATTAAGGGCTGCTGCCACCAGGCTGTGCTAACACCTTGAAGACCTGTAAAGAAGATCGGGCTGCCATTTTGCCTTTAATTTTCTCCTATTCATTGAGAATTATGCCACATTCATATTGATTTTTGTATTTATTTTTGGCTGGGCAAATGGGTGATCATTTAAAAAATAATGCCAAGAGTGTGTGTTACTCCCTCACATGGACTTAAAAGTTATTTCATATTTATTTCATATTAGCTCTTTTTACCCACCCCCACCCGAGCAACTTCTTTGATTATTCCACTTCCATCTTCTCCATTAGATATGCTGACTGGTGTCCACACTCCAGTAAGGAGGCCACTTCATTCTTGTATGTCCATACACTTCTGCTCTCACCAAGATGCAGTGGTGTCTATTCCAAAACTTGTTTATATCTGTTTTCCTTATATGGTATTTGTAAATATAATTTTATTAAATATTATATGAATCAGTGGTTACCACACAAAAGGAGCTGCTGTTTTATGAATACCAACTTAAGTGTTTTGAGAGAGTTCATAAAGAAAATGTTACCTAATGAAAAAATAAAAAGTTAACAAATTCTGTGAGGATGGGCAAGGGAGCTAAAAGGAGATTATAAAGATGTCTGTGTTCAGTTTGCCTTTCAAGGGTCTTTAAGCTCCAGTCCTTTTTTTTTTTATTTAAAAAAAAAATTTTTTTTTCAACGTTTTTTATTTATTTTTGGGACAGAGAGAGACAGAGCATGAACGGGGGAGGGGCAGAGAGAGAGGGAGACACAGAATCGGAAACAGGCTCCAGGCTCTGAGCCATCAGGCCAGAGCCCGACGCGGGGCTCGAACTCACGGACCGCGAGATCGTGACCTGGCTGATGTCGGACGCTTAACCGACTGCGCCACCCAGGCGCCCCGAGTCCTTTTTAAAGAAACCCAAACCGGAAGTTATGGGTGACATTCTATAACTATTGGGGGTCAAGAAAGATGAGGCAGGACTGTATCAGAAGGCAACTGACAGGGAAACAGGGACTTGGATACTAGGGTCAAATGGGACTTGATTCTGCCGACAACCTGACTGAGCCTGGGAACATATTCTCCACTGGAGCCTCCGGAAGAAAACTCAGCCCAGCCAACACCTTGGTTTGGCTTGGGAGACTAGAAGCAGACACATCAGCTGAGCCCCCTGAACTTTTGACCTACAGAACTATGAGATAATAAGTTTTTGTTGTTTGAAGCCCCCAAGTCCATAGTGAATCACTACAGCAGTGTTAGAGTGCTAAGCTGTATTAGAATGTACAACCACCATCAACTCCCCTGCCATTTGTGTATTATCAGGATCCTGTGCCTGTTTTTTCCAGAACTTGTTCCTTACACACTCCTGGGCTGGGCATGTTTGGCTGTCTCTGCTGGTGTTGGCTCAGCCTACCTTTCGACACTTACCTCCAGACAAACCTTCTGCCCTCATTATGTTCTTGGCCTCTCAACCGCCTGCGTAAATCCGGTCTGTCTTTCGAGGCACATCTTGACAAGGTGCAGGTCATTTAATTTCCTTTGGTCACCAACGCAGCTTTCTGTGTTGTTCAATCAGCCTTTTGTCCTGTCTGGTAGGGCTGGCTCTTGCCTCTGTTTTCTTCTTCTCTCTCAAATAGATGGCATGCGTTTTAATAGCAAGGAACATGTGCATGCACGCTGATGTGTTTTGTTTCCTCTTTATGTCCAGCACAAGAATGAGCACATCCTACATGATTGAGAAATTGAATTGTACCTGACAGAGCCACATGATCTTTATGAATACCCACAGAGCTCTTTTGTGAATACCGGTTCATTTCTGGGGCCTTTGCCTCTGAGCATTGACTCCTTTGATATCAAGACAATGATGTGATATCTTCTTAAAGTGTCTTTTAAATGACTTGTTTAAATGGTTTTTGTATCCCAGCAGTTTGGGTTCCCAAGGTGAGTCTCTCCCTGAACATGAATCCTGGCCCCTTGGGTACCTTGGCTGCTTCCCGTGCTGACCTGTCATCTTGCAACACTTTATGAGCCTCACCTTGGGTCCTCTCTGAGCAAGAGTGCCCCTGCAGCCCTAGCACAAGAGGACACCACCCAGGGAGAATTCGCAGAGTGTTGATGTGAGGAGTGGTAGCCAGAGAATATATTGAAAGCATTTGATTTTTTCTACTGTAGCTATCTGTTCTTCATTCCATGCTAATAGGATAATTTGATCGATGAATGCACTGGGAAAAAGCTAGAGATGCATAAAAAGTGTGAAAGCACACAGCTACAAATGAGTGGGCAGATTTACCACCTTCTCCCCAGAATCAAATCTGTCTGCCATCCGCACTGGGTACGAGACAGGCAGATCCAAGCTTTGGCTTAATTACACATAATTTGGGTGACAGCTGAAATGCAAACCTAAACATTCAATCAGTTAAAGATACACAAAATTAAGCATTTCACACAGTGTCCAACCCCTTCAATCTTTATTAATACTTTAATTATGTTAATTATACCATGGTTTCAAGCCCTGCTACTACAACAAGCAGGGGGTGGAGGTGGGGGGAAGAGGCAGTCCTCTGAGCACTACAGCTAAGTAATGAGTGCATTCAAATTAAAAGTATGAATGGAATGCAAAATAGCAAAGAATCACAAATACATAATTCAGCAGTTTACCCACCCTGTTCACACTGCTTTCCTCCATAATGACTGGCAATGTTCCTGGAGGGGGAGCCCACTGTCTGACTCATTCTCTGAATACAGTGTACATAGTAAGTGCTCAGTAAACATCTGTGAATTAATCTGGAACTAAAGATGGTGAGATTGTATCAGTAGAGGTAAAAGGAAGTGAGCAGATATCTGGGATATATTTTAAGGTGTCAGTGACCAAAATTATTGCTGTTTGTTGTTTATGGGATGGGGGCAGTGGTGGAGGGGTGGAGGTGGGAGGAAGAGTGATGGGAACAGAAAATGACGACTTATACAGAGGCTCACCATTGCTTCTTTCAAGTCACTTTGGTTCCCTGGACTTAATTTTTTTCCCCCTCTGCTTCTGACAAATGAAGAGGAGGATATTGGACCTTTAGGGTTGTTTTCCAATTCTGTGCTCTTGGATTCCTCGAAGGAATGTCAGGGACTGCACTGTGTATGTGTGTTGGGGGTTAGGGGTATATGGAGGAACAACTCTGCTTTTATTTACGTATTTTATATATTGGATATCTAAGATTTTCTTTATGAAATTTGCTAAAAAGTAGTTTGAGAGCTTCTAGATTTTTTTTTAATTTTTTTTTAATGTTTATTTATTTTTGGGACAGAGAGAGACAGAGCATGAATGGGGGAGGGGCAGAGAGAGAGGGAGACACACAGAATCGGAAGCAGGCTCCAGGCTCCGAGCCATCAGCCCAGAGCCTGACGCGGGGCTCGAACTCACGGACCGCGAGATCATGACCTGAGCTGAAGTCGGACGCTTAACCGACTGAGAGAGCTTCTAGATTTAATGGCCTTTTCAAGTTCCAGCCCACCCACTCATTGCCTCTTACATCCCACCTGTGTTGGGAGTCTTTCTATGTGCCCTTCATCCTGGGAATGTTGATTCTCATGGTTCACCTGCCTTTTTAGCCCCCATGTAACTTTTATATCTCATCTCCCATGCCTTTGTTCATCTTGTGCAACTTGCCCCAAATGCTCTTCCTCTCTCTTTGAACTTATGAGCATCATAGTTCACTAAGCCTGATCAGAGTTTCCTCCTCTGGGAAGCCTCCCCAGACTGCACTAGTCAGTGGTGCTTTCCCTTCTTTCTGAATTCCTATGGCTTTCAGTGTCTGACCCGCATTTACCACCCCTCCTTTTTTTCCATATGTGTAAGTCTTATCTTCCAGACTAGATTATCTATCTGTCTATCTATCTATTTTTAACATTTATTTATTTTTGAGAAAAAGAGAGTGTGAGAGGGAAAGGGACAGACAGAGAGGGAGATACAGAATCGGAAGCAGGGTCCAGGCTCTGAGCTGTGAGCACAGAGCCCCACGCGGGGCTCAAAGTCATGAACTGTGAGATCATGACCTGAGCTGAACTCAGATGCTCAACCATCTGAGCCACCCAGGCACCCCTAGATTATCAATTTCTTGACTGAGGAAGCATTCAGTCTTTTTTTGTGGTATTCCTTCCACTTTGCCTCAGACTGACATACAGATGACTTTTCAAGAAGTCCTATTTATCTTACACACCTAAAAAGTATTTGAAAGGGGTTAAACACATTAAACCAAGCGATCCTCTAGCCAGGGAGAATTCACTTGCCCAAACTGTAACAATCAATAACTGTGTTCTAGGATTTTGACTTTATAGTTTGCTGTGCTGAAACAAAAATGTCATTTGAGTGACTTGTACAAGATAGGTTTTTGGACTTTGGGAGGCTGACGTGTACAGAATCATCAGTTATTTGGGGTATCCTTCTAATGTCACCAGAGAAAGCTTGGAGATTGGTAAATCTGAAATAGAAACACGGTGCTTATTTCAGAGAGTTCTTCAGTTTTGTTCTTGGTGAGAACTGCTCTGTGTCTCGGCTTCTCTCCCAGGTGGCCTAAGCTAAATATCCTCAGAGCCACACCTGTCATTCTCATATTCTCTGACACTTGCCAGTATAATTCTTCCTGGAGCACAGAATTGGCATTGGGCCTCTCCATGGAGGTCTTGGTAGCCAACCCAGGACCCAGGTTACAATCTTATCACTTCTTTTTTTATGTCTATTTATTTTTGAGAGAGAGAGAGAGAAAGTGGGGGAGGGGCAGAGAGAGACACACACATACACAGAATCCAGATTAGGCTCCAGACTCCGAGCTGTCATCACAGAGCCCAACACAGGGCTCCAACTCAAGAACTGTGAGCAGAAGTTGAATGCTTAACTGACTGAACCAGCCAAGTGCCCCCTATCTTATCACTTCTTAATTGTGAAGCCCATAGGTCATCAGTGTAGGAGCTAATGTTAAAAAAGCCACCACCTTATGTGGCACCTGGGTGGCTCAGTCGTTAAGCATCTGGCTTCTGCTCAGGTCATGATCTCATGGTTTGTGAGTTCAAGTCCCACGTCGGACTCTGTGCTGATGGCTCAGAGCCTGGAGCCTGCTTTGGATTATATGTCTCCCTCTCTCTCTATTCCTCCCCTGCTCAATCTCTGTCTCTCTCTCTCAGAAATGAATAAACTTTAAAAAAAAAATCCACCACCTTACTCATTTCTTGGTCTAGAAGCAGAAAAAGAAGGCTCTTAATTTCACATGACCTCAAGGGTCATATCAAAAAGAAACATGGCCCAAGTCCATTAATCAACAATTAGGGACTCATTATTATTTCAAGTCAACTTTGTGTTTGGAGTGGAGAATATGGAAGTAACATATGGCACGATTTCTGCCCTACAGACTTTTCTTTTTATATGGCACAGAATTATAAACACAAAAAACTGTAGAATAAAATAAAAAATGACTAAGTGCTAACTTTGGTTCCCAAATACTGTAAGAATTCAGAAAGGAATAGAAGATGAGAAGGGGTTAAGCTGTTGGGTCCAATTTTTTCACATTCAAAGATTCTATTACAGCATATACTCATTGGACCTCCACGACTTTGGGATAAAGTGTCTGCCAAAGTTCACCGACTAATCAATAATTCATTCACACCCCACTAAAAATATGAATACTGCCACCAGTTAGTCCTTCTGGCAAACAAGAGAGAGATAACCCAAAGTCTCTTTGGGTTTATTAGCTTTGAGAAAATGTGTTTACTAAATTCTGGGGGGATCTGTCATCCACATTGGGGATCCTATACCAAGAAGTGTGTTCATAACCCTGGTAGAAGTTGATACAGTAGAAGATCAAGATCAAAATAAGTGAAAGTGGCATAGACTTTGCAGTAACTAGGACTTAGTCTAGCTTTGGGTGGGTTGGGGAGTAGCAATGTCCATAAATTCAATCCCTTTATTCCCCATTGCTGAACTATTCTAGGGCCAACCATCTGACTTCCTTTCCTTCTCATGTTGTGAGCTCATTCTTACCTTACGAATGGATCAAGGTGAACCATCATATCCTGAGTTGTACTGTTTTGCATCTCCAAAAATGTACCCTAATCATAGCATATGTGATCTTCAGTAATCTTTGAGAATTTTCCATCCCATTAATGTCTTCAGTTACAGCCATTGTTTTAATTTTAAAAAAGGTAATTTTGAGAATGTTATTGGTAACTTGAAGACCTATTTCGCATTGGCTTCTGCACTACCATTCATTACCATAGGTATATCCTTGCATCAGTGGTTATGCAGACTATAATAGGGGGTCTTGGAGTGCACCTTCACCACATTGAGTTGTGAGTGGAAGATCCTACCTTTGTGATTTTTACTCAAAACCTTGGTTGTATCTTCTTAGTAAAATTAGACTATCGTTTGAAAAGTATAAGTAATTATCTCTATTAGTTGTTATCTCCTCAAATTCAAACACACGACATCAGGATTTCTCCTCAATGGCAAAGTTATAGACTTGGTGGTTAATTAAACATCTTTTCTAATCAAATTAACTTTCATTTCCTAAATAGAGGTTTTTAACCTAAAAGTGGCTTTGAAACATTGTTTCTTTCAGCCATCACCTATGAAAGGAAAGATAATGTCCCTTCAAAGGGCTCCTCTAGCAGTGAATAATTATTCTTTGTTTGACTGCAAATGCACATTCCTTAAATAATATATTCGTAAAGTTTCATAAATTATTTCAAGATGTATTAAAGAGCATTGGAAATAGTTCTTCTCCCTACAGGAGGTTGCCAAGAATAAGTTTTGTCCTTTAAAATTTGAAACAAATTATTATTCACTGGGGGAGCATCATGGGAGCCTCCCCCAGCTCCAGCTGACAGGGACAATTTGAAGTAACCTGTTAATGGCAAAGCTTTTAAAATTTAGAGATATTCTAAGCAGAGCAATTTTTAAAAATTAAAACCATAGCTTGGCGATTGCTTTGGAGGTCATGCAAAGTTAGGGGCACTACACATTTACCTGGATCATGGCCTGGATTCCAGCTGCCTGGGTTACGTATTACATCATGGCCCTGTGGAGGTGAGGAGGACTGGTATGTCCCTGGTTGAATTTCACCTAAATGCTTCCAGGCTTAATTCTCCTGAGACTTTCAGCTTGGTCATAAAATACAGCATTACATAGCACAAAGGCTACTGTACTAGAAGTTATGAAAATGGAGTTCCAGTCCCAAAAGTCACATAACATGAAAGAAAAGAAAAATTTGTTCATTTATATAGTGAAGGGGTTGGTTTAAATAATCTCTCTTATTCCTTCTAACTTTAACATTTTGTGGGTTTTTTTTTTCCTGTAAGATGTCCCCTGTATGAAATACTTATGCAGTGCACGTTTTATGTAAACTATTTACTCCATATGAGCTCTACCA
This sequence comes from Lynx canadensis, assembly GCF_007474595.2. Lineage (NCBI taxonomy): Eukaryota > Metazoa > Chordata > Mammalia > Carnivora > Felidae > Lynx > Lynx canadensis. Next base: position 51,045,885 of record NC_044313.2, on the reverse strand, counting down.
ACTAAAGATCATTGCTATCTCCTTGGAATATCATTTCTTTCAGTTTTTGTTTCAGCTGGTATGTAATACCTAAACTTTCAAAGATTATTGAGTAGGGTGGTTGTGACATCAAGGAAGCCTCATTTGCCCATCTGAACTGAGATCTTTTTGAGTAAAGCAAGAAAACGAGAAGGCAAAGGAAACTAACACTGGTTTGGGCACTCACTATGTGCCGGGAGCTGTACTTGGTGATTTTGTAGCTTTGATTTTCTGCTATTAGAGTCAAGTGCAGGGCTGAGAACACCAGAACCCTCAGTAAATGCTGCCTGGATTAAACGGAACCACCTGCTGCATAACTAATGGGGCCAGTGCTTAAAAAGAAAATCATTTTCTTTGCAGCTGTTCTTAGAACCTGCCTGTTTCTCTTCTTTGGAAATCTAATTCTAAAATATCATCTCACAGCCAATTAAAACGGTAAATTAGAAGCACTTGGGCGAGAATGGTGTACATAGGGTGATAGTGGGGGACATCAGCCAGGACCCAAAGACATGGGCTTGAGCTGTTTCTCTCATCAGTCTGTTATATTATGCATTTAGCATGGGCGAGAGCATGTAGGAGCACATGACGTTGTTTTAGGAAATAGGCTGAACTTGGAGGTTTTGGCTTTTCCTGTGTACCTGGGAAATAGCAAGGTTACCCTTAAGGGATGAAAGAGGGTGCTCCCTGAGATGACAAATGAAAGGCATGCCTGCTGTCATTCACAGTAGCAGTTGTTAATTGATCATGACTCTCTTTCCAACTGAGCTCCAACAGCTTCAGCATCCTTTGGACAGAGCTCTCTAGATGGCCATTATCAAATGATAGGTGTTGGCACAGGAGATGAAATCTGTTTGTCAAGATGTAGGCTAAGTAGTAGATTCTTTTTTAAAAAAAAAGGTGCATCTGTCATATTTTGGGGTAATTCAAAATACTTTTAAAGTGCACAAAAGGACTTTATGAAAGTATATAGTAAACATTTTTCTTCTACCTTAGAAGTTAGCCACATCCCAATTTACTTAACTACTGTGTTCTTGAGAAAAGGGAAATTGGAAGGAAAGTTGCAAATTGATCACATTGTAAGTTGCCTGACATATAAATGGTCCTATGTGAGAGTTGTTGATAAAATGTGGAGCATGTGTATACGGGAATATCGATAGAAGCAGTGGCAGAGCAGATATATGTAGCACAACACACTGAATCTCAGAAACAGAGGACTTGAGTGAAAAAAAGAAAGATGACACATGTAACCATATGACTCACATAAATTAAAAATACTTGAGCACAAAAGTAAGGTTTCTTTAAAAAGACATCAAAAATATTGACCAAAAAAGAAAAGATTGCTAAATTTTGGTCTACTAAAATGAAGAAAGTTGTTAATCACAAACACCTGAAAAAAATGGAAAAGACAAGTTACAAATTAGGAAAAAATATTCTTCATATACACTGTTGATAATGGATCAGTATTAAGAATATATAAAGAACTCCTATAAGCCAAATAAGAAAACTACAAACAATACCTTAGAAAACCTAACAGAAAATAGAGACATTTTGCAGAGGAGGAAATATTCATAGCCAAATAACATAGGAACAAGTATGTTCGACATTATTAATGATTAGGAAATTGCAAAGAAAACACAATAAGATTTTTTCACACACACGACTGGCAAATGTTGTTTTCTGATATACTGCTGACAGGAGGACAAATTAGTGGTATACTTTTAGAAATTATTTATCTAAAGTTGAACATTAATATACCCCCATGACCCAGCAATTCCATTGTGACACGTGTATAATAGGAGACATGTAAAGAAAGTCCTTGGGGTTATTATTTTTAATAGCAAAATCTGAAATTTGCATATGTATTTTTAATGGAACATTATACAGCTGCCAAAACAAATGAAGTGACATATAATAACATAGGTATATCTTGCAATATGGTATAAAGTGAAAAAATACATTTTTTAAGAATTCATATGATAAAAAAATCCACATGGATTAAAATAATTGCCTCTGAGGGGGCAAATGAGAATGGGGAATGACGATAGAAGGAAAAAGTTTAATGTATATTTATTTTTATATGTAAATAGATACAGCATTTTTATATATGTGATATGAATTATCTTAATATATAAGACTCTATTTTTTTGTCTTCCTCTTGGCTTAATTGCATGACTTACTTGAGACATAGGTGTACTTTGGTAATATGATTAAGAAGATTTCACAGAAGGGCTCCATGGCCCAAAATTGCATCCTATATATATAGAAACTATGCTTTCAAACTCAACATTAACAATTCTTAGAAACCAAAGCATTGTGTCTCTAGGAGCAGCCTCTCAGTTTGTTATCAAACTAGACCTTTATCAGGTGGTCTTTGGCAGCATGGATTATTTGGTGACAGAGTACACCTTGAGGACATGGGGATGAGAGTGATGAGTTCTGGTGTGGGGCAAATCCAGAGATACATGTAGATGGAAGGCATTGGTAGAAGAGAGAACATGGCCTCCTTGGTGAGCCTAGAGAACCGCTAGGACATTGACACTCTGAAGGGGGTGGCGGAAGAAGAGGATTTCATTTTCTATTACTGTTTGTATTGCTTTCCCATGGATCAAGGGAAAATAGACTGGAAAAGAGATTTGGATAGACAAGGGATAAGGATAAAAAGATGGGAAAATATGAAGGAGCAATTTTACCTTTTCAACAAGCTTTCAAGAGATTCACACACTCATTAGGGACCTCATCTGTTTTTAATTTTCATTTTAAAATGCAAACTGTGCATTATCCCTCTTCTCTTATGTTTGTTACCTATGTCTGTAGGGTGCGTGATGCCCAGACCTCCTAGGGGGCACGTTGGCTCTCCCAAGATTGCTCTCTCCAAACACAAGAATTCCAGAGCTCCTACCAGAGTCCTTAAGAAATACTATCCGGGCATAATGATTAGAAGGAGGAGCAAAAGCCATGGATGTGCTGCCATCTTTGTTGCCTTCCCTTCCCCCAGAGTCTCTCCCTACTCACCCTGTAGTTTTTCATCCTGACGGGATTCAATCCAGGGACATTCAGTAGCAATCGCTTCTGGAGTGGGGGGCCTGGCAGGCGCTTAGAACGCCTGTATTTGGAGTGGAGTTGGCTATTGTAATACTTAGTGAATGGAATTTCATTAGGTCCTTATCTGTGTGCAGTGAGGAAAAGAGGTCCTTTTACACAGTGCTTGTAATGGAGTGGAAAATTGCATTTCCCCCTCGCTCAAACAGTGCCATTAGTGGGGAGGCAGACTGTCTGCAGAGAGTGGGAAGCCACCTCGGGCGGTGAAGGGCTGACAGCCCAAATGATGGCAGTGCCGAGAGACCCGGAAGATATTAAAATAAAAACAGGTTGTGTTGTTCTTTTTGTCCTGTAGCAGTTCTCCCCTGCAATGCAGGGAGTGATTGGATTTGAAGCACTGAGAAAAACATGTTAAGTAAGAAATTGTTTAAATAAAGTTGTTTGAGGATGAAAGTCTCCCCCAGGCATGGAGGGGAATGTAGTTAGCTGCCTACAACTTATAGATACCAAGAGGCAGTACGTTTTTGAGCCAGGCAAGTATGCCAGAAGCTTGAGAAGTAAAATATACAAATGAGGTCTCCTCTTTGATCATTCGGGGGGGTTCCAGCCCTCCTAGGTAGGTGTGTGCGGGCACTCAGATGGCCGGTCAGTGGATTTTCTTTTCTCTGCTGTCTGAGAATTGCACATGAGAACTATGGGCATAGTGGAAAAAAAAAAGCCAGCAGGGAAATCCACTAGCTGTGCAGAGATACTGTTCCTGCACTGGTAGCAAGAGAGTTTCTTTCTTTGAGAATTGGTGTCAGTTGTAGCCCCATGGGAGCTGCCAGTGTGATAGTGGAGGCGTGTACAATGTGTCCTAGGGCAGTCCTAGGTCAAAGAGATGACAGAAACTGTGCAGCTCCTGGGCATAGGTGAACAGCAAATGCAAGGTGGTCCATGCCAGGTATGTTGGGAGGAATCATTGAGAAAGCCCTTTGTCAATGTCAAAGGGCACTGAGAAAATAGAACTAGAAGTAGAGTCTTCTGAAAATATGGAATCATGGAACCATTAGGATGTTTGGTACTTGAGCTGCACAAGACCTTCAGAATTATCTAATCCAATTATTTCTTGTAAGGATGAAGAATTTCTTTCTCGTGAAACAGAAATAATAGGTCAGAGTCCTGTGAGGCCCCTTCTACCACCAGTTACTGTACACATCCCTTCACTCTTTTCTGTGTTTACTTGGCCACTCTCTACTCCATTCCCATACTCTTTAAGGGAATTTTCTTTCTTTTTGGTCTGTCCCTTGACCTTATCCTCATGCTTCTGCCTGCCAGACATTGAAGATTTGGGGGGATCAGCTAACTGCCAACCATTCTGTTCTTTTACATGTTTGTCCTCTAATATCCCTTATGTGTACATAGATCAGAGCTTAGAAGATATGACCTGTGCATTAGTAGGCCCCTGCTTGGCATTAACACAGGTTGCTGAGGCCTGACCTAGGATATTGTCAAATATAATTTTCAAAAAGTTAAAAAATCTGACTCACACAAATGCTATATAAACATATATATCATTATTTCAAATTATTCAAATACTTAGGTCAGTAATGAAGGTACTAGTAATACAGTAGAGCTGGTTCCTTTTGAGGAACTGGGTATTTATAGGCGCTTAAAAAAAAAAAAAAGAAAAAAGGACAGGGTCACCTGGGTAGCTCAGTCAGCTGAGCATCTGACTTCAGCTCAGGTCATGATCTCACAGTTCATTAGTTCAATCCCCACATTGGGCTTACTACTGTCAGCCTGTAAGTGCAGAGCCCATTTTGGTTCCTCTGTCCCCATCTCTTTGCCCCTCCCCTACTTGTGCTTTCCCTAAAATAAATAAATATTAAAAAGGAAAAAAGGATGTTAGATGAAGATTGCTACGTTAGATACAAAACTGACCAATGTCTCTTAGCGCAATATAGTCACAACTTCTTAGTATCTTTTCCTTTTCCTTTTCCTTTCCTACCAGACAAAACCTACAATTTAACTTGTGACTTCACTGTGTCTGGAGCATAATCAAGTAGTGAGCAATGAAGTCAAACATAAGTATAATCTCCTGAAGAATTAAATAGTCCTTGGGAGGACCTATCTTACAATGCCAAAGAATGCCATTGAAAGGATATTCTATTCTGTCCTTTTTAGAACCCCTACTTCCTTATTTCCAAGTTTGGGATACTTTTTCTTAACCTAATCCTGAGATTTAAATCTGTATTTCTTTGAAATGCACCAGCATTTGGTGTACCTGGCTCTAAAGACTCTACCCCGTGGAGTAAAGCCCCAACTAGTATGTTAGGTTAATTAGATGAATTAAATTATTTTAATTAAATAATTATTATAATTCATTAATTATGTTAGGTTAATTAATTTAACTTTTAACACATTTATTGTATTGTCCCTATGTGCTAGCAACTGTGCTAGACTTTAACGTACACTGGTGAACAAAACAAGGTTGTGAGGTTCAAGATAAGAGAAATGCATATATAGATGGGAAAAAAAATTATAGAAAGCCTATCACATTGCCTTTCCCTGGTGTCTGAGTCACAGGATGTTGTGACTTCTCCAGGCCTCTGCCTGGATTCGTTTAGATAAGTAAGAGTTGGTTACATTCCATCAAATTTGGTGAGATGTGAATGGCAAAAAGGAATTTAGGGTAGTTGTTCATGGGTTGTATGACCTTGGTTACTACATGCCCCTTGGGTTCAGTTATCCAATGAGTGCTCAGTACGTGTGTGTGTGTGTGTGTGTGTGTGTGTGTGTATCAGTGATGTTAAAAAACAAAATTAACAAAATTCAGCAGAATAAATTTTAAAGATCTTATTGGCTTCTTTTAATGATTCATGAATTAGGGAGCATTCAGTCTAGCAGATAGAAGCTCTGAGGATCTGTACAAAATGGAAAACTTTTACAGTCAGAAGGGAGCAGAAACAAGGAAGTAATACTAAGCAAAAAAGTGGATTTATTCTTGTAAGGATACTTTCCTCTAGGGATTGGCAAGGGTCTATCAGGAAGACTGCCTAACTAATATATCAGGTGATTCCTGACTGCTAGTTTAAGAATCCATTTCTGGGACAGCTGAACCTGTAAATTAAGTCTCATTTTGGTGACATGGAGCTTAGCATTTGGGGCTTATTGTCTTGTTTTTAACAGTCAAATATACTGAACCCTGCTAGCCATGGATCTTTTCCATTTATTTGTTTGCTTCTTTATCTCTCTACTTAATGACTTCATTAATTATTCTAAATCTTTTCTTAGGCAAGAGTCTTAGAGTGAAGTACATAATTTCTTGTTCAACGCCCCCCCCCCCCCAGTATTCCTCCAGTGTTATTGACAACTAGCTCCCTACCAGGGGCGTACTGTACCAGTGGTTACTTTTCCTTAAGGAGGGGTATTACTTCCATTTCAGATCTTCAGTCTTTGAAGGCAGTGTGAGCATTAGTGAATTTCTGAAGGCCCAGAAAATTTTGGGATGATTTTTGTTTCTCAAGAAGCTCTTAGCCAAGTTACAAAGCTATCCTTGTAATCATCTGAATTTCTTCTTGGAGATTATCCCTGAGGAGGAGTGGCGAAATAAGGGTGCTGGCCAAGGAATTACTGGGCACTTCTGCCAGTCTTCCACAGTGTGAGCCAATAGTGGCTAATAGAGAAAGTGGATGACTTTAATATCTAATTGGCATACACAGTATTTTGGGTAAATATTGGCCAAATATAAGACACTACTAGACCATAAGAGGATGGTAGAGGCATAAAAGGAGAAACTCTCAATGTGTTCGAGGGGACAGGAGATACCCACAAAGCACATAGCTACCTGTATAAGAATATGCATGCTGAATACCAACGGAGTGGTGCAGGCTACCGGTGCTTCCACGTCAGTCAGTGTGGTCTGTAGAGGGCAGGAAATGTTTCTAATGGAAAATGTTGGTCATAATTTAATCCATGAAGAATAAATACAGTCCAGATTTTATTTGGAGGAATGTGTTGGCTATCCTAAAGAGGATGGAGATGGGACATTGGAAAACAAAAGCTTTGGACAACAACGTACCAAGTGTGTCGTTAGGGTGAGGGTGTGGTGTTCAGGGTAGACTTAGGATTGTATAGAGCTCCTCTTTGATAGCTGCTCTAGCAGTACCCAAACTGGGATGCCCTGTGTCATTAATATAGACTTAGATGTTCATCAGTAGCCAGTCTTACGACTCCCAGTTTTAGGTTTGTTCTGAGTCTGCACTAACTGTAAGAGTTCGAGTTACTTCCTAAATCAAGCAGCACCAAGTAGAAGCAAGGAACTCACCCCTTTTAAAAGAGACGAAATGTTTCCCATTAATGCTGTTGCTCCCACACAGATTAAAGCTTGTATCAGAAATTAAGCTGTTCACCAGTTTTTTAATCAAATCCTAAATATGACATTCTTCATATGTGAGGTAATTGTGTGTTTGTATGTAAATTCCGGGAGAATATGTTTATTTAGTTATAAATCCAACTATAGTTTTTGAAAAAAAGTAGATAGAAATCTGGAAAAATGAGTAAACACAATTAATTAGATGAGATATTTATCCTTAGTTTAAATTAGAAAAATTACTAAGAGGAGCTATGAAAATCTCAATTAAAACAACCAGCCCGATTTTATTTTTCACTGTTCTAAGAGCCAAAAAAAATGCATGAGTAAAATAAATATATATTTGGGGATGACACCATCTTGGCATTTCCAGGCATTCTTTTCTAAATATATTCTTTATCTGAGCTGTCTTGCAATACTTTTAATATAATTAAAAGCACATAATGAGTGCCAGACTTGTCAATTTCAACAACAAAGTGCTGAAATTTGCAGTGAAACTGAGAGATCCATCTCCCACACATTGTAATGAATAGGTTCATAAAAGGAAAATAGTTTAATTACATTTTAGTTCATGGATTGTTAATAGGCTGGAGTATCTAAATTGAATAATGTGATTCTGGTAATAATTATGTGTAAATGAACTTGTTTAAATGATATTTTACAGCTTCTTTATAAAATTACAGCTAGAGGCAATCCAGTGATAGACAGACAAAGGCCATGCAAAAATTATCATAAACTATTAGCTTGTTTGCAAAGGGTTTTATGTTAATCTTTTAGTACTTAAAGCAATCTGCAATTAACATATCATGGGGAGCTGCCTCCGAGCAAAGGCATGCAAATTGAAGTGCTTAGATAAAAAGCCATTCACATTGGGGGGAAAAAAAGGAAAGAAAAAAAAAAAGAAAAAGAAAAAAATCAAAGAAAGGGTGGCAAAGTACTCAGAGGGTGCTGGTTTTATATTTGAGATTAAGGAGGTGTAATGATTGTGTTATCTAACTATGGCTGTAATTAAAGCTTTTCTCCTGCAGACATGACAATAGATACTGCATTGATTTCGGTGTTTTAATTGTGAAAGTCATTTTATTTCAGGGCAGAAGATATGAATAGCCTGAATCAAAGGGCTAGAAGATTGCTTTGTTGATAGTACTTGTTCAACAGCTGCCTAGCTGCTTAATACACAAGTGTGGAGAATACAGAGAGACCCAGGGAGGTGCTGGGTATTGTAATTCTCCTGCTGGTTTCCTTTCCTTTTATGAAAAAGGCGAGGATCTGCGTACTGATTGTAAACAAACAGCCTTTTCATACCTCACTGATGTTTTTCCTCCCCAACTTTGTAGAACAAAAGAAGTCATAAAGGGCCTTGAACTAACTTTACTACTGCTCCTTTTAAGCTACAGAAGTTTATGCAAAGTAATAAAACCATTCTTGCTGGCCAAGATATCACCCCTCTAATGAAGAACAAAAATCTCTGAGTGGCCTCCATAGTTATCACAAATAGCCTTATGACAGAAACAGTTTGTTGGGGAAAGATTGGATTATTTACATTCAGGGCATATCCACAAAATCTCACACACAGTTTGAGATTAGGATTTATCAGTTTTTATATACAAACTGCTGGGGGGAAATTAAGTGGGAGAAAACATACAATCCTAGAGCAAAGAGGATTCTAAAGGGAATTCTAAAAAACAAAACAAAACAAAAAAAACCAAAAAAAACGAAAAACAAACTCAGTGTGGACTTTTTTACAAGTATCACATTCTTGGCTATTCCTTAACCATTCAGGGTGAAGTAAAACCCAATGATTCCTAATTATTTCCATTATTCGATTGATGTATCTCTTCTTTGTGCATTAAAAATATTGAATGCAGAGTAGATTTGGTCTGAATAATAGTAGATTTGGTTTGAGGGACATTTGCCAGTTTACGTGATAATGGTTTATAATAACTACTCACCAAGATGTTGTAGGAGGAGAAAAATAAGTTTTCCTCTAGGTTACCCCTCTAGGTTTTGGATGAGACACCTCTGTGATAAAACAACAGCAGGAGCAACAACAACAAAACCCACCACCAAAAATGAAAAAAAAGATTAACAGGAGAAAAACAAAAGTTTAATAGCATGTATACCTCCTGAACACATGGGAGACACCCAGGAAGACTAACTTCACCTTAAATACCATTTTCAGCTAAAGATGAAAAAAAAAAGTTATGTGATGTTAACTAGGAAAAGCACAGTAAAGAGTAAGGTTGTTATTGCAGATTGAAGTCTTGGCTTCCCGGTTGAAGAGTATCTAGAGATTGAATCATCCACCTCTTCCAGGTATAAAGAGGGAGACACCCTTACACTTGGAAATTTGCTTTAGAAATGTAAATGTTCCTTACAAATGGGAACTTTTCCTTGGTTTTCAGAGCTTCTGCCACTTCTGCAGTTGCTTAAGTTACTCAACCTAAAATAATCCTTATGCCAAAGAGGCACACTTTTGGGTGACAAATTCAGCTACTGCTCCGTGTTACAAATCTAACAAGAATAACGTCAATAATCATTTACTGCACCAACCTTTTTTCTTTTTCTTACATTACTAACCTCTCACAAGAACTCCAGAGAAGTTGGTGGAAGGATCTCCACTTGAAAAAAGAAGAAACTTAGGCTCAGAGAGACCAAGTAAATTGCTCACGGTCACACAGCGGGGTTAGGGACAGAGGCTGGTTAGAACCTCAGACACTAGCTCCAGAGACTGTATGCTTCCCCACTGGATGAACTAGGCTAAAGCCAAAGAACAGAGAACAGAAATCAGCAGTGTGGATTGCAAACAACCAGCTATGAAGTCATAGCTGGAAGGACTCTTGGAGATCCTTCCAGGCTCCTTAACCTTTTTGGTGCCTGTATGCCTTTAATAGTTTGGTAAATCCCATGCACCCATTCTCAGACTGATGATTTTCAAGAGCACAAAATCAAATCTATAGGATTACAATGCAAACTGAGTATATTGAAATAATATTGTCAAAATTTTTAAGAATCAAATTTATGACTTAGTAATTTATGTGCTTCTTGACATAAATTAATGAGATCTAAAAGTGGATCTAACATCCACAGTAATTACAAAGTAGTGGTGAATGTACGTGGTATTACAGATTTCTGCAATCATATGATTGAAAATACCTGTAATTTTTATTGACATTTTGTTGCTTACATTTATAATCAAAGAAAATGTTAAATTCCCTTTAGATGTTAGTGGAAGTAAAAATATCCCTGTATATTTTTATATAAGTTATGTATTATATAAATACATATACAGCTATATATTTTTATATATAACAGTAATTTCTGTCTCATCAAAATTTCTTTCTCATATCATCTGAATTCTATAGGTGTAAAGGGCTCAAGTTAAGAACACTTTTGATTTTACGCTTGAGGAAACTGAGGCGCAGAAAAGGGAACAAATCACCCAAGGTTATCAGTAATTTGTGATAAAATGTAGATCACAGCTTATAGATTACACTTAGGGAATTTAAGGAAACTCAAAATCCTTTTATTGGCTTTTACCTTCTCTCTCTCTCTTAGGACTTCAGTAGCTTTTGCTATCATGCTCTTAGAATGCTGCACCCTCCTTTGTCTTTGCTAAATTGTGTTTTTCAAAGTGAGAACACCAGGCAATTAATTGCCTTGACCCTTTCAGTCATTTGTTGGCAATTCCTGCCTTCCTCTAGGGCCTTGTTGAGTGCCTCCTGCTGCTGCCAGTGGGCAGTACTGGGTGGAGGCCAGAGAGTGCAGCCACAGGGGACTGTAGCCACCAGGGACCCCAGGGAGATGGCCTATGATGCCAACTGAAATGTGGAAAACCTGCTAGTTAGGGGAAAAGAATGCCTCTTTATTATACATAAGTTTGTGTCATTTCAGGCTGTTATAACAGGATACTTTAGATTGGGTGGCTTAAAGGACAGAAATTTCTTTCTCACAGCTCTGGAAACCCAAGATCATGGTGCCAGCATGCTCAGGTTCTGTTGAAGACCTTTTTTCCTGGTTTCCTCACACACTAGAGAGAGGGAGGCAAGCTCTCTAGTCTCTTGTTTAAACAACACAAATCCCACTTATGAGGGCTTTACCGTCATGTCCTAATACTCTCCCCAAAGGCCTCATCTCCAAATACCATCACACTGGGGATCAAGCTTCGACATATGAATTTGGGAGGTGGGGGACATACACATTCTGTTCATAGCAACATCTTTCCTATGCACAAACCTTGTACATCCTCTTATAGTTAGGAGAGGCCTGGCTAACCATCTCTGTCCCCATTCTGGAAAGGAAGAGAGGCACCATTGGTGAGCCAGCAGCCAGATTGGACTCCATCTGTGTCCTTACAGCCTTTTGAGGCCAGTACCTTGGTCCTCACTTTACTTATCAGGAAACTGAAGCTCAAAAGCACCAAACTTTTGCTCACTAAGGGACAAAAGGACCAAACACTGCTCACTAAGCAACAGAGCCAGAAATTTCACTCCGTTCTGCTGCCTCTGATGGCCATTTTTGTTCCCAGATCCCACAGCCCTTACATCAAAGGGATACTCATCACCATTCCTTCTCACCCAGGTGCTTTTAAATAGCTGTTAATTGCAAAGCTCTTATGTACATAATGCTGTCCTTCCCTGGTAGGCATGGAGGAGGGAAGAGTGGAGAATAGAGAGAAATATATAAGGATATCCTTACTCTTGAGCTTACTTTTCTAACTCTCCTAACTCCACAGATAGAGCTAGCACAAAGGGGAAGAACACACAGAAAATGTTCAATGACAAGCATGCACAATACCAACAACAGAATAATAGTAATTGTGATGAGGATGATCATGGCTAACATTTATGAAGTCATGATATTTCAAATATTTGCCATAAGTTATTTCACTTAATCACATGCTCCAGTAAGCAGTCTGATGACAACACCACCCTTGCAATTGGCAGGAATGACCCTGCCAGAGGGCCCCACATATCACAAACATAAAAACGTGGAGATATATGTTTCCCTTCTTGATTTTGTAATAACATTTTTGGTAGCCTCCACCTTGACTTGAGCACGCAGGTATTATAGGAGAGGAGGGTGAGTTCCACCAACTAGGCTAGCTCCTAAGAGGCCTCCATAGAAATGTTTTTTTCAGCACACCTTACTTTGCTGACACAGAATTTTTAAGCAACTCTAATCTGTTCTCAAAACTATACATCCTGAGGAAAAGGAGTGTGTTTTACTCCCTAAATAATTACTTTGCATGATTTGAGGAACCCAGCTTTCTATAAAGCAACTGTTTACTTGGGTTTCAGGGGAGAGGCCATGATTTTTTCTTCTTCCTCCTAACCTTAACTGAGATAACATCTCACTGTGCCCTACATACTTCACTAAGCTTCTCTAACAGATAAAGAACATGTGCACCTTAAATGCAATCACCATTCCATTATCTCAACAACAACAACAACAAATAATGGGCATATAGCTGGCTCAGTCTGTAGAAAATGTGACTCTCAACCTCAGGTTGGTGCGTTCAAGCCTCACATTGAGAATGGAGTCTACTTTAAAAAAAATTAACAATTCCATAGCATTTTCTAACATTGGGGCCATCTGTGTCCTTACAGCCTTTTGAGGCTTTCCCAATTATCTCAAAATCATCTTTGTGTACTGAGTTTGTTTGAATCAGGATCCAAACAAGGTCCATACATTTCATTTGGTTTCTACATCTCTTCTGTTTCTTTTATTCTCTCATAGTTCCTCTTGCCTTCTTTTCCACCTTTCCTCTCTCTCTTTGTCTCTGTCACTACACATTGTGTCTTTTGGAAGAATACGATCATTTGTCCTTGGGAAAGAGCCACTTTCTGATTTTGATTAGTTGCTTCCTTACCGTGTAATTTACCCTGTTCTTCTATCCGGTGTATTTCCTTTAATCTGATGGACATCAAAAGCATGCTTAGATTCAAGTGCATTTTTTTTTTTTTGCATGTGGTGCTGTATGCTTCCTCTTGCATCACATCACCAGACACATAATTAATATCTAATCAGTAGATTCAGATGGTGTTAGCCTGATTCTTTTGTAAAGTTCTCAACCAACCTCTCACCTAGTGATTGAGCATCTTTTGATGATGGTGACCCAGGTCCATTATTTCATTACTGGTTCCAGAATGGTAATTTTCTAATTCTATCATCCCTTCTGCAGATATTACCTGCAATTCTTCTATGGAAAAGAACTATCCTCTATGTAGCAATGTTTGTAAATTTTTTCTTCACGCAGCAGAAAAGTTGGTTTAAATATTTCTCATGTGAGAACTGAAAACACAAAACATAAATGTGGAGAGTGCCAGGTAAAGTGGAGGTAGAATGCTGGATGACCCCTGCAGTCACTGGCTTCCCTTCATCCTCTATACCTGTGGCAGAGGAGCCCTGGGGCTCTGGGCAGCACAATTGGGGGATTCCTGGTGAATAACACTTCCATGACCCTATCCTCATCAGACTTACAATGTGTTGTTTGGGGGAATGAAGTGAGTGCCTCCAATACTAGAGAGGCTTGCCACTCACTCACTCTATGACTCTGGTACTGTTAGCCTCAGTCAACCTTGTTTCCTCATTTGTAAAGTGGGAATAGGAGTACTAACTTCGGAACTGAATGAATGTGGGTTCAGTTACAACTTTATAAGACAATTGTGAAGATTCCATGTGCTTAATGCTTACAAAATGCTTGGTATAATGCCTGCTCAAACTGCTCAAAAATGTTAGCTTGACTATTCTTGTTGTAATCAATCACTGTATTGGTTTTCTAGGGCTGCCATAGCAAAGTGCCACAAAGCACATGGCTTAAAACAACAGGAATTTACTCTCTTACATTTCTAGAAGCCACAAATATGAAATCAGTATCAGTAGGGCCACCCTTCCTCTAAGGCTCTGGGTGTAGAATCTTTCTTTGCCTCTTCCTAGCTTCTGGGGGTGGCTGGAAATTATTGGTTCTCCTTCACTTATAGATGCATCGTACAACCTCTGCTTCTGTCACTACGTGATTGCCTTCTCCCTGTATGTCTCTCCACATGGCATTCTCTCCGTGTCTTCACATCGTCTTATAGAGACACCAGTCAAATTGGATTAAGGACTCACCCTACTCCGCTGTGACCTCATCTAAATTAATTACATCTCCAATGAGCCAATTTCTAAATAAACTCATATTCTGAGGTACTGGGGTTTAGGACTCCAGCATATCTTTTTTGAGGGACACAATTTAACCTTAACAATTATGTAACTATTCAGTATAAAGTCATGCATCTTAACATATGCTAAGGGTTCCTTCTCCTTTACTGTTTGATATGGTATGGTTCAAATTTCTTGCATTTTATTGTCTTCCCACTGATTTTCTTTCAGATTTGTGATGCAATGTAGTGCAGAGTAAGGATAAATGAGCAATTCTTTTTTTTTTTTTAAATATATGAAATTTATTGTCAAATTGGTTTCCATACAACACCCAGTGCATAAATGAGCAATTCTTCCACCTTTGGGTCAAGAGAGGACAAGGGAATAGTTCTCCACCTGCACACACGGGGTGGGAGCAGAAGACAACAGCCAAAGCACTTTCTGTGAACAGAAGCAGAAGAAACAGCTTTAAACACCCATCCACGTTTCAGAACTTCAGGCGAGCAGTGCCCTGGCAGGCGCCCAGTGATACTTCCCGCCGTATCAGGACAAGCCTTAGAGTGAACTGTTTATTTATCAGTTCTTAATTGAGTTGATGTTTACTCATGATTGTGAGCAGCAGATGATTAATTTATTGTAGAGTTGGAGGAGTGAGATAGTGAGGAGATCATTATAAAGAGATTATAATAGAGTTCTTTGCACTTGTGGGTCTGGTAATAAAAGATTGACTGATATAATTAGATGGGGCTTGGTAACAAATGCTATTACATTATGTCTGAATCTTATTTGAAAGTATTGGCCTTTTGTCTTAAACTTATTAGGAGGTGGCTATAGGTTAAGTTGACATCTGATAGCTCTTTTTCTCCTGGAAAAAGAAGGGCTGAACTTTCGGAAGGAGTCAACTGTTTTGATGTTTAAAGGCAACGGCTAAGTATTTTTCAGGGGGCAGTTTTCCCTGTTGGTTCTTAGAACAATAGCAGGATTGGGAGGGGCTTAAATTTCAACACTGTCAACTAAGATTCTGGATAACTCTGGGCGATTGAAGGACTGTGTTCTCTCTATATTGTGTGGCTACCTTGGAATTTTTGTCATTTTGGCCAAAGCTATCCTTGAGAAAACAGATAAAGGAAAAGACAGGGAATAACTTGACAGTGTGATGAGAAAATGGACTAGTAAGACAGGCTTCAGTTAGAAACCCAGCTATAGTGGGTTGAGTGGTGTCCCACCTCCAAAAAGATTTATCTTCATCTTGACTCAAGGAACCTATGAATGTAAAGTGACTTAAAAAAAAAAAAAAAGACCTTTGCAGATGGAATTCAGGATCCGGGGATGAGATGATCCTGGGTTAACCAGGTGGGCCCTAAATCCAGTGATAAGTGTCCTTATAGGAGACACCCAGAGGAGATATGGATGGAGAAGAGGAGTCCATGGGAAGACGGAGGTAGAGATTATAGAGTTAGGCAGTCACAGGCTAAGGAATGCCTTGCCCACTAGAGTCTGGAAGATGTAAGGAGGAATCCTCCTCTAGAGTCTCTACAGGGACCGGGGCCCTACTGACATACTGAGTTCTGCCCTGCAGAACTGGGAGAGAATGTGTTTCTGTTGCTTTAAGCCACAGAGTTTATGGTAATTTGTTGTAACAGCCATTGGAAACTACTGTACCAGCTATACAACAAATTCCTTGTTTGACTTTGGGCAAGTCTCTTAATCTTTCTAAGCCTCAATTTTCTCATCTATAAAACTGTGGTTATTATGCTCATCATTGTGAGGACCAAATGCAATAGGAATGAGAACTCATCCAACCCAGTGCTTGGTACATGAAAGGCATTGGAAACATACCAGATTCTCTCTTCTGTCCCATCCCATCCCTTTCCATACTTGACATTTCAACTTGAAATCCCTTTCATCTTCTCTTCTTAAATGTCTGCAAAAACCAACAGCCCTCCCCTGAAGAATGTTCTATTCTTCAGGAGCTGTTCTTAGGACTGTCAAAGGAGAGGCAGAAGCACAGTACAGCTGGTATTCTTAAGGCAGTTGGGTGAGAGCCATGTAGATATTAACATTTTTAAAAAATGCAGTTCACTGAACACAGACCTATAGTGTAGCAGCTGAAGTCCATATTGGAGTCACAGTGTGGTTGGCCAGCTGGGGTCTGTTTCCTTCACATGAGGAGGTCTCAGGGTACATTCTCAGACCTGTAGAACAGACAGCACATGGGAACACATATAATACACTGAGCTGCAGAAAGAAGCTGATGTAAATGGCTTTTGCTGGATGTGTTCAGTTCACTGATTTTAGATCTAGAAAGTCATGACTGATCATATCCCGCCCAATATGGGCTAGAGAAATCATTGTTGGAACTTAGAGTATGTCTTACTTGAATAAATGCTTTTGAAAGCCCGTATTCTTCTGAGGCCTCAGAATGATAAATTAAAAAGCACACAGGTCTACATTTCATTTCTGTCCTTGATCAGCTGCAAAACCTTGGGCCAACCACTTAACTTCTTTGTGGCTTCATCTTTATTTTGAGGGTGTTGGAGCAGCTCATGTCGGCCCTAACGTTCTGTGGTTCTGTAAAAACTTGAGGTGACCCCCATGAGGTCAGGCCATAGATCCACATCTTTTGTCTGGCATGCTTCCTGAGGATAGTAAAATTGTGGGAAGGCAAGAAGGGAAGACAATTTTAGAGGGAAATGTAGGGTGTTGTCTTATATATCCATCCGGAGCCTCAGGAGTCATCAAGGGGAGAACTGCAGATTTCCTAAGGACCCTAAGACTTCCACTCCCAGCTTCTCTTGAGGAATCTATGTTGATGACAGTTTTACCATCTGTAAATGGCATTTTGAACCCAGTTCAGCGGGCAGAAGAGTTCCTGAGGGTGGGACCTTGTTATGAGGTCAAGTGGTATTTGCTTTTGAGACATTGAGCCCCTTTTCTTTGCCTTTTCTTCTGGGGCTGCTTTCCTCATACTTCTCCATGTGTCCCAGCACTGATCTGATCAATTCATTAATGGTGAGGCAGAAGGAAAGGGAAGGAAATGAGCATTTTTTGATTGCCCATGTGAGCCCTACATTGTGAAGGATCTGTCTTCACAGCTACCTTCTAAGGCAAAACTTTATTCCCGTTTTATACTTTATAACCCCGAGGCAAGGAGATAGTTGGTAAGTTGAACTAATTATTAAGTTAGTAATTATTAAAAGCCATGTTCAATAACAACATGTCTCTCCTAGAGCCCATACTTCATGGCATCCTCCTCTTACACCATGATGTTAGGCCCCACTTGCCTGTCCCTACCCCCTGGTATGTATTGTATACCAGGCCCTGGGCTGATGGAGAGTGGTAGTGGGGGTGGAGGAGAATGGAGATAAAGAAATAGGAAAAATATTTATCATCTTTGCTCTTGAACTTACTATCTAATTAGATAAATGCAAGTACTATAAAGGAGGCATATAAGATAAGTTAACACTTTTATCAGCAATATAATAGAGACATGATGACAGCAGCTAACACTGTTGCAGTTACTATGTGCCACATACTGGAGCCTCTACAAGTACTTTGTCACTTGATCACCACCACAATCCTGTGTCAGTTTTTTATAGCCAAGGAAGCAGAGGAACAGAGAGATTGAGAAACTTGACCAAAGTACCCAGCATTTGATTTCCCATGATGGAGACAGGATGCAAATGCAGGCAGTTGAGGGGCACCTGGGTGGCTCAGTCAGTTAAGTGTCCTACTGTTGATTTCGGCTCAGGTCCTGATCTCGTGGTTTGTGAGTTCAAGCCCTGCACCAGGCTCTGTGCTGGCAGTTGCAGAGTCTGCTTGGGATTCTCTCTCTTCCACTCTCTCTCTCTCTCTCTCTCTCTCATTCTCTGCCCCTCCCCCACTCACTCTCTCTGTCTCTCTCTCTCTCAAAAATAAATAAACTTAAAAAAAATTAAAAATCCAGGCCATTCAGCTCCCATGCTCCACTGCAATATTATTACTCACCAAACAAGAGAATGGAAGGCCCACTTAATTCTCACTGGCAGGAAAGAAGAGTTTGGTGTGAAGAGATCCTGGTGGGTTTCATTGAGGCAATGGACCTCAAAAGGCCAATTTGGAAACTGCCTTATGTCATATCAAAGAACACATTTCTAACTATGCAGCTTCCTACCAGCTCAGAGTGGGACCTTGCAGTAGTTGCTGGGCTTCTCCAACTCCTCCAATCTCATATTTCAGACCAAACAACCTATTTTCTTTAGAGTTCTAACCTGAGATTTCCCTCTGAAATGAAGGGGGTAGAAATCAGATATTTAGGGAACATGTCTTCCCTGGGGGAAGAAGTGCTTGGAACCAGGGGCCCAGGGAAGGTTACACTAACCCACAGCTAACTGTGGGCTGTGATAGGATCTTGGTGTCAGGTCTGCAGCTTTTCCAGAAGCACCGATAGGAATGAGTGGAGCAGAATTATGGGCCTGGATCAGTCCAAATGGTATTTTTTATGTAAAAGTAAAAGCCTGTCACTTGCAACCCCACTTTAAGGGGTGTGTGGGATTGAAACAAGATGGTATGAAGGAAGGGACGAGTGTCTGTGCTCCTTTTTTTTTTTTTTTTTTTATTGCAACTGAGCATCCCTTTCTTGAAGACCACGGGCACTTGATAACTCCATGCAAAGTTGGGTATAGCAGAGGCATGTGGGGAAGCAGATTGGGAGAGGCAGAAAACAGAGCCAGATGAGTTCTTGGAGGTGATCTTGTGACGGATGGCAGTTAGATCAGGTGCCAACATATTTTAGGGAAAATAGTGAATTTACTGCAGTGAACAAGTAGCACTCTCCAGGTTCCCACACCCCCTCACACTGTACTCTTTTCCACCAGCCAGCTTCAACTGATTCACCTCACCCTCTTTCCTCCTCTACCTCTCACTCCTGCCCCAGCTGTTCCAGAGTAAACTTCTGGATTTGCAAAATTGTGACTTGGAGAGAAGAGACTTACCCAAGTGGCTTACACAGATGATTGGTTCCAGAATATGAAAACATAGTTCTGACTCCTAGTTTGATGTTTCCCTGCAATCCTGTGCTGAAATCTGGATTTCCCTTTCTTTAAGGCACAGGGAAAATGGTGGCAGTCTTGAGTCTTCTTCTCTGAACTTGTATTCGAATTTCAGGCAACATCCTTAACTTCAGGTGAGATGGTTGGCTATTAATTATGAGACTCTTATGGAGTGAGTTTGGTCAAAGGGGCTTTTTTGAGGGGCCATTTTTTAGAGACCAGTGCCTCTGTGAGAATGAAAAACATTTGCTGTTTGGAAAACAAATATATATCCTTTCAAAATGTTCAGGTGTGGATAAAACTGGAATACTCTGTCTAGAAAAACTTGCTGGGAAATCCACTCACCTAGTGTGATAATTTAAAATGGCCACATTGTTTCCTATCCCTGTGTTCATTCCCCTTTGCATTGTGACTGTACTATTCCCTCCCAACAAGAGTGAAGATTCTCTATCCACCCCTGAAATCTAGATTTGACCCTGTGATTTGTTTTGATCAGCAGGCATTGACAAGCATGATGTATCAGAGGCTTAGGAAGTATTTGTGCATCGGGGCTTCCCCTCTCACTGAACACCCTGGGACTGCCATGCAAACAGGTCAGTTTGTTTACTGGAGGTTGAAATAAACTGGAACACAAAGAAGCCATCCCAGAGGAGACCCCTGGGATCAATCAGCCCCCAGCCAATCTGCCACCTCACTGTAGTCACACAAATGATCTCAGGTGACACCCAAGAACCATCCAGCTGAGCCCAGCCCAAATTTCTGACCAAAAAAATCATGAGCAAATACAATGGTTGTTATAAGCCACTAAGCTTGTGATAGTTTGTTATAGCAATAGATAACTGATATGCCTAGCATTTCTAGCAATTATCTTCTTAGACATTAACTCAGTTTCACACAAGTTACTAACAATCCAAGTCTAGGCTTTTCTCCTCCAAGTTTAACTTGATGTGGGAGGGGAGGACAAGAAGGAGAAGGAACTTTTTAAAGTGTTTTGGGGTGTTTATTTGAGAAGTTTTTTCCTCAGCCTAATTTATTTCTTAGACTCATCCAACTTTCGTTCCCCTTCCTGAGTCAGGTCTGAACTGCATTCAGTTGTCCTTACAGTTGAACTTGATAGTTATGTTGGTCATTTGTCTGTTTGCTCTCAAATCGATTCTCAAACCCTGCTCTGCTCAACATGTGTCACAGAGGCTTATCCTCATAAACTGTTTCCCAGGCTCCTTTGTCCCCTGGATACAAGCCAGATTCAGCCAGTGAGAGGCACTGGTGAGAGATTACAGGTGGGCAGATGAGGGAAGAAGGCGAGGTTTTTCTTTTCTAAACAGAGAGCTGTCTAGGATGGTCATTTCTGGCAGTGGCTAGGTATCTTCTCTAGCTCCATCTCCTGTAGGAAGCACTTTCCACCATGGTCCCAGCCCCCAGGGTCTATGCCACCCTGAGACCAGCTTCTGCCAGAGGGCTTTGGCTCCCATATTCTAGTAACCTTCCCTTTGACCCTTGCAAATAGAGATGGTGGCAGCTGAAGCTACTATTCCTGGGTAGCCTTCTCTTCTGTTACTTGTCATTTCAGCTCCCCTAATACCCTACTTCCTGAAGCTACTATTCCCTGGGTAGCCTTCTCTTCTGTTACTTGTCATTTCAGCTCCCCTAATACCTTTGAATTAATACCCCATATTGAATTTTCTCTTTTTGAATTACCCCTCCTGGAGTTTGGTTTTCTTGACTGAATCTCTGACTCATGTGGTTGGATTCAAGGTCTCTATGGAAAGAGTGATGAGTATAACAAAACTCACCTTATAGAGAAATATTTAGAGGAGATACTATTTTCTTTTTGCATGTACAGAGATAGATTTAACTTGAACCTTACAGTAAAGGCACCTTCATTTTGGCTAAGAGTTGAGGGATGTTGCTATACATTCAGTCCTATCATGTTTCTGCAATAATAAGGAAAGGCATTTGACACATGACAATATGTGCTACTGATTCCAGTCCTCTTTATGGAAAACATGTGGCTCACAAAGATTCAGTGACATGGCCTTTCCCAAATAGTCTAGGCTAGTGGTTCTCAACCAGGGCAGTTTTGACCCCACCCCCACCCCAGAATCATTTATTTGTGAGTGGAGACATTTTTTTATTTTTACTCCTGGCACAGGTGCATGCTTTTGGAATTCAGTGGGCATAGACTAGGGATTCTGCTAAACATGCACAGGGCAGCCTCACAACAAAAAAATTGTCTGGTCTACAATATTAATAGTGTAAAGTTTGAGATACCCTGGTATAGGAATTGTTGATTTCATGTCAGTTTTTTGCAGACTTCCTTGGTCTATGTGGGCAGTAGCTTGTCAAGACCAAGTAACTTTTTAGGAGTCCTGAAAATGTCTCTTTATGCTCTAAGAGGTGCCTCTTTTGTTTTGGGCAGAGGAGATTGTTACCTACTTAAAATTTTTTTTTTTTTTATTTTTTGAGAAACAGAGACAGAGCACAAGCAGGGGAGGGGCAGAGAGAGAGGGAGACACAGAACTTGAAGCAGGCTGCAGGCTCTGAGTGTCAGCACAGAGCCGGACGTGGGGCTCGAACCCACCAACTGTGAGATCATGACATTAGCCAAAGTCGGCTGCTTAACCAACTGAGCCACCCAGACACCCCTGTTTCTGACTTTTTAAAATGGCTTCCTGGCTCAAAATCTTATGCTCATATTACAGAGAAGTAGATAGGCTCTTTAGGAAAAGGACTTGAATCAAAGTGGGAATCAGACCTTAACAGGGCTGAATTTGCAGAAGGTTAGGGTTTGGTTTAATTTTTGCCTATGGGCTACAAAGATAGCTATCACCTCTCTAAACATTTGAGAATTCTATTTTCTAAAGCTGTCCTGGGAGAGGAACATCATTCCAACATCTGCCACAGCTGAAGGCTTTGCACAGGATAGCGTATCATCAGCTTAAGAACAGAGTGAGCATGTGCAGATGGGCCTATAATTTTTAATATGACATTGGCCATAATTTATCATGTCATACCACCCACTCACAACAGGACCATCAAATGAAATGCTAAATGCCTTTCTTATCAACACTTGATGGGAAAATGCTGTCCTGGCAGCTTTCTCTAAGGGAAACAGAAACCCACCCATGTTCTTTGCAGCCTAGAGCTCTGTACCCAAGATCAGATTTGTTTTTCTCCTCCCAGAATTTATAGACATTTACAAGGAAGCACATCCTGTTTGGTATTTAGAGGGGCAGTGGAGTGAGAGAGAATTAATTTAATAAGTTTCTTTTCTTGAAATTTGTTCAAGCTGTTTTACGATTTAAAAAACTCCTATATCTCTTCTTTTATGAGCTTCTTGTTGTTTTCTATTCTCATTTTCCCCACTGACTTTCTGTGGCTGACCTGTGTAGCAATTATTAGAGCTCCTTGGGCAATGGTTAGTTCCTCCACAAAATGGGTATAGTTGTAAAATATCGACCCCAGAAAATGAGGGCTTAATTCCATGGCCTGGGGTGAAGGTCTGTGTTATAGTCCTATTAAATTAAAGACCCAGTTTTTACTGTGAGTGTCAAGTCTGGATCCTAACTTTCCTGCTGGTGGCACCTCTCAATAGTGCAAACTTGCTGCAAAACTTGGATGGCACCTAGTTAGCCAAGGCCTGGCAAGGTGGTCGGATTGAAGGATGAATATATTCTCAGGGCATCAGAGCTGTGTGGCTCCTCTCAGTGTTAGACTGGACCCTAGAGCCAAGAGAAAACCATTTCTCACATTTGTACAAGGTAGATAATTGGAAGGGAAATCTTCAACTTCTGCAAGTTTTAAGCAAATCGAAATGTTCCTTCTTTTTAGATATCTGCCT
Organism: Lynx canadensis; assembly: GCF_007474595.2. Lineage (NCBI taxonomy): Eukaryota > Metazoa > Chordata > Mammalia > Carnivora > Felidae > Lynx > Lynx canadensis. The sequence continues at coordinate 51,022,460 of NC_044313.2, read as the reverse complement.
GGCCTTGACCCTTTAATAATTTCAGTAGGTCACACTAATGCATTTCTAGGTGGAGAAAACTAAAATGTATGGAAGATGGGTCCTGGTTAATTTTCTAGTTACTTAGGGGAAGTCATAGATGATGATGCTGATAATAATGAGGATGCTTCTTTTTCTTCTTCTCCCTCCTCTTCCTCCTTACTCCTCCTCCTCCTTTCTTCTTCTTCCTCCTCCTCTTCATCCTCCTCCTCCTCCTCCTTCTCTTAATGTATTTTAATTTTGTTTTAATTTCCAGTATAATTAACATGCCACACATTCTTCTTGATTCAACCCAGTTAAATATGATTTCTTTGACCAGGCTTCTCACTGCTGAGTCACCCTTCCCAGATCCTTGGTAGGGGAGATGGCTGGGTGATGATGCACTGATTCCTGCATACTCCTGATGTTTAAGAAGCGTGCCTAAAAGATGAATGCTGGAAAAAATCCGTGGCTTTGACTCTTTGTAAAATGACATTCCAATTAATTTGGGGGTGGTTGTGATGTTTAAGAGGACATGATGAGTTATAAAATCTGACCCGTAGGAAGCTCTCAGTAAATGATAGTAAGTCATGGATGTTACTATACAAATGCATTTTTACTTTTAAGCAATGATTTTTATAAAATATTACGGCATGTTTCAAGGCTGACCTTGAAGTAAAATACTAACACAACTTTGTAAAACCAAAATGTGAATGGGAAAGGAGTATCAATTTCTTGTCGCGAGTAGACTTCAAATCTCTTTATTTGGAAGATTTAAATGTAAGTTTGAAGAAGTAGGACCGAGGTCACATCTTCCCCTGTTGGACATTCTTTCTGATGAATAAGTATTAAAACTGCTTTGAATTTGGTTTCCCCCTCAGATAAGGATTTATTTTTTCCATACGGTCTTTTCTTTGCACCTGAAGGAGCATTGAGGGTGAAAAATAGAGGCCTGTTTCCTGTTCCTAACTGGAGCCCTCCGAAGGTTGTCAAACCAGAGCAACAACTCTGTGGGATTTATGCCTGGGACCTGTCAAAGTAAAATTATCATAGCAAACCCTCTCTGCTATCAATCAAAGGGGTATTGGGGATGGCAAGGACAGGCATTTTTCAAATTTCTTTACTGTACATATTTAGCTCTGTGCCTGGGGGAGGAAGAGCTCCTTTGAACGCTTCTTGTAGATTTCTTTTCCATCAGATGGCAGCTCACAGAACTACTTAATCTTCCCCAAAGGGCTTCTCTCATTGGCCTGCTGAGAATACAGCCAGGGAGGAAAGTTTGGGGGGAGGGATGGGGAGACAGGGACAATCCAGGAGCAAATTCCAGAAAATAAGCATTCTTTTAAAGGACACATGATGTGAGTCTGGTGGCTCCAATGTCATGCTGTAGAAAGTACACCGTCTGTTTAAGGTTATCTGCTCTCACTTCTTTAAGCATCATGTGGCCATTTTCAATAACACCACAAAAGCTGACGCTGCCTTCATGTGATGTGAGTATTCTTCTTCTGTCCTATGCAGCCATTTCCCGCATTTGTCAAGGAAAAGGTTGAAGGGGAACGGACAAGGAAATGGGTCCCGCGTTCATTCCTGTCTGTCAGAGATTCACTTTGTCATGATAACATTCAGGGAGCATATTTATCTATCCGGCTACTGGAGGTTAAGGCAAGGGTAACAAAAAGAAGAGAAGAAATCCTGTTTGAAAAGTTTACAAATCCTGCCATGAGGGCTGTAAACAGAGTTCAGCCGGTGGTGGAATGTGTAAAAAATACTGCCACATTGATAGGGACCCGATTCCCCAGCACTAGGAACCCACTCATGTAAACAGAGGAACAGTTGCTGCGAATCGGGTCTGTTTTGGCTTAAAGTCTGAGGAACACATTGCCTTCAAAGTGAATTCTTAGGTGTCACTTCTCATAAGTTATGGCAGAAGATTACAAAGCTACTGATATAACATATTAGTTTGATGGACAGAATTATACCCCCAACGCTTCCTGCTCTCCCCAATGACGCACACTAACTTAGTGTGCTGTGACAGCTGCCTTGATTTACCACCAGTCCGGGAGGCCAACCGGGAGAGGGAACGTTCACATGGACGCAGGGCCTGAGACTGGCCCGGAGCCTAGTTTATAAAGCTGCCCTGTAATTCACCACAAATGTGTCACCATTAAAAGAGGAAAAAAGGATTGCAGATAATAAATACTCTCTAATTTATTAGCTAACAACAAAGAGATCAGAGCCAGTTGTGATGTGATTGTTTGACATAATATTGTCAGGGAAAAAAAAAAAAGCTAAGTTGACCAGAGAGTTAAATTACACATTCAAGCAGATGCATCAACTCTTGGCTTGTCACAAACCCAGCTAAACAAAACACCAAACAGAGGAGAGAACTGGCAAAGAGCAGAGTCATTTATCTCTGAAAGAGACATATTCAAGAGCAAGTGAAATAAGACATGGTTCTTTTAGACTTGGTCACAGGCCAGGTTTTAACTGTTATAAATTAAATGTTTTGTATATCGGATTTGGCAATTCTAGTCGCTTTTGTCATGGGAGGGAGATGTTGGATTTTTCTGCCTGTCTTAAACTGATGGTTTGGTCAGCTGGGATGTCTGTCCTTGCAACTGGTTATCGGAAGGCCAGTGCATTCTAATAATTAGAGCAAATATCAGAATGGCTTTTGTATGTGGCCCGTTATAAAATCAGTGGCTTTAGAAAAGGTTTTAATCACCTTCTTTTTGTGTGATTTCCTTCTTTGTGGTTATTTAGTAATAATCATACAGGACATCAGGCAGGGATTCATATTCATATTAGAGTCATGAGCTTTTAGGGTTGGAAAAAACAAGTCATCCCACACCCCACCTAGGATATGCAGATCATCCTGTAGTGTTGCCTGGAGGGCTTCCAAGGACACAGAGCATCTGCTGTGGGTTACTACAATAGAGCTCAGAGTCAACCAGTGCCCGCTGGGCTTTTCTTCTTATATAAGCTACTGCCCAGAAGAACTCTCCTGTCCCTCACTTGAGAAGCTGAGTGTTCACACCTACATGGGCATATTTGCTTTATCTCTTGTTTTATTTGTCCTTGGTTTTAGCCTATTGTTAGGACACAGATTTCTAGGTTTTATTCAGCAGTCTGGAGGCAAGGACAGAGTACAGTGGAAAGGCTGGAGGAAACTCCATTCTCACTGGCATTGATTCAAAGAACAACAGTTTTTTAGTATATGTAGTTGATCTGCTGTAAATCGACCAGAATCTCTCTTTTTTTTCTTTTCTTTCTCTCTCTCTCTCTTTCTGCAGAGCAATATATGAGAGTTTTTGTGAGATGTTTTATAGAAATCAATATATTATGTCTATGTTCTCAATGATCTACCTGTTTAGTAGCTGTTTACAAAAGACCAGAGAGAAAGAGGAGTGGAGGGGAGAGGTTGATTTGGCCTGGATCATCCTGGATGAAAAGACACTGGCTCTTAGGAGTTGTTAGCATCTTTTCAAAGTGCTCACATATCATACATTTAACATAATCTTTTGCATTTTTGATGGGAATCTGACTCTCCCCTTCCTCCTAAAAAAAATTGCCTGAATCTACTTTGTTTTCTATGATATTTGAAATATTATAAAGATTTCCATGATCAGATCTATATTTTTATTTTCTGTTACTGTTATAAAGTAAAATACTTTTTGTCTAGGTCTAGAGACCTAACCTTTTATGTATCTCTGAAACTTTCTAGGGCTTTATTCTTTTATTTATCCTTTTTTTTCTCTTTTATTTCTTCACTCATCTTTCCAACCTGAAGATATAATTTCAGGATGGATAATGTAATAACAAAACAAAACCTTAGTAATTCTGACTTCTCTCTGTCGTTTGAGTTTTTGTTGTTGTTGTTAAATCTGCTGTTCCAACATTAGACTTGTTTTCTTCCTTTGAGCATTGCTTTTGTAAATGACTTCTTAAAATCTGAGTTCATCAGGATGTTTCCCATGCAGTCAGATTGTTTCTATTTCTTTGGCCATTTGCTCATTCTTCTTCCTTCTCCAATGTTCTTTGTTGTCAGTTTTCATTAATTATATACCCAGAATTCTATTTTTAGTGGCATCCTTCCTTCTTGAGTTTCATGCCCCGTTAGAGTCAATATGGAAATACTATTTTTATTTTCTCTGGTTAAAAAAAAAAAGTGCCAATTATATCAAGGGTCTTTAAACGTTTATGTTCCCAAATTTCTCTGTCATTAACTGCAATTAGGCATGGTCACTTTCTCTGAGGGATCTCCTATCTTGTATACTGTCAGTCTTTTTATTTTGTATATTTGATCCTGCTAGCATTTGTTATGCTCTCTAATCTATTTTCTGTAATGTTATTACCTTTATAGTATGTCTACTAAATGAATTCCTGTTTAGTTTTCCTGGTTTCCAAAGGCTTCCCTGTCTCCCCCATCTGCTGTTCTCTTTCCTTCTGATTGGAAATACCTTCCGTTTGAACAAGGTGTACTCGAGCACTGTCACATTCTGGGCATGGACAATCATCTGCCATCATGAGTTTATTTCGGGTTCATTTTATTTTGAGAAGTTCTGACTTTTTTTAATAGGAACAATGTACTTCTATCATGTCAACACCTCTCTTTGGAAACTCTCTGAGACTTTTTGCATTAGGATATGGCTACAAACCCTTAGCCTGGCTTCTTAGGTCCCCTTAATCTTATCCTCCAGGGACCTTTTCAGCCTTACCTTCTAGCATTCTTCTATATTGTCTCTTTGGCTTCTCCAGAACTTTTCCTTTATTTTTTTAATGTTTATTTATTTATTTTGAGAGAGAGAGAGAGAATGAGAATGAATCCCATGCAGGCTCCACACTCAGCATGGAGTCCAATGTGGGGTTCGATCAACTTTGAGATCATGACCTGAGTCTGAGATCATGACCTGAGCTGAAATCAAGAGTCAGATGCTTAACCAGGTGTCCTTCCCTCAGACCTTTTCTAGTCATTTTAGTTAGAGGGCAAATACCAAAATGGTCATTAAAATGCAATGTCTTTCATTGCTTTTTTTCTCTATTAATAATAAAATAACTTTATTGTACAAAATGAACTTCTGAAGTCTTAGAACATACAGTCTAGGGCCAACCCAAATTAAAAGCAACTCCTAATTAACACTACCAAAGAAGGCAACTTCAGCTGTTCTTTAAATCAACAAGGATTTACAAGAGAGAGCTTGGGTATGGTGGTACTGCTTTACATCCATTGGCTATAATACCTAGAATTTCAGAAGCATCTATTCACAGAGAAGACTTTGGGACACTGAGGACATCAGGAGCCTACAGTTACCCGTACCAGCATTGAGTACCTGTAGTACACTGACATTCGTACACCTTGCTTCACATCATTCTGATTATTCAGTCCACAGCCATTGCCAGGCTAGATAAAAAGCAAGCGAGATTTCACATTAGACCGAACCAGGAAAGCACATCTTTCCTCAACCAGGAAGATGGAACATGAACCATATCACATCGCCCAGTGGATGGGACTGGTGAGGAAATGGATATGGCCTACAGTAGCTTGAAGGCAGCATCAGGCAAAATAGATTTAAATCATCCTGAAAGAAATAAATCCTAACAAGGGATACCTTGTGCCAAAAGAAATGAAGCTCACAAAAGAATTGATTGGGAAGTATACCAAACAGAATAAAATGTAGCAGAAAGGCACATATTGGAGAAAATAAAATGTGCTTCAGTTTGAAAGGGAATTGGATTTACTAAGATACAACTGACCAGCTATAAAGCAAGTGAATAATATATGTAGTCAAGTCAGATGTACAGTCAATGAGAATAGGTTAATATAGATCAATGGTATCATGTGATCAGTTACATCCTTACAGTTATATTACTCACTGTGTTATTTCTTTAGATCTTCTAAGAAAAGCCTTACATGACTCCTGATAGAGGAAACTCACCTTAAAGTGGGTATTTGATTAATTGGAAATTAATTACAAATGGGATATTGTTTGTTGGCTTATCTTGGTCCAGAGAACGTTAATGATTTTCCGGAATTAAGGGAATTTTACTTTAAACTGAAATAGAGTATCATGATGCAAGCTGTTTAATTAACTTTTTTTTAATGAAAAGTTAGTTCTACCTTATCACTGTATAAAAGACTCAGAGCCATAAATTATCTTCATTTGTCTCTCTTTCTAGAAAATTTGGAAATTTTAGTTCAATATTGAAATAATTAGGTCCATCCCTGGAAATTTTCTCTGGCGTGCAAGCATATTCACTCAAAACTTCTGGTATATTTCAGTCAGGGTCCTTTGGAGAATTTTTATTTTACATATAATTCTCACCATTGATGACGTTGATTAACAGTACTGTTTGCAGTGGAGTATCAAGGGTAGGACAGTGAGTGTTGCTTCAGAAAGTTTTAAAACAATAACAAAGCCAACTGAAATTTAGTCTATATTTTATCATCACCATATATGGCAATTCAAGCGATGAAAGTGATAAAATACTCTCTTCTGGAAAAAAATTAAAAAAAATTTTCAGTCTAACTTCTAAATAATTTTGATGACTTATGTTGTATTTTAATAATATATATGTACACTTTAAATTAGTACACTTGAGTGTCTGGGTGTCTCAGTTAAGTTTCTGACTTTGGGTCAGGTCATGATTTTACAGTTTGTGAGTTTGAGCCCGTGTCAGGCTCTGTGCTGACATCTCTGTGCCTGGAGCCTATTTCAGATTCTGTGTCTCCCTCTATCTCTGCCCCACCTACTCTCGCACTCTGCCTCTCTATCTCTAAAAAATAAATAAACATTAAAAATTTTTTAAATTCATAAACTTAAAAATTATCTTTTAATATATATTCTAGTTTGGAGAACTCCCAGCTGCACAGGCAGCCTCAGTACCTGTGAGCTCAGCTATACATATTTGAGAGTAAGTTCATAGTGGTTTGGTATCTTTGGGGATTATTTTGGATGGTCAATATGTTCAAAACCCTGGTAGTACATATTCCTGCATCTAAACAATGGATTTGAAATAGACATAGTTCAATAATTGAAAATTAAAGAAACAGGTCTTGAATTATTTCAGTTTTATCATTCTGTGAGACCATTTGCAGAATCCATATGTATTTCACATTTTAAACACTAAAATAGAGGACAAACCATAAGCTATACTATTTTTCTTTGTTCATTCTTGAAATTTTCAAATGCATTTGAATTATATCCTTAAATTTTAATTTATTTTTCTTTTCAATTGCTATTTTGAAACCAAAAACAAAGTAAGAAAAATTATTATTGGTGGTTGTATGATTATAACTGAAAATAATTTTTTTTTGTTTTCTTTCTTTCTTTCTTTCTTTCTTTCTTTCTTTCTTTCTTTCTTTCTTTCTTTTTTTATTTTTCTTTGTGGAGAAGGAGTGTTAACTATAATATGTTCCAGGTATCAACTATGCTAGGTGTGGCACTGGGCACTTGTATTGTTTTGGTTATAAGTGATAAAAATTTAATTCAAATGGCGGAAGAAAAAAATATATGATTTAATGCTCTGTCAGTTAACTTTGCTTTGCAATAAGCCAACATAAAAACTGAATGGCTTAAAATGAAAATTATTTATTAGGTCACAATCCTTGGGTTGGCTGGGTGGTTCTTTCTGGGCTGGCTTTACCAGGGTGGATAGCCTCCCTGGGGCTTCAACTGGATGGCTGGAAGCACTCTTCATGTGGTCTTTCTTCCAGGAAGCTAGCCTGGGCTTGTGCCCTGGTGACAGAGAGGTTCCCCTAACAGGAGAGTGTAAACTCAAGTATCTTTCCAGAATTTACATATAAGTAAATGTAACAAATGTAATATAATGCATCTGTTATTGACTCATTTTCCAAAACAAGTTGCATGGCTAAATTCATATTCCAGAGTGGAGAAATAGAGTCCACCTCTCAGAGGAGTAGCAAGGTCACTTTGTAAAGTGGACTATGTATAGGGATCAAAGGAATTATTGCAGCCATTTTTATGAATACTCTACCACATACCCACAGGGTTGTGCTAGGTTCAGGTGTTCAGATAACTTTGTCAGTAGTTTCTCTCTTCATGTCTCAGCTTGTCTCTCAGTATGTCTCATGCTTTCCTATGTAGTTCTGGTAGGGTTTTTTTTGTTTTTAACAAGTTTTGGTAAGATAGCCAACATCAGCTAAAGGATTACGCTGGCCAACTTAGTGCCTTCCCTGGAAAGAAAACTTTTTTCCAATGGTTCAAACAGAGTTGCAAGTCTGACTTTCATTGGCTGGATTTCAGTTGCATTCCAATCCATAAATCAGTTACCAGCGTCTGGCTCAGACTTAGTACCAGGAGATGGGGTCTGCCTCATCTGAACCACATGAAATGAAAGATGGGAAGTACTGGTTCTCCAAAGAAAATTGTGTTACTGGTTGTCACCAGGAGAAGAATGAATTAATGCTGTGCAATCAAAACCAAGAGCCTTTGGTTATTTTATTTTATTTTATTTTATTTTATTTTATTTTATTTTATTATTTTTGAGAGAGAGAGAGAGTGAGCAAGCAAGGGAAGGGCAGAGAGAGAGGGAGACACAGAATCTGAGGTAGGCTCCAGGCTTTGGGCTGTCAGCACTGAGCCCGACATGGGGCTCGAACTCATGAGCTGTGGGATTATGACCTGAGCTGAAGTTAGACGCTTAACCTACTGAACCACCCAGGTGCCCCACCAAGAGCCTTTGACTACATTGACATGCTTAAGTCACAGCTTCAGGGAGAGAATTAGATTTTGGCTGTCTACTTAGGTTTATTGAAGTTGTTTAAACTCACTTCTCATAAGTCTTGAAAAGCAACACAAACACTTTCCATAATAGGTCTGCAAGGTGAACAGTAAATATTTGTGTTGCATGCTTTTTTTCAAAGTCACGTGTACAAATAGTTTTGTAACAGATTTACAAAGGTAGATAGCATCTTTGCATGACGAACCCATCATGTAAATGTACTGGGGTACCACCTGAGCACAAATATGACCAAAAATAAGAAAACAAAAAACAGAAATTCAGAATGACATTTGAGAAGTGTACATAGATTTGCAGGGTTGTTGGGGAAAGAAAAATGTTAGTGGAGAGCACACATTTTGGCTGTAGAATTAGAAAGTGAACTCCAAATGCCTGCCTCTTAGAGTCAGGAATTGCTTGGGCTCTCGGTGATTGAAATCCTCATCACTAGTATTCACTTAATGCCAGCCTCATGCTCCCAGTGTGCTCCACTCCTGCCACCAGCTTCTCATTGATGTGCTTTATCATTTGTGGATGATTTTCCATGAAGAAGGCTGAGTAGGGTGATGGAAAGCACACTTAGCTGTATTCAGGTTTAAGTTCTGGCTCTGCCACTGAGCAGAGTGGATAAATCCTTTTCTGGGCCTCAGTTTCATTATCTGTTAAGTGAATGATTAGGGTTACTGATCTGAAAGAACCCTTCTGGCACCTGTGTTTTGGCACCTACACCTTCTCTGAATGGTCTTTGTCATTCACCTCTCTCCTGTGTAACTTATTTAGCCCTTGGCTTGGGATAGTGCCAATGCATAAATATCCATATATATGCATAAATATTTATATATTTATAAATAAACCTGTGGATTATTTCCCATGGTTCCACATCCATGGTTTTTGGTTCCTAAATTCTGCTGGTTCTGAGTTCTGTCCCCAAAGGGAATCCCCTTGGCAAGTTCATGCCAGCAAGTTTATTGAAAGAAATATTGCCAGATTTGTGACACTCCATTGGCACACTTGGCCCTGGCCTGTGCCTTACTTCACTGGGGACATTCTTGCTGCCATTTGTCCTTCCCTGAATCCTTGATACCCATTTTGTCTACAGAATATACAAATGTGCCTTCACAAAATCTTCCCATAAACAAGTAGAATCCATTTTGTGGAATTTTATGAAGATGTTACTCTTAGCATTTGGGGAAGTCTTTACAGTTGTTTCTCAACTCATTTTCAGAATTGAAAGAAAAAAGTCACATGTCATTCTTTTGAAGGGTGTTTTTTAAACTTCAAATGATTGATCTTGACTTAGGAGCGTACCTCTGAGGTCTTTTTCTCTCCCTGAAGTTCATTTCAAGGCAAACTTGTTTGTAACGAGTGTTTCAATTTGTTTTATTTATAATCTGGGACTGAAAAAGGAACTTCCCAAAGAAGCAGTTGTTCATGGTCCTTGATTTATCTCATTCTGTCTCTGTTTTGTGCTTTTGCAAAGAATCCTTTAAAAGCAGCGTGGAATTTGGGGTGCCCGGGTGGCTCAGTTGGTTAAGTGGCCGACTTCAGCTCAGGTCATGACCTCACAGTCTGTGAGTTCGAGGCCCATGTCGGGCTCTGTGCTGACAGCTCAGAGTCTGGAGCCTGCTTCTGATTCTGTGTCTTCCTCTCTCGCTGCCCCTTCTCTGCTTGCTCTCTGTCTCTGTCTCTCTCTCAAAAATAATAAAGCAAAAATGCTACAGTTTGAGAAATGGAGTTGATTGGTTATTTGAATTCAGGGATGATTCTGCTGAGGCATTGTTTCCCCAGCCTCACATAATGGTCACTTTATCCTTTTGCCTTTTAGGCATCAGTAACATGTTCTTTCATAACACATTGCTCAAGTTTCTGCATAACTTGTCTCACATATGGATGGTGTTTTCTCCCCTACTGGACTGTAATCCCAGGCAGCGACTGTGCCTTGTCAGTTCCCCAATATCCCTCACCCAGCATGGTACCTGCTATGTGGTACATGTGACTCTGTGCCCAAGTGGAAGGATTACATACAGAGCTGAGATGTATCTGTTGAAAAGGCATAAATATTGAAAAAAAAAAAAAGAAGTAAGTGGATTTTGGTAATAGGTGATCCTGAGATAGTTAACATTGTAAACTCGGAAGGCCCTCCTTTGTTATAGTGGCAAAACCACTGTGGACTCTGATACCTCCCACAGGTTTAAGAAGAATGGAAAGCTCTCTTCAGCCATCTCAGACTCATCTCTCATCATAATGATGGATTTGCTTTCATCACGACACACTGACAGGTGATCTTGCAAGGGCTGAACTTCTTACTGCCATTTGGAAGGGGCCAATTTACTCCAAAGGAAATCTGAGAATTTAGTTCATTCATCCTTTGTTACCCCTTTTAGCACTGATGTGTGCATTTACCTTTAATGCTGGAGGGAAGCTTGTTGAAATGTGTTTTTTCATTTACAGGTGGGATGGTTATTTTAGCTGGGGGAATGTAGCTACAAAAATTTGAATCAACTCGGTTGCTTCTCATGGTGTCTGAGTGGCAATTCAACACTTCAGATCCTTAAACTGCAGAAGCTTTGCCCCATCAGAGAAGTGTAGATTCTTATTCCTTATATCTGGTTTGTTTTTATTCTTTGGGAGGGGAGTCCTGAGTAATGAAAAGCAAGGGACACAGTGAAGAACATAAAGTATATTTTCAGACATGAGAAGGGAAAATTAATGGGACGCTATAATAATATGGGAAATGGTGAGAGATAAGAATCATGCCCCATGCCTAACCTTTTGGACTCATCCTTGCCAATTTCTAAGTGCAGTTCAGCAAATGAAATAAGCTTTCCTTAGCCCAGGACGGTCTGTGATAGCATAAACCCTTCATCGTGGGTTCACATCGTGGTATCACAGAAAGACATTGAGCTTGCAAGACAGGAACCTGACACCTTTCACAAGTGGAGGAACCTGTGGCAATTTTAAACATTCCAACCATATTAATTCCCATGACAGTTATCCTTTAAGTCACTTGAAATGGATTCCCCCTTTTCAACTTTCAAAATTTATATTTGATCCTGGTGACCTCTGGGACCTGCATGGGGGCGCTCTGTGTGTGTGTGTATGTGCATGGATAGCAGGAAGCAGAAACAGAGACATTGCTGATCTAGGCCTATTTATGTCTCTCCTCACCCCTTAGCCTTTCCCTGTACTTTATTCATGTTTCTGTGGAGAAACTTCCCACCTCCAAAAGAAAGGTTGAGGAGTGTGGAGTTCTTTATTGGAGAGCAATATTTTTATTGTTCTTCCAGGTGGGCTGAGAGTATCATCTGTCAGGCTTCAGCAATGAGGACTTTCCAAATCAATCTTGGGCTCTGTGATTTCATCAAGCACCATTGACCCCTGGTTAACAAAATTGCTTCCCCTCTCTGTGCTCACACGCAAGGCAGCCAGTGTCTGCCTACTGTATCCCAGGAGCATCTGGGACATGTGCTCATCTCCAACTATGGCCCAGTGCCAGGACGTGCTCCTCACTCTGTACGTGGGCAGCAACTTTGGATGTCTATAACGAGCACATGGGAGGGCTGGTGTGGAGCCCTGTGTTTGTAATTAAGAACAGACTATGGGGAGAGGACAGAGGAGACCTATCAGGCTCTTTTGGGCTCAAGGTGACTGGACGTTGATCACTGTGATAGAAGAATCACGTCTTCAGCTTTGTATGTGTATTTATTGGTTTGATGTTGTTACTAGTTCATTCACAAGTTAGAGGTGACTCTATTAGTTCATCCAGAACCTGATTTACAAACCAGAAGACCATTGTTTTATTTGGAATTGAGTGAGGGATCATGGTCAGGGAGCTACCAGAGTGTTCACATCTGTTTTCTAAGGCCCCATTTTTCTGGTATCAGTGTAATAGGTAAAGTATATTAATCATCTGCAAGATTTCTAAGTGAGCATGGATGAAGGCATAGTTGCTAAGGTAGTATCGGCCCGACTGCCTGGGTTTGGAATACTGGCACTAAGCTTTAATCCCTGTGTGATTTCAGGCCAATTACCTACCTTCTTTAACCTTTGATGAGCTGATTTGGAAAAGGTGATACCAAGAGTACTTTATAGAGTTGCTGGAAAGATTCAGTAAGATCCTCAAAAAGTGTATCAAAATGCCTGGCACATAATAAGTGTTCAATAAATGTTAATACTAGTGTTAGTAGAAAACTAATTGTTTTCGTTCTAAAACAAATGTAATTGGATGTTTTTTCAGAGTATTTCATCCTATAATGATAGAATATGGAGAATTATACTTGCTTTAACATGGGCTACTTTTTTCAGGGACAGGATTGCCGGCTCCTTGCTAGAGGCACACTAACAATTTTTCTCAATTTTTTGGTAAGATTTTATTTATTGCTTTTGAGAGAGTGAGAGCACAGGTGGGGAAGGGACAGAGAAAGAGGAAGAGAGAGAATCCCAAGCAGGCTCCCTAAAAAAAACAAAAAACAAACAACAACAACAAATATAGTAACATACAACTTGGCATCCTAACCATTTTTAAGTGTGCAATTTAGTGACATTAATCACATTCACAGTCTTGTGCAACCACCATCACAGTCTATTTCGAAAACTCTTTAAAAACATTTTTTTTAACATTAATTTATTTTTTGAGAGACAGAGAGAGACAGAGAGCAAACAGGGGAGGGGCAGAGAGAGGGACACACAGAATCCAAAGCAGGCTCCAGGCTCTGAGCTGTCAGCACAGAGCCCAACGCAGGACTTGAACCCACGAACCGTGAGATCATACTCTGAGCCGAAGTCAGATGCTTAACCAACTGAGTCACCCAGGTGCCCCTTGAAAACTCTTTTATCACCCCGTTTAAGGTTCATCTATGTCATACCATAGTCTGTATTAGACTTTCTTTTTTTTTTTTGAATGGCTTGATAATATTCCAGCATACACACAATATTCTTGAATGAAGGTATGTGTTCCATCCATGGCTTTTGCTCTCATGAGGGAGGTAATCAGTTTTGTGCCAAGGGTTGCATGTGACACAGCTTGGAAAACTCATTGAAGATATTTCTAGAATGGAACTTCCCAATCTGTAGTCACTGGTATTAGTGTTTACTTAATGGTTTTCTTTAAATTTTTCTTGTTACTTTGGATACTTATTGTATCTTGTTCTAAGTGATGTTCATGAAATCCATTGACACAGTGTATGTTACTAATTGAAATGATTTACACGCATTTGGCTACGTAGCTCCTAAAGTATTTTCTTTGTCTCAGCCTGGTATATAATGTAAGACACTTCCCTAACTGCCAAGCCTGGAGGGTGAACTTTTATGCAAGTACTAGTATAAATGTGGATCCCCCCATGAGATATGAAATGTGACAGCCCAGGGTCTGGACTAGGACTTAATTAGAAGGTTCAGGTTCTGGGCCAAAACTGCCTTTAATCACCTCTGTGATCTTGACATAGTCCCCTGCATCGTAGTTTCCTCTCTGCCTTAGAAGGTCGGGATAGATCATCTCCTTTCCTCCTGCTCACTCATTTTTGGGCACTCTGCTTCTTTCTTCTCTTATGTTCAGGAATGACTGGCCCAGCACGTGCTTTTGTACTTCCGTTCCATGGGGCTGTACCAAAAGGATTTTCATTTCTTGGGCCTTGTAGTACTTCTACTCTGTCCCCTTTTGGTTCCCTCACCCCTATTATGTTAGATCAACCTCAATCTGATGTAACTCTTAATGATTTCATTTTTAAGGAGGACATTAGGAGAGCCTGCATCAAGGACATCACCTTTACCTTCATTTAGAACTGTGGGCATCTGCACTGTGTCCATTTCTAGCAGCGATAAAATGGCAGTAAATCAGAAAAAATGCCACGCTCCTTAGAGCTTTGAGAATGAGCTTTAGAGCATTCTGCTTACAGGGATGTCAGCCTGTTGGTGAGTAAATCAGCTCTGTCCTTAGACCCCGTTGCATCAGGGAAATGTCTGACATTGTGGGATGGGCTTGATTAGTCATTCAGTCTCTCTCCCCCACGGTTGGAGGTAGAGAGTGTATGTAGCCCGTTTTCTCCCAGCATGTTTAGTGAGCTTATTGGCCCCATAGGTTTTATTGCCAGCCACAGCTTAGCCCTTGTCAGAGAGATTATTATATGAACCCTGGGTGACTTCTGACTTTAGAAGGGCCCTGGATTTACATTTTTGCATTCCAAAGTCAGGAATATAAATTACTAATGGAACACTAGGCCACCGAATATTTATATATCTATTTTGAAATTTACATTTCTCCCTTTCTTATGATGGGGTTTGCTGCTCCTGGGGTCATAGTTGATGGGCCAGTAGCATCAGTGGTGACATAAAGCAATCATCAGGGAGAGTGCTTCCTAGCCTGGGTAGCACACTGTGATGTGCTGCAGGTCATTATGCTGGCAATTCAGCAGTAACTGAACCCCCCCAACTCCTTGGCCCTCTCCCTGCTTCCCTTTTATGATGTCCAATAAATTTTACATGCTCCAATTTGCCTCATCCACCAACATAATACTGTTTGAATTAAGAGTCTCTTCCGTAGCTTTCAACAATGCAAACTTTGCTTTCTCCAACCAAATTATTCATAAGGGCTGCTCATGAGTATGCCAGAAAGGGGGCAGGGCTATGCAGATATGGACAGTGCAAATTTACTGGTCTATCCAGAAGATGAGGTTGCTCAGCTGTTGAACTTGTCAACTACATGATATATTGAGATAGAAGAGAACATGTATAGATACACACTGTTATCTTGGATGAATAATAGACTGTGCTAGGTTGGGACTTTTTAAAAAAGCGATGCATATCCTTGAAGGTTCCTTGGTCCCTGCTACTTTTCATGGTGTATAATAAGAATTAATTAGAGCAGAAACAACAGCAATAGCCACATTTAAGCCTTTGCTAAAAGTTGAATTATTCTAAGCCCTTTGCATGTATTTTTAAAAAATTGTAGCCCTATATTATTGGTCCTTTTTGTAAACTCATTTATAGAGGTAGAAACTGAGGTCCAGAGAGGTTAATAAATTGCTCAAGGTTACACAGCCAGTAAGTGACAGAGCTAGACCTAGATGTCATATTATCTGATGCATATTCTATCCAATGTTGCCATGTGGAGTAGGCCAGAAATAGTAGCCTTGAGGTAAATGTTGATTTCCCATGCACTCAATCCACTACCCAGTATTAGTTGTTTTTTTTTTTTTTCTGTCCATATTTATAGATGATCTACTATATGCAGGCCCTGTTCTGGACACTGAGGATATAGCAGTGAGGAGAGCAAACAGTCTATGCTTTTGTATAGTTAATATATTAATAGGTACCTTTAGAGAGTAAACATGCAAACAAATAAACCATAATGTTGGGTGGTTCCTCAAAGAAAATGCATTAGCAGTGCAATGGAAAGCATCCAGATGGGGAGAGGGTCTCCTTTAGCTAGGATGGTCAGAAGAGGTCTGCCTGAGGACGAGGCACTTAGGCTGAGGCCTACGTGATGAAGATAAGTTTGGGGGTGAGGTAGGTTTCAGGTAGAGGAAGGGCAGGTACAGAGATGCAAGGAAGGAGCCAGTGCCTTGTATTAGAGAGTCAGGAGGAAGACCAGTGTGGTTGAAGCATTATTAGCATTATGGAGAGAGGGTATATCATGAAGTCAAGAGGTTGGCTGGACTTAGATCTTACAGAGCAGGGCAAGGAGTTTGGATGCTGTGGTGCTTTCAGTCTCTTTCAATCAATATTTTACTGCCTGCAGCCCATTTTCTTTTATAGCCTGTCTTCTTTTCCTTCAGCTGTGACTCTAGTCTTACCTCATAATGGGCATTTTAATCCTCTCTGTGATGCAACTCAATGCTTCTCACTGGGCACCTTGCTTTGTTCCAGTTCAGAGCAGCATTAAAAAACAACAGAGGAAGTCTCCAGCCGAGAATGGCTCAGGAAGGACTGCAGGTTGCAGTCTAAAAGCTCTAATTAAATCAATGCCATTGCACATCCTGTCCACAAAGCTGGGGGCAGTTGCATACTCTTTACTGACGCCATGATATACACTTAAGAGTTGTGTGAGCTCACAGAAGCAATTAACTTGGCCTGTTAATCAGTGGTAAGGCCTCCATCAATAATAATAATTATTTTTATTGAGTTGATAAGTGCACTGGAAATAATCACAAAGAATAGCTATCTTTTCCCCCACCTTGTCCTTTGCCTAAATGCTAAACACTAGGCTATTCAGGCCAAGTCAAGAGTGACCTCTTGAACAATCTCTCTGCAGATCTACATGTAACCAAGAATAAAATGTAAAGCAAGAATAAACATTTCCATGTTTCCAGTTGAAATGGAAGTTTTCAACTTTCCAGTCCTTTGCTTGATAGCAAAGGAATGCTCTCACTGTGAGTGATTAAATATACATTTTCTCTTTTAGCCTTATTGATTTTCTGTATTGTTTTCCTGTAGGTCAATCTGTGATCTCATTTTGGCCAGAATTATAGGTTCGATGAAAACAAAATAGGGTCTGTACATTGCTTACTTGTGGATGCACACACAATCATATGGATACTGAAAAAATCTATAAAGGAAGAACTACGTGAGGTCGGTAGAACTTTGGGAGGTAATTTTGTCCCAGGGCTATGATTATTTTTGCCGAATTAATTCCCTAGGTGCATGACCAAGTGAGAGCCACAGACTTAAAGTATACAAAATGGGGGTTTAGCCTTGTGGAATGAAAGAGTAAACCTTGATTCAGGGGGAAAGAAGGGACCCCTAACTTACCTATGGCCTCCCTTTGGAGTCACCCAATAAGGAAAGCTAAGATGCTTAAAGGATCCATCCATTCCCCTACTCCATCCAAGAACTAGGGAGGGACTCTAGGTTTTACTTTATACTCTCCTGAGAGGATAGCATATCATCATTCCCACCTAACCTCACTTGAGATGAAAGTCTCAGGAATCCTGAGTGATAGTCACAGAGACCCCTTGAATTTTTGGCCATGAAGGTCTGTCCAGGGGAAGAAGGTCACAGTATGTCCACTAACATTTCATTGTCTTCAGTGGAAGATGAGTCCCTTCGTGCCAGGGTGGGACTTGTATAAGACACAGCTCTCACAAGTGTCATCCAAGGGCTGCTTTGTTCCCAGATTTCTGTGGCTTTTCATAGAGCCTGGAAACCAAGGTCCATGAGGAGAAACTGTTCCAGGTTGTGTCAGATGTATGCTTGTGTGTGTACTCTGAAAAAAAAGAGTTCTGTCCTTAAAAGGTTTGGGAAGTGCTTTACATTCTATTTCCATCTTGGACATTAACAGTATATATTAGCATATAAGACTTCGAGATCCTAGAGTAATTTTCAGCATTTATCAAACACAGTCAAGGAATTCTTTGTCAGAGTAAGCCTATTCCCCTAACACAGGTTGGAAAATGCTTGGTTAGAGGACTGCTTACTTTTTCCTGTAGGCTTGCATATATAACCATACATGGGATGGGTGGGCATCCTTTCCCTTAGGGAAAATTTCTTAGTGAGGGATTCTATGACACTGCTATATAAATTACCTGTGTGTGAGCGACCTGTGCTCTGAAGCTCAAATATCTCAACATGTGTCTTTTATAGACCCAGAAGTTTCTAATCTGGCTTCAGGGAGGGACTTAACCTTTTGTCTAGAGGACACCATTAGATCTAAGAACTTTGCATCCTAGGATGTTTTTGGTTGAATTTTATGTAAAAATTTAGAATATTTATGCCTTGACAACCATTGGATTTAAACTTTTAAAACTCATACTTAACTGACGTTAATAGTTATTAATATCATATTATCTATATTAAGGAATTAGGACAGACACAAACTATTTCATTCAGCATTTGCTTAACATGTATTGCTTTATTTGTAAATAGAATGATATCACATCTGTTATTTGTGTATTACTTTGATAAATTTTGCCATATCTGCATACAATTTGTACTTGAGTTCATGTGGCAGACCTCAGTGGTAGCACTCTCTAAAGAGTAATCTGGACATAAAAGTCATGGTGCCTAAATTCTGCCCAGAACTGCTCTCAGATGGGAGGTGGGGGTTGAGGGTGGCTTACAACTACCTCTCTAGAAGCAGAGAGGTAGAGGCAGAATCCCATGTCCTCCAGGATGTTCCCTGATACAATATTCTGGGATGAGGTGAATGAAAAAGACATTTACTAATGGGGATATATCAGGATGAAATGAGATGATCCATGTTAGGTTTTTTTTTTTTTAATTTTTTTAATTTATTTTGAGAGAGAGCATGAGTGGAGGAGGGACAGAGAGAAAGAGAGAATCCCAAGCAGGCTCTGTGCTGTCAGCATAGAGCCTGATGCAGGGCTCAAATCCATAAAGCTGCAAGATCATGACCTGATCCAAAACCGAGTCAGGAGCTTAACCGACTGAGCCACCCAGGCACCCGTGATCCATGTTAGGTTCTTAACAGAGTAAGTCTAACAACTACTTCTCTTGTTACTCTAATTTTTATTATCTTCAAGTATTTTTTATATTCTTTTATGGATTTCTATAAACTGTCTTTTTCTCAGATAAAGCAAGATATACATTTCTGAACATTTGAAGACATTTGTCACTATCATTTGGAATTCCAACTCTACTGTCTTAATGGTATCTGAATCATTCATAGTGTATCATAAACTGTTTCAATATCACAAGTTTCAGGTGTTAGAATAAGTCATTATATGAGTCTTTTATGAAGATCTTAAAATAAAACACACCGGGAAGAGAAATATATTTGCACATATTTCCTCTTTTTAGTTAATCCTATCTAAACTTATTGCATATAAATTGGAAGAATTAAAGAAATGAATTGAGAAAATGGCATTTCTATCATCAAATTAGATCATCTGGCTATAATGGGCCTGGCATGCAATCTGTATATATTCATTCACAAGTCAATTGGGATATTTTAGAAGTGACCAGGCCTATAGGAATATAACCACTTCTTAGGAATAGGTAATATACAGCCACACATTAGAGGTGGGTATTGCATGCATTTGTGAGTGTGTGTGTGTGTATGTGGGTGTGTTTGTCTGTGTCTGTCTGTCTGTCTTTACAGAGTCAGGTAGAACACTTTGTGTACTCCAAATATATTTGTTCTTTCTGGACAGTTATGTTGTTTAGTTAGAACATAGCACCATAGTACTTTTGTTTATGAACATATTTTATCCTTATGAGAGCAGCTTTGCCATGTACAGAAGAAAGAGGGAAAGGTGAAACACTCCTACTTTTATAAAAATAGGATTCACAATTCCACTACTGGTAGGAATAGAGAGTATGCATGTTTTGAAATTGGAACAGTTACTATTTTTTTAACCATATGTGCCAGTTTTAGACAAGATCACTATCTCCTTTGAAGGATGAAGATTACAACTCCTACCATTCCCTGTACCTCTCAATTTTTGTTAGTTATCTTTATATTGTCAGTGACAATTGTGTTAACCCATGTAACAATGCTTTCCATATTTGTTTAGTACTGATTCTATATTTAAGTGAACTCAGGACTCATTACCAATTTTTTCATCATGGCTTTTCCATTGCTAAATTGTTATTTAAACTCTAATTGTCTGGATTTTCTTCTCAGGTTATTTTATTTTTCATAAAAGGCATACAAGTTCTCGATTCTTTAAGTTCCATGTGTCTGTTTTATTTGAATGATATGTGAGTTGGGTATAATATTTTTAGGCTACACATTGCCTTAAAAAATAATTTGATAAGTATCTCTCCATATTCTCCTGACCTTAAATGTGATTCTGGTTGAGTACGTAGTCAATCTGACTTTTCTTCCTTGTGGGCAATTCTTAAATCTAGATGTCTCTACAGTGTTTTTGCCTTGAGTTTCAGTAGCTCATGAAGATTCATGTAACTGTTGATCATTTTATGTATGATTTTCTTGAAAACTGGTAAGCTCTCTTGGTGTACAGACTTTTCCCCCCTACATTTTGGAGACTTTTTTGTAGCATATATTTGAATATGCTTTCTGTTTCCTTTTTTGTAAGAATACAAATATCATCTTAATTTTCTTTAATTTGTCTTTTTTCATGTGCATTCACTGTTATTATCTCAGTCTTGTTTTTCTGTAAGTAATTTGATTTTTAGTGTGGTCCTTCTGTTCTTTCATCTTTCCAAATTGCTTTTTAGTTCTGAATTGTTTTGATTCCTTAGGCTTTCTTTTTCAATCCATTCAAAAAATTGTTTGAATCCATTCAATCCATTCAAAAAAATGGTTTCTGAGTTTATCCTGTTAGGGGTTGGCTGAGATTCTTGAATATGTTAAATTTTGTTTTCACTAAATTTGCTAAGTTGTTGCACGTTATTTTTCAAATCTGTTTTCTGCCCAATCTCTTCTCCCTGTATTTATGGTGTTATAATGACATGTATGTTAGACCTTTCTTGAGATTCCCATAGGTTCCTGAGATTCTGGGGTTTTTTTTCCAATTTTTTTTCTATCTTCAGGTTGGATAATTTATTTTTGTTTATTTTCAAGTTCACTGGATCTTTCCTCCATTATCTCCATTCTGCTGCTAATACCAGCCAGTGAGTGTTTTATTTCACATATTGCATTTTTCAGTTCTAAAATTTCCAAATTTTTAATATTTTTGGTTTCTTTCTTGAGGACTACTTTCCATTAATTTCATTATGTTTAACTTTACCTCATGAAGCACGTTTATAATACCTGCTTTGAAGTCTTCATTTGATATTTCCAGCAACTAGTTCATCTTGAGTTGATATTTACTGATTGTCTTTTCCCTTGCATATTGGTCACATTTTCCTACTTCTTTGTATATTGAGTAATTTTTGGACTGTATCATGGACATTTTGAACATTATGTTTCTTTGATATTGGACTTGTGTTATAACCCTCAAAACAATGTTGATTTTTCTTTGTTCTGGCAGGGAATCGGTGTCATTACTTTCAGAGCACAGATTCAACCTTGCTTGGTGTGGGTTCCAGTCTCAATTCATTTGCCAAAGCCTTTGCCATCCTCTTTTGATCTATTTTGTGCAGAGACCACCCAGGAGCTAGTATGGAATATAGGTGGTGGTGTATGGTCTTAGGTAGCTTCTCAGAGCCTTACTAAAGTGCTTTGGATATGTCCTTCACATGCAGAGCTCAGAGATGTACCAGAAAGTTGTATGGTTTTGTATACAGAATTAGAATATTCCCCTCTCTACTCTCTGCACCATGGAATTCCCTTTATGCCTTCCATTCCTCAAGGAACTCTTTCTCACTTCTTCAGCTAAAAAAAATTGGGCTAGAAATAGAACAAGTTTTAGCTTCCCATATTGCTGCTCTATCACACAGCTCTGTTATTGGGGCCTACAGCTGGGAAAAGTCCCAAGGAGAAAAGAGAAATAAACCTGGAAACTCACTTGTTGGTAGGTAGCTTCTGACAGTATACCTGCTTTTGTTTACTTCTCAGAATCATCAGGTATTTTGTTCAGAGTTTTTAGCTGTAATCAGTGGGAGAGGAAGAGGTAGGGTATATGTAGTAGGCAGAACAGTCATTCAGTTAAATTGCATTCATGTGAGCCCCTCTTTTATTGAAGTTTTGTTCTCATTAGGTATGTTTTATAGCATAAGGCTATGATGATATTTTTCCTGGTCCTTGAGATGTTTGGTTCTTTGTCTTTTGCATGGTGTGCTTCCTCCTTCCCTTTCCTGGTTTTGTTATTTTCTAGCAGGACTGCATGTTTGCCATGCTATTTCTTTTCCCTTTGATAATGTTTGAGCGGCCCTGAGAATATACAGTGGGTGGCTTCTTAACTGTCTTTCCATCTTATACAAAACTAGTGTCTTTTACCCTCAGAGTTCATTTGGAGAAGTATTCCATGTTTTATCGCTTGAGAAATGGCTTGGGAAGAGGGTAGGTCGACTGAGGGGCAATGCAATCTGTGTCAGAACTCAGCCTTGGTTTTCTGACATGACATTTTGTGAAATGTATTCCATCAGAATTTAGTTTTGGAGTTTGGACCACTTCTCTAGCTCAGTGTGCCATCTTTCAGTCATCACACCCCTGAGAGTCTACTCGCTTGTTAGTCTTCTGTGTTTCACCTGTTTTTCCCAGTAGTTGTTTAATTCATTACCTAGAAGGCAGATATAAGAATATCTGTATGAAGTTTGCTTCTCTTTGAAAGCATTAATAAGAATTTCTCAGATTTTGTGGATTCCCCTATATAATTAGTGATGACTTATAGCATTGTTTAGAAAGGAGTTGTGTATGCCTCTGAAAAACCCCAGCATCTTCTATCTCTTTCATTAAATTCCAGTTTCAAGAGTTCTTTTAAAGTATGAAAATTAATATACATAGGCTAATCTGTATGCTAACTATGAAACGTCACTTCCCATCCCTGCCCTGCAACTTTCCAAATTCTAAGGATTGTTGGAGGCCCAGCTCAAATCCTCCATCTTCTATGATGCATTTCTTCACTGTTCCACCTAGAAATCATTTCTACTCATCTGGAATTCAGCAACAATTACTGTACCTCTCATTGGCACTTTGCGTAGTAGTAATTGTGATCTTTACAAGGCATGTGCATTCTTCCCTCATCTAGCCTAAGGCTCTTTGAATGTAGAGACCTGTGTATTAATTTGTTTCCCCAGGATAGTATCTGAGATGCATATTTAATTAATAAATCATCATCTCCTGTGTTTATCTGTTCTCATGTGGGTTACTCAACTCAAAATAGGAATCTTTTCTTAAACTGTGGAAATGTGTTCCTATAAGTGACGTTTTCCTCTGCGGGTTTGGTTCATTACTAAATCTTCCACAGGAAATTCTTTAAAAACACAATGAGATAATGACTGTGAAAGTGCTTTATAAACTATGAAGTGTGCTACACATGGAAGACCATGATATAATCATCATGTCCCCTGTACCACTAATGATCAGC
Source organism: Lynx canadensis (assembly GCF_007474595.2). Lineage (NCBI taxonomy): Eukaryota > Metazoa > Chordata > Mammalia > Carnivora > Felidae > Lynx > Lynx canadensis. The sequence goes on along the minus strand of NC_044313.2, from coordinate 50,998,836 downwards.
AGGTCGGCTTGGGGGATGAGCTTTCTTCACTGCTGCTTTGTTCCACTGTCTTATCCTGACCTTGACACTCTGGCAGCAGTGATCCTCAACAAGATAATCCGACAGTCAGCGGTGACTCACCATAGCCTATTACCTGCCTTTGTTAATAGCACTCAGACATCATATAGGTAATTCCCTGAGGTTTTTTTTTTTTTCCCCACTGTTTCTGTACTAAAATACTATCTTTTACAGAAATTCGGACTCTAATTTCATAAAAGCTCTACCATGGAGCCTTCCCTGGCCTGCCCCCTTCTCCTAAAAACCAGTGAGTTTAAAACCAGTTTGAACTCACAAGCTGATTGAATTTCCCTAGAATATTCTTTTACTTTTTCTAAACTATTTAAGTAGTGATTTGGTACTATGGTTATATATGCTCTTAAAAACTATTATGACCAAGTGGAGAGAAGTAGGTATGATGGAAGTGGATGGGTTTGATCAAGTTTGGATATTTTATTTGAATGTGATTTTTTGTATGCATGTTTCCTTGCTTTCACTGTAAGGTCCTTGAGGATATAAATAATGCTTAAAACTGTTCTAGAAAAAATGGAGGATGAAGGAGGGCAGAAGCAATATCAGTAGTATTATAAATGGGAGAAATATAGTGGTAAGGAGTTGCTGACCAAATATAGTAACAGTAAATTGCAAGAGCATGAACCTGGAGTTTGACCAATTATAGCTGGATGACCTTGGATAAGTTACTTAACATTTATAGGTCACATCTGTAATTTGGAGATAATAAGAATATTTGCCTCCTAGGTCTATTGATAATGAATGTAAAGTGTTTACAGCAGGGCCTGGAACAGTATATAGGCAAAGAATGTTATCTGCTACCATCATCGGCCTCCTCCTTCTCATCGTTGTTTTATTGTATTAGTAATAATGAGGGACACCTGGGTGGCTCAGTTGGCTAAGTCCCTGAGTTCGGCTCAGGTCATGATCTCATGGTTCGTGAGTTCGAGCCCCATGTTGAGCTCTGTGCTGTCAGTTCAGAGCCTGGAGTCTGCTTTGGATTCTGTGTCTCCCTCTCTCTCTTCCCCTCCCAACTCATGCTCTGTCTCTGTCTCTCAAAAACAAATAAATGTTAAAAAAAATAATGAAACTTCCGTGAAGATTCTGTAAGGTAAATGCAGGACACTTGAAAAGATATAAAGCTCATATAGCTTTAAGTAAGAATATGAGACTTATTAGGCCAAAAGTTGATAAAGGCTAAGGATTAAAAAAATCAATAAGTACTTATTTTGGACACTGTTTTAAAGTGTTACATATGTTATTTGATTTAATACTCATAACAACACTATGAAATTGGTACTACTTTAGACTCATAGACAGGGAACCCAAGGTACTGGGAGGTTAAGTAACCAGCCCAAGGCCATATAACTAGTAAATGGTTGAGCTAAGATTTGAAACTGGCCAACTTGTGCATTTAACTCTTATTTGGGGATGTGTATGTGGCAGAGAGATACTTTCACATATGGCAGATCCAGAGTAGATTATTGGTAATATTAGATGTTTAGGCAATGTCCCCATAGTTAAGATCATTGTCAAGGGGGATATTTTGAAAAATATTCTCTTGTCAGAGAATCTAGAGACACAAGGAGCAAAGGCCTGAGTTAGCCGTGGGATGCTATAATTTGATTCAAGGCAGATGGAATTAACTAAGAAAAATAAAAAATAAAAGCGATTATGGGGTACAATGGATGATGGGCCTGGGTTGTGCTGAAGAGAATGATGGGTAGGTATTTAGGACAGCTGGGTATTATTGCTTTGTGGTCACCTGCTAGTTTGGTGAGCTTTGGTGAGTCATTTCACCCTTGATAGTGGAGGATTTGGTTTTTACAGTGGTGGAATAGAGGATCATATGGGATTACCTCTGTATATACTTCAAATTATGAAAATTTCAAAACTTCCTGCAGTGTCCACTCTGACTTTGGAAATAATCCATTCCATGTATTTAACATTTATTTTCTATCTTATTTTGTGTTTTGTACATTGGTCATTCATTCACTTAGCCCTGTTTATTTAGGGTGTACTATGAGCTCCTTGGGTGACTTATTTTCCTTGATTAGAATTGATCTGGGACAGAATGTATTCTACTTCCTGGAATTCTCAGAATTAAAATAAATCACCTTAACATAATAGGCACACAAACACTGTTTTTCATATTGATGATAATGGTGCACCTAGAATTGAATGTAGCAAGTATGAGAAAAATACCATGAAATCATTCATAATAACTTTTTTTTTTTTTTAGAGAATCTGCTTTGCTCTCCCCTCCCTTCTTTTTTAAAGTATTGAGGAAACTATAAATACTAGTGAGATGAGCCCTGCCTTCAGGAAGCTTACTGACAAGGGCATAAATAACCATCATAGAATCAAGGCTCCCAGGGCTGAGAAGCCTTGACAGTTACTGAGTCCAACTCACCACACACTCATGGGATCCTCATTACAACATCCCCACCAAGTGGTTGTCTGATGTTTTCTTGAACACTTCAGAGACTGTGAACTCACTACAGCTCATTCAATCCAGGGTAGAGTGATTTGCTGTTAAGTTTTTTATAGGTGGAAATGTATTCTTGGAGAGCACAGGTCTTTTCTAGGCTGAAGAAGAGCCATGGCGATCATCTTAGATGTAATTGGTACATGGAGGTATTTTGGAAAGACCTTAAATATCCTTTGTAGGAGTGAAGTTACAAAAGTACAAAAGTGAGACATCAAATGGTCTAGCTTGATTGTTTGGCAATGGTGGATTGAAAGTAGGGAGCAGTGAAATTCTGAGATAGACTGGGGCTATAATTGGAAGGACCTTGAATATCCTTTGCATTTAGGATAGATAATGGCCCTAAAGGAAGTCAGAATGCTATATAAAATGGGTGACTCGTTGAGTAAATCACTGTTAGCAGTCATATCTCATGTGGTCCCAAATCCATATCGTTTATACTCACCTGGAGAATGACCCATACTCATGAATTTGCTTTTGCTCAGAGATAAGGTTTGAACAGGAATTCTGAAGGGCCCTCTGCTGGACTTATTTCCATGTAAATCTGTTTTAATGCATAAAACCCTAAGAGGAAGCTGTGTCAATCTGCCCCACCTGACAGAGTATTAAATCCTCCCAATGCTGCCTCCACTATGGGACATGTACTGAGTGGCCACATCCTGAAAGAGAGAAAGCATCCTGATTTTTTGGGTGTGGAAGTTGCAGGAGAGTGATAAACAGGTCTTTGCTTGTTTTTGTCTTCTCCCATGATAAAGAACCCATCACTAGCATAGGAATTTAATGCATTGGTTTTTCCAAGAACCATCCAACCCCATTGCAGCCCTATCTGAAAATGTAAATACACTTCCTGGGGACAGATTTGCATTTTTTGGTGAAAGAAATTCATATATATGGCAAAGATGCCTCTGTAATTATAGAAAGTTTATTTCTGTCCCCAGATGTCAGCAATCAAATTCCACATAAATATATTTTGTGTAAATCTGTCGGCAGCTGGTCTCCATTCAGGTTTCTGGAGATATTAGCCTGTCTTTGAGTTTATGACAAAGTTAAAAATTATTCATTAAACTGACCTGCAGTATATTCAGTAACTGGAAAATTGCCTTGCAGTTCTATTTGGTTTGTAGATGTGATCACAAGTAAATTTTTAACTTAATTAATTGGCCGTTTCTGTTGACAAGAAATTTATGTGGTAATAATTTGCTCGAAATAGATGCCGACTGTAGGAAATGAGATATCCATCATAGGCTTGTGTTCCACCAGCTGCACAGTGGCTATTATGAAAGTATTTCAGCCTGCGCCGACCCCAGTGTTTGTGCAGTCAAGATTATATATACCCACGATCCATAGCCTGCCAGAGAGGCGCTGGTGGAGGTCTATGATAACAAAGACTTTGTGATTTATGGCTTGCTGTGAAAGCAGAGCTTGATGAGATTAAACAATTTCATAGCACAAGTGTTTCTCAAGACCTGATTTGTAGTTGCAAGCTGATGGTAAATCACATTTATATATCTGCAAGCGTGCTCAGCAGAGGACTGCAATTACAGTTTAAGACAGCTACTTTTTATTTAATTTTTATCCTGGTTTTGTCTCTTTTATATCCCCTTCGTCTGCAAACCATTCACCTTCACAAGTCCTTTCCTGGTTAGAAGGCCAAAGATTGGAGTCCATGATGTTCTTCTTGTCTTTGTGCCAGCTTGGGAGAGAGGCTGGGAGGATTTTGGAGCAGCACAGACTGGTTTAAACTGGCTTTGACTGGTGTGTGCTCTTTGTTCAATTATTTGCCCAAAGAGAAGTCTGTTTCCTGTTTTCCCTCCGCATGCAGCTGATACTTGAACTTCTTGGTGTATAGCCGGAGTAAGAGGGGTGTCCATCATCTTGGGATATAGGGCAGCTCTGAGTACATAAAGCTGAAGGGGCATGAGGATTAAATTGGTTTAGGAAGCTTGACTTCAAGGTTGCAGAATACCTCAGGGGTGGACAGCTGGCTCCCCTTTAATGTAAAAGGTGGAATTGTATTTCCCCTGCAAATGTGTGAGGAATAAACTCTGTAATCACTTTATTTAACCATTTTATTGATTATCTACTGTGGATACATCTCTATGTTAAGTACCAGTAGAGCAGTCCCCAAACTTCAAATCTCTGCCCTCAAGCAGTTTGGTAAGCATGGTGCTTACCAAAACATAAAAAATAAATTAAAAAAAAAATAACAAACTAGAAGTGGCAGGATGTACCATGATATTCTTAAATGGGTGGTAGACCTACTATTGGAGGTCAGAGGGGCGGGGGAGAGAGTACTTCCAGCTGGGAAGCAGAAAAGATATATAAAACAAAGCCTAGAACGAAAAATCAGCTTCCCAGTAGGGAAAGCATTCTGGGAGTTTTGCTTCTCTGCACTGATGGAGTCCTCCAAAATACCCAGCCATAGGTTCAAATCCAGGATGGTTAGACAGTGATTTAATAAGTTAATAACATCATAATAACTTTCATGGAATGCTTAGTGCATGCCACAATAAGTGCTCTATATGTATCATCTTACCAATCCTCATAATAGACCTGGAAAGTGAATACTATTGGGCTCTCCATTTTGGGAATGAGGAAAGTGAGGTTGACAGAGCTTAATTTGACCATATTCATCCAGGTGTTGAGTTGAGGTGTTCTGAGACCTTGGTGTATTTTACCCCAAAGGCCACATTCTTAACTACTGGTTTTTACTGCTTTCTGGTATGGAATATGAATATTATTTAGAAAAAAATACCTCTGTTATGCCTGCTGGTCATATTCCTAAGAGCTCAGGTCATTTCTATTCCCTTCCAAGTACCTACAGTTTGGGGTATTACATATGGTCTTTGTGCTAGGCTGAATAATGGTCAATGTCCTAATCCCCAGAACTGGTGAATTTTACCTTACTTAGCAAAAGGGACTTTGCAGATGTGATTAAGTTACGGATCTCGTGATAGGGAGATAACTCTGGATTATCTGGGTGGGTCTGATATAACCACAGTGGTCCTTATGAGGGAGGGGAATCGAGAAGTGTCTGAGTCAGGGGAGGAAGTGGTGTGATGAAGGAAGCAGAGATTGGAGTGAAGCACTTTGAAGATGGAGGAAACAGACACAGGACAAGGAAGACAGCTTGTAGACAAGGTAGCCATGAGAAGCTAAAACAGGCAAAGAACTGGATTGTCTCCTCAGAGCCTCCAGAAGGAAACTGCCTTGCTGACAGTTTTACCCTATAGTAGAACTCATGTCAGTCTTTTGACTTCCAGAAGTATGAGACAATAAACTCAAGTTGTTTAAGCTGCTAAATTTGTGCTAATTTGTCACAGCAGCAACAGGAAGTGAATACAAACTTGGACAGATCCAACGGGCTCTATAGAGAGTTTAACCCTGACTTTAAGGAGGAATTGAGGGTTTTTTATTTGGTTGGGGTGTGTACTTTTTGATTTCTGTATTCTTCCCATTCTCCTCTTTTTGTGCCATAAGGGCAGTGATCATTTGTGAATCTCCAGTTCTTAGCACAGTACCTGACATGTGGTAGGTACTTGTAAATATGCATTAAATGGGTAAATGAGATGACATCACGCTGTCTCCAGCATATAGGTGTTCAGTTTGTTCAGAACCCAGTTTCTTCTACAGCCCAACCTGCTGATGTCATAACTTGTTCTCTATGAAGTCACAGAGGGAATAATAATTATCTTATTGTCTATAAAGTCAAAATGTATCTGCATCGAGGGGAGCAGTAGGGACAATCTTGGCTTAAGAATCTCTAATAAGTCAATGTAAATGGTTAATTTTGCCAAATATAAAAAAAATAGGTGAATCTTTATCCTGATAGCACAAAGGTAGGGAAGTTTAATGAAGAGCATATGGTCTCTGGGGCTCTCTCATGCTTCCATCCCTGTGTTGGCTTTTGTCTTGTATTTGATAGTTAGGTAGTATTTTCTGTCTGTTTATTATTCCAGGTTTTATGCCTCTGAGGGTCTTTTAGTTGGAGACTTATGGTCATGGTCCTGTCCATTGAGTACAGATGTTAAACTCACCCATGAAGCTCTTTATGAGCGGGCAAACCAGGCCAGTATCTTTGGCCTGGATTCCAGGGACATGGTTTGAAAATCTTGGGAAAGCTGAGAGCTCCGCTTCTCCCTCTAGGGTGCTAGTGTATTAGCCTCCCAATAAAAGTTAATTGAATTTAATTTTATGTTTTAAGTGTGATACATTTTAAAGTTCTCCCCAGTGCTAGAGTCCCTCTTGAAAAGGCAGTAAATTCATATTATTAAACTACCAAATGTAATTCAGCTCAAATAAGCATATTCGGCAATCTTTATTCTGGATATGTGGGACTGACCTTGCATTGAGACTAAATCATTTCATCCCAGACAAAGTCTGTTGGAGTTAATTGGGGAAGCAATGTAGATGTGCAGTAGGTCACCCTAAGCTTTTTATTCTCTTTCTGGCCCTCATTCAAAGAGTTGCTATAGCATACATTTCCTGACGCCAGTTCTTCCATCATTTAATAAACATCAATATTTGACACAGTGTGGAAGGTGAATAAGACAATGAAGATCTTCCCACCGACGGTTCTTTATCAGACACACATCGTATCATTTTACAATGCCTAATTGTCAGCCTTAGCAGTAAAGGCCCGTGTGGATTGGGAGAAGGCACAGTGGGTTAGAATTAGGATGACTGGATTCTAAACCCTGCCCGGCCATTAACCAGCCCAGTGACCTTGGGCATTTCTTGTCTTTGGGCCTCCATTTTTCCACATTTTTTAAAATGAGAGCATTGGCAGTGGTTTTCCAACCTCATTCTAAGAGGCACCAATATGTTGAGTTTCTTGGCAGTTCTGCTGTGAGACCAGAGTGAGGGTGGGGTGAGCAACAGCAGTAAAGGGTGAGACCAGCCAAAGAACTCCTTCAGCGCCCCACTCTTTAGTCCAGAGTGAGTAGCTACTTCAATGACACGAACCCCCAGCACGTAGGTGGGTTTCAACTTAACTCCATTCATGGGATTTTAGTTTTGTCTCCCTGATCTCTGTCCAAACTCATCCCTTTTTCAAGAGTCAGACCAAATTTTATGGCAATAGGAGCCCTGGCTCTGCCACTCTAGATTCCACAAAGACCCTGTTCTGATGTCCTTGAGAACCTAGTTAGGGCTCCAGGTGCTCCCATTATGTAACCCAGTGTATTGTTGCGGTTAGCTTAATCTAAGATGCTCAGCAGTCTGAGGACAGAGATGCTGCAATTCTGTGTTATCTTCTGACGTGATGAACATTTAAGAATAATAACGAAAGTATTTATTAAAATAAAATTGTGCCAGCCTGACGCTATTAGAATAGGTAATACATTCTTAGTAAGCAGAAATAAAATGTGTTTTGTTTGCTCTACTTTTAGGATTGTGTTCATAAACATTCTTTGGTAATACCATTGTTAATTCATTTCCAAGGGAGGAAAAAATCCTTGCTAACACTAAAATTCTGCTCTCTGAGCTCTATAATAAGATCAGCAAATAAACAAATCTCCTCTGGAGGAATCCTAGCCACCACCAGGCCTGACAGATCTATATGAGCTTTAATTCCTTTTGAATTTCTTTGCTGTGGTGGAATTAATGGTTTGGGATTAGTTTTTGCATCAGAAAAGGGAGAAACACCCAGAAAACAAGCCCTGAATCAAGACAGGTTCAAAGAGCTCAGCCTCCTGGTATAATTTCCAGTCCATTCATTTGGGTAGAATTCTTCATATACTTTTAAAACTCTATGACCAGATTTGCCACCATCTCCTATCCACCGCCCCCCCCTCCCCAGCCAACCCATGTCACTACAACATAAGAAGATATTCTGGCTCTTACTAGGGAATCTCAGTGTTGAATAAGGGTAATTTCCCTTGTGTAATAGACAGAAAGACATTCTTGAGAAAATAACTTGAGATGTGATCAAGAAACAAGATGATGGGCCATCCTCCATGAAAATCAAATGAAGCCATGTTCTCTGCCCATTAGGCTCTCTTATAAGCATAGATTTTCTCCAATAAGGAGGCAGTTATTGACACAAACATAAAAGATATTTAATAAGATGGACATTCAGCAAGGGTGTGTTCAATTATTGAGAATGACTTATTTACTAATGGCTTGTCCAAGCTAAAGGAAAGAGATTGTGATGGTGGAAAGCTAGCGATGGTCTTTTGGACTTGCATAAGCTTTAAGACATTCACAGGATATTTCCCACAATAGGGAGAACTTGGCCTCTTTCGTGTGGAAGTGGATGTTTCTGCAGCCTTCCTCAATAAAGGGGTAATTTGGGGAAAATAAACAAAAGCTGGACACAGACTTTACTAAATTGTTTTCCATTACCAAGGCTTTAATATGTGCAGACAGAAAAATTCACAGTCTCTTTGTGATGGCCTAAGTCATACCTGTCAAATCATCAGAGTGGCAGAATTGGCCTCGGAGAATGTGAGGTCACCGTCTTTTATGACTATTCACAAAGTATTTTTTTCTCTTTTTTCAACTCCTCCTCTGTAATGTTTGTGATGAAGAAAACATGTAAAGGGTACAAAGTCTCGTCTCCTTATCACAGAAGGTATGTGGATAGATTCGGTCCAGTTTTCAGAAAGTGCGGACCTGATGTCTTCTAATTCCTTTAATTTACCAAATATCTGGTGGTTATTTTTCAAAAGTGTGCCATGACCGACAAGACGAATTATTGTCCAACGGATGGACCTTTTATTACCTTTGTTAGCATGATCCTTTTGGAACAGCTGATGGGTCCATGCTGTTGGTCTCATGTCTTACGTGTTGAATACTCTTTGAGAATCGTTGTTCCAAAGAACCAGGCTAATCTAGAAAGGAACGGGGGAAATTTCACTGATTGACTCTGAGAGAGAAATTTTGAAGGGGGATATTTCCACTAGGTTTCTGATGCCTTGCCATTTTCACTTTTCCAGTCCTATTAGCATTTTTTTAAATTACATTGTATCCATTGTTAACTGTATGCCTAGATCCATATCCACATACACCTACCCCTGCTTACTTTGTCAGAAGGAGTTACCCACGAACGTAGCAGAATCACATACATGACTATAGGGTGTCCTGAATACTCCCAAACTTGCTGACTACCTGTTATCATCTCATTAAGGGGCCTAATCTTTCATGTGAGTCAGCTAGTATGGATTTAAGTTAGGGACGTTAGCCCTAGAACACATTTCCCAAATTACTTAAACTTAAATCCTAAAAGGAATTTGTTTCCTTGGTCAGACTTAGTTGAAAAGCATGGGCTTGCAAGAAAGACTGAATTGTACATATGTTATTGATTTTTACGACTATTTTATAAGCAATTGTAAAATTTAGGTTCCTCTGCCTTCTGCATGAAATGGTCATGTGGGACTGCATCCTCTCTTACAATGATGGTGGTTAGGTGGACTTCTCACTGGGGCAAAAGCTTCCACACTCCATGAAAGGGGGAGCTGTATCCTCAAGAAGGAGACATGCTTTGCACATTTAGTATGTAGTGCAAATATGAGTTGACATTGAGAGTTGGTTGTGGGTATGTGCGACATGGGAAAAAGAGTCATGAGCTACTTTTCTAGCTTTAGACATAAATTAATATTGAACTGTAATTATAACTTTTCAATTAGCTCAAAGAAGAGCAGCTACCATGACATTTTAGGTGATGGTTTCAAAATCATGGATTTGGGGTTACTTTCTTTTATACTCCACCTTGATCCTTTAAAAACGAAACTAGGATTTTTTTGTTTTGCTCAAGGAGCAGCAAATGAGTGTTATTGCAAAATGAACCTAAAGTCTTTCTCTGCCTAAAGAGGGATGCAGCATTCACAATTTGCACTTGGTTATCTGATTTTTCTACCTTCCTCCTTCCCTGTCTTTTGCTTTTGGGTCTCAAAGTAAATAACACATGCACTTTATCTTTAACTTCAGATAATCAGAGTCACAGTCATCTGGGATATTGTGATGAACAATGTACATTTTACACACATGGTGTCATAATAATTTAAAATGTCATCTTAATCTATTTATGATCTTCTAATGACTGAAATGTTTTACAATTGTGGGGGATATTTTATAACTGAAGTTTTAATGGCTGAATCACTAACACCTGGCTGTCTGGAATGCTTTTTCTTTCTCCCAGTTAGGCATTTAAATGCATTTCTGGAAGGCCCAAGGGGTGGGATGTGACATATAAGCTCTTAAAAGGAGGAAAATTAGTTCTTGATACCTTAATGATCAGTCAGGTGAACGTTTGCATACTTAGCATTAACGCTCTTAAGTGGAATCGCTTGATTAAGACCCTTGGTAGGTATTTTTTTTTTTTTATTTAAACATCCTTCTATACGCGATTACAGAGGGAAATGCTGCTGTTGCGCCCATCTCTTTAAAAAAAAAAAATCTTAGGGGCGCCTGGGTGGCGCAGTCGGTTAAGCGTCCGACTTCAGCCAGGTCACGATCTCGCGGTCCGTGAGTTCGAGCCCCACGTCAGGCTCTGGGCTGATGGCTCAGAGCCTGGAGCCTGTTTCCGATTCTGTGTCTCCCTCTCTCTCTGACCCTCCCCCGTTCATGCTTTGTCTCTCTCTGTCCCAAAAACAAATAAACGTTGAAAAAAAAATTAAAAAAAAAAAATCTTAGATTTCCCACAAGAAAGAGTTTCATTTTATTCCTCTATTTATTTCACCGTCTTTCTCCTTCTTTATCTTTGATTGGTTTCCAAGATGAGCAAGTGACCTTTTTATTAAGAGCTTATTATGTACTCTTTGTTTTACTGAGCTAGGATGTACATTTAGATACATTCCTGTATGTATACAGGTTCTTGTCTGTGGATGAGAACACACTTGCTTAGAGAAGACATGGAATCGTCAGTGAACCATACGAGCCAATGTGTAACGAAGCCCATAGCAGGCCCCCAGTAGCTGTTTAATGATGACGACAGTGGCACTAAATTATCTGGTGCTGGTCAGGGGAGGTCAACACAAGGTTGCCCGGCAGCCTATATTAAACAGTCACAAAGATAAGGCTGCATTTTAGCTTCTCCTGTTTGTACAACACATATACAGCCTTCAAATGCAGCATCCCGCTTAATTTTCATAGCGATCACTGAAGGAATTAAAGGGGACACTTATAACCACGGTTTTGCTGAGGAGAAAACCAGGGTTCAGAACCATAAAATGACTTGCTCAACCAAGTGGGAGGGGTGGGGTGAGAGAGTGGAGCCTGCTGCCCAGATCTTCAAAGTCCTGTCTGCTTTTTCCCCATGGTTCCTGGCAGAGTGGCTTCAGGTCACATTGTGGCCTTATAATGGGTAATTTGCCGGAAATGTAGCAGGGTATACAGTGTCTTTGTTCATGTCTTAGTTGGGAACGTAAAGGCAAATTTGTGTTTATTTGTTTCCAATGAGGATTAAGTAGGCTGATGGAGTAATGATAGGCCCTGCTTCCATTTTTATCAACTAATGGCACTCCTGGTGACAAGTGCCCATGATATTACTTTATGACTCCTAATGCACACACTTCTGTTATTCCAGCTTTGTAGGTAGATTTGGCTGATGTTTCTCACCCATTCCTGTTTTGACTGACCTCACAAAGCTGTGTGTGACTGTTGACTTGTACCCTCACCATTGCACAGTTAATATAGAGAAGTTCCATACTCTCTTTCTCAACAAGGCATCAGGCTGGCCCCGACATTAATAAACCTGGTTAGGCCACCTCTTCAAACAAAAGTCCACTCTTAAATGTTGGCCATCAGCTAATTGGGACCTTTGTGCTGCAGATTTGCAAAAAGGAAAATGGACTGTGTTTTCATCACTGTGTATCTTGAGGCAATTATTTTCTTAAGTCTCTAGCTCCACTTCTGTAAAATGAGAGTGTAACGCTCGCCTGACATTGTTTGTGGGGTTGCTAAAATGACCAAAAAAGGTAATTTTATTTAAACACTTAGAAAAGGGTGAAAAATTATACAAATGGAGTCTCATGTTTTGTTTTGATGTAATTTCAGGCTTTTACTCCTAAGTGTCTCCTTAGTGGTGTCATACAGGTGATTATAGGTGATTTGGAATATGTTTGCAGCATCCTAATTTAGCTTTTATAAGACTCCTTGAATTTCAACAAGCATGTAGTTTGGTTCAAGTTCAAGCCTGAGGGCAATAAGTATTAGGGTAAGGGTCTTTGTAGTTAGTCAAATTAATGAGCCAACCTGTTGCAGGGTCATCTATGTTTGCTACAAACGTTGTAAAATTCCTATATTACCATATCTCTTACGCATATGATTCCAGCTGGGGTATGAACAATGTTGAAGCAACTGTCTATCCCTCACATTTGTCTCTGAGATGTAACTTGGAACCCTTAAATCTGTTTACTATCTGCTTTGTTGTAACATCATAGTATTTGGCTTCATGTCATTTACTCATAATTAGGCAGTTGTTATTCAGGTTCTGTATTATTGGTCATGGCAGCCATTCTTCAGCCAGAGTGCTACACTTGGGGATTGTTTTGGGTCTTGTTCTTAATAATACTTTTTTGAACTTCAGCAGTAAATACCATCTTAGTTGTAGGGAAGTGACAAGCATGGGTGTTTTGGTGCATGTAGCAATCTCTTGGGGAAAAAACTCATTCTAAACTTAGTATCCAGTTCTTGGACTAGTGACCAAGGTGAACTCTGTTTGTGTATCGGTGGCTTTGTGTTCATCTTTCCAAGAGTTGAAAGTCTCATTTAGATAGTCCTCAGTTTGTCTTCTTAAATTTCTTGATTAAGTTGAGAGAGTTCACACTGGAAATTCTTTGGTTTGTTATTTGCTCCAGACCTTGTACACATAGCTGTTAGAGAGGGGGAAAAGTTACATTGCTCATCTAAGTATTTACCTTTAAAATAGTGAAGTCACCTCTTGGTATCTATCTTCACCCTTCCCAAAGAATTTTTGAAATGTCTTATCTCCCTTCCTAAGCCTTAGGCTTTATCCATGTATCTTAGCTTCACACTGAAATTTGTCCTTGCCTCTGACCTGGTATACACTTTTATCAATAATTTGTAAGGATCTAGGAAGGGGTCTTCCTTATTAACTTTTGAAATACATAGTTAAGGAGATCAAGACATAGCAGAGGCATTGGATCATAGTTCTAAGTGATCTCAACAAGCTAAAACACCGCCTGACACCTACCAGACAAAAGTTAATAGAATTGTAAGTTTAAAGTTCCAGCTGTGTATTAAAAAAACTTCTATTACAGAAGTATGTGCTTGAAAGGTCTGGGTTGGCAGTGTTGCACATCAAAAGCATTGCGATATTTTATTTGCGATACGATGTGCATCACCATTGGAGATAGCTTGGAAAAGTATTGCCAAGGTGGGTGTAATGTCATCTTGAGATCTGCACGGTGCCCACACCATCTATAGGGCTATGTTCAGTGCTGGGTTTCATGTTTTAAGAAAAACAGGAAAACTAATGGGACCAGGCTGTTGAGTGTTAAGTAGATACCTGGCCTAGAATAAAAAAGATTAAGGTGACACATAGACTCTTCTTTCTAATAGCTAAAGCAGCATCATATGGGTGAGGACACAGAGTTGCTCTGAGGACAAATGTAGGGCCTGTGGGATAATGGCACAGGGAGGGAAGTTTTGTCACAACAGAAAAAAGGAAATTTTATGAAAGGATCTTATTAAACAGGATGATGTACTGCCTTGCACAAAAGTGAATGCCGACTCTACTGGAAGAGCCAGGGGAGCATTTTAGCAAGGTGGTGTCAAAGAGACATCTACAGCTGTGTGGGAAACTGCACAGGTCAACCTCACAGAGGGCACGGATCCTTTCTGACTCAGATGCATTGCTGTGCTGAGAATGACAAGGTTTGCCCACGTATTTTCAGTCATCTCCTTGTTTGTATTCAGGTTGTCACACAGACTTCCAAGTTGAGACATCACATGGTCACTAACTTGGATACCAAGCACAGTGTGATTTTGTAAGAGCTAAGCAAACTTTCATCCGCTTCTCTGACCCTGTAACCTCTGTGTGCATGCCCTCTGCTTTCCTTTTACCGTAGTGGGATAGGTTTGCACCAGTCAGCTCTAGCTCTTCTCCCATGTGCCCCTTGTAGATCTTATAATCAAGATGCTGAGAGGACTAGCAGTACCCTTATTGTCTGTCACCCTGCTCCCTTTGCTTAAGCTGTCTGTGCCCAACCTCCCCCGTTCTTCTCAGTCCCCACCTTGAGATGCTCTCTTGATCCTTAATCTCCTTGCTCTTGACTTTCAAAGCAAAGTGCAATCCCGTCTCCTTCCTAACGTCCTCTCTGGGGCTTCCTCCATCACTTTTCTTCAGGCCCCTGTGCATCTTCAGAATTGTACCACATAATGCTTAACTGTTGTAAGTTTTTCATGGCTTTTAATTTTATCTCCCTATCTCCACAGTATTTAATTTTGGATTACTTGGTACTCAGTGAATACTTATTAATGACTTACTGATGGGATTACACCTATGACCACAACATAGAACCAACTGGCTATAAAGGATTGTACCTTGACTCTTGCCTCATTGGCACAAGGTTGAAACCAATTTATGTAAGTACCAAAAGTGTAGGGCACCATGCAAATTTTATTAATATGTTGAACAAGCTAGTTTACTTATTATTATTATTATTTTTTTTATTTTTTTAAATTTTTTTTTTCAACGTTTATTTATTTTGGGACAGAGAGAGACAGAGCATGAACGGGGGAGGGGCAGAGAGAGAGGGAGACACAGAATCGGAAACAGGCTCCAGGCTCTGAGCCATCAGCCCAGAGCCCGACGCAGGGCTCGAACTCCCGGACTGCGAGATCGTGACCTGGCTGAAGTCGGACGCTTAACCGACTGCGCCACCCAGGCGCCCCTAGTTTACTTATTATTAAGACATCCTTCTAAGCCCTACCACGCCCTTGTCATCTCTGCATGAGGCTTAGCTGACACATGAGAAGAAATCCTTAGAATACTATGCAGCAAAGCCAGTAGTCAGTTCTTGTTCTACTCTTGCAGATTCATTCAGAAGGTAGAGAGATGCCTTTCTGAGTCTCTTGCTTCTTTTTGCAGCAAAGTGTTTTGTCAAATTGGTCTCTAGTTTAGAGCTGTTCAAGGGGTTAACTTTGACTCCTTTGCTAAACCCAACTGTTTAATGTTTTTAATGGCATAATGTGTTAATAGCCATACAGCTGTTGTTTCTCAGCGTCTTCCCTTATTGAGTTAGGCATCATTTAGTAGGCTGAGTTCAAACTGTAAACAAATTATTTTTGCATATGGATCAATGGAAATTTAATAAAGTTTATTAAAACTGTATATTGGACCAAGGAGTGCTGTTTTCTCTCATGGATATAAACCAACCTCATTAGGCTGACCCGTATTAACTGAATCGCAGGGAAGAAAATATTTCTGGTCATTTAAAGATTATTTTGGTTCAACAGATGGTGGCTAGCATCAGAGCGCAGTGTTTCTTATTAATTCATTTGCATATGCATACATGAATGATAGCTAGAGATCATTTACCCAATAGGCTTATTCCCAGTGCCTCATGATTCCTGGCACATAGTAGGAACTCCAGTAGAGTTGTCAAACGAAGGGTGGCAATCTCAGGTGCAAAGGCACGGTGTGATGTGCTGAGAGCCCAGCAGCCAGGGAGAGGCAAACCACTGACCAGCCCAGAGCCCTCCACTCTCAGCCCAGAGCTCTTATCAATCCAGTGAACTGTCCTCCATTGATTCATGGCCTGTGAAATGTCTTCAGTGTTCCACAGATACCTTCTGCCTGTTCTCATGGCAATCTCAGTTTATGTTGTAATATATGTTATCTTAATCTCAACTGATTGACGAGTTCTTAAAATAACAGCATTACCGAGGTTCCCGCTCAGATTGTAAATCACAAATATTCTGCTCTTTGGACAGCATTTGGGGTGGTTAGCCAGTATTCCAGAAGTAGCTCTGGCAGCCCAGTTGCAGTTGGAGGTATCTGAATGGCCTTTTACAAGAAGGAATTAAACGTTGGTTCTTAGATAACTCAGAGCAGGATGCTGGCAATTTGTGGCGGGGCAGAGGGGGGAGGGGAGGCGGGAGGTGGGCGGCAGGCTCCATGACATGAATACTCTTCTGTAGATTTGCAGTTAAAGCAGAAGAGAACAAAGATGAACCACCTCTTTTGGCCCCAAATGATAGCAGTTGGAAGGAGAACCCTTTCGGATGGTAGAACAAGTATGGAGATGATCATTCCAACTTTCTTGTGTCAGATTCACTGGCAAGTAGGAGGCAGTTCTGTTCGGCTCTGGCAAGAACCTTTCTCTGTTGTTTCTTTCATTCTTCCTGGAAAGTGGAATCCTAAATATGGGCAGCTGGTTAGGACTGGAGCCTTGGTGACTTCTGAAAGTTATAACAAATGGAAGTCATTATCACCATTGCCCCCCTTTACCTTTGTGCTACTTGAGGCAGAAAATGATTTTTCCCCCGGTTTGTTTTGGAGTCTTTCATCCAGAGAGAAAGGGATTAGCCTATGGCTACAATAGTGCTTTCAGGGCCTTTTGGCGTGCTGCAAATGTTTACTTATCCAGGTACAAATAGGTAAAAGCACATAGTTAAAGATCCCAGCTGCAAGGTCATTTACCTTTTTAAAATTCAGCCGCATGTGCCGACTGAAGTCGAGGGCTTGCTGGTATGAGCCATTAACTGCCTGTTGTACGTAACCTCTCCTTGTCTTACACACAGCTGCGTGCGAGTCGCTGGTGCCTGCAGCCAGCCCACCATGCATGCCTTGCGAGCAACAAAAGCAGTTTAACTTGTGATCGCTGATCATATGATCCACTTACAGGGTGCAGGCTCAGTCAAGTAGAACTGGTAAATCATTAAAAATGCGCCTCGGCGCTGTGCCTGCTGAGTAAAACATCATGCTAACATCTCTTCCCCCACCCCCAACCAGTTAGCAGCATCAGGAAGGAGCTGGTACCAGCTGCGTGTTGGAGAAATCTCATGTCACTTCAGCCTAGCATGGTGGGAGATTGTCAACTACTCCAGGCAGCACAGGAAAGGAAGACAGAAATAATCTGAAATGGCAGCCATCCTCTCCCCTGTCCTTTATTTATTAACTCGACCTGTGCTAAGTGTTTTCTGTGTGTCAGGCCCAGTACTGGTACCTAAATTACAAAAATGAGAAAAGAAATGGATTCTGACTCAGGCTCCCACAGTCTGCCACGAAATCAATTCACCGCCAAGTATTTTAACACAGACACCAACCGAGTGCCATGGAACGCTTAGAGGCCTGGGGAAGCCAAAGAGGAGATGATGCTTAAGTTGGACCTTGAAGAATGAATCAGATTTCATCAAAGAGACATCTGATAGAGGAAGCAACTTGAGCTCTGCCTTAAAGTCTTACTTTCTAGAATTCTCTCCTCCATGAACTATACCTTTTTTCTTTCCCATAGGCTTAGACAAATTGTGTGAGTCTATAATGGAGGGTCCCACGAGTCTTCTCTTTTGATTTCTACCTCAATGCTATCCAACTATACCATAAACCCTCCAGGAACGATCCTATATCCACAGCATGCTTCATTTTTCTATAGCTCCAAAAGTGTTGGGGGTGTACTATTGTGTTTGATAACCCTCCTATTTTCTAACCAATCAGTGAAAAGCGAAGCCAAGTTGCTGTAGAGTAGGCAATAGGACTTAGAATGTTCCAGATAGATGTTCCTCCTCCCTACACACCAGAACATCTGCTCTTGAAGGAGAGGGGAGGGAAGAGCCTTTTATGAGCATGTGCACCATATGTGTCACATACATTATGTGTGTCCATATGTTCTGAGATATTTGGGTCTCTCAGGATTCCTGCAGTTGGCATGGCTGATACAACTTAAAAAAATTACTTGGGCCTCAAGAGGCCCTAGAGAGTAGATTTAATCATATATTCATTCTTGTGCTATGCCATTTTATTTCATCCAGGTACCTCATTTATTATCTTCCAAGTAACAAGTAATCGTAGCCCATAAATGCCTTTTGTCTGTCTCTTTTGTTTGATTCACAGAGTTTTATTTAGAAGCCCGTTATACTACAGCTGAACATTGCGAAGTGGACATATTTGGGATTTGTACTCCCTTTTGTTTTCTTACTTGGTCTGCTTATGCACTGGTCAGTTACAACATCTTTGAACCATCCCTTCCTTTGGTGGGAACTAACCCTGCAGATAGTCACTTCCTGCAGAATAGCCTCCTGATTCCTCTCATCAGGACTGTTGTCTGGAGGCCAAGATGAGGAGATGGAGAGTTGGAAAAATTCCTTGAATCTCTCTGCAACCTGGTGTCCTTATTCTAAAACACCAGTAAGAATAAGGTTCTTTGGCTGGTTGTGGGGATGAACAGCCTCGTTCTTTAGAAAGACATCTGTCTCCATAGTACAAAGAAATAGAGACCTGGGACTCAAGCTTTGTAAGATTAGGAGTAAGATAAAATGGGTCAATTTACACAACTTCCTGCTTTACATCTATATAAAGGAAACTATATTCCTCATCTCTACCCACCCTCAACTCAAACCTCAAAGACCTTCATTCAAAAACCAGGAAGATGAATCATAGCATAGTAGATATCAAATATCTGTTAAAACCTCATCCGTTGGGGTGCCTGGGTGGCTCAGTCGGTTAGGCATCCAACTTCAGCTCAGGTCATGATCTCACGGCCCGTGAGTTCAAGCCCTGCGTTGGGCTCTGGGCTGACGGCTCAGAGCCCGGAGCCTGCTTTCGGTTCTGTGTCTCCCTCTCTCTCTGCCCCTCCCCCATTCATGCTCTGTCTCTCTCTCTCTGTCTCAAAAATAAATAAACATTAAAAAAAATTCAAAAAAAAGAAGAAAAAAAACCTCATCCGCATACAGAAACAGTTATTTAGTGGCAGAATTGAGAATAAATGAAACAGATTAGTGTTTTAGTGAGAAACTGATGTACTACTATGTGTTTATGACCATTTTTGATTCGTGATATTTAAAGACTTGTAAATTTTTATAATTAAAAATAGGTTGTAAGATCTGTGATCATCACATATAGGGTACCACCTATAGAGGCAGAGCCTTGTTTTATTTTGAAATCTAGAAAAGTCATACAGCTACCTGTGTAGGGCTGATCGCCCAAAATTTTAACTCAGGCCGTTGTTACAGAGGAACAGGAAAGAGCTCTTCATTGGGAAGGCATTTGAAAGTCAGGATATTATTATCATTGATCTTGGCAGGAAAGCAGGCAGGAAAGCTGTGTTCTACCCTGGGCGACTCATCAATTCTTGGGAAAGGTACTTCGCTTCTTCCAGTCTTTGTTTTCTCATCTAAGAGTGATGTTAATACCTTTCTGACATATTTCACGCGATTGTGGAAATCAAATACTGTACCAGGTTCCCTGCCTTTCTCCTAGAACAGATGAAATCTCTTCCATCCTTCACCCCCTTAGGTGATTTTGTTTGGACTCCCACTTGGAGCATTGGTTTTATTTGCTCTTGTTTCTGCGGTTGTTGACTCATCTTTTTCCCTCCCGCTAGACCGTAAGGTACTTTAAGTCACAGCACGGTTTATTCCTCTCAGTATGTGCCAGGTAAGGTGCTTGGGAATACAGAATCAGAATGGAATTCCTTGGTTGGAACCAGGTGTTCTGTTTCCTCACTGAGACCATGGTGGCTATATTTATCTACTCCACAGAGTTGTTTCAGTAATTAAATAAAAGTGTGCTAAGTACATACTAGATACTCAGGAAACTCTGACTTCTTTTCTCCTGTCCTTTGTACATAGTGGCAACTTAACACATAGTTCTGGACCAAATTATATTTTGAAGATGGGGAGGAAATCCATGCCTTCTCTCCCACCCCCACCCTTCTTGTTAAGGTGTTCAGGGAAAAAGGATGGCCCTGTGCTCAGTTATGCGCCGCCCCCCCCCCATTTGCTTCCTCTCCCTCCCTCCACCCTCAGAGTTGTATTGAAATAAAACTACAATTTCACATGTTGATATGAAGTACTGTGGAGGTTTGCAGAAGACATAATGCAAATTTTATTAAGTTACCATTATCCTTGTCAATGGAATTAGTGCATTTTCTTCATTGGCATCTTCTGCAATTACAAATAACAAGGAAATAACTCATGCTGTTATATGAAACAGCTTATAAATTTTTACCTACGTGTGAAAGGAATCGCTTGAAATCCAAAGCTGCCAAGAGGAATAATTAGGAGCCACAGAACAGATCTCGGTAATGTGACAGCAGCTTCTAAAACATCCCACAGGACAGAGAAGCGCAAGCTGGCTTGACCTATATCTTTAATAATACAGACCATTGCCCTTGGATTGAATCTAAAGGGTAGGACCAAGTGCTTGCTTCATCATGTTTTAGGAAAAATTGCCAAAGTTTATTTATGAATTCCCCACACAATGGCCTCTTGCTTTGATTATGAACCGACAGAGCTTTTTAAGTAGCAACTCAGCATGCAAAATTAAAAGCAAAAAAAAAAAAAAACCCCAAAAAACAAAACAAAACGACCACAGAACATAATTTCTTATATTCTGTCATGCTTGGCAAAAAGTATTATGTAAGACCCAACTTAGACAAATGGCTGTGTTAGCAGTAGAAATAACCTTTTGTTTAATTAGAAAATAGGAGCTATATGGGACAATAAAAATGGTTACTGCTGCCCTTCGTCACTGTTTAATAAATACGATCGTGCTAGAGATAATGGTAAGTGTTATTTATTTGTGCAATATCACAGACTTGGTAATTGTTCATGTTGTTGATAGTTATCCTGTGTGGAGATCATAGTAGTTTCAGAATTTGTTTCCTTTGATCCAAGGAAAGAAAATAGCAAGTGTTTACTTAAAATGCCCCTGGCTTTCCTGGGCCAGAATAATGTATTTGAGTATTTTTAGCCCCTCTGTTGCAAGGGCAAAATCTCTCTGGCAGTGCCTGGTGCATATTGAGAACTGGTGGGTTATTTTGAACTGGCTTTTTTTTTTTTTTGTCCCTCAGAGTGCTCTCAGGTCCTCACTGGATGTACTTCTCAGCAATGCCATTTCATGTTCAATTCCTATTTCCCAGCAGAACCAAATTTAGTAGCCTTGCTGGAGGGAAGAAATGGGGCAACGTTTCTCACCTGAGGATGTGCTCATGGGGAGAGGAACATCTCCCTGCTGCTCCCTCTTGAGAACCAGCATATGGGATGAAGATCAGACTGAATTTCACAGCATCTGCTTCAGTGTTTTCTTGGGGGGTGGTAGGGAGAAAAGGCTGAAGGCAGTGGCCAGATTTCAGGGTCAATTCCATTTTGTGTTTTACTATTAAAACTCTAGTTGTGAGACTGTATGAGTATTTGGGGTCATCTGGCTAGATTTATTTCATTGCATATGGCAGTTCCCACTTGGTTCTTTTTGGAGAGTTTCTGTTTTCTTTCTTGTTGTGTTTGCTGGAGTAGATGCTCCATTTCCTGCCTTTTAGAAAAAAAAAATGTTCGTGGTTTGTGATGTTGGATGATTTATTATTATGATGACTTAAGGATTTTTCACTCTAGACTTTGGTGAATGTGAGATATTTCCTCAGACCTCTGAGCTCGTATTAGGCTCCTCTCATAACTGAGAAGCCCATGGCAATGAGATATGGTACAAATTTGTACAGGAGTGTTTTGTGTGATCACCTATTTCTTTGAGTGCTAAATAAGCCTTTCTAGAAGGTTTCCACATACTAGCTTTATAAAAATATAGACAGTGTGTCAAAAGGAAAACACAGCACAACAAAACCCCTTTCCTTCACACAATTCATTTTAAGGTTCAAAATCCCCGAAAATCCCCAATCTCCTCTTGCAGTCTGGTTCCCACTCTCTAACTTTCCTCATCTCCCCCTTAAAGAAAGAAAAAAGCATTTCTTCTAGGGACTGATAAGTTGTAGGCCGATGCTTAGCAACAGCATTCCTGTGCTTTAAGTAGCTGCAAGCCCCTCGCTGAACTCTTTGATGTGACTGTCAGGGCAGATTTATTTTGTTTTAGCACATTGTCTACTTGTCCAGATGTATCAGGAGATAAAAAGGAGTCATGTTTACACTCCTCCCTTTTTTTTTTTTTTTTTTTGGAGATGTAATTAAATCGTGTTTTTGATGAGTCTTGGGGAGCTCCAGTTGAAGAAAACAAGAATTGGCTGGAGTAAAGGGAAAAAGGAAAACTCACTTGGCAGAATGAGCACCTGATTTGGTCAGAAAATAAAGTATAAGTACCAGCTGGCTTGGTGATATGAAGATGGAAGTTTTGATCTGATTCTTTTCTCCCACTTTTATGGAAGTTCAACCAGGAGGAAGGGAGGAGTCCCTCCAGTATTCACTTCTTGTGGTCCCATCTCTAAAACCTTTTAGTTTGTGGTAATAGTCTCTTCCTTCTTTCTTGCTGTACACAGCCACACACAGAAGATCTTAACTCACTCCTTCCTTCCCTTCCTCCTAGCTTTCTCCTTCCCTCCCTTCTTCCTTTCTGCCTTCCTTCTCTGTCTTTGTCCCTCTCTAGCTTATCTATCTATCCATCTGTCAGTTACTGGGCATTAAGTATGTGGTAGACAGTTGTTAATCCAAAACCAATAAAATTGTTGAACAACAGAGATCTTGAATACATAAGTCTCAGAGCCGGATGAGTTGAATTCCCTCACAGTGGGATTGCCACTCCTGCTTCTTTTCTTTCCCTTTCCTTTCTTTTCTTTTCTCTTCTTCTTCTTTTTTTTTTTTTTTTGATTATCAGTTTTTTTAATGTTCACATTTAGTAACACCATTCTGAGTTCTATTAATGACCTGCGGTGAGCAGTGACAAGCAGAAATCCAACATTTAGTACTGCTGAGGACCTGCCAGGCAGCGGCTTTAATCTGCAGCCAGAGGCACTTCATTTGCATCCTAAATAGGTTACGCTGCAGCGCCCCCTTCTGCCCAAGGAGCCCTGTAACACGAGGGCTGCACTACCATGCAGTTTTCTCTTTTGCTGAGGGCCCTTGAGGACCCTTGGGCAGCTTGCTCTGGCCTTCCCAGCCAGGGAAGGGCCCTTCAGTTTGGGCCCTGGAAGAACAGAACTACAGTGATAACGGATGCTCACCTGCATGCCAGGGGAAAGCCACATCTTTATTTGGATTAAATTTTTTATTACTCATTTATCAGGGCAAAGGAAGGTGGGAAGCATTGAGAAACACAGGTGTAACAAAAGGGAAGCTGAGCAAAACTGGAGCTACCTCAGAGCACCCAGGGCCTGGTTCCCTCCTGTCCAACCTCAAATCCCAGACTGACATCACTTGAGTGCATCTTGGAAACTAGGGGCTTGTGTTTTGTGTTACCCCTTTGAACCAGCCTAAAGTACAAGAAAGAGATTTTCTTTGTTCTGAACGGCCTTTGGATGACTTCTCTTGGCATAAATGTACCTTGTAACTTAGGGCCCTTTTACATATTAGGGGACCAGGCTAAGGCTGAAATGAGCATGTGCAGGGGAAGCTCCTGGCATCAGGGGGACCATGGGTCCCACCTCTTCTAATGTAGGAGCTCTGTTTTTGGAGGAGATCATCTCAGAAGATCATCTCAGAGGCACTTAGTCTGGGAAGATGTGTGCTTATTGTTACCTTCAACTCTTGGAGGCTGGGGAATGCTGGATGTTCAGTGTTTTATATTAATTTATTTCACTATTTAACAAGTATTTGTTGAGAAGCTGCTATGAGCCAGTCTTTTTAGGAAGTGTGGAACACTGCTTTCAAGGAGCAAACTATTTAATAAAGGACACATTGCTTGACTATGCTCCTAAGATATAATTACATACTATGCCATATCCCCAAAAGGAAATACAGGGTTCTTGGAAGTATGTATGAAAGTGATGCCAGGGACATCTTTCTGAGATAGTAAGGCATGAGTTGGTATTTGAAAGGTAAGAGGTTAACCAGGCCAAAATTGTTGGGGGTGGAAGTTAAGAAGAAAGACTGGGCTATGCAGTGATGTTGGCAGGATGTGGACCGGCGTGCTGAAGGAGTATGGAGAAGGCCATTTGCTGGTTTCAGGGTGAGGGATGAAGGTGAGAGATGGTCCGGAAGCCCTAACAAAGGCCTGGGCAGAGGGCCTACTAGGCTGCAGATCGTGCTTTTGACTTATACCAGAACAAGGTAAATTATTACATGGTTTTTAAGCAGAGTGGGGCATGATCACAATCTGTTTTTAAAAAGAAGTTCTAAGGATGGTCACTTCAGGTAGGACTTTCCCAGGAATTGAACCCTCTCTAAAATGAGTTCCCTTAGTTGATTGAAAGCTATAGTAATTCTCTGGTACTGGTGAGGATGGGGAGAGGAGGGGCTGATTTTAAAAATATAGTGAAGTTTACTTCATCCTGGCCAAACTATAGGCCCACATTCCCCAGTGAATCTTTTTAGAGCTCATTTGCTCTTAGCCCTTTGCAACCATCCAAGTTTCATGTCTTCATTTTGTTTCTTACCAGGGAACCATCAACCTTGCTGTAAACTGGTTACAAATGTGCAGTGGCAGGATTAACACAGGAGTTGAGGAAGAAAGACCTGGGTTTTTGTGGCCGTGTTTATCTTTCAGAGTCTAGGAATCATGGATGGCAGAGGAGGGCAAGGAGGACTTGTAGAACATATGTCTCATAATAGGTGCAGAATTTAGTTGATATGGTAGAATGCAGTCCAAAAAAAATGGTGGAAAATGGTTGAATGGATTTCTTATTTGAGAAAAAAAAATCAAAATTTCTTTTTTTCCTTTGTCTTCCTTTCTGATTTCCCTTTTCCCTTCTTTTCTCTCTACTCCTCCCTCTTCCTTTCATCCTTAATGTTTGACAGTTGGACTGTCCTAAGTATTACATTTACCCGAAATGCCATGTAGGGATGTACCACTAGAGTAAGTTCATGCCAACATTGTCCGTAACTGAATCCTGATAGACAACAATGTGTTCGAAGATTTGAAGGCTAAGACTTTAGGGGTATATGGTGATGTTTCTTTAGGAAATGAAACCACGAGTCCACTTTGCATTTTTCTTTGGCCACAGAGAGAATAAGGCCACTAGAATGATTAGAACTATTGCCCAGGACATAAAACTTAATGATTATGTCACTTGGTCACTTTTCCCATGGTACTCTCTTACATATTTGAAAGTGGAATCTCTCAAGGAAATAGTTTTACGTGTATATGTTTAGATGAGTGAAACTTTTGATGTCAACAATTACTGATAGTATAAAACAAAAAAAGGACTT
The DNA here is from genome assembly GCF_007474595.2 of Lynx canadensis. Classification (NCBI taxonomy): domain Eukaryota; kingdom Metazoa; phylum Chordata; class Mammalia; order Carnivora; family Felidae; genus Lynx; species Lynx canadensis. The sequence goes on along the minus strand of NC_044313.2, from coordinate 50,973,089 downwards.
TTTCATGAATAGCTCTGTGAGTGATGTTTGGGGGTTATTTATCAAATAATTTTCCATGTATCAAACCATTTGCCACCACTTTTTTACTCCACTGCACTGTATAAGTTGTAGTTTATAATATAAAAGCGTTCATATTATGAAAACTAATATTTAACCAGGTAGAGATAATGTGTTTGTTTAGAGAGTAATGAGAATCTTGGATGTCCAGAATAAATAGGCATGTTTTCTGCTACTTGGGAGAAGATAGGATAAAATAAAGTCCTTATCTAAAAAGGTTCACAAACTGGGGATTAATATTAGCCTTACAAAGCAAGATGGTGTTTGGAACTTGAAGTCTTTTATATCCATATCCCTTTTCACAGTCAACACACAGGCATAAGCACACATGTACCCATATGGCAGAGCTTTTGAGATGCCCAATGCCAGCATCTGAGCTCCATTTTTTTTCTTCACAGTTTAGCTATCCTGACAGCTCAGAGCTATCAGGGTGGGTGCTCAGAGCATATGAGCTACAGCCGAGGAGAGTTTTAGTAGCCTAGCAGAACCTTAGAATGTATCCTACTTTGGTCACCATACTGGGTGTCCTTGAATTCCTAGGCAGAGAATCCTGCCTGCTTTCCTTGGATCTCCAGGGGTATACAAAACTCAAATGTAGTAGCCAGTCCTAAGTCTGCAAGGGTCCCAGTTTTATATCCTAGCTCACATATGTCATGGATCTTCAGGGAATCACTTGAGCTACTTAGAACAAAATATCCTCATTTACTAAGACAGCAGTGGACTTAGATTCTTGGATTCAAGGAAAACATTTTTGACACCTCTTTTAGAAAGAGGTAAAAAGAAGGCTGAGCAACACAGTGGTGGAGAAATGCCTTTGGAAATGAAAGACATGCATTAGAATTTATTTTCCCAACATTTGAAGTTTGTGTAGATTGGGATAAAAACTTTGTAGAAGGTTCCCATAGCATGTAGCTGCACTACTCATTGATACTGGCTACATGTTCTCTTGTGGTATTATCTATGTATAGTCAAAATGGGAATAATATCTCACCCCAGGACTAATGCTACTAGTTGCTTGATACAGGAGAATTAGTAATTAAATATGCTATGTAATTCCTGACCTATGCAGGAAATGTTAAACTGAGTTGAACTTTACCCTACTGACAGGTGTGTGTGAGGGGATGGGGCAGTAGGTTGGGTTGTCATCATTTCAGAGCTGTTGTGATATCTGGTGGTTCAGTTCTTAGTCTGTATTCGTGGTCTCCTTTTTCCATGTTGTACTGTGATCCCAGCAGATGCCCTTGGCCCTTCCCTCCCTTTAGATGGCTATTGCTGCTTTTAATCCTTTGTGGGATACCCAAGCTTGTTTAAAAAATTACTGCATGTTAAAGCTTTTTGGTGCCAGCTGAGAGCCTGAAAAGTTTAAAATACATGATGTTTGGAAGGCCTTATGGGGGTGATTTTCTGCATGTGGAGGCCTTTCGTTGGTGTTGGTGATGATTCAGGATGGACTCTTCAGTAGCACTTTCAGTTTTGCCCAGAGATGATGATGTGTTTTGAATGTTTATTGTGCAGCGAGGGACTCCAAAAGACTTGCACAGATTGTTGTCCGCTTTTGAAGGGGAATTTCCTCTTTTGGCCTTTTTGGTGTCCATTACATTGTATTCTAGACCATATTTACCTGGGGAGCCACTCCCCCTCCACCTTGAATCCATAGAGCTCTGGTAGGACCAGTCGCTGACCCAGAACTAGGAGTGGGCACATGATCCAGGCTTGGCCTAGCAGAGAGTTCCTTCTCCTGGTCATGGAGATTCATTCTGCTATGGGCATATAACAGACAAGGCCACAGATTCCCAGATTTATTTGGCTTGGAACTTTTAGGAAACAGAAGCTTTTTATGCTGTTTTGAAGATGGTGAGATATGGATCTGGAGATCTGGGAAGTCACCACATGGAGAAACGAAAGCAGGAATATGAGTACAAATCTAGAAATAGGAAGTTCTGATGATGAATTTGAGTATGTGGATCCAACCATACATGAAACAATGTACCTTGGACTCATTAGGACCCTCCTTCCCCATATATTTTCCTAGAGGACCTTAAATTGAATTTCATCACTTAAAGATAGTCTTCTCTTCCTGAATCATCCAATTAGGGAGATTCTACAATTTTTCCTGGAAATGTGGTCAGGTGTTTCAGTGTAGTCATAATCCTATCATGTAAGAATTCTTAATCATGTAGGACTTTAATTTCATTTTCTGATAGTCCCTCTAGTGTGCATGACAAAATAACCCCTCCTCCTGGAAAAAAACAAACAAACAATAATCTGGGTAACCATCTCTTTATAAAGGCAACTTCATATGATTGAATATTGAAGCATTTCAGTATTCAGTTGTCCCTTCAACCTTGACATTAAATATTTTCTTTATTAGGCAACTTCAAAATTATCTCCTTCCAGGAACGTAGGACAAGTTTAAAGCCTATCAAGCATTGATTTATATAATTTGTTATACAGCCATCTCATAGCCTTTTTTGAAGATTTTACTGTGAGTTAGTTCTGGCATCTGCTCCTGAAAGATGGCGATGGATAGTGAGGGGCCTGCTGAGTGAGTCACATGGCACCGTTCACTGGCCCTCCGGAAAGGTCCTGCTGGTTTCTCCTGCTAAGAACGCTTTAACAGACAGGGATGGGTAACTACAGCTAAGTGACTGCAGAAGATTCCAGTAGAATTGGCTAATGTAAGTACAGTGAAGTCGCTTTTACTCCACATCAGAGACTGTGGAATGGCTGTCTTCCTCCTTTTCCCACTTTCACCCCTCCTCCCTGCCCTGGGATGGAACAAGGCCATAGTGAACACCCACTTGGCCCCCATACTCTTCCCTCCACAGTGTCTCTCCACAGCTGTATCTGAATCCATAAATGACTTTTCCCCAATTAAGACATAGGAAGAAAAAATATAATTTCTAAGTCACTTGGCCTTGTGATATATATGCTGGGAAAATAAGTGTGCAGCTTTCCTACCCATCCTGGGCTTTGCAGCCAAACAAATCAATTCAGCCTTCAGAGAAGCATCCATTGCCTTGTGATTATGTTTGTGTAAAGTCTTGGGGTCTTTGATCAAAGAATGGCATTTCAGGCCAGGCCCTAATCCTCACTGCCTTAAGGTGTTTAAATGAGTTAAAAAAAAAAAAAAAAGTTGATAACAGCTGGGACTTAAATTTGCCTTTGCCCAGCTTTTGTTTTGAAAGGGCTTCTATTATCCATGGCTTCCCTTTTCGAAGCAAAGATGGATCTTTGGGTAAACCAGAAAGGGAAAGAGGATATGGGAGGAAATGGGCGGAGACTCTGAATTAATCTTCTGAGGAAGAATGTTTGATCAGCGGGGAGGAGAGGTTGGAAGCCTTGGATGCTGACAGCAGGCACCTTTCTGACTAGGGTGTGATTGGCACCTTTGAAGCTTCAGTCAGGAGCCAGTGTCCAGTGGGTCGGGGCTTCCTCTGTCTGTGGGTGGTGGTGTTAATAATGTGGCAACTGGAAGGGTTAATTGCAGACAAGCAGCAGGATTACCGTGAGGCCTCTTCAGCTCTAAAAGGAACAGTGCGAGGAAAGCCTCTGATCTGTCAGCCTTAGAGGAAATTAGTGGGAGCAGACTGGAGCAGGCTTTAAAAAAAAGGCATTTAGGATATTAAAGCGTAATGTGAGGAAGGATATTGAAATAGGGCAAAAGGGATAGGAGTGCTGATCTCTAAAGGCAACGTCCCCTCTTCCTACTAGGAATTTCCATGATTTGTTCAGATTTCACAGATGCCTTCTTTTAATGGTCCAGAAGACTGATTTTACTTGCGCTGCAACAGGTTAGGGAAGGGTTACACCCTGTAAGCTGTTGCCCCCAAGTTCCTGTGCAAAACTTGTTTGGTCTCCACCACCTGGCGGTTTCAGAATGTCCTGACGGCTGAGGCTCCCGGTATAATTTTAAAACAAGTCAGAGCATTACTGACACCCTATCTGCATTAGCTATCTATTGTATATTTTACTTCTTACCCTTCTGGTTCAAGTCGGGATGTTGCCAATAAATCCTGTGTTACCATTAAAGAGGCCATTCATCACGCTTCCTAATGTGATTAATCAAGATACACCACAGTACCCTTAAAATGAGATCATTTTGATAAATCATGTATGACATGAAAAGACTTTATTCCTTTTAAGTGCAATTTAGACTGTAATTTTTTTCCTCATTTATGATTCATGGGAGAAACATGGATAAAATTCCCCTGCACAGTTACACCTTATCTATAGCAATAACTCAAAACTGCTTTTAGATGAAAATTCAGGATCTTATTCACCAAAGCTGAATGCCAGCTCATTATTTTCTGGCGTTCAGTAGTCCAAAAATAATGTCCACACATTAAGCGGCATTCTCAAAAAGTTGGAATTGGCCAGGCACCAGGCACATCAATTACACTCCATCATCCTTAATAAGGAAGAAATATCAGATGTCCTCTTGGAGTTTTTCTGAATCAGTAATGCTCAGCCTTCACCTTCCCAATTTGGAATGATTTGGAAACAAAAATGGTAGTAACAAAAAAGTATGGGACTTTCAGCTGCTTTACATGGCTCTTTTCTCCTGTTCCATAAAGCTCAGAGGAGGTATTTTTCCCCTCTCACATGGTTCATGCTTTCTTTTCCATTCCCCTTTCCTTGTTCCATAAATGCAACTACCATTTTGTTTGCTCTGAGTTCTGTTTCTCAGCTGCTGTGCGATGCGGGCTTTCTCTCACCACTGCCACGATCATTTGGGAAGCGATAGTCATAACCTCCAATAGAAAAATAATTGGAAAATGTGCCTTCTGGTGAGATCCATCAAGTGTAAGGTCACATTTTTGGTTAAAAGGCAGACACTGATGCTATTCATTAAACTGAAAAATGGCTTGTTTTCCACTAATATTGAAATAAACCCTAGATGAATGTGAAGGCATGCTGGCATGCACTTAGATAGAAAGCAAAGGGAAACACAGATATATTTAATTTGGACACGTAAAGTCAACAGAATCTTAGGTCTTGCTTAAAATGGAATCAGGAAGATTGGCTGAAACAAATGTGAACAATTAGAAGTTCATTTGCCTCTTTCACAGGATGAGAACATTTAAAGAAGGATTCAGAGTCCAAGAATTACAGACTCACTTTGTGTTTTGTCAAACACTGTTACCTATGAATAAGGACTTGATCAACAGGTAATTTATTTCACTGATGTTCTTAGAGATTAATGCTGGGGAGTGGATCAAAATCCTGTATTTGACTCTGTGTTTAGCCCAAGAATGCACATATCCTATTCATATCCTCATAATACAACAAATGCAGCAAAGCTCGAGTTTCTCTGGTATGTCCTATTCACGCCAATGTTCTCTGTACCTCAGTCAGATAGAAATCAACAGCAAGCAAAGATTTCTTGCATATTATTCACATTTAAATGAAATTTCCCATGCTTTTATTTTTTCTGATATAAAGAATGAATTAAGAATATAAGGCCATTAAGGCTGTACTTGCCTTGTTTTCGTTTCCGTTTTGCATTTATGACTTTCTTTTTGCTAAAAAGATCTGTAAATTTATAAAACACGCATGTATCTCATTAAAAAAGTTTTCTCGTTCTAGCAACACTCAGCAAATCTCCAAAGAATGCAAGTTTAGAACATAAATATTTTAAGGCCCCATAAAATTGGCAGTGAATATTTTTTTCCCCTCTAAGACCATGTTCATTTCATTCCAATTTACTACCACGATTATATTTTCCAAAGCAGCTTTTAATACAATACACAATTATTTCATTCGCGGTTACATAGGTCACCTCATTAAGCCTGTGAAGATCAAGCCTCTTGTGATCCCCACAAATATCCTTGCATTTATTCCTAATTAAAATGGCCCTCCTAAAGTGTCTCAAGTTTATCAATACAAATAACAAACTAAGCAAAATAACCGCATTTGGAAAGTTAGCGGGGCAAGGTGACCTGGTCCCCCACATCTCAAACAGAGCCAACTGTGGTGTGTCCGCAGTGGTGCCCTGCCACCTGTTGGCTTTGCTTACATATAACAGGATATTGATGTCCCTCACAGTGGTGCAGTAACCCTCTGTGACCCCTGTCCCAGTTCATCACCCCCAAGAGAAAGAAGGAGCCGTTCGAGAATTCCAGGCCTCCTGATTTCCCCCATCATTCACTTCCTTGGCCACATGTTTCTTCTACTAATGCTAAAAATTTATGGCTGAGCACATTAAGGGCAGTACAAGCCCTTCCCTTCTTCTGGATTATTTCAGAGTTTCCTGTCATAAGGAAATCCAAGACAACGTGTCCTCAGCAGATTGTATGTGACAGTGTCTGTTTCTATCTCAGGAATCTGAGGCATGATGGATAAACTGTCAGTTTTGAAGGATGATGTTTTCTCCATATTTCCATTATGAACTGGGCTGTCATCTCCTAATAAATTTCTTGCATTGGTATCAATTTATTTTTACAAGCAGAGGGTCTGATGTATTTGGGAAAGACACTGACAGCAGATCTGGCCTAGCTTGACAGAGCTGGCTCCACCTCATTTTGGAAAACTACTTTGGTTCCAAGGACAGAACTTGACCCGCAGCCCTCGAGAATAAAAAAACTCTCTGAGCGGAAGAGAGACACATGAGGCAAGTTCCTTCTTTTAAGCCAAAATAAATCAAGCCTGTAGGACTGCTATGACATAATATTATTTCTAAGACAACCCTACAAACACAGATGAGAAATGCCACATGTAGCTGTTTACTAAAGATAGTTCGACCATCACAGTAATGCAGTGAATCTATGGATGAACTTACAACAAGGCTATAAAGATCATACTACTTTTTCCCTCAGAAGAGATCTCAGTAGTGAGTGTGTTTCTGCTTGACAAGTAAGGAGTAGTAGAGTCTATTCGTGTAATAAATACTTGATTACAAAAGATGTGCATGTCCCTGTCATAGCTACTATGAAGAGCAGGAGAGGTCATAAAGTCCTACTTCTCAAGAAACTTAAATCTACTTGAAGAGGTAGGATATACAAAATTACAGGTTACACAAAATGAGAATGAGGTAAAAATAAATCACGGCTAACATTTAATGAGAAATACTGTCATCTTTGTCTGTCTTACTTAATGTTCACCTCTACTGGGAAGAGAGGCTGCATAGCATTAGAATGGTTAAGACAGTGCCCACTGGAGGCAAGCTGCCTGGATTTGTGTCCCAGGTCTGCCACATACTAGTAGCCCAAGAAACTAAGTGAGACCTTGGTCAAATTACTTAATTTCTCTGGGCCTTAGTTTTCCTCATCTGTAACCTAGGAGTAGGGGCTGTAGCTGCCTCATGGGAAATGTTGTGAAGATTGAATAAATTAATACATGCAAAGTGTTTACAGTAGTCCCAGATACAAAGTAGGACGGATATGTGTTAGCCATTTTTACCCATCATCCTCCTCCTCGTGTCATAATAGTATGACTATTGTTTTTACCATTTTATACTCGAAGAAAGTGGCTTAAAGAGTTTAAGTAAATTGCCCAAGGTCATACAGCCAGATGGAGACTGGCTCTAAATCTTGGTCAGTGAGGCATCTGAGCATAGACAACAGGGAAGTAGAAGATATCCAAGTTGTAAATAAGTCAAGGACAGAATCCTTGAAGCTTAATTAGCTTTTTTCTTACTATCCTTTCCATTCCTAGGCCATAAAATAGCCCTTTTCTACATAGCCCCAAACTTAATAAGTATTGTATGTAGTGGTGTGCTGGTAAAGGTTTAACAACTAGCTCTCAGGGGAGAAAAAGATATGCATGCTTATGTGTACACAGTTTATTGTAATTTTTATGTACATAAAGGGTGAGTAACTCAACTTATAAATAAAAATTAAATAGATAATACTTTATGTTATAAATTCCCTTCAGCCAGTTGATCCTTATAGAATACTTTTGATTATTTTGGTGAAAGTCTCATGTCCATAGCCAACCTAAAGTTGTGGCAGGTGAACAAGTGTAATTCTGATAGGAAATATCAATGATTTTCCCTCCTTGCTAAGTATGTCAGAACTTCCCTCATTTGTCAGTGACATGAGCTACATCTTTACTAACTGGATAACAGGTTTTGAATACTGGAAGAATATTTCCTCACATTTTTATGCTGTTCACAACATTTTGGCTACAGGTGCAATATATTTTTTTCTTTCCTTCCTCTTCTCTTCTCTTCTCTTCTCTTCTTCTCTTCTCTTCTCTTCTCTTCTCTTCTCTTCCTCTTCTCTTCCTCTTCTCTTCTCTTCTCTTCCTCTTCTCTTCTCTTCTCTTCTCTCTCTTCCTCTTCTCTTCCTCTTCTCTTCCTCTTCTCTTCTCTCTTCTCTTTCTCTTCTCTTTCTCTTCTCTTTCTCTTCTCTTTCTCTTCTCTTTCTCCTTCTCTTTCTCTTTCTCTTCTCTTCTCTTCTCTTCTCTTCTCTTCTCTTCTCTTCTCTTCTCTTCTCAAGTAGGCTTCACACCCAGCGTGGAGCCCAATGCTGGGCTTGAACTCATGACCCTGAGATCAAGAACTGAGCTGAGATCAAGCGTCAGACGCTTAACTGACTGAGCCACTCAGGTGCCCTGAAGGCACAGTATACTTTTAAGTTTAATCTACATCATTAACATTTTTTCTATCACTTGCTTAAGTTTAAGAAATCAATAAAAGAACAACTCAGTCCCTAATTTGTAGCACTTGGCAACATCTGCCATGAATACTACCACCATGGCAGTGTCAGGCCACCGAAGTGACATCACTGAAGAGCTGGGAAGAGATATGTAGCAACACATCATTCTATAGTATTTCCACTATATGGATATGATAGACACAAATAATTTAAAGAGCATAAATAACAGTAAAATTTTGTAAAATAATTAGGAAGTGACGAGTTATGGTATATATTACCTTTAAATATTATTTGTGCAATTACAAGTGTATGTAATTTAATTAAATAAAGACTGTGTTAAACAACCAAAACACAGAATTCCTGAAAATTTAACCACTGGTTTTTGTGAGCTGGTACAGGTTGACTCCAGACCCACTGGTTATGTCAACCCCAAGTGGCCAATGAGACTACTCCTGTGTTTACATGGCATAGTCAATGAGTTATTAATAAATAACTTCATGGTTTTATTTACATGCCAGGCCACAAAACGTGTTGCATATTAACATGAATTGGATCATCTCTCCACAAATATATTATCTTCCTTAGTTATATACTAAACCCAGGAAGGATTTTTTAGATACCTTCAAGCTTCAAGTTCATTGTACAGTTTTGGGACTCAGGCTATGCAACCAAGAAGTGTTGGTCGGAACTCCAAATCCCACATATGGTAGCTGGGTGATCTTGTGCAAGTTATATAATCTCCCTCAATTTCAGTTGCCTTATCTATAAAATAATAATAATAACAATGGTACTTGTATCTTAAGGTTGTTGGGATAGTTAAATGAAACTCTGTGTAAAATGCCTGCATATAATTAGTGCTCAAGAAATGGGACACACACACATTCATATATACGTTCATTGCTTGGAAGTTATAATGTATTACATTGTGATTACATTCTATGTTTGAACATTAGGACAAATACTAAATTTTCAGCAAGGATTAATAATGAGAAGCAAATTATTAACTTGTGTTTCATCATATTTCTGTGGACAAAGATGAACATTTGTTTATAGATAGGATATTCCACTTTTTAAATTATCCATGCTCTTTTTAGTAAATTCTCTCTCATTTGATTGTTCAAGAAGTTCCTGTGTTAGGGGCCTCAAGGCATTCACTCTCAATTTGGGTGTTGGCCCCTGTGCTCTTGAAGTCTACATTCCTACCAGAAAGGATCAGATAGGGCCCTGTTGACAGTGGTGTGGGGCAAAAGTGAGTGATGATCAGGAGAGGAGTATCATAAACTTGGGGCCCCCAATGCAGACACAAGGTGGAACTGGGGAAACAAGTTGGCTATGGGAGGCTTTGGGCTTCTGACTTGGTGCCTGATCACACTGTGGACTTTTGAACTGCACGGTCTTGGATGTATTACTTATCCTGCTTCTCTGTTTTCTCACTTCTCAAATGAGAGTAACAATAGGATATACCTCATACACTGGAAAATCATTAGCACTTAGGACATATTCAGGAAATATTAGCTCCTGTCCTTCATTGTGCTCCTTTCTTTCCAATCCCCTTCTTTTTCCCCCTTACCTCCTAATATTCCTCCCTCTTTGTCCACTTCTCCTCCCTCCAACAGGAGAAATTGGAGAGATACTTGATGGAAAAATGCATTCTTTCATATCTGCCTTGATAAGTAGTTAGGATTTTAAATATTTAAATTTAAAAAATTTTAAATTGCAAGAAGCAATGACACAATTAAATAAGTTGAAAAATCAAATCACTTTAAATCACATTAACAAAAATCTTTTAATCTTTGCCTATTAGCTTTTACCTCTTGTTAATTTTATATCGTTAAAAATCACAGTGTATATACTATTTTAATATTTACTGTGTTTGCTTAATATTATATCATAAAAATCTTGGCATGTTTCTCCCTTTTTTATATTATAGTGTTATTTGGTTGCCATAAGAAATCATCACTATTTCCATAATGCCCAATATTTAGTTTTTATTTTTCCTTTTGCGATGTAAGTGGCTGCTAAAAATATTTTGGAAGCTACTGCTCTGGATGATTTGTAAAGTCTTTTACATCTCCTACATTCTGTGATTTTATTATTTATTAAACAGTCCACAAAATGCCCTAACATCGTCGGTCCGTATCCCTCCTTCCTTCAGGGGGAAGGAGGGAGGAGGGAGCGGGGGCATGGACGGACGGAGGGAGGACGAAGAACCGATACTTCCTCGGAGAAGGCTTCACCCCTTCCCCCCCTCCCTTCCTTCCCCTCCCTTCCTTCCTATCTCCCTTCCTTCCTTCCTTTTTTCTGTTCCTGGTTCTTTTTTTTTTTTTCCCCCTTCCCTCCCTCCTCTCTCCTTCCATAAATATTTCTAAACTACAACTCTGGATCTGATGCCATTTTAGTAACTGGCATAAGTGGACCCCTTTATATCAGATAGAAACAATGGGAAGCTCCAGGATGTTGCCTTCAAGGGGCTTCCTTACTTCAGGGAGGTCTTTGGCACCTATCCCTTCTATGACTGATTTATATGACTGACTTATAGCCTGAACTAGCCTTCAGCCCCTTCAATCAGCTGAATGCTGTGCTCTTGCCCAGAATCTGCTCTTTGCCCTTTGGGACATTTCTTGGTCTCTTGGTTATTGACTCAACCTCATCCTGTACCTTACCGTTTTTTATTCCCTCCTAGTTTCATGACTTCTCACTCTGACAATATATGGCCTTTTCTACTCCTAAGCCTGTCTGTCATTCCCAACACGATGCATCTGTCATGAAGGCTTTCTATCTTGCTTCACACTGAAAGGCATGGTGCATTTACCTTGGAGCAGGTCAGAAGTCTCCCCGTTCTGGCTCGTTCTTTGGCTTCTAATTTAATCTTTTAGGTGATGGCAAGTTTTTATCTCTGATTCTGGCAACCTAGCTCAGACTTTTGTTGTGTCCAATTGCAATCATTGTATAGCTAGTTTTATCTTTGACATTAAAATGTTTGATTCATTCAATCACAATGCATTAACTATTTTCTATATTTCTGGCAGCATGTTGGGTACAAGGGTTAATAGTATAGTTAATCTTAGAAAGCTAATATAGTTAATCTTGAAAGCTTTCTCTTAGTATGAGTAAGAAACAAGCAGGGACATAATTACTCTTCCATGTGGTCATGTGTTCTAATAGAGGTCAGGGATAAATTTCTGCGACAGTGCAGAGTTTGGGGGTCATGCTACCAGTTGGTGACTCTTAATAACTAGTATTAATCATGGTTATCATTTTTTTTGATGAGTCAGGAATGCAACCCAAGTCCTCATTTTATTTTTCTTGGTATTCGCAGCAGAGGCCTTGGCATATAGTAGGTGGTTATTAAATACTTGATAACTAAATGAGTGATGCTTTTTCTTATGAAAGAAAATAAATGTTTTTAGAAGAGTCAGCTTTATACCACAGTTTCAGGGAATGAATTGTGATGAAAAGCGAAGATTGCTTTTGCTTGAAGGAGGCTGACAAATTTCCCAGACCCGGGATCACTTTATGCTGTGTATGATTTAAGGGTGAGTGAGCATGCCAAAGCGCTCCACTTGAGCTGAGTAATGGGGAATGAGTTGTGGAGATGTGGTCTTAGATGGTATTTTGTGAAAAATAGTAGGAGATTTATGGCTATTAAACAACTTTGTAGCTGCCCCCTTCTTGTTTTGAAGCCTGCCAAATCACTCCTCCTGTGGTCTGTATCATATTCCTTCAGGGCATCCATGATGTTCAGAAATATCCACTGGAATGCAGGTTTCCATGGAATGCACCCAATGGGAAGGGACTTGAATTTTACATACTCATCTGAAGACATTTGTTTTCTTCAACCGCGGAGTGAGATTCTCACTCTGCAAGTCTCTCATGGAGTGCGCTGCACTTCTACTGACTCTTTTCCAGCGAGGCTGCCAAAGTTCTGTCTTCCTTCCTGCACCATGGAAATTGCAAAGTGCAGTATATTAGTGACTATTATCATTATTGCTGTGAGTTTAAAAAAGTATCAGCAACTATCCATTTGTGAGTAGGGAAAGAGGACAGAAACCTTCAGTATGCTTTGACAAATCTTAAGCAGAAGAACTTACTAGGCTGGCATGAGCCTTTCAAGCCTTAGTATGAAGGGGGGTACACATTCACTAGTACTTATCAGCTTTTTCTATTCCTTTGTCATACTCAGAAGCCTTAAGAAAAACAGAAATGGGGGTATTTCGTCACAAAAGGCAAACCAGAAACCGCCTAAATTCATGTTATCCGTGTTGTGCAAGTACTGGGAAACTGTTAGAGGAATTTCCTCTCATTATGGGTTCATATCAATATAGGGCTGTATGGATCAGAGAGGAAATAGGAATATTTGTTTTTTCGATTTTCTTGTTTGAGAAATTTCAAAAATGTAGAAAAGTTGAGAAATAGTGAACACATGTAACTAACATATAGACTTTGTATTTTCTAATATATTGACATATCTGTTTCTAAGTCTTTATTTAAGTAAAATAAATAAACCATATATACGTGTGTGTGTGTATGTGTGTATATATATGTATATATATATTTGAAGCCTCCCCTATCCCATTAGCCCCAGTCCTATTACCCTGCATTCTGGCAGAGGCAGCCATTTTCATGAAGTTAGTGTTTAACTAGTGTAATTGTTAGATGTTTCCATACACACATGAGGTTGAAGATGAAGATATATATATAGATAGATAGATGTAGATATTTCATATTTGTCATTTTGCAACTTGTATTTTCACTCTATGTTAAATTTATTTATTTATTTATGTTTTCTGTGTTAAAATTTTAGACCTATTCAACTAGAGATACATAAACCAGATTTATTGCTCTTAAATGCTAAATATTATTCTGTCATACAAATATACAATATTTTATTTATCCATTTTCCTTATTGACAGGCATTTGAACTATTTCCAATTTGGTGTGTTCTAAATAATCATGGAATAAACACTGTTTTATGTTCCACTTTATAGACCTGAGTGAAATTTTCCATAGTACATACATTTTAAATAAAATGCATTTTAAATAAAAATTTCAGTTTTATTAGGTATTGCTAAATTACTCTCCAAAGTAGTTGAACCAATGTCTATTCCCACTGGCAAGGGACGAGAGGATAAAAGTTCATTTCCCTTCATTCACCTTTGCCCTTGTTGTAAGACTTGAAAGTTGGCCAATATGATGAGTGGAAAAATTGTATCTTGTTTTAATTTGCATTGCTCTTCGGACTAGTGAATTTGACCTTCTTCTCTTTCATTTATTAACCACTCAGGTTTTCTCTTCTTTGAATTTCCTGACATTTCCATTGTCCATTTTTCTATTAGATTTTTAATTATTTAGGGACATATGTATTCCAGATGCTAATATTTTATTGTAGTTATTACAAATGTATTGGGGTAGGAATGACTTAAAAAATAAAATGTAAGAGTATAACTTTCTGCCATAAGTAGTTAGGAAATTTGGCAAGAACTCAAAGATTTGAGAAGATTTATGGTTCTGAAGATTCAGATTTACCCAAATTTCCTTTATTCCCATTTTAGGCATATCTTCTTAATCCAGGTAAAAGAAAACATTACTTAACTTTTTCCACTTACATTTCAGTCATTTAATACTCAATATACTATGGGTATGTTGCTTCAGTTTCAAGGAAAGTTCTTTATTTGGGGGCAGGTAATGTGCAAGTTTAGGACATTGTCTTGTCCACTTGTTTCATATGATAATCACTCTTTTCTTAATTGTTCCTGTAACCATAATATCGAGAGAACAAATGTGTACATCACTATTGAAAAAATCCCATGGACTTCATTTCGATAAGAGCCAAGTCAAAGAACTGGTATTTAGAATCTTAATTTGTAGTAGCTTCCTTAAACATCCAGCCATACATATTCCACCAACAGTTCGCAAAATTGTTCTTTTCCTGGATTCTTTTCCATGACTTGAGTTTATAAATGGACACCAAGAAGAAAAATAATTAAATGCTAGGCATAGAATGATGACTGTAAAACAGAACTCATGCCACACCAATTTTGCTTTGACTACAATTGGAAATAAAGGTAAATAGCTATTTTACTCTTGGTTATAGAGCTCTAATGTTTTGCCCAGTCAGAGGTATTTGCTGAAAGGTAGTTTCTTCCAGTAATTTTAGGAAAAGCTGTCATCAAATTGTCAACAGCCCAAATTGAGATTAAACACACTAAGAAATATCACAATATAGCAACCTAAAATTCATATTGGTATTTTGGGCCTTTATAGCATTGAGGTGGAACAGAAACATTGACAGAGAACCTATGGCCTTTTACTAAGGAAGTATGGTAGATCTGTGGAAGGACAGCTGCCATTACTTTGCCCCATATATCCTGCCTCCAGCATTGAATAGGTGCCATATTTAGAACACTGTCACTGTGTCTCATTTATCATGTGGGGATTGCAAGAGACCCTGAATGCCAAATGGAGGGACATGTGGTGACTTTAGTATTTGAAAATCTAATTTCTGCAGTATCCTAAGTATCTAATGATATGGTATCTAGCAAGTCTTATCTACTTTTTAAAACATTTTTCTTGGTGACTGAACTTTTATCTTTCTGGACCCAGTACCCTCACACCAAGCTTTAAACACCACATGTTTCCCTTGGAGCTGGAGTGAAGTTGTGCTACCTGAAATCTGTCTCTACCTTAGGGACAAAGCTTCTGATTTTGCTCCATTCAGAACTCTTTCTGTAAAGTCTCCACTGAAAGCCGCTTAATCAAACATCTCAAATGTCAGAAGCAGGGTTTAAAGGGTTTTTCTAGCAAGTAGGTCTAATCTCCTACTTAGTTTTGATTCCTATAATGTAGATAATCTCTTTGGAGAAAAGGCCTGCTCCAAGTAGGGCAAATATATCCCATAGAATATATTTCCTATTCCAGAAAGAAAAATGTAGCATTAATGAAATTTACTTTTTCTTGAAGCTTGGAAAGGTTGTAAGCTTAGGATTTTGATCCTAGCAGATGTTCTTTTTTGGATATTAAAAAAAAAGTAGTATTTGATTCAGAAGTCTCAGTAAGAATTGCAATAGTGATGCTTCTTGCTATAAGTATCCACACTGAATGTGTCAGAACAGTCATGGGTTCTGAGGGACACCTGACTCCACAGCCATAGTCCTTTCTTCCTGGCTTCATCCCCTTAGTTGTAGAGTTACAGAGAAAGAAAGGTAGCACTTCTTACCCATACAGGTCACACTATATACAGTTCGATGGTTAAAGAGCTGTTTGTGTACAATAAAAAACCATTTTCACAGATACATTTCATATCATTTTCTTTTAGGCTTTGGAATGGCAAAGTTTTATTGGGGACCATTATGTACCAAATTTCAGATGAGTTTTTCAATGTGGTTGTTAAACTTAGCCAGAGCCCCAAATGCACAGTGTACAATGGTTTATATCCTTCAGTTCATGCTACTGAGCTTCTGTGTCTCCATGCCACTGGGCCCATGTAAACTGGCCCTGTTTTTCCCCATCCACCCTGGGGCAAAGCCCAGCATCTTCACTGGTTTCCATAGAAATCTACTCACAGTGAACACTGAATCTGTGGGAAGCACCTGAAGAAGGCCTGTGACCTTTACCTTCTCTCCTTCCTCCTTCTCACCTTTCAGTTCAACAAAATAAACAAACCATCCCTTTGTCACAGAGCCCTTTCACCTGTTAGTGAGACTCTTCAAAGCTTCCTATGCTACCCTGCACTCACCAGAACATTATCTCAGCACAGACAACTCTTGCTTCCTAAGAAGAGTCTTGGTTGATAATACTTCCTCCAGACCCACATCCCTAGAAGACATGTTTGGTAAATGAAGGTATTTAGTGGTTGGTGTTACTTCATGTTGACATGTTCTTTTATTACGCAGGCTTCCAGTGACTGTGTCGAGGCCCCTCCAGAGCACCCCTATACACCCCTGCCTTCTGCTTCCAGGGATCTCACCAATCACCGAGGTAGGAACTCAGCTTTTTATTGCTCTTAGTAGTTACAGGGAGGGACACTTGGCTGTGCAGAGCTCTGGGCTCATTATTGCTGCCTCCGCACTTTAGAAGGAACACAGTGCTTTTCAAGGTCTTGATGAGAAAACCATACCTGTCAAACCTAGTGATTTTAACTCCTATTAAATAGAATTTAGTGGCGGTCTACTGGGAAGGCAAATAAATCCATGCTATAATATAATTTTGTGATTTGATTTTTTTTTCTTTAAGTAAAGAGATTATAGTACTTAAAAATTACTAAGTAGATCATTACCTGCAGCAAAAGTGTTGGAGAGAATTGAGAAACTCACTAATGTTTGTAAAAGTATCATTGTTTGGAGAGAATAGTTGAAATCTGTAATTTTAAAATGAATGAACTCTATGTTACAACTAAAAGGAATTCCAATTTGCCTAACAACATTGCCCAGGATCAATGCACAGCTTTTCTTAAATTATCTGATCCTCAAAAACATTAATTTGGCTTACCCAGTGTTCCCGATGACTTGAATTCTTACTACCATTTCTAGAGTCTACATGGAATATAATTTAAAAATGCCTCATCCCTTTGCTGTCTGCTTAGGCCAAGGACTCTATGATCACCTTTGTTGGAACTGGGAGGACACGAGGCCATGTGGTATAACTGTTTTACCCCTTTTATCCTGGTTATGACTACAGGCATGTTTCTTAATTGTGAATCTGCCTTCCAATCTAAGTAAGAACAAGCTTTTATTGAGGGCATTCCATACTTTGAACAACATTTCCCCAAGCGGGAAACTCCCCTCATACATTCAGGGAACACTGAATAAGGACTGTTCCAGCTCCCACCTTCTTTGCAGGATGGATGGGCATGAACAAAGGCTGTAGAGATGCCCAGAAAGTGGGGAAGCTGGCACTTGAAAAGACATGTGGGCTCTGGGCAAATGGCACACTTCTACTCTGCAGGCAATGATCAAGAGTGTATTGCAGGATTCCAGGTGTCTGTGATTTGGACCTTTGTTGCCTATTTGTTGTCTGGGCACAGTAGGACTTTTCTACATTTGCATATATTTTGGTTCAATTAGAATTCTGTTCATTAGGTGTCAGTTTTGTGGAAATCAACTTTGTTCAAATGCAGGTAGAACAAACAGCTACCCACATGCTGTATTTGGAGTACCGCGAAGAGAGCTCCCTCACTGAATGTCCTTATGGAAGTCTTGAACATATTCCTTTAGAGACTGGTGTTTTTTGTTTTGTTTTGGTTTTTTTTTTTTTTTTGGTGGGGGGCAGGTGGAGAGTTCCTCTAGGTGAATAACAATACCATATCTAGACAGAATAACCAATTAACTCTAGCATTATATCCTCATGGATTTATTTATTGGTTTCTTATATTTAAATAAAGGTATTTTTACTGTATAGATCATTGAGTACACTGCATAGGAATTGAAGTCTCAGAGCCCCCAAGTCCACTTGTAAAAGTTGATCTAGCCATGAAATTGAGATTTCACAAAAGAAGGACATAATGAGATAAATGATAATCCCCAATAACAGAACCATATTTCACTGTAATAGTAAAACAAGAAATTTGAACCTTAAAGAAATGGAATATAAGACTACAAGTTGTGAAGGTATGTTGAGTAATATTTGGAATATGGAAAAATGCCCAAGGTGTTTAGAGTTAAAACAAATGCCCTTTGATGACGTCAGAGCCCGACATTATGGGAACGTTGTTATTTAAAGGACCCAGCAACAGATATCTCAGTTTTACTGAGGAATACCTTATCCATTTAATGAGCCGGTTGCTTGATTAGTTCGAAGGACCTGGTAGTGAAAAAAGTGAACATAATGAAATGGTGGCCAGGTCTTTGGGCCTGTGGTCTTGTGGATACCAGTAAAAAGAGAACCAGAGAAATTCATTAAGTTTGAATTATTCTTGGACTGATCCATGTAGGGAAGAGATGAGACTGATAGTTTTAGCTTGGCGTGAATCCTATGATAACAAGTGGGGAAAGCCTGATTTTTCAGCACCCGGAATGAGACTACTTAATGCCACTTTGCTTTTTTATATTTAAGTTAAAGAAATTATTCTTTTTTTTCTGATCATATAAACCACCAAACTATCTGAGTGTCATTTGTTAATACCTTTATGGAAACAGTTTACAAACCTTTATCCAGGGAGGCTCTTTCACATTGTGAAGGCAAATTACATCATTTCTTTCCCAAGTGAAATCCTCCATGATGTCTGAAACTTGGTCTATAAAATCTTAAGTGGAAGTTCTATTTGCAAATAATTTTTGATTCATCCAGTTCCCAATCTCTTTTCATTCCGCACCAACAACTACATAAACTGGTGGGCAGTAGTTCATGTGCAAATTGCTATTTTTCTGTACATGCCATTTTCCCTTTGCTTGTCCTTTTATGTAACTTCCAATGTCGAGTCTGATAAACCCAAGATTCATTTCCTAAGGACTGTAGATTCAAATGCAAAGGATTTTGCATCTGTAATTTACAGCTAATCCATGCATTGTAGGGATAATAATGCACTGTACTTTTTGATTCTTATAAGAAATTGTTTCTTACATTGATTTTTCCTCTTCCTGAGGTACTTGTAATATTTGCTTCTTTCTCCTTAGTGCAATTGTTTATATTCTTCTTTGTGTGATAGAGGTGAAGTGTATGTATATCTTGAACTCTTCATAAATGAAAGTTCCCTGAGGGGCAGTAAAGATTCTAATTGTTCTTCTCTTTCACATCACTGGTTCCTGCTCATCCTACAGGTATCAGCTTAAATATCCCAGCTGTAAGGAAGACTCTTCTGATACCACCCCACACATTTATATTAGGTCAGTGCTCTTTTATTCAGGGACTGTCTTCCTGGACAGGCTATAAGGTCTTAGAGGCATTGATGGAGATTGTGTCTCTTTGCTCACCACTGTGCCTGCAAAGCCTAGCACAGGGCTTCCTGCTTAATAGAAGCTCAGGTTAATATTTGTTCAGTAAATGATGAGAGGCGAAAGTCAGTAATTTAGATGCCTCTGTGAGATAACTTGATTGTGTCTGAGAAAAGAGACCCATCTTTCTTTGGGAGTGAGTGATACTGGAAGGAAAGGCCAGCCTTGTGGACCTCAGACCTCAACTTTGGTTGCTTTCACAACCCCAGATCACCATGGTTGGGTCTACATCTATTGGTTCATGGCCAGACAGCATTTTAGCCACATTGTATAACTTCCAAGTAGATAATAGTTTTTATGTCATAGTTTTCAAAGTCTGGTATTTTGATGGTAGGAAGGAAATAGGATGAATTAAAGCAACTAGTAGAATTATTTTACTAGAACAGAAGCTTCAAAGAAGGGGCTGGACTTGCAATGAGATGCAGGCCATGATATACATGTGGTTTTAGAATGGTGCGCCTGAATCTCTCTGAGAATTCTACTCTAGGTCTGAGTATGTCTTTAGAGTACAGGGACCACGCGGCTGTGTCAATGATCCCAGTTGATACCTAGTGGCAGTCTACTTACTATATCCTCTATTGGGTATCCACATTATGAGGAGTGTTGAAGTGTTAGAAAAATGTTTCTTTAAATATGTGCATAGGACATACACCTGCCTGCCAGGTATTGCCACTCTTTATCTGGTAGCTGTTAGAAATGGAATTTGCATTTATATAGACCACTGTGTCTTTTGGGGAAAACATTTCTGTTTAGTGAATAGACCATATCATACTCAAGACAACCCTATAAAGTAGGAAGAGTAAATATTATTATCCCCATTTAACAGAGGAAGGTGCCAAGAACTGCTGGGGAAGACTAAGTCACTCATTGACAGAGGCAGGGAAAAAAATATTCAGAGTTCTGTGTCCTTGACTCCCAGGCCACCCCTGACATGTGTCCTTCACACAGGACATCTGAAGCAAATACAGGACTGACCGTGGCATTGTGCTGGAGGGAAGAAGAAAGTACAGGCAGAGAAATGGCCTGGAAATGGCCACTGCCAGGGGTGAATTTCCAAATCCTTTGCGAAGGCTGCAGCAAAGTATTATAGTATCCTTGCCTGTTTTTGTCAAAAGAATTGTGTTACTTTCCTTCCCTCCCTTCTTTTAAATTACAAGTCTATAAATTCAAGAGCAGAGAAAGTTTGAAAAACCAAAGGGGAGAATGCTATGGCATCAGTCTGTATTCAGATAGGAAAAAAGAAGACCCACTATATATTCACATCATGTGTGATTCACATCATGTTTTAATGTGAGGAATGAGAGAGAGCCTTATCCAGTCAGGGAAGACCCCACTCAGTGTCCCAGCCTCACACCGAGGCTGGTGATCCTTGAGAGCTTGCTGAAGTTTCTGCACATGTCAGGAATGCCTGGGAACCTCCTAGTGACATTCTCTATGTGCAGCGCCGCTGTGGGAGTGACTCTAAAGAAGTTCACTTGGACACTGCTTCAAACATTAGAACTGCCCAGACATTGCCCTGTTCCTCTTTCTCTCTGGATTTCCAAGTCATACTCCAGTGTCTCTGTTTGGCTCAGTCTAATGTAGAATCATGCACCAAAGGAAGTCTCAGAAATGCAGTTTCTAGTTCCTCCTCTGAGCTGCAGAGAAAACCTTAGAAGAGGGTGGTGGTGATGCCAGGTTAGAACAGACAATCCCACATGTATCCCATAATCTGACATGGCCAGTAGCTATCACACCAAAGGCCCCATTACAGTGCATTTGTATGCACATTTTGCAAAGTTATTGCAAGTCCAGTGAACATCCCTGAATTATTATTTTTTCCCTGATGCTTATACAGTCTTGAAAATATGCCATAGTTACCTTGTTGTATTAAGCATTGGACTTTAAGTGTATGAAAGAAAGAATGCAAGAAACCAAGAGGAAATCTATGGAAACTTGCTTGGAGATGGTTGCCAACCTACTTCCACCCAACCTTGGCAATCTTGCCGTTATCTCTGACACATTTGGTAGGTGTTCATCCTCTTCTGCCGCCAGGGGCTTAGTCTATTTGTGTTTGAAATTGATTGCTGGGACTGCCATTGAATGATTTACATAGCAACTCATCATAATTAGTTATCGTTTGCAGTCTCCTTAATGTGAGTTGCATTTTATGCTTAGGAATTGATTTTTCTGTATATCTCCATGAAGCAGCAAAATGTGTGCCATCCAAATAAGAAGAAAAAGATAGAAAGAAAAACAGCAGGCATTTTTTTTATTTTCTTAACAGTTTTAGCATGAGATATCATAAAATATGTTTTCCCAGAAGCCATAAATAGAGTGTTTTGCTTCAACTATTTAAATAAGTCAAAATGAAATGAATAAGAAGAAAATGAATGGATGTGTGTGAAGATGTGGCAATGTAGACAAAGATGTTTGGGATGGGGAGATGTTGGCCAGAAAACCTGCATGCCAGTGAGCAGAATACTTTCGGGAGGGTTCAAGATGGGGCTGCTTGATAACCAAACTGCTCATTACAATTTGTTTTAGGCTTAGAGGATTTGGAGGTAATCTGTCTCTTTCAGACAATTTTTAAATTTTTTTCCCTTTTTTTTGTTTGTTTGTTTGTTTGTTTGTTTGTTTGTTTTTTATGGTCCTCCCATCTTGCTATGTCATCCTACAGGGGACATGAAACCTAAGTAGGTTTGATTGTTATAAACAAAATCTACACAGAATAAGAGCACAGACTAAATGAAAATAAATACATTTATTTAGGTTATCTTAATAGGTCAGCATTAAGGTACCTTTTTGCCTATTGCTTGTTGGTCCTCATTGACCATTTAAAAAGATGAAATAAGCAATCTGATGGTTATGGTGACTTTGCCAGGTAGGACCCACCTGAGATCAGACCCTATGACTAAAGCAGCCTGCTTACTTATTGCTTTCTGTCTTCCTAAATATTTTGATTAGTTTTTCAAGGGAGCTAACTATTGGATAGTTTCTTAAAAAACATCACCGAGTCATTGAAGATTCACAGAAGCATGGCAGATCCAGCTCTTCTCCATGGAAAGTGTATTGAAAACTGTGAAAGAGAGAGAGAGAGAGAATGGGAGGGAGCAAGCAAGAAGAAAAAAGAAAAAGAAAATAACTTTAGCAACTGGCAAGGATGGCCTCCTTGATGACAGGAACATGTTTATTCTGTGGGTCCTGCTACATAAGTGCATGGCCTCGGCTCTCTTCTTTCAGACTCCATGCCATGGCTTTGCCCTGGCTGTGAGGGGAAGAGTGTGTTGGTTCCTTGTGCAGAGCTATTATTAGCATTTTCTAATTATGTAAAATGCTTCCTCTGATGACATTTCAACAGAACCCATTACTTTAGTTTTCTTTCCTTCATAATGCTTTTATGGGCTTATAATCTTGGTGGAATTCTCAGATGCTGAGAGATGCTAAAGTTTCCTTTATTTAATCGAGGTGACTAGTGATTTGACAGTGGTGGTTGACAGGTTTATTTTATCTGCGTGGCAGTGGGAGTCTATTTTCAGTGTGTGCGCTCTGTTCCAAAGTAAAAGGACTTTACTAAGTGCTGAATAAATTGTACTTTCCTTTGATTCTAGACCTTGCTGAAATGGTTTAAAAACTCTAGTCTGGGTCATCAAATTCATCTCTCTGCTGCTTTGCAGGGTCAATAACTTCACTCTGTACTGAGCAGGGCTGGGTGGATTGGAATGGAGGGTAGTGTAGATTAAAACTTCCGCATATATATAGATAGATGTGCATGTGTGTGCTCACTGTCTGGGAAGGTGGCAGTGATGGAAGAGCAAGCCAAGTGGAATCTGAAGATGGATGAATCCGTTCGGCTATTACCAAGACTGGCATGGACTTCAGCCAGGAACTTTAAGCAACCTCCTTTAAGCATTTGAAATCCATAGGGGTCCATTACCTATCTTTTTTCTCAAAGGATGATTTTTCATTTGCAGTCTCCATGATTGCTTTATTTCTACTCTTTGGGCAGAATTGTTGTGCACTCATAGACACAGAGGGGCTACGAATTTGGCTCTTCTGTTCCAGCAGCAAAGTAAGGAGGCAAAAATGGAATCATGCCTTGTATTCCCAACAGGAACAAACTTTACTTCTGCAGGATAAGAGATAACCCTTCCCCTAAAAAACCAGTCCAAATAAAAAATGGTGGTGAAGGGGCACCTGGGTGGTTTATTTGGTTAAGTGTTTGACTCTTGATTTAGGCTCAGGTCATGATCCCAGGGTTTGTGAGTTTGAGTCCCATGTCAGTCTCTGTGCTCTCTGCTGCCAGCACAGAACCTGCTTGGGATTCATTCTCTCTCTCTCTGACCCTCCCCTATCCCTCTCCTGCCCCCCCCCTCGATAAATAAATAAACATTTTTTAAAAATTATGGTGAAAATATGTCCCTCTGCCTTAAAAATGGAGAGTCTTGGATTGACATGATTGAAGATTCTAAATGTCTTGAAGTTTTAGAGTCATGGGCTATTTCTAATCCCTTTCACTACAAGTGAAGAATTGAGACATGGTCAAATATGACTTATGCAATGACAGATGCTGCTCTCACCACCTTCACGTAAGGAGTTTTTCCATCATCCAGTGTCTTTACTTAGTATTCTCTGTGTACAAAGCATATGTTAGCATTTGTGGAAAAACTGAAGGATAGAGAGCATGGTATCTGTCTGCTAAGAATTTATGGTTTGATTGAGGACATACCAAAGTGAAGCAATGCCAATCAAGCTAGATATTATATATTATATAAGTAAAAGTTTCTTTACGTGGTAAAACCTTAAATGTTGTAAATGTTTAGAAAAGTTGGGAATCAATAAATGTTAGAATAGTCAGGCATGGCTGTTTGGCAGAGTTGGCCTTGAGCTTTGAAAGGCAAGTACGGCATGAGTAGATGGAAGGCAGAAGAAAGGTATTCCAGAAAGAAAGAAAAAAAAAAAGGGATATGGGTAAAGAAGAAGCACAAATGTAAGAACAGATAGAACTGACTAGAGGAAGGGGTCTGGCTTTGAAAAAGTCAGAAATGAAGTTAGGTTTGTAGGATGGATTATGGCAGGTCTTGAATAGGCAAAAGCATCTAGATTTGATTTGAAGCTGTTCTTTTGGATTATTAATCTGCAAACGGTGTGAGGAGGGAGTTGGAAAGAAAAGTCTGGAATTGAGGAGGCCACTGTGGGATGGCGTCAAAGTTTTGGAAACTTTGGATTTCTTGATACCAGGCTATGTGACTGCAGACTGCTGCTTCCAAAGAGCAGGTTTCTAGCAAAGGCAATTTAGGAAACAACTTGGTAACAGATGGGGAAGACAGCTGGGGCCAGGGCACTTCCAGTGGAGCAGGGAGACGGCAATGTTACGGTAACCTTCTGACCACCATGGAATTGTTGTTTAAGGTTGCTGATGGTTTGGTCATAGGGTATCTCTGGCTCAGACATCAGAGAAAATGTACAGTTGGTGCCTTTCCTCCCCACATTATTCAAAGTATTTCTGATGTTGGCTTTTGAAACGAAAATTTAGAGCCCAGTATCAGGATAATTTTGAAATAATCTAGCATTGATGCTGAAGACCCTGGAGTGGCTGGCTGGTTGGAGGAACAGAGAAGGGTAGGGATATGAGAAACATTCTGTAGCAAATGCAATAGACTGACTTAATGACTGATTATGTTTAGAGACAGAGAGTACAAGAGAACAGAAGACTGTGAGGACGCTGGCAGGGTGTATGGGAAGCAGTGGTCTCTGCTGGTATCCCCCTTCTTTCTTCTCACCTTGCAGAATGCTTCCCTACCACTCATGCATAAGCTATAATCTAGCCTGTTAAATGGGAGTCTGCCAGAATTAATGTAGTGGAGCTCATAGCAACAGGAACAAACATACAATAAGCAGGCAAAGCAGCCACAAAAATTTGTTCTCATTCTGATCTTTGGCTCCAGATAAGCTACATTCTTTAAAAAAAAAAAAAAAAAAAAAAACAAAAACTAATAAGTGCCCAGCATGTTTATTCCAAAATCTTGGGTTTCTGGAAGGAGAACTATTTGAAGCCAATGGTTTTGGTCTAGATTGTTCTGCTGAGAGCTCTGCCCAGCATTCACCTCCCCATCCCGGTTCTAATTCATTTGTTTCCCTATATCTTGTAGAAAACTTTACCCCTGCCCCAGGTTTTTCCTCATGTAGAGATTTTACAACCTTTTTGGAACAAATAAACAAACATCTGGAATCATGTGGTACATTTAATTAAAAAGTTTGCATTTGGCCAGAAATGGTAAAATCATGAAAAATGGCCTGTCGGTGAGCTCAAGAAGGCCAAACAATGACGTTGTTGGCTGCAAACGGATTGAAATTGAGTGAGGTGAACACCTGCTCAGTTCAGCCTGCTGTCCTCCAGCTTCCCCCTCCTACCCATTAATATTTACTGCTCTGCTTCTTTATCCATTCTAATGAAATTTTTGGTTGGGGCTGGTCAGGGGAGAAGGCTGTTACTTTTCCAATAACCTCGGATTTGTTGGGATACGTATACTTTATAAAGAGTGCAATATTGGGCTTTTTGACTTTTCACTTCCCTTAATCAGAATTCCATATGCTTCAGGTCACTGCAGAGGCCTGTTTCTGTTTCTTCAATCAGTCGGCCAACCACTTTTTTTTTCTTTTGGGAGGAACCCTGCACTGGGAGTTGTGGGAGATGCACAAGAAGCCGCGGGCTCTGCCTTCAGGAATCCTGTAGTCTAACTGTAGAAATGAGGCTCTGCACACAGAGAACGGAGGTCAAGCTACAAGAGTACACAGGAGGGAACATGAGAGAAGAGCAGAGGGTTGGGATGTAGCCTTGGGTGAAAGGAGAAAGCTGGGTTTATCGCATCACTTGGGAGTGATTTCTAAGTTCTTTCTACTCTGGCATATAGAAAAGGCTTGACTCTGCCCACTCCCTACTTCCAACTGGCTGAGAGTGCTTTCTTCTAATCACCTCTTATAAACCTACAAACCAAGAAAGAGAAATGTGTACTTGACAGAGAAATGCAGTTTCAAAACAGACCCTCCATCCTCTCTGTCTCCATTCACCCATTCCCACCTAATTATTGCTCCTGTGGACTTTGAATATAAAAAATTCTAAAGCCACCCCTGGAAGGAAACCATCTGTATAGATGATGCACCTGGAGGAAGTCTCCCTGGGTGGTTTCAGGGTGTGAAAGAGAATTTGGGAAGAGACCAAGTAGAGTTCTTGTTTAATTTCTGGCCATAGTCCAGCTGAGGGGTGTGTGAGAGAAATAATCTTAAAGCAGGGTTAGATATGATGATTTTACCTTTCTAAGGAGCTTCTCCTCTGTGAAACATGTCTGTCCTAAAGTAAAATATGTCTGTTTGCATATTAAGAGAAAAATGTTGAAACTATCTGGCTTTGCAGAGTGTAGTGCTCTGATATGTCTTCTCCTTGAGGATTTATACCCAGGATGAAGTTATTCTAAGGAAAAGATGAAGTTTTTCTTCTTGTAGGGAATACAATGGAAATAGCCAGGGGGACTGAACTTACAGCGGGTACCATCCAGGCTGGATTTGAGGAAAGGATGAGTATTGTTGAACTAGAGTGACAATTGGCAAGGGAGATTGGAAAATCACCATTCCCCAAAGGCTTTTACTGAAGAATATGCTCATCTGTCTTTGGGAATTGAATAGTGTAGCCTGAAGGAAGTAAAATGAAACATACAGCTTTCAAATCCAATCAGGATTTGAAACCCAGACCCAGGGTTTTCCATATCTATGCTAGTCTGGCTTTATCATAAAGTAAAAACAGGGTTTCACCTTGAGCCCTCTGGATTTGTACAAGCACAGACAGATATAAGAACATGCTGGAAAAACACTCCACTGTTGTCAGAGGCGTTCTTAGTCCTCAACTCTTTATTATTCTTGTGCATCTGTTTCTTTAAATACTCTCTGCAGAAGCATTAGCATGAAAATAAAAGAGTACAGCAACTTGGAATTTTCCATTTGTAGCTTCCTTAGTCTGTGGGGTCAAAGTTCTATCCTCAGGGATGCTAATGCAAACTCTATGTGCTATTCCAGGGCAACTGTTCCTCAACTAAAAGACAAGAGGGGGCGGGGAGCCAGGAAAATAATGCAATGCTAATTCCTAAACACAGACTGCCTAGAGATTCCAATTTAAATTGTATCTCCCTTAGTCTTATTCCCACCCTCCCCCAAAGAAAAAAACTTTTTTTGTGTTGTAAGGACAGACATCTGTGTAAGAGCAATAAAAACAGTCTTCTCTCCTGTGGATTAGCTCTTTATTCCTTTATTTATCTTGCTCTATTTCATCAGTTTCTCCAAAATCAAGAATAGTCAAAAAGGATAAGATGCAGTCCCTTTGTTTGTTTTTGATTAAGGTAACCCATATAACCATCCTCCCCACAAACTGTCTTCTCAAGAGAGCATTCCTTCTTATGTATTATTTCTCTTTCTTCATCTGCTCCTTTGGACACTTTCCGGAACTTCGTATGTACAAAGGCCAAGGTGCCCTGGAGAACAGGTTAGGCAGAGCAGTAAATGGTGGCATATGTGCAAGAGTGTAAGGCACAATGAGAACACAGACAGCACAAAGAACATGTTCTCCAGCCTCCTTTTCTTCTTCTGAATCCCTAGATATTTATTAACTCATGGGCTATTTACTGAACACATACTGTGTACCAAGCAGTATTCTTGATGTGGAAAACAAGGGTAAATGAAAAACTGAATTTCCTTACTGCTTACAGCCCATTGACAAGTCCTTGAAACAGGCAGAGTGACATTCCTCCAGGAACTCTACTCCCTTGATGATGACTCTTTGCTAAGGGCAAAAGGCAATATTAGCTTAACATTACCCTGACGCCCCAGGATCCTGTAAGACTACTTTAAACATTTAAAAATTCCTTTGGAAACGTCCTTTATCTCTACCCCAATGCTCCCTCACCCCAAGATATAGGTTGGCAATCATAGTCCAAGCTTATGACCCACTGATATAAATCTGAAGGATCTCATGACTGAGGTTTTACTGAACAGTAATAAATGACCTTTTCCTAACAGCTGCTAGCCCCTTGAGGTCCTGGAAACCTTGCTTCAACAATTCCTTACAGACTTACACTATTCCTGGGCCCCTCCCAACCTGAAGATGTATAATCAGTCATCTGCCACAACTCCAGTGTAGCTCTTTCTGCCCATGGATCCTGTCCCAGTGTTGCAGGATATTTTATCTCAATACCCAGGGTTCTTATCTCACTGCTTTGAAGAATGAAGAGGTGGACACAAAATGAGCAGCAAGCAAAAGTTTATTAGAGTATAAGATCAGATGGGAAGAATAGTATGAAATCTCTCTTTTACAGAGGAGGGCATTTGAAAGTGAATGCCTGTGACTGTAGGCAAGGGTCCTTGTTTTGGTCAGCCCACCCCTTCCGTTCCCCCTTGTTCCTTCTCAGGTTCTACCCTTATTGGCTTCATAACTCTAGGTGTTGGGTTGTCAATTCCTGATTGACTCCACTCCTGATTGACTCCATTCCATTGTGTGAGGAGGAGTCAGACTATGGTCCTATCATTCCTTGTGGGTCATACGTTTTGTGATCTACTACTTATTTTTAGTTTGGTCTTTTGTCAAATTCCTGAGGAAAACCTGAGAGGGAGTCGGTAGGGTCTCCTACATTCTTAAGAGGAACTGGGGTGCCTGGGTGGCTCAGTCGGTTAAGCGTCTGACTTCAGCTCGGGTCATGATCTCAGGTCCGTGCATTCGAGCCCCAGTCAGGCTCTGTGCTGACAGCTCAGAGCCTGGAGCCTATTTCCGATTCTGTGTCTCCCTTTCTGCCCCTCCCCCACTCATGCTCTGTATATGTGTGTGTGTGTGTGTGTGTGTGTGTGTGTGTGTGTGTGTGTCAAAAATAAATAAGCATCAAAAAATAATGATAATAAAAAGAGGAACCTTACACCTGAGGGGGTTTGCCTTGGTCAGGCACTCCCAGCATTATTCCAAAATATGTGTTTTTTCCCTGGGTGGGGATCTCAGGTCCTAATCTTTCCCTATATGCTTATTTTATCCTATCTTTTCCTATGATACCTACACTTTAATAAAACCACCTTTTTGCACCAAAGATGTCTCAAGAATTCTTTCTTGGCCATAGGCTCCAAACCCCAACACTTCAAGCCACAGCACTCTGAGCATTAGGGAAAGAGCGATGAATAAAGCAGACAAAACTCTTTGTCTTCAAAGAGCTTATATTCTAGTGAGAGAAAGGATGGATAATTAAGATAAAATATAAAAGCAACATAGAGTATCAAAAATACTAAGATGAAAAGAAAAGCAGGAGAAAGAGATGAAGGAGTAATATGTTGGTAATTTGAGATTTGATAGCCAGAGAAGTCACCACTGAGAAAATGGCATTGGAGTCATAACTTGAAGGAAGTGAGGGATGGAAACCTGAGAATATCTGAGAGAAAAGTGACGTAAGCTGAGGAAGGAGCATGGAACAGGCTCTGAGGTAGAAGCATGCCTGAAATACGTGAAGGGGAGCTAGGAGATCAGTGTGGTTGGAGTAAGTAATCTAGCAGGGGAGGAACGTGGTCAAGGAAGCATAGATGAAGTAAGAACAATATGAGAAGCCAGAACTTATAGCATCTTAGAGGCCATTTACTGTTCCTTAGGCAGAAAGTCATTTTATGGCATTAACTGAAATGATAGAAATGATGATTCTACTTTCTATAGGGGAAAGTAAAAACCAAAACCAATGATTAACTGGAAACGAAGATCAGAACCTATGTAGATTCTCTGCAAGATAGATAAAAGGATAGGATTGAAGAGATTCATCACAGCTCAAAATCAATGTAAGAGATTTTAAAAATGTAGGCCCAGCTTCAGAACTTTGCCAGGCACAGGGAACTCCTGGGGGCTTCATAGCAGCCAACAAGTCAGACCTCCACAGTGAATGGTCACATGGGTCACCCTATCTGTATGATGTGGCTTGAAGTGTTGGGGTTTGTAGCCCACAGCCAAGAAAAAATTCTTGAGACATCTTTGATGCAAAAAGGTAGCTTTATTAAAGCATGGGGACAGGATCTGTGGGCAGTAAGAGCTGCACTGGGATTATGAGGAGTGACTGATAATGTACTTGGGAGTTGGGGGAGGTAAAGGCAAGGGGAAGTTTCCAAAAGGCTTTCATATGCTAAAGAAGACTCACAGGATCCCTGAGGCCTCCCTATTGTCAAGCTAAGGTTTTTCCTCTAGCAAAGCATTAAGACAGTTGGGGAGGAATGTTAAACTCTGCCCACCTCAAGTACAGTAAAACCTTAGATTTTGAGTAACTTGTTCTGCAATTTATTATTGCGATGTCTTGCAATATGAATAGTATGTGACACTGAACTTCACATGCTCACAACTGAGCCAGTGGTTCTTGAAATTAGCTTTGGATTACAAACTTGGATTACAAGTGTTTTGGATTACACACTTGTTTCCAGAACAAATTATGCTTGCAAACCAAGGTTTTACTGTATTTGTCAATGGACTGCAGGTTATAAGAAAATTTAATTTTATCTACATTTCTTTCTGCCTTTGTTTCCCACATCATGTATGCCTGTCCCCATCCTTGGCAAGCATCACTCGGCTGAGCTATCTTCAAACCAGAGCAGTAAGGCTGGGCAACTTGATGAGTAAAGTAAGATGGCAAGAGTTGGTACAAATGTACTAGTCATAATAAATGAGGATGAACTAAATTAAAAGAGCACTCCCAGATTTGGTAAAAAAATGAAATATAAAATAAAATGCTTTTTAAAGAAATAAATATAATAAATGACATAGGAAGCTTTAAAAAATGAAGGAATTTGGGAAAAACAAAACAAAACTAGATGCATGCTAAATATGAAACCCAGTAATAACAATGTTAATATCAGAGAAAATAAGGCTCAAGATGATTACTGAAATGATGAAGAGGGATATTTTATGTAACTCAGAAGATAAAATAGGAAGCTATAAAATTCATGAAACTCAATACATCTAACAACATGGCTTTGAAATACATAAAGCAAAGCTTCTAGAAATACTTGACAAAAATACTTGATAAAGTCACAATCTCAGATGAAAATTTTAGCATATTTCCCTTAGAAAATGACAGCTAACTGAACAGATATTTCACAGCATGTATGTTTTATTAAACAGAAAACAATGAACATTCTTTTGCAAAATATATAGGACAGTCACAAAAACTACCCACAAATTGAGTCAAAGTGTAATATGCCCACTTCAAATTAATTGATCATAGCTCAGTAAAATTAGAAATCAGCTTCACAAAAGAAGACATGGGCGGGGGGGACAAATGCAAGGTAAAGGAAAGAAAAAGCCTTACAGAATTAGAAATAAATGAAACATTTAGGTTTATGAGGAAATATAAACATAAATTACTCTATAAAGGTAAATGGAAGTGACAGCACTATGGTATATTAAAAAATTGTGGGATATAGCCCAAGATGTAATTAAAGGATTTTTTTCTCTTGGAAGTATAAAAATGAAACAAAGAATTAAAAAATTTTTTAAATGGGCTTTGTTTCCAAAAATCCTAATTAAGCAACAACAAACCCAATGACATAAGAAATGACTCCGTTAAACTAAAACTTAATAAAATATAAACAGTATACAATATACTTTATCAACAGTACCAACAGTTTTTTTTTTTTTTAAAGATGAGCCTAGCAGATCTAACTAAGAAAAAAATAGAGATGAATTCCATAACATTAGGAATGAGAAGATTGAAAACTGGAGTTTTTATCAAATTTGAAAATCTAAAATAGGCAATTTTAAGGCAATGATAGTTACCAATATTGTCTCAAGAAGGAATATAAATTTAAATAGAGAAAAAGATTATAGAGGAAACTGACAAAATAGTCGTATATCCCCCAAAGAGAAGAAACTTCCTACAGTTTATTCCAGAAAATGAAAACCATTGAACATTATTCATTTCATCTGATTCCATAACTAACCTAAACAAGATGATGAATACACATGAAAATTAAACTGTAGGTCAATGTCTTTTACAAATGTGAGTAAAAGAACCCTCTATGAGAAATTAACAATAAGATTTAGGATGTAGTAATAAAAAAATATACCACCTCATGACCAAGTAGGATTTATCTCAAAATGGAAAGGTTAATTTATTATTAGAACTTATCAGTAAACTTATCATATTGGCATATTAAAAAACAAAAGAATATATGTGGTCATATTAATAGATGCAAAAGAAAAAATCTCATGAAATTTAGCAACTCTTCTGTTCTTATCTCTTAACAATTAAGGAGTACAATGGCAACTTCTCTAACTTGATTGAAATTATCTGCCAAAAACCTACAGCAACCTGCATAGAGAAGAACAAAGGGTTAAAAACATTCCCATTACAGTTCTTAAATAAGCAAGAAAGAAGTATTCTACATTCCCCTGGAGATGCTAGCCTAAGCGATAAGAGGTACAACAAGGACAACAACAACAAAGAGCAATAATAATTGGTAAATAGAACATTATTTGTAATCAGTATTATGATTTACATCAAAGAATAGCAAATATTTTCCCCAAAGGATCAGATGTCAAGTATTTTAGGCTTTGTGAGACAGAAGACAGCTGTCACAACTACGCAGCTCTGCCCATATAAAATATAACATGACAGAACTAAGACCCATCATATTTGTAATAGAATAAAATGTAAGTGTGCTTAATTCACCTATTTAAAATACTTTCAGGTTGAGGGGCGCCTGGGTGGCGCAGTCGGTTAAGCGTCCGACTTCAGCCAGGTCACGATCTCGCGGTCTGTGAGTTCGAGCCCCGCGTCAGGCTCTGGGCTGATGGCTCGGAGCCTGGAGCCTGTTTCCGATTCTGTGTCTCCCTCTCTCTCTGCCCCTCCCCCGTTCATGCTCTGTCTCTCTCTGTCCCAACAATAAATAAAAACGTTGAAAAAAAAAATTTAAAAAAAAATAAAATACTTTCAGGTTGAATCATAAGGCAAATTTCAATTCTCTGTTTTGGATAAGAGAAAAAGTAACAAATTGACTGAGAACAGTTTAAAGAAAAGCATAGAACCAGAGGTTACAGGGATTGTAGCAGGGTTTACAATCTAAATACCACAAAGTAGAATTTAAGCAAAAGAGCATTAAATGAGACAAAGAAATCATAAGATAGGACAGGACAATGGTTTATTATGTTCAAAGATTCTGTGGGTCAGGAATTCTAACAGAAGACAGTGGGAATGACTTACATCTGCTCTGTAATGTCTGGGGCCTCAATAGTAGACTTAAAGTCTAGGAACTAGAATCATCTGAGAATTGGTATACGCATATGCTTCATGGTTGATGCTGTCTATCAGCTGGGAACTTCAGTTTCTTTCCATGTGAGGGTCCATGTGGTCTTCCCATATATGCATGTTTGGGCTTCCTCATAGCATAATGGTTGAATTCAAAGGACAAAAGATTCTCAAGAAAGAGTAAGAGCCAGACAGAAGCCATATTGTCTTTTATGACCTATGTCTTAAGAATTCATGTAGCATTACTTTAACTACATTCTGTTCATCAAGGCAGTCACCAAAGTTCTGCTCAGGTTTAAGGGAAGGGAAAATAGATTCTGCCTTTTGCTGGGGAGTAGCAAAGTTCTAGAAGAGCACATGAAACCAGAAATATTACTTTGATCATTTTCAGGAAGTATAGTCTTCCACAATAATATAGTGGGTCACAAATTTTAATAAATTTCAGGAAGCAGAAGAAGTATAAAAACTCTGAGGTCACCAGGTGATGAAACTAACAATTGGTAATAAAATCATACTGAAAAAAGCCCTTCTACTCAATTTTTTAATATTCTTAAATCTCAAGTCAAAGATAACATACAAGCTCAAATTGTAGAATAGCCAGAGAAATATGAGATAATGAAGCCATTACCTGTCAGAAACTATGAAATAGATCTAAGGCCATTCTGAGAAGAAAACAGAACATGTCTTTAAGTACATGTATTAAAAGCAGAAGAATGCAAAAGATAAATGAAGCGTCTGACTCAAACACTCAGCTAAGTAAACCAAAGGAGAGCAGAAGGGATTAGTTATTAAAGCTAAAAAAAGATATAAATAAATTATAAAACAAAACACTATAATAACTAATTCAGAAGCTGATTTTTAAAAACCCATATTAAGGAAAATTAAAAGAAAATACAAATATACAAAACATAAAATGAAAAGTCACAGAAAAGAATCATAAGAACCAACTTTGTTGAATTTTGTGCAAATATTGAAAATCTAGATCAAGTGGATAATTTTCTAAAAAATGAAATTTCCCTAAACTGACTCCAGAAGAGATAGAAAATTGAAACATTTATTTCCATAGGAAAATAAAGAAAGTGCATAAAGACCTCTCACAATCCCACACAGAACTGTCCAGTGCAGGTGGTTTTATAGGAAAATTTTACCAAACTTTAGAATAGAAGGTGATTTGGTGAAAGATGATGATTCTTATAAATGTATAACAACTGCATCTATGCACATAATGATGATGATGATGATGATGATGATAATTATGATAAAAAATAAAAACACCTTGATGTATAGTGTTTGCCAATTTCTTTGGCATAAATATTCCCACCATGACTGATTACAAGCTATCTCTAAGACCTCACTCAGTGTGGAGTGGGGAAGAGGTGTGCAC
This sequence comes from Lynx canadensis, assembly GCF_007474595.2. Lineage (NCBI taxonomy): Eukaryota > Metazoa > Chordata > Mammalia > Carnivora > Felidae > Lynx > Lynx canadensis. Next base: position 50,937,841 of record NC_044313.2, on the reverse strand, counting down.
AATTGACTCATATGAGTTGGTCTAAGGTGCTTGTACATACCACAGAGGTGATTCCAAAGCTATTTAAACTATTTGAGAGCATAGATAAAGAAGTGCTTCTAAATTCTTTTTATGAAGTACCTAAAATATTTACAGAAAATTGACAAGCATTATGGAGACTATAACTACATACTCATCTCAGTGATGAATATAGGTACAAAAATTCTAAATAAAGTAATTATAAACAACATCCACCAGTATAAACAGCAGAGCAAAGCATCATGGCATAGTGAAATTTATTCCAAATATCCAATGAAATTTCAATATTAAAATATCCATTTATTCAATCTTTTGAATAGATCTAAAGATGAAAACCATAATTCCATAGATGCTGAAAGAACTTTGCCAAATTCAATAACCATTCTTGATGAAAACCATATAAAAATGGATGTATACATCCTTAATGTGATAAAACACATCATCTCAGTCCACAAGCCAATATCAAACTTAATGGGCAAACTTAAGAAGTAGTTTTATTAATGTAAGGACAAGATAAGTATCTGTTACCACCACTATTATTTAATGTTATACTGGAAATACCAATGTGATTAGACAGGAGAAAGAAACAACAGGCATGAAAATGGAAAGCGTATTGCAAAACTGTCATGCTTACAGATGACTTTATTTGATTTGGCATTTGGAAACTCAAGAGAACCAACTGAAAGACTAATAAGAGAATTCAGTGATGGAGTAAAGCATAAAGTTAATATACAATCACTAGCCTTTTAATAGTAAAACAAAAACCACTTGGAGAGTATTTTGAATGAAAGACACCATTTACAGAAGAAACATAAAAGATATTAAATTGAGAATATTACAATCATAAACAAAAACATACAATATCTTAAGAAAACTTGAAAACCTTCTAGAAGGACGCAAAAGAATGTTTGAAGATATGGACAGACCTCCCATATTATTTTCTATGAATACTCAAAACCATAAATATGTCAATGTGGTTGTTTTTGTTGTTAAAACATAAAACATATAAGAACATATGATTACCAGGGATTTTTTTTTATTCCTTTTAAACTAGAAAAATTGAATCTGAAGTTCAGATGGAGAACTAAACAAGAATAATGGCTGGGATCATTCTGAAAAAGAATTATGATGAAAAATTAGCTCTACTGGATATCAAATATATTATAAAACCTCAGTAATTAAAACAATGTGGTACTGGCACATGGATCACTAAACAGACTAATGGAATAGAATAAGAAATCGAGAACTCAGTTATATGTGGGGACTTAGTACTTGATAAAGTGGTATCTCAGACTGGTAGGGAAGAGATGGATTAGTCAATATATGTTCTTGGGGCAAATGTGTAGCTATTTGGAAAAAACATTAAATTCATATCTCATGCCTTATACTTGGATTAATTACAAATGGATTAAAATTCTAAATGGAAAAGAAGAAACCATGAAAGAGCTTAAAGAAAACAGAGAACTCAATTTTGAAGCTGTAATTTTAAAAAACAAAAATTTAAAAATGTAACTTATTAAAAATACTCTTGATTTTTTTTTGCAAAACTTTCTACATAGGGAGGTAAAGACTGTAAGCAAAATCAAAAGACAGTGAACATGAAAAATATTTGGAGATCTTATCACGCACTATGATAGATTATGTGTATTTCTGACATATGAAGGGTGCATGGAAATCAGTAGTAAAATGATTAACAGACTAGCATAAAAATAGATCAGCAATTGTACTCCTAGAAATGCTTGCATGTGTAAAATGACATATATATAATAGTATTTATTATAGAGTAGATGTGCTGGCTAAACACTGAAATAACCAAAGAACTATCAATTGAGAAATCATTAAATTATGGTACATTCAACTTGTAGAATATTGTGTAACTTCTTACATACTTATATGTGAGTCTATGCAGTATGTATCATTAAGGGAAAAGGCAAAGTTCAGAACAATATAGCATAATGCTATTTATGTATAAGAATCTATATTAAAAAAAAAACTCTCAAAGATGGATAATACTGCCTACCTATAGACGGGGAGAACCAGGTACATGGGAAGACTAGGGTGGGAGAAAGACTGTTCACTATACTCTTGTATTTACTTTAAAATGTTGAACCATAATTCAAAATAAATAGGACTTTTTAAAAGGCTGAAATAAAATTCATATAAATTATCTAACAATTATACATGTCCAAATGATAGTATACAGAATGATGTTCATTGCAATGTTTTTCTTGTAGTAAAAAAGAATGAAAAGAGAAATTATACACCTATCAGGAAAGGAATGGTTAAAATGATATTGATTGCTATAGGGCAGTTTTTAAAAAATTAAGGTAAATTAAAAATAAGGTAAGGTAAATAAGATACCAACACAGAATGACTTCAGAACATATTTTTGAGCAAAAACATTTGAGTATAAAACATTTGTGCACTATGTATTTATGTATTTAAAACCACAAAATCTCTTGCGTGCACACACACAAACATGTGTGTGGGTACAAATGCATAGAAACAATTTTGGAAAGATGGTCATAAAACCCCTAAAATGGTTACTTTCAGGGAATACCCAGAGTGGTGTGACAAAGAGTAGAAGAAGGGTCACAAGGATTAGCTTTCTCAATATCTGAATTTTTATTAAAATATGCTAGTATATTATTTACAAAATAGTGTTAGTAAAAATAATAAAAGATCTGAAGAGGGTAGAAGCTTTGGGTGATTTGGAACCATCGTGGAGACTTTGAAACTTTGTTTACCCAAGGACCATGATAAAAAAAATACTAGTTTCTTTGAAAACGTCCTTTGTTTCTTCAAATTTAAATAACCCAGTGCTGAGAATCCATGGTAGACTTTCTATGCTCTTTCACCGTTGCAGGATGGGATATTCATATGAATGAAATATTCTGGTAAATAAAAAGATAGAAAAAAGGAAAGAGGTACATGCATATATTGCATTGCTCACTGATGTACTGAAAATGGGAAGGAAGACATCAGCATTAATAATAGTACTATTTATTGAGTGATTTCTTTAGAGCCAGGCACTGTGCTGGTATTTTACATATGTTCGTGGTTTCGTTTAATCTTGGGTATCTTCTGAAGCTGGATATTATCCCCATTTTATATATGAGGAAATTGAAGCTTAGAGAGATATTATGTAGTTTACCCAAGATCCCAGGGCTAATAAGTATCCTTTGTGAGGTTCAAAACCAGGTCTAACACTGAGGTCTGTGTTCTTCCCTCTATTCCAAGATGCCCCCCCCCCCAATAAAATACGCTTAACAATAGAACTACACTCAATGAATTTTAATTTTTCTTGATGATTCAAGAAAGCACTTCTCGCTTCTTCAGTATTTCAGGAATTCTGTTAAGAGCATCAATTATCAGAGCACTGGTGAAGCACAAAAATGATGGTTAATTGGAGATATCCAGTTGAAAGAAGGCAGACTTATACTGCATTTACAGAATTTAGTGCTTTTATTACAGATACATAATGGTATAGCAAGATCACTTGTGTGATTTTTGCATAGCCCCTTTGTTATTAATTAATCTGCATGTTCTGAAAGCCTTTATCCCCCTATATACTGATTTCAGATATTCTGTCTTTATCAGCACCAAAATCACACCTTGTATGTCTGTTCATAGACCTATAGATATTGTTTAGATACATGATGCAATTTCCCGCCTATTGGAACCTCATAGCAAAAGATCTGATCTCTGTAACCTGAATTAACATAAGCAGAGTTTAGGTATACTGCACCAATGGCTTCATAGACAACCCCTTTGGTTATAGATTATAAATGTCATTTAGAGAAAGCACAAGATGGCTCCTGAGTGTCTAGTAAACTTCAACAACCACCTGAGAGATACCTCCGTGTGACTGCATAAAATGGAAATAAAGAATGGCAAATAACCCATTGACTATGCACTTTCTCACCCGCTGAGAGCAAAACGCAATCCAATGCAATTTTAGTACTTACATGCCTCTGGGGAAAATAGACCCCTAAAAATCACTGAGTGCAGCACTGGAAAAATTTCTTAAATTTGTGCTATGCTTGGTGTTATAAAACCCAAGGAAGCTTAGGCTTTCTCCTTGAGTAAAATGGACTGGTAATTTTGTTTTGTTATATTATCCACCAAGCATAATGATAATGGGTCACATGCAATTTAGGAAAAAATTAAGTCTAATAAGAAAAATCTCTAATAAATACTAACAGCATCTTATTGGTATTGTCGTTGGTCTAACCCTTCTATTAACATTTGTTTTTTACATATTAAATGATCTGTAATATGTTAAAAATGAAGAGGGTAGTAAAAATTAAAAAAAAAAAATTCTTATATACATTGTGCAAATGTTTACATGCCTTTTCCCTTAGGCAGGTACTAGGCAGTATGGTATATACAAGGAAGCAGTACTAAGTTACAACAGGAGATTCTTATTTTTTTTATATGCTGAGCAGTGAAGTTGCTCACTGTAGGGGGTAGACCCTATCATTAACCAGGAATACACTCAATGCAATGAAAAACAGAGATTGAATATCAGAATTCAGCCCTAAGTAAAGGGAAAAAATTATCTTCTCAAATCAGGATTGTTCTGGGCCACTGAAGGAGGGTAGAGAAACTTAGGGAACCTATGGTATCCAAGCAAAGGGGTGGGGGAATTTTATGTAGTGTTAGCTACCCATCACGGACAGTGTGGTAGAGTGGGATAGAACAAAGGGGGTGTGTTGTTCAGGAAGCTTCAATTGCGTATGTGCTTCTCAAGCCTACATAAGAATTTCCCAGGAACATCCATCAGGCAAAGATGCTTGAGGACCTACTTCCAGGGATTCTGATTCAGTGGGTCTGGGGTGACACCCTGGCGTCTGTTATTTTTAATGAGCTCTTCCGATGATTCTTCCACATACAACACTTTGATGACCACTACATTAAATGATACTAACAAAGAACCTTTTTTCCCAAGTCCTCTCTGCGCTCCTCTTAAAAAAATTTACATTTGAGGTGGAGATAACAGGCAGAAATTCAAACAAGTAAATGAGGTAAAATGTTACAAGTGCTGTGAAACTTGGGGAAACCAAGGACTGGGTCATTGGGTGAAAGGTTGCCTAAGTTAATGTAAGGCTTGAATAAAGGCCTGGCCATGGGTGTAGAGAAGATTGTATACTTGGTTGGTATTCATCAATTGGTTATAAGTGGTAAATGGGAGGGAAGAGTAGGAGATGACTATCAGGTTTTTAGCCCGAATAACTGTGAAAGGTAAAGCCATTTTATGAGGAATGGCATTTGGGGAGGAACAGATTGGAGCAAACATGTTGAATATGAGGTTCTATGCTTACAAGTAGAGATGCTCTAAGACATAGGTCAGTAAACTTTTACTGTAAAGGGTGAGATACACTTAGGTGCAAACCCTAAGATTTGGCAATTCTTTTCCTAGGAGACTAACCCAGTACAATCTACTGAACACATTCAGATCAATATGAACTATATTCATACCATTGTCTGTAATGGCAAAACAAAAGAAAACAAAATAGACTGAAAAATTAAAATCAACCAAATAGTTTTTTTAGTAAGTTGGGTAACACTTTAGTAAGTTGGGAAACTCAGTGAGTGAGATCATTTATATAAAGTTTAAAAATGCCTGTTAAAACACTATTTTAAAAGGGTCTTTTCATAGGTGGCAAAACCATGGAATGAAAAACTCAAAGTTCAGGGTTGCATTTACCACTGTTGGTAAGTGGAGGCAAATAAATCTAATTTGAGAGGAACAGCTAAAGAGATTTATTTGTAAACTTGGTGATGGGTACATAGATATTTAAAAAACTTTTGTTCTGAATGCTTTACATGTGTTATATCTATTCCTTTGTAATGAAGCAAGCATTGCATGATAACGAAAAGCAAGACAAAGCCAAAATTGTACTGAAATTACCAATTTAAAATTTTCAAGATATAGTTAACTTATTCTTCTCTAAAAAAGAAAGGTTAATTTTGGGGATTGCTTATCTGACTCAGTTTCTTTGCTAGTCAGATCACCTTTCCCAGTGATTAAGGGCCAGCTGGCTTCCAGTGTTTCTTGTGGGCAGAATGGGACAGGGGGGACTGGGGACAGCACAGAGGAGGGAGGAAGCTCTGGAGGCAGGCTGACATAGCTGGTGTAGGGTCATTTGAGTTCCCCAACTTAGAGAAGAACAAGCATTGTCTTTGGCATAGGACAGAGTGTGGTTAAATTCCTCCCTGCTTCCCTGGCATTCAGCAAGTGATTCCCTGCTGTCTTTGTATATCCCACTCATCTGGGCTTACAGGGACACTGTGTAGTGGTTTTGTGGTGGAGAAGCTATTGCTACCTAATTTTTAATTTCTTGAAAATCACTTTGTAGTGTCATGATTACAAGACTTGGAAGAAGATAAACTCTCTGTCCATTCCGAGTATAAATGGGCACTTGAGATGAAACCATCTAGTTAATTTCCCCTTGTTGCTGGAGTAGAATCTGAATCCAAACCACAGCACCACCTCACCCCTAAATCTCTATTAAAAACCACCTTGGGTAGTCTGGCAATGCTTTATTTAAAGTCAGCAGAGAATTATAAAGTCAAAAGTGAAAAATGGTACAACAAGAAAGAATCATAAAAAAATACTAGATCAGTTAAATGTAGTCAAAGGCAATTTAGTGTGTTCTGGCAGCAGTCCTTATTGATGCAAAGAATGTGATGTGTCAGGGGTCGGCAAGAGCATGTAGGAAATGCAGAATGAAGGATGCAACTCCAGGCTCGATGCTGGAGCAGCCACATGAGGCTGTGAAGGATGCCTCACTGTCTTGCTTTTTCACCAGGAATTTCAGGGAGAATATTTGAATTCTCCCAGTCTGGACATCTTTTTGTTTTTCCTCAATGTAGCAAATTTTTAAAATTAGATTTTTTTCTTTCATGGAGGTAAGCTAACCTATAGGCTTTGTAGATTGGGTCAGACCAGGAAGGTAGCCATCTCTCACCAGTACTTTTTAGTATCTGAGTATTCTAGTCTCTTAGGGGTCCCCACACAGGTCTGCCTTTTCATATCTACATTCCAAGTTGTGATCATTTCTGCCTCATCTTCTTCAGTTGCTTTAGTTAGTATTAGCTAATCGGATTAGTAATAACCATAGCTATGATTATTAAGCAACTACCAGTTCTAAGCACTGTGCTGGGTCCTGCATATGCATTATCTCACCAATTCTTACAAAAACTTTATAAGACAGGTTTAGTATCAGTGATTTTACAGATGAGGACAGCTAAGGCTCAGAGGCTCAAACTCATTTGAGGTTACACATGGGGTAGCAGAAACAGGACTCACCAAGCCTGATGCCTAAGTGGGTGCTATGCTAGAAGGGTTGCTTCTCTAATCTCATCAGCAATCGTGGGTGGGGCCCAATACCTCTAGAGAGCCTAGTTGCAGTATAGGATGTTATAGGATAGTATGAAGAACTTAAGTCTGAGACCTGTGTTTCTATCTTAGATTTGCCACTTACTGGCTTTTTGGCCTTTAGCAAGTTACTTGACTCTTCTAACTCTGTAAAATGGGTCTAACAGTAACACTTATCTTAGCAGTGTTTTTGTGAGGATCATATGAGTTGATATAAATGAAGTATTTCAAAGACTTCCTGGCCCATAGTAAATACTTACATACATATTATTGTTGGTGTTGCTCCTGCTTCTATTATTATTATTATTATTATTATTATCATCATCCATGTTGATACTATTGTTGTTTTTGATGTTTCTGGAGACAGGATGCCTTCACTGAAAAAAGTAATTGTGTGGGGCCTGCTATGTGTGGGACGATATCCACTTTTGGTATATCCATTTGTCACAAAAGAAGATGAGGCAGAATTGATTACAACTTGGAAATGAGGAAAACAGATTCCTTGGGTACTTCTACTTGCAAAATGAGGTTCTGGGGGTACCTCTTTCCCATCTAAAAATTGACTTCTAGGAGAAAGGGAAGAAGCTTTGGAGAGTTCCTTAGGTTCTGGTAGGTCTTATCAGAGTCTTGGTTGTAGATTTAGGAGGAATGATTGGTTTGATGTAAATGCTTTAGAGGGTCTGAAAGAGATTAGAGAAACCTATTCCAAAGGATAAAGACAGGACAGGAGGGAACCATTAATCTCATGGACATTCAATTCCCTAAGAACTTTTTTGGGAATGACCAGAAACAAGCCAGGCCATATGCTGTCCATTTGCAATCCTCTGAGCTGTGGACTTTTTTTTTTTCTTCGACAGATCGAGGCCAATGCCATTGCCTCATTTAAGATGGTTCTTAAGCTTGAAAAAGAACTGAAAGGTTGAGACATGCATGCAGAGTCAACACAGACGATTTGATGAAAGTAGTCCTGTCAAACACCAGGGCTCTCCCGACTGTCAGAAACAGTCTGATGACATGTTCGAAGCTTCCCCAACTGGCTTGCATTTTAGGAAATATGCACAATCAGGGAAGACATAGTTATGCTGTGGAGAGTTCTGAGATGTGGAGAGAACAAGTTAATTGTTCAGCCTCAACTGAGACCTTTCACTCAAGCCATTAATCACAGTGCACAGCCTAGACTGCTGTCCCGCTCCAGATGAAGGCTCATTCCAGGTGCTGGCCATTTGCGTTTTCCTCCAACTGGGCTGATTTATGAACCCAGAGATGTTTCCTGGTTTTTCCAAATTCTTTCCCATTACTTTGTAATAAAGGGGACATGTGATTTCTGGTTTTTTGCAGATCCTCAGTTTTAACATCCCTAATACCAAAGATTTTTTCAATTAGTTTGCGGCCTGCTTTCTGTGATCTGGAGGGTAGAAATGCTGTTCTGTGTTTTGAGTATCAAAGTTAAGACTTTAGAGACTCTTATTTCTTTCCCCTTTGGCTGGAGTTGACAGTGCAAAAGTCCTGCATGAGTCTTTGTGCCCCACATTCAACATCTGGATGCAAATTAAGCTTTAGTAACCTTAGTGACAGTAGTTCACCACAGGTGTTAGAGTTATTCTCATCTCACTCCAGTGCCTGTGGTTCAGGGTATAATATCAGGGGCCTTCCGCATTTGGGCCAGATCTCCGGTGACAGTGTAAGCCAATATTGAAGACTTCACAAGAGAATCTGAGTGTCCGAGAAGGACATTATAATATTGAGGCTGTACAGGGTGCTGCCGAATGTTACCTGTTTGAAAGGTAAGCCTGATCTTAGCTGATAAGGGGCAACAGATCTCTTGGGAGTTTTCCCAAGTGGCTGAAATGTGTTACAGAAAAGTAATTGGAAATTGATATTTGACATGTCTCTTGGTTACTTTTTATTCCTGATAACACCAAAGGGTTTGGCCAGGAGTCACTAGTGACGAATAGGTGAAATTCTGCAGTCTGTTGCTGAAATCCAATCTCTTCTTTGTTGAAAGTAAGCAGCTGCTTTCTGAGCCTCTGCTTCCCAACTAGCACTTCAAGTGTAGAGACCCATGGGCTTAATTTGGGTGAAATGAGTGGTGAATACAGCCTTTTGATAATTCTCTAAACAAAAATCATCACTGGCGATGGAATGCTGTCCTTAAAATGCAACTCAATTTAACAGGTACTTGTTCAGAGCCTGCTACAGGCTCTATATTATGTTGTGTGCTGTGGGACATAGAAAATAAATGTCAAACATGGCCTTTGCCCTTGAAGAACTTACAGGCTCTTAGGAAGGATGATGTGTTTATGAAACACATTTTACATGGCAAGATAAGGTATCATGTATGTGCCAAAGTGAGTGGAACCTGGAATAAGTATAACAGGGAGTCAGAAAAAAAGAGAGTAGGGGAGACTGAGGTTGTCAGGGAAGCTTTATGGATGAAGTGGGATGAAGACATCAATATCTCAAACCCAGAACTCTACCTTAAAGAAATAGCAAAGAGCACAGTATCTGATTACTTAAAGATTATGGAGTCTCCTTTAAGTGAAAGTAAATTTGTTCAATATGAGAATGAATTAATTTAGTTCAATAAATATTTATTGAGTACATCTATGTGCCAACAACTGTATCCAATGGGGTAGGGGAAGAATAATCCATACAAACAAAACATGTCTGGGTATTCTCAGGTGCTACCCTCTCTTAACGTAGATATTTAAAGTTATTGCTGCTCTGTGTGATTCCAAAACCTGTGATTTTTACCACTTATCATTCTGTCTCTCAAATAGACCTCATGCTTGCTTCAGCAGCATATATCCTAAAATAGGACTATACAGAGAAGATTAGCATGGCTCCTGTGCAAGGATGGCATGCAAATTCATGAAACATTCTATGTTTAAAAAAAAAAGATAGACCTTCTTCTTATCCAAGATATCTTTGGGTTGAGAAGCTGACTTTAATTTTTTGTGTAGAGGAAAGAATGACATGTCCAACGTCATAAATTATATGCAGTATAAACAGTTGCATGCATGCTTGTCATGAAATGGAAGACACACTGAATTAGCACTGAATGTCATCCCAAATTGTTAGGTTAGGGAGTATTTGGAATAGCATTTGAAAAGTCTGCTCCTGGCTCAAACTCAGGACCATAAGCAGAGCCCAAGCTCTCTGAAGATCAAGTTTTTCTTGGAATTTCCATTATTACCCTTGACAGCTACTGTGGAAAGCCAATTAGAAGGGTCTTCCATCAGTAGAGTTTGAGACAGTCTTGCACTGGTCTCTTTGGCATTTGTGAAGTTTGAAATCAGCACCACCCACATATATTGGCTAAGTCACTAAAAACTCTATCTCTATTTTTCCTTGCAAACAGGAGAAATCAATTTTTTGTTCATCTCTTAAGGTACAGGTGTAACTGGGCAACTTTAAATTGTTCTAGACAGAAAAGAAGTCAGGATGATAAGGGTGGTGGCATTGGTGGTTATCATGGACATGGTAGTCATTATTCTAAATATCCACATAACTTTTAAGTAATATAACCACAGAACACTAGTAAACACTGGAAAGAATCTAAGATATCAAGCACTGAGGGGCAGAGGTGTCAGAGTTTATTTAGCTAAGCAATACCAGAAGAGGACTAGAAAATCCCCCTTACTAGCTAGCAATCATTCTCATACCACAATGAGACCTCTGCTTAGTAACCCCTGCATATCTGCCACCCATGTGACTGCTTTTTGAAGCTAATTTAGGTATCAAATTTAAATGGAATTCTGAGAAAACTTTCATTTTTTCTTTTTCTTTTTCTTTTTTCTTTTTTTACTCTGGAGTGAGTAGTGGAGGGAAAAGCTAGAAGAAATTTGAAATCACTTTTGATTCCTGTCATTTTCCTTAGTATTTAATCACGCTCTTCAGTTGAAAGGTTCGTCTTGGCCTCCATGGGTAGGCATATACACATGTGCTCACTCGTTCATCTATATGCATGTGTATATATTGATATGCATTCCTCTCCATCATCTGCAGGCATTTTACTAATAATGGCTTGTGTGTGTGTTTTATCATCTTATTTTTTAAATGAAAATGACAACATCAAAATTTTTTGCAGAAATAGTTCTTCGATGGTAAAGACATTCCAGCATGTAGGCTAGGGTCATCTTTGGGTTACAAAATTCCGCAGAGGAGTTGGCATGGGGAGAGTATAAGCACTGTGGCTTTGGAATTTTGTCTTTCCATTTGGGGGCAGACAAGCAAAGTTGGTAACAGAAAAGTTGAGTTAGTGGAGAACTAGTGTAGTAAAGAGTGACATAGAAGAAAGGTAGAACAAGGTTGAGAGTGCAAGCAACAAAGTTAGTGTAGACAGAGGCAAGAGGAGGTATGGATACTCTCCACCCTTCTCCCAAACACTTTCTCCTCTCTGAGGTTATTACTTGGGCTCGGAATGGGGTTGAGATTATAAAAGGAGTTTGGACTTTTAAGTTGGAACTTTTGTTGTTGATGAAGCTGTTTTGGAAGCTTTCTTCTTGAATAGAGCCTGGGGGATTTTATATAGTAAGGAGGATCAGGCAGAGCTCAGAAGAGAGGAGATAGACCACTTAGAGTCTGATTTAGATTTTGGGTTTAAGGGTGAGAAAGCACTACCAGATTTCCATAAATCAAGGAGGTGAGTCAGCAGAATCAAAATCTGACTCAGGCTCCACTCATCAAGCTATGTGTCAGTAGGTGCATCCACCCAATGGGGCATCTTTTTTCTAATTCATCCACAGTACTGTCTAGAACAGCATAGCCCCTGGATATGGGAATTTTCAGTTTTCCTATAGGTTGTCCCCACTTATTCATGTACTGAGGGAAGGAACAGAGGTTTAAAGCTGAAGTACCCGACAAAAGCACTTTTTAATGTACTTTTCTTGAGTAGCTCAGTGTTCAGGGTAAGTTTAAAAGGGAAGTGACCAATAGAGTTTTTGATTTCATACGTTTAAGAAGGGAGTCATAAAGCTCAGGGTGCAGATAGAATCAGGGTGATTCTATCACCTCTAATTTCCTTTGGGAATGCTGTGAGCAAGCCTGGCTTTAGTGGTTCCTTCCTTCTTTGTTCAGAAACTCCTTGTCATAATTATTGTGCAGCTCCTTGTCCTCAGTGTCATATTGCCATGGTGGGGGCGGGGGACAGTGAGGCCTCTGGAAGAACCTGATAACTCTGAGGAACTTAGAAGTCATTGTCAAACCAGTAAGACAAGTGTGGTTGTATTAACTGAAGTGTGTACAAAGCCTATTTGACAACAGCTAGGGGACATTGAAAAATCGGAGACCGCCATCACATATGGAGAGGTCTTCCCATCTTCACCTCAGTGGCTGTTTCTTCTTATTGAAGAATGAAAACAGTAAATGGCCTAAAGCGAGCTAAAAGCAAATCCCTTGGCTTTATTCATTTCATGACTGCAATACTTGGTGGTAATATTAGTAAAGGCCCTGGCATTCCTCATAGGAGAAATGCCAGAAAAGAGGCAACTGGATGTTCATTCACCCGCTTAAGTTCTTTTAGAAAAAAACATGATTTATAAAAGAATGCAGAATCATAATTGTCAGCCAAGGTGTCATTTTAACTTTAGGATGTCCAGAAACAAAGAGATATTATATCCTTTGTTCTCGGAGCACCACAGATGCCAAATTATGCACAGGGTTCCCTCCTGGCATTGAGTGCTTTGGAGCCTAGAGGCAACCAGTGATTTCAGAAAGATGTTGCCTCTGGTGGTGTCCTCACCTGAATATCTCCCTGGAGCTATGGGAGGGAGCATGGCCCTCCTAACTTCTCTGCGTTCTGATAGAGCAGGCATTAGCACGAGGGACAGATATCTTAGAAATGGCTGGTGGCTTGAGGTAAGCTGTCCCCAGCCTCACTCTAGGGAGCTTGAAAAGAGTACCATTAATGTACTGGAGAAATAATTCATTACTTTTGGTTTTGTCTGTACATCAACATATGCCAACAGATGCTCAATTCAAAACATGAATATTTGATTAATATAAGAACAGGCATCTGGAACAGAGAGCAGTGGAATTTTGGGGACTTGAGTAAGACTCAAATGTCATCCATTCTAACCACAGCTGTCTAAATGCGCATAGTAGGCATTGAAAATATTTGTTGATTAGGTTTTCTTTGATTTGAACAACTTGGTTGCTTGGTTTCGAGCCCAGATGTTTGGTATCTAGCCAGAGTTGTATGCTCTGTGTGCTGTCATCAGCCTCACCACCACAGAGATGCATTGTCAAAGGGCAGCATTCTTCCCATCCCCATGGTGAGGTCCCTTCTCTCTCCTCTCTCAGCCCATGCACACTGGCTGTAGGCCATAGAACACCCTGAAGATGGCTTATAGAGCTGTTCTCCACACCCCCATTTTCCCCAGTGTCATTGTGTGGTTGTATCTTATGACAGAGAACATTGGCATCTCCACTAACAGACCACAGCAGTGTTGGTGACAGGTACTTGAGCAGCCATTTACTCATCAATTCAATTGGTCATTGCAAAAGTGTTGAGTTAAAGGCCTGTTAGTTCACAGAACTGACCTGAAACCTGAGGAGGAAATATGAGAAAACCATGGGAAAGGAGGAAGAAGACTAACATATGGGTGGGATATGAGACATTTATTATTTCCTAGGGAACAATGACAAGACAAGGTAGTTATAAGAAAGGGCACTTCCTGATTGCATTAGTGCTGATGGCATGCACAACAGAGGGGAATGGGCACTATATGGTAGAGTAGATACGCCGTCTACAGATTGGCATTTCAGATTTGCCTCATAACTCCAGCATTTAGCTTTAAGGTAGGGCCTTAGTTCCCCACTCTGTAAAATAAAGTGAATGTCCCAGGATATTCTTCAGTACTATCCATCCTTCTGTGACACTTTGATCAGAACTTATGAAATCCTCATTTCCCCATAATTTAATGTTCACCAAATATCTAGAATTTATTTACTTGTATAGTCAAGTAGACTTCTAATATTCTAAGGACACTAAGAATGCAAAGTAGTGAAAGAAAGTATAGACTATGCCTTAATACCCCGAGAGGAAGACAGCAGCCTTTGAAGGGCTATGAAACCCACTTTAGATAAAAATAGATAAATAAATAAAGATTTCCTATGGTTGGGAGTGGAGGTCTTACTCAAAGTGAAATAGTGACAAGTTTTATCTTTCTTCTTGAAGCACGTTCTTGACTCAGTTATTGGGTTACACGGTATTGGTATGACAACTTGGTGAGTAGGTACCAAATGACCTCTGCTGCTATTGGTAAAAGTGGTTTCTCTTCAGCCCATCCAAGAAATAGGGACTATATTTTTGTGGGTGGTTGAGAAACTAGAGCTAGGATAACTAATCTGTAGTTGAGCCCGACAAGTAGTGGAGGTGGAAGTTAGAATCCTACCTGACTGAAATAGTTTCACTACACAGAAAATTTCTCATCTCTTTAGACCCCAATGGAGGTAGATAAGTGGGTTCCCTATATAAAAGGCAAAACTCAGAAGTCACTAGAAACCTCTCACTTCTGCATAGTAATTGATAGTTTTCTGAGCTATAGACCAATTGGCCAATTACTAGCCACGTTGTTTTATCCCCACAAGAATCTTGTGAGGTCATACTATGTCCCCATATTATAATAATCCTGTGAGGTCAGGGTTATATCCCTACATGACAGATGGAAACTTGAGGTGAAAGTATGCTGATAGGGGTTTAGCTGGTTCTGCCAGGGCATTTTTGATGGATGCTGGAAGAACTGCCACCCTGAAACTCCATGGTGCCCCATCTTTACAGTTGAACTTCATCTATCTATAGGCTAAGGCATTCCTGACTCTGGGTACTGCTTTTTAAAATGCAGATTCCCGTGGAAATAAAATCACCTCAAGCTTGCTATCACTTAAATATTTGCCTGAATGAAATCCTAGCAATCATTTGTATCTGCCCTCATTGAGCACAGAATGTTAACATGTTAAAATTAGGCTAAAATGAAGGGGGATTGGGATAGATTAGGGTTTGGAAGTTTGTTTGGAGTAACCATCCAGGTGGGAGTGTAATCATGAGGATCTCCAGACTCCATTTCCAAATGAGGGGCAGTCCCTGAGCAAGGAATAGTGTGCATGGCATACAGCAAGGAAGATAATGAAAACAAAGTAACTGTTCATATCTTGGGCTTGGTTGGCCTACCTGTGTTAGACCCACCCCTGGTGAATGGGGCAAGATTGTGATGGATGGGGTCAAATCCATTTGCTATTATTTGCCAAGTACCTGGCTTTGGGCATTGGTCCATTTCATATGTTCTCATATTCTGCTAACTACTTACGGCAGAAAAAATCATTCCTCTGTCTGATTCTAATATGTGCCAGTTGAAACTGAAATCCTAATACTGAGCAAATGTACCAAAGAACACTCTATAAACTTAATGAGGGAGATGAAGAGATATGTGCCAGAAACCTAGAAAATTTAACACTGATGAGGTTATGACTATTATATGTTTAGTTAAATTGTTGACACTGACAGGACGTGGCTGAGGAAATCTACCGTCCGTTTTCTCCTTGTATCAGTGATAATGGTTCCTTGGTGTGCTCTTCTCAGTTAACAAAAATATTCCTGAAAGTTAAATGCAGGAAGAAGTGACATAAGAAATACTTTTATTATCTCTGCTCTTCAGAGAGTTCCCTCCAGGAACATTATTTAAAACAGGACTTCTCTTGACTGGCAAAGTGAGTTTGGAGGGAACGACTCATAGGTTCAGAGGTGAGTGTGGATCCTCTTGAGATTTGCAGCGTATCCTGACACCTTTGCTTATACACTTGCCCTGGCAAATCTATCTAGCACAATGCTGCCCTAGCCTTCCAGAAATACCTTTTTTCTCTTTTACATTTTCCTTTCTCTGAAAAACTGACCAAGGTTCTCCTTTGCCTAGTGAATAAAATCTCAATTCCTTTAAGTGCCATTTAAGGCATAAATGTGGTCATGAGTTTTGTAAGCTGCAAAGTACTATATAAATTTTAGCTATTTGAAGAGGAATCAGAGGGTAGTGGAAAGGATATTGAATTTAGAGTCAGAACACCAAGGTTTGAGTCTTGTGCTAGTGGGGTGACCTTGGACAGGTCACTTAAAGTCTCTGAACTTCAATTCCTTCCTTTATAAAACAAGATTATTGTGATAATTAAAGTAATTGAAAGTGACATAGTAATTAGCAAAGAGTGGACACTCAATACCTGTTAATGAAGACATGATAACCAAAGGCAATTTAGTCTAGCACTTAAGAACACTGGCTCTGAGGACATAGGTCACTTATCTTCTCTTATTCCCTACCTATAAAATGGAGATAGTGTGTGTCTCTTATTCCCTACCTATAAAATGGAGATAAGATGGACGAGTCAAATGAGTTAATACATATTAGAAATTTTGAACAGGGCCTAGCCCATATCAATGCTTCTATAAATATTAAGGCTCCTTTTGCTGCTGTTGTCACTTTTATTATTCAAGGACCTGTCCTGGTTTATCTTTCCAGCTTTATTTGGTTGTCTCTCCTACCAGTAAAAAGAGGTTTTCCCCCAGGTCATGACATCCTTAAGTTTGGGACTGATTCTTACTCACCTTTAACTTACCTAGGCTTTACCCAATGCCTGAAAAATAATCATTTTTGTTGTTAAAAAAAATGTACAACTACACGTTTGCTACTTCTTGGCATTGCACTGAAGGTTTTAGTGTAGTAAGGCAAGAAAAAAAAAAGAAAGAAAGAAAAGGCATCTAGGCTGGGAAGGAAAAATAAAAAACTGTCTTTGTTCATAGATGAAATGATCATTTATATTGAAAATACAGTAGAATTTATGATAAGCACTAGAGGTAATAAGTGAATTTAGCAGGTTGCAGGATAGAAGATCAATATACAATTTTTTTTTTTGTTCTTTATCCTCAGTATAGCCAGTTTAGTATAGACCAGTTTAATGGGAGCATAGGATGAGTAAGGAGTAGTGGTGGTGAGTAAAACTGGAAAGGCAGGTTGAAACTCAGTTTGATAACATGACTTGATGACATGGAATGGTTTTGCTTACTCTTTATCTCTACCACCCCCCTTTTTCTTTCTTTGTCTTTTCCTTCCTTCCTTCCTTCCTTCCTTCCTTCCTTCCTTCCTTCCTTCCTTCCTTTTTTCATTTGTTCCTTATTTTCCCTCTCCCCTCTCTCTTTATTATTCATTTGTTGGTATAAACAACTTTTCTCCATGAACAAAGTTTCAGTTCTGTTTCTTAAAAACAGAAGTTTTTTTATTCATTGGGTTAAGTAAACAAAATGACCATAGCTATGTTGCATTGAGCTTACAGGGAACATTCTATGGAAGGAGTTCCCAAAGATAGGGATTGTAATATCAACATACAGACACTGGAATTCTGGATTCAAGTTCTGACTTTGTCTTAGCTGTCTCTATGACTTTGGGAAGGCCATTTCACCTTTTGGAGGTTCAGTGTGCTTTGTCTTAAAAATAGATAATGGCAACATGACCATCTTTTTAGGGTTGTAGTTAATTCAACTCAACAACACTTTTTCATTTCCTAGAAACTGGATTAGGATATGTAAAGGGAAAGTCTTTCCCTTCAAGGAATGTTTAGTAAAAACAGGCTTGGAAATAACTCCACTGGCATAAGATAGGCACAAAGTTCTGGCAGTAACTACTGTTTTTCACAGATCTTAGCTTTGGTCCAACACATCACCTATGAGTTGTTGAATGTCTGATTGATGAAGTATTGAAGATCATTTAGAAATATAGAAAAGAAAACACACTCTTCTGGGGCTTGCACAAGAGGGGGAAATGGAGCCAAGAATGTACCTATAATTTAGGGTAAAGAGCAATAATGAGGTCTCATAAAAATAACCATGATGTTAAATAGACTGCAAATCATTTGTCCCTTGATGGTTTTCTTAGATTTTGTGCCAGTGGGGGGGAAAAAAAGAAGAAAAAAATGATAATTGGCCTTGTGATTTATGCCAAAAGAGATGCTTGTACACAGGATTTTGTTTTAGTGTAATCAACCCCCCCCCCCCCGCCCCACACATATACTACCACCTAAAATTATTTAAGGGGAGAAAAACAAAATCCACCCAGCTATAAAGAGCAACCAGCCTGGGTTTGGAAAAAGGCTTTAATCTACTCTGCCTGGGGTCATATTGTTTTCTGCTGCTCTTGACTTTATTTCAAAGGGTAAAAAATCACTAACAGCTACAATTATTTCAGTTTTATTCACTGAGAGATTATTCCAATCATGTAAGAGAAATGGATTCTAGGTTTTTTAAGTGACCTCTTATCTTGTCCTTCAAAGAAAACAGCATATATGTTTGGAAAAAACATTGAACAAGGGGTTTGGATGATGAGAGTTCTTAAAGCTAGAGCTGTCAGTCTCGAGCTTTTAGGCATTAGCTAAATCAAGTCCTGGATTTGGTCCTCAGTTTTTCCATCTGTAAAATGGAAACAGTTATACCTACCCAGCTACCTCGTAGGGTTGGGAGTGTCAGTTGAGATGCTGAACTTGGAAGTGCCATGAAAATGCAAGGCGGTGCTTGCCTTTCTCCTCCTTGCAGTGGGGTTCTGCATCACAAAATAACAGGATGGACTTCAGATACTTTACAGGAAGCCAGTGCTGCTCTTAACAAAATGTTTTGTGTTACATGGTAGGGTTAGCACAAATTTATTTTTTCCTCACAACTGCCTTTCTAAATTCACTCTGTAGGGCCAGATACTCCTTTGCTTCTGAGTAAATTTCAGTTGGTGCCCAGAGCTTGCTACTCGCTTTGGTTACTTGAGTAAGTCATCTGGTTACTCAAGTGTCCAAACAGTATCAGTTCAGTTATGAATATGAAAAGTCTAGCATAGGAATAAACACTCTGAAATTCATCCATAGGTAATGCATCTTCTCTGTGCTTTGTAGCTTCTTCCTTTATTTTTTCATCTTCTCCCCATTCCCACACACCAGGTGAATAGGGTGCAGAGAACGGAGAGAAATGGGAGGCTGAATCCAGCTTGCTTGGCTGGTGCCCATCTGCTGGCTTGCAGTGGCAGATGTTTAGCCTGGCCCTTCTCCTTGCAGGCTGTTTCAGTAACAGCTGCGGTCCTCTTAACTGTCCTTCTCTTGATGATAAATCCATCTCCCGAGGCTGTCCACTTGTGATTCCTTCTTCAAATCCTGGGCATCTGGGGACTTTTCTCTGCTGAGGTTTCCTTACCTCCAATAGTGCAAGATCCAAGAC
This sequence comes from Lynx canadensis, assembly GCF_007474595.2. NCBI lineage: Eukaryota > Metazoa > Chordata > Mammalia > Carnivora > Felidae > Lynx > Lynx canadensis. The sequence goes on along the minus strand of NC_044313.2, from coordinate 50,918,204 downwards.
TATACTGGGGTGCTTTTGTCTTGCACTTGTCCCTTACTTCCTCCATGGACATACAGGTCTTTGACTTACTAATAGTAGGGTGCAGTTATATCCTCAAATTAAGGTGGCATCCTTAAAATGAGCCACCTACTAGGCAGCTTCAGCCATAGTCTTTCATTTGTTAAAGGTTTTAGGTTTAAGTCAGAAAACCCTTCACTTTGACCCTGAAAACACAGGGAGCGCATTCCAAGCTACCTAAGTGAGCCATTGAACTCCCTGTCACTTGCTTGACATGAGGGAAGCGCCCCTAAGCCTTCTCCATGTGGGTAAAGCATTGCAGGCAAAATTCTTTGTAAAAATCCCCACTTCTCAATTCCAAACTCTTATCATAGCCTAGCCAGCATCTTTGCTAGAATACAGAGAGGTATGGTCAGCTAGGGTTTGTAAATCCAGTTCTTAGTAACCTCTGTTACAAGTCCAATTTGGGTGATCCAATCATCCTGGCATGTAGGTCTGGTTGGTTCCTATTGTCTTGGGACTTCAAGTGAACTTCAAACAGAATCCTGTTTTAACCTTTTGTTATATTTCTATCGGTGTATCTCAAACTGTAGTTTGTGGAACTGCTTCAGAGAAGTGTTCTAAGCTTTAAAAAGTTATTGATCAAGTAAATTTGAGTACCAAATGTGAGATTTCTAACTCTTAATTTACTCATTGTACATGAGCCTATTAAAAAATATGTGGAATCTATAATAAGGAATACTGTTTGACACTTTTTAAACCCACTGTTCCTCAAGTATATTTAACTATACAGTTTGTTAACATAGCATCTCTATATTTTGGGAAGTACTGTTCCAGATACAACTTAGGGCCTTTTCGATGAATAAGCAGGGGCAGTCCCTGGTGATGCTTCCACTGAGTTTAGCTAAGTATGTTAATACATTCCTCTAAAGTTTCCCTAAAACAAAAGTTTTATTCCTTATTAATAGAAGTGGGCTCTTTTTCAGAGGAATATCTGTTTGGAGAACAGCCAATCAGCATTGGCTATGTGGGAGTAAGAGTCATTAGTAGCCCTGTGGCCCTACTTATAATAAACAACAAAAAATAAAAAATAAGATATTTAAACCCCTTAGAATAGTGATTTAAAGTGACCTGATACTTGCTTTAGGATTTGAGAGCTTACCTTTGATGATGTCTAAAGGTGAAGGCACAGAGACTTACAGAGACTTAGTCTCATCTGGACCAGATTTAGTTCTTCCTATGTTTTTTAAAACTCATGATCATCAGTTGTGGTGGTTTGAATCATCCTGAATGTCTCCACCTTTTGGTAGGTTCAATTGGTCAGTTCTCAGACATCTTTTTCTGTACATAGCCCATTTTCTTTTATTTTTTTTTTAATTTAACATTTATTTATTATTGAGAGACAGAGAGAGACAGAGCATGAGCAGGGGAGGGGCAGAGAGAGGGGGAGGCACAGAATCCAAAGCAAGATCCAGGCTCTGAGGTGTCAGCATAGAACCCAACGCGGGGCTCCAACTCACAAACCGTGAGATCATGACCTGAGCTGAAGTCAGACACTTAACCAACTGAGCCACCCAGGTGCCCCTATAGATACCCCATTTTCAAATATAGATTGTGATTTCCCAGATAGCCTGTTCCATGTATTGTTTCATCATGCTTTGATAAGATGATTGGCTTTATGGTTCTTTTCTGAACTTTGCAAGAATTTATGCTGAATAACATTTAAGTCCTCCTAACATGAGCAACTGTCCTGGTTTTAGAGCTGAGAGTCCTATATCTCAGGGATTCCATCCCTGGGACACAAAAAAATCTTATTTTTTGGTGATAGATGCTACAGGTTCAGGGAAAAGTATAAAACCCATATGGCAGCCCATATATAGATGCAGAAAGCAATGCTGTTTTTAGTGCCAAATAGATGAAGCATAGATTATTTATCTTCCATAGTTGTTGTCACTATGTTTTGTCCTTCTCTTGCCAACCATGACTTGAAGTTCACCCTAATGAATCACCCATTGTTGTTTCACACCGATTGATGCAACTTGAGGGTATACCTTAAGTACACTGTAATTATTAATATTCACAGTCTATCTTTGACTCTGTTTCTTGATGAACTGTTGTCCTTTGTATCGCCATAGTGCTAGTTTAAGTTTTTACATTGTGAATATTGTGACTATATTTTCTAAGTGTTCAGATAATGAAAATGAGGATAATTATACTCCAATGCCAGCATAACCTGGAAACCCCAGAAAAAGAAGGTTAAATGACTGTTAATTAATGACTGATGGAAGGACGCATGCAACTAGATTAGGGAAATCAATAATCAAAAGACAGCATCTTGCATAATGTGCAGAAAATTGGACATGGTGGAGATGGCTTTGTGAGAACACATAGGGAGACTGAGTTTCTCAATTTTAGGATGAGACACAGAAGAACTTCTAAATTAGTCAGAAGCTTTTTTGTCTCCTAAAAAGACACCACTGCCAGGATACCTGGGTGGCTCAGTTCATTAAACTTCCAACTCTTAATTTCAGCTTAGGTCATGATCTCACAGTTTGTGAGATCAAGCCCCACATGGGGCTAACAGCACAGAGCCTACTTGGGATTCTCTGTCCCTCTGTCTCTGCCCCTCCTCCACTCTCTCAAAATAAATAAATAAGCTTAAAAGAAAAAAAAAAGACACCACTACTTAGTTGAAAATAGTCTCTGCTAAATTATCTTGGCTATACCACCCAGGCAAGCAGCATTATCATATTATTCTCTCGATTTTTCTATGACATCAATTTAAGTTACATTTCCCGATTTATAGGTTTCAGTTAAAATGTCCTGTGGAGAAATTTTGGGTGTCAAATGGGGTGCCCTCTTATAGAATAGAGTCAATTTTTTAAGATCTGACCAACACCATGCTTTCCTTAGTATGTCAAGTGATTTCTTGAACCACAGCAAGATAATGTTCCCTCTAGTTCTTCAGTATTTGGACTTGCAAAATGGAGTTTCAGGTTATCTTCTTGATTTCTATGAAGATTTTAATAAAACTGCAGAAAACATAACACATTGTTGATATCCTATTTAAATACAAACTCGACTTTACTTATCTGTCTGCATACTAGCAGACAATGAAAATACAGGTATTGGTAACTGCCATTTCGTTTTTAAATTTCTTACCAAACAAACAAACCAGTCTCACCTGCTAAATCCTGTCTCCACCCTGTCTACACACTGCTAAAACGGGGTATGAATTTGCTTACCTGTGATATTGAAACTTACAACATGAAGTTTTGGGTCACTTTTAGCTTCCTCAAAATAGACAAAAGCACTTAGGCTTTTTGATTTCATAGAAATAGAAGGAATTGGCCTTTTTAGGTGTGTGCCTACAAAATGGCTATCAGTATTGAGGGCCATAGAAAATATGTTAAAATGTTGGCCTGCTCTAAATCATATCTTCAAAGTATGGGATAAGAAGAATGTGCTTCACTGATTTGAAATACATTGGGGATGAGAATGGAAGACAGTATTACAGTAAAAGAGAAATTTATTTGCTATTTGTCTGAAACTCTTTGGTGATCTGTGAAGAGGCCACAAGGAGCCTAGAAAATAATTATACCTGAGCTATTTGGTGTTGTATGTAGGATGTGACAAAAATTCATACACAGGGGGAAAAAAAGACTCATTTTTTGGAAATAAGGCTGCTTCTAAATGAACAACAACAAAAATGTCACCAGAGGACAGCCAAGTCAAACAAGGCTTTCTTAATTTCCTTATTTACTAAAACTGTAATGTACTTGGAATCCAGCTTTGATTTTACAAGTTGAGAAAAGTTTTGAATTCACAAGTTTGAATTACCTCTGCTGTAAAGTCATTTCTCCTGAATAAAGAAGTTTAACTTATGATGACATCCAATGTGCTGCATAGTGTTTTGAAAACAATGTCCACATTGGACATGGACTTTTTCTGTGATGAATTTATAGATGCAGCAAACATGACTGACAAAGTTCTGGCCCATCAAATAAGTATGTAGGTATGAAGTGGAGGAACATAGTTTGGAGAGCTGGACACTGATTCCTACAAGTCTAAAACCCTGCCCTTGCTAGTTAGTAAACTCTGAAGTGTTCCAAGCTGAAATGCGGGCTTGATAAAAAGCATAGCCACACATCGAGCAGAAGTTTACATTTGACTATATTCAGCCTTACCACCACATAAAGGAAGGGTGTCTTATAACTGCAGGCAGTTCAGAGAAGCATTAATGGAAAAACATTAAAAAACCAACAGAGTAAAAATACTCTGTTATGTCATGGGAGAGGATGAAATGTTGTCTTTTACTAAATAAAAGTACTATCTGTTTCTATTGTATTTTCATTTTCCCTTTAAAAAATCTTATGTATTTTAAGAATATACAATAATATAGCCTTCAAAATTTAAATATTGAATAAAATGTTTTAAGAGTTAAATTTGTACAGAGGACAGAAATGTAAAAATAATGTTATATTTTTCCCACACGTATGATCTATTTAGTCAGTCCTATTAATTACTATTAATTGCCACTCTTAACTAATTCTACATTTGTTTTAAATAATAGGATTTATATAGCCAAGAGGTAAATACTGTAGAACAATATAGAGTTTAAAATAAAACCTATTTTTCATATATTTTTATGGTAAAGTAGTTACATATCTATACAATTATTTATTATATATTATTTTTTCGAGGGAGGTTCTGTTATGGATGTACCCTGAGTTACTTTTCTAAAAAACTGGTTATCCTGTTTGCCACCAGTGTGCTTTTCATGAACCTGTCCTGGTTTAAGGCAGGATAGCAAATCGGATTCTGATTAATTGCACTTAACGTTGTACAAATAGCCCTACACATTGGCTTCTGACTGTAAAGGAAATTTCCTCACCAATGACTTTCAAACTATTTTATGTCATTTAAGAATCTTTTTATGTCATTTTAAAATGTCACTTATCTGAGGTTGGTTATCTTCATTTTTCTGCTTGTGCTAATTGAAAAAAGGGAAATACATTTTCAATTCTCTAACGAGAACCCAAAGTAGAATTGACAAGTGTCCATATATATCACTAATGGAATGTGCATCATCTACCTGTAACTTCTTTTAAAACTGATTCTGGGTAGTTGGAAAAGTGAAACTGCTATTTTCATCATTATGCCTCTCACTCCCCCTTTCTCAGTAATGAGTAACACTCCTTTTTGCTGTTCCAAGCCCTCATGTTTCCCATCCTTATCATCTACTCCTTCTCAAAGGGAGACCCATACTCTGCTTTCTCACCCTCACATCCATGTCACTGTGCTTTCTCTAGCTCTTTGGATCCTGTCTTACTCCTACCAGTACTTCACAACCCCACGAATACCCCCTCAACTTTATAAAACTTCATCTGGACCATTTTCTAGCTATGTACTTTGATGTCCCATATGCCTTCTTACTCGGCCATCATCCTGTAGTGTTCTGTAAAGTTTCGTGTACTTTCTCCTCAGATGCATTGTGATTTCACGCCTTGTCCTTCCCTCATATCCCCAAGAAAGATCTAAAACAGGTCTAGACAGATTGCAGTGGTTCAAGAAAAATGATCAATTGGTTCATATAAATGGTGCTGCATACAAAATATGATGTGGGAACAGGCACGTAATAATATATTTTTTAATGGAAACCTTGTCCAGAATATTTAACAGGATGTGAAAGCACAGGCCTTGTTGAGGTAGAGAAGTAGGGGTTATGATTAAAAAATAATCATAACCCTGACTTCTGGGCTCAGGTTTTAGTTTGCAAAGTAGCCTTACTACTTCTGGGTTGGGACTCTAGGTTATACACATGTATAGAAAATACATATGCACATGCACACACTCACAGGATGGGGGTTTGGCCTTGACATATATTTTTAATTTGATGCCAGTACTTTTTAGCAGCCTGGTCTGAAGTTGGGAAAATAGCCATTCCATGTCTGGTTGAGTTATGAGTTGAGAACAAATTTCACAACAAACCTCAACGATTTTCCACCAACTACACCAACCCAAAGACAATTTCTAATCGTTTGGTTGCCATCGTATTGCAAAAGAAGCAGAACACAGACATGCTGTCTGTTTCGCTTAAATTTATAAAAACCCGCTGAAAGGGAATGTAGAAAGTAAACGACCCATGGTAAAGCATTGTGAATGAAGAGAGAGGTGCTGTGGTTAGCTGAGTTTCTCAATCCCTCAGATTCTCAAAGCCAAGAGAAAATTTATCTTCTTCCACTGAGACATAAACTAAACTCTTTTGGTCATTAATCTGCAAAGTTGATGCCTGCCATGGTAATTCATCAAACATTTTTGTGGAGTGAGTCTGGTGGGGCCTCTGGGGCATCCGCCTTTGAAATTCAAAGCACTGTTTTGTCCCCTGAGGACAGAGTGACTTTCTCCCCTCATTGCACATCTGGAAGGGAAGTTTCTGCTTCTGCTCTTCCCTAGGCTGAGTCAGGACCTAAAAGGAGCAGCCATCTTTATGAATCATGTGCTTGTGCTCTGAGACTCGGAATATTCTTCCCTGGGCTGTCCTGTATAGAGCAAGAAGAGAAATACTGCAGCAGAGGCACTGTTTATAAAGGCCTTTTCCCCTGTATTACAGTTCACCACAGGAAAAGGACAATTACTGTTTGCAGTGATTTTTATAGGGGTGGGAGTCACCGCATTAACCATTGTGAAAAACGAGTAGAATCCTCAAGCTACAACTCTCCATTGTCTACAGATAAATCAGAAAATGGTTCCAGAATCTTGAGGTCTGATCTGAATTTACAACCATGTCTCCAGGCTTAGGGACAAATATACAATCTGATGAGAATGGGCATTTCCGACAGAGACTGTGTTCCGTAGGTGCTGGACCGTCTTCTGCCCCTCTAATAACTGTGCCTTGTAATCCCTTGTCCTTAGCTGAGGCACCTGGACCTTCCAGTCCTCTTGTGAATTGGCCCTGCCAGCTCCTGTCCTTCTGTCCTCAGCTCTGCAACACACTCCAGACACAGTGGCCACCTTTCTGTTCCTTGAACTGTGATACCAATGTCTTTTCCATGTAGGGCTGTCCACCCTGACCAAAAAGTCTCTGCCCTACAATCTTTGTGAAGTTGTTTTCTTTTTGTCATTGAAGTTTCACCTCTACTGTCAACTCCTCAGAGAAGTTTTCTCAGACCTTTGGTTTAAAGAAGCTGAACCCACAAGCCACTATCCATCAGTTCTGTGTGTCACTTTCTTTGCAACACTTATTGATATGTGAGTTAATTAATTTCTTTGTTTCTCTCTTTTCCTTTCCTTTCTTTTTCTTTTCTCCTTTCTTTCATTCCCCCCCCCTTTTTGCCCTCCCTCCCTTCCATCTTCTTCTTTTTCTTCCCAAGCCACCTCTACCTCCACTAAATTGTTAACTCCAAAAGAGCACAGCTCTCATCCATCCTCTTTACTGTGTTATAACCATGGTACATGTTCAATTATTCTTGTGGAATTGAATCATTTCTTTGTTCTTCAGGTGTTTGGCTGAGGGTAGCGTGACGTTTACAGTAAAATTTTTGTTACTTTTCATATTTTAAAACATGCTTAGATTCATGTATTTTAGGTATAATTTACTCTTACACACTTCTCTATTGACCAACCTATTCATTTATTTAACTGATGCTTATTAAGCATCTCCTGTATGACAGATATCTTTCTAAGATATTACAGATGTCAGAAAAGTTTCAGCCATCCAAATGATACCATTAAAGGGAGAGAGATGTGTTTGAAAACACATTTTCATATTTTATGTCAAATAATATGTCCAGAGCAGTCTAACTTCTAATTTTCTTTTACTAACCAAACTTATTTTGTACTACTCCAACCATGTATCCTCCACGAAGGTTTTCTTCATTATCCCACAGTTGTGTCTTATCTTCACTCATGTTGTTTCTTTATTTTAGAACTCTCTTCCCTCTGCTGTTTTCTTCTGCATATTCTGTGAATCTTTCGAGACCAGGTCAGGGGTTTCCTCCTCACTAAGGGCTCCCTAATCCCTTACCTCTGCTTGCTCCCCTGAGCTCTTCCATTCAGCGTGTAGATTCTGGATCCTCTAAACCTGAGAACTTTCTACTGGTGGTGATTTTATTTGGATTTATATTTGTTCCATATATGTTAATGTTGAAAACTCAACTAGATTCTATCTTCTTTGAGAAAATAAACATGTTTCATAATTTTCCAGGTGTCTGCTGTTATCATAGGTAGTGTGGGGAACATAGTAGCAGTCAGTAAATTCTTACCGATTGATTGGTGTCGAAATTGGGTTGTCATGTCCAGACAGGGTGCTGAATGGGAGCAGGTCTGGTAAAAGACTCTTCAACATTCAGCCTCCCTGTAGATCAAGTACAGGCAAAGCTTATGGTGAAAGGTGGTGAAAGGCAAAATTCCAATAGCAAGAGCATTATTAATCTACTTAAGCCATTAAGTGTTGTCCAGTATTAGATTGGACCGGAAATCCTGGTTTTCAACTCTTTCCTATTTGAATGCCCAAGAGGCTGTCAGCGAGTAAGAGGAAATGCGGAATTGGCTTTCAGTTGCCTGAGGAAAGAAGCTTAAATTTCTAGATTTATTGCTCTGCTTTACCTGAAACTTCTATTTTGCTTTTCCTTTCATGTAGCAATCGGGTGCACTGTGTTTCAGTTGGTACTTCTTAAACAGTCTAAGGGGGCTCTAAAAATAAGTACCAACCAATTCGTACAATAATGTCCATAGTTGTCTTTATTGAATGCCTCATCACACAATTGTATCCTAGAAGCCCCAAAAAGGGATGATACTTTCAGATGGGACCTTATAGCAAAGGAGATAGAATTTGTGGTATGAATGGTCTGTCTGTAATCTCTGAAATCAATTATTCTAGCTTTCCAGATTCTAGTAGTAGAGAGCGGCATAAATATTGTAAAGTGGCAGGCTTGTGTCCTGAATCTACTTAACTAACATGCCATCTTGGAAGGCATATTGCTTCTTCTCTTTGGCCCAAATTTGCTGTATCCAAAATAAATGAAAGGGTGGAACTAAATATCCTCAGAAACACCTACTATCTGGAAATTTCTATGCATCAACTACTATTGAGACAATAAAAATCAACTTAGGTAACCAAAGATAACTTAAGCCAAGAAGAAATTTTTTCCTGTCCCTAAACATGCCCTACATTTCTAGGAAGGTCCCATAGTCTCCTTTCCATTGAGTTTCCTTATCTCATTCATATCCTACCTGACCTTCAGTGCCTAATGTGAATTCTCTCTCCTTTGACTCTTTATAGCACTCATAGGCTTCTCTGTACATTTGCCTTTTAGTAAAATTGCCATTTAATGTATATGTGTTTTATTTTCCTAAGTTGACTCTAAACTATCATGGAGTGGGAACTATGCCTTATGATTTTTAATATCTTCAGAGTGCCTATAGTAAGTGCCAAATAAATATTTGCTGCTGCTGATTCACCTTAGTTGACTTATCTTATCTCTAGTGAATTTTACTCCAGCAATTATGCAACAAAATGACTTAAAGAAGACAAAGAAAATCTGGAAAGACTTTGGATACGTGATTAGAATTCTCAAATGGGGAAATTCTACCAGTTTGGTCAGTAACATAATTATTATTTTGAGTGATTTTATGAATTTGCTATCTCTGACTATTATTAAAACAAGTGTTTGTTTATGTTAATCTACTCTACATTTAACAAGGTTAAGATCTCCTTAATGATAGAGACAATATGTTACTCCTCTTTATGTCCTCAGCCTTACCTACGTTACAAAGTGAGTGCTCAGTAAATATTTATTGAAACCATAAACGAATTATCTTTAGCACCAAAGCTAGGAATTCTTTTAAAGAAAATATTTAGACCCTCCACCCCCCAATTTGCAAGTTGCTAATGCTGCTAACTCATTTGAAGGTAATACTCACTAATGGATCTATCTTCTATGCTGGGAAGACGGTTAGACTAAATAAAACATGTGATAATAGGGATCTATAAAGTTGATGTTTTTGCATTGGCTCTCCAAATCTTATAGAAGATAGGATTAGGAGATAAAATATAATTTCTTTTCAGTTTTATTTGGCAGCATTGAGCATGGTAGAACATGTTCTTAACACTTGCAATATGACAGGATGGTTTAATTATTATAATCTCATATGTCATATTTGAGATTTGGGATAAACTCTGAATAGGGAAGATGTCCTAATTTGTGAAAAATGCTAAAATAATATCAAACTTCCATAAAATAAATCATTGACAGATTTTATAACATAAAATGTATAAATTTTCTGTATCTATAACATTATAAGCAAAATTAAGACAAATAAACTAGAAGATAATATATAAAAATTTAAAGATTCAGTTTCCTATTGTAGGAAGAGCTTTTTCAAGTTCTACCCCAAAAATACAGTAGAAAGAAAAATGGATTAAACAGGTGACTAGGCAAAATTAGAAATGTAAGTAAACATAGGAAGTTCAAATTTACTAGAAATTAAACATTTGTTAATTAACTTAGAGTTAGAAATAGTGTTACTTATTAAATGAAAAGATACAGTGGCATTATTATATCTTCCTTCTGGAATTAACTTATTTTGATATTTCTGGGAGGCGATGCAATTTTTATTATCAGTATAATATGGTAGTTATCTTTTGGTTCAACAATTCTATTTTTAGGAATCTATTCATTGTAAAAGATACAATCAATGATTTATGTAAAAGGCTAAAAGCAATTTTTAAGACTTTATTGTTTACAGTAGTTTTAGATTCACAACAAAATTCAAAGGAAGGTACAAAGATTTTCTGCATGTCCCTCACCCCCATAACCTCCCCCCATCATTGACATCCCCTACCTGAATGGTATATTTGTTATAACTGAACCTACACTGACACATCATAATCACTCAAAGTTCATGGTATACATTATTGTTCAGTCTTGGTTTTGTACATTCTTTGGGGTTGGATAAATGTATAATGACATGTATCCATCATTATAGTATCAAAGAGAATATTTTCACTGCTCTAAAAATCCTCTGTGCTGTGCCTATTCATCCCTCCCTCTACCTCAGGCAATCACTAATATTTTACTATCTCCATAGTTCTGCCTTTCCCAGATGTCATATAGAATCATACAGTATGTGCCTTCTCACACTGGCTTCTTTCACTTAGTAATATGGATTTACGTTTCCTACATGTGTTTGCATGGCTTGATAGCTCGTTCCTTTTAACCATTGAATAATAATTCATTATCTGACTATACCACAGTTTATCCATTTACCTACTAAAGGATATCTTGGTTGCTTCTATCCTGTTCTATTGTTCTATTTGTCTATTCTATGACCAACACCACACTTGATTTCTACAGCTTAGTAGTAAATCTTGAAGTCAGATAGTGTCTGTCTTCTGACTTTGTTGTTCTCTTTCTATATTGTGTTGGCTATTCTGGGTCTTTTGCTTCTCCATCAAAATTTTAGAATCATTTTTGTCAATATGCACAAAATAACTTGGTAGAATTATGATTAGGTTTGCATTGAATCTGTAGATCAGGTTGGGAAGAACTGACATCTCATCAGTGTTGAGTATTCCTGTCCATGAACATTGAATATCTCTCCATTTATTTAGTTCTTCTTTAATTTAGTTCATTGGAGCTTTGTAGTTTTTCTCATATAGATCTTTTACATATTTTATAAAATTTATACATACGTATTTCATTTTGTGGGTGTTAATGTAAAAGGCACTATGTTTTTAATTTCAAATTCCATGTTTTTAATTTCAAATTCCACACATGGAAGGAAGGATATATAGGAAGGAAATTGATTTTTATTTATTAACCTTGTATCCTGGAACCTTGCTATAATTGCTTATTAGTTCTAGGAGGGCTTTTTTTTTTATTGTTGTTTATTATTTTAGATTTTTACATAGACTGTCCTGGCATCTACAAACAAAGACAATTTTATATCTTTCTAATCTGTATGCCCTTTTATTTCCTTTACTTACCTTATTGCATTAGTAAGGACTTCCGCTATAATGTTGAAAAGGAGTGATGAGAGGCGATATTATTGCCTTGTACTTGATCTTAACTGGAAAGTATGTATCTACTAGATAAGATATTAAAAGTAATTCTTCATGGCATTATGGAAAACTGAAACTCTTAGTATCTAACAATAGATGAAATGGTTAGAAGTATAGTATATTCAGAAGAACTATTATTTAATCAACAAAAAATAAATTTCTAAAGAATAACATGAAATTATGTATATGATACTATAAGTGGGAAAAAGTTTTAAAAAAAGAACATCTCAAGTTAATGAACATACTGAAGACTTGAGGAAATTCACTAAAATATCAGTGATCCTTCCCTCCGTGTGGTAAGGCAGACTATGAGCAAATTTCTTGGCTGGCCCAAACATTATTCTGTCATCTTGTTTGTGTAACTATTAGACTGACTATATGTCAGACCACTGGAGATCTAGTTGTTTTGAAGGAGTTTATTAGTTCTTTGAACACAAAATTTAGTATATATTATGAGTCTGGTGCTATGCTAGATACTGAAACATGGAGCTTAGAATCTAATGAGGGCTTTAGGTAGGTCAATAGACATTTATGGTATAAGTATTATTGTATTAAGTGTTATGATAATAATGAGAATATGATGATGATAATGATGAAGATAGAAACCACATATATAGCTGTTTTATTTTCTATTGTGCAAAACAAATTACAGTTTGAGTGACTACAATCACCATTTTATTATTCTCATGGATTCTGTGGTTCAGAGATCAGACAGAATAAGGGGATGACTTTTCGCTTCCTCACAATGTCTGTAGCCTCAGCTGGGAATACTTGAAGGTTAGGGCTGAGTTGACTAGAGATTGGAATTATTTGGAGGCTCATGCTCATACACTAATATATCTGGGCCTGAGCTGGGATGACTGTATTTCTGACTGAAGTGCCTACACACTTCTTGAACTTGGGTTCTTCATTGGAATCATAGTTCCAGGGTGTTAGACTTACATGGTAATCAGGGCTCCATGCCCAAATTGACTGTTGTTCCAGTCAGCAAGGCAGAAGCTTAATTGGAAGTGTTCTGATATAACCTTGGAAGTTAGGCACATTCTTTTGGTTATAGGTGAGTCACAAGCCCACCCAGATTCAAGGGAAGGGAATATAGACCCTGCTGCTTGGTGAGGGGAGTGTTAAGGTCATGTTGTTGAAAATCAAAGGAGTTGGAGTTATTGTTTGAGACAACACTATGTGATAGACACTGTTGACTAAATGTTCAATTAACTTGTTTAATTCTCATGACAGTCCATGAGGTGAAAAGTAACATTATCCTCCTTTTTAAAGAAGAAACTAGAGTCAGAGAAATAAGTAACTTGCCTAAGGTTATATAGTAAGTGGCAAAGTTGGGCTTCAAACTTAGGCAGTCTGGCTTCAGGGTCCAATCATAGTCTAAGGTCCCATTGCCATGGGAATATGCGAGACCTCTACCTAACTCTGACTTGGGGCAGGAAAAAAGGAATAGGTCAAGAAAAACTTTCTGGGAGAAGTGATAGCTAAACTGTGTTTTGAAGAATTATTAACAAAGAATTTACACAATTCCGTATAACACACACACACACACACACACACACACATACATACACATACACACACACACACACACACACACTCCACTTAAAAATGGGCAGAAGACATGAACAGATATTTCTCCAAAGAAGACCTCCAGGTGGCCAACAGACACATGAAAAGATGCCCCATATCAGTCATCATCAGAGAAATGCAAGTCAAAACTACAATGAGATATCATTTCACAACTGTCAGAATGGCTAAAATCAGAAACATAAGAAACAACATGTGTTGGCAAGGATGTGGAGAAAAAGGAGCCCTTGTGCATTGTTGATGGGAATGCAAACTGGTGCAGCCACTGTGAAAAAACAGTATGGCAGTTCCTTAAAAAGTTAAAAATAGAACTACCCTATGATCCAGCAATTACCTACTAGGTATTTACCCCAAGAATACAAAAAACACTAATTCAAAGGCATACATACACCCCAATGTTTACTGCAGAATTATTTACAATAGCCAAATTATGGAAGCAGCCCAAGTGTCCATCAATAAATGAAAAGATAAAGAAGATGAGGTGTCTGTGTATGTGTGTGTATACACCCACACACACACGATGGAATACACACATACACATGATGGAATACTATTCAGCCATAAAAATGAATGAAATAATGTCATGTGCAATAACATGGATGGAGCCAGACAGCATAATACTAAAGGAAATAAGTTAGCCACCGAAAGACAAATACCATATGATTTTACTCAGATGTGGAATTTAGGAAACAAATGAGGAAAGGAAAAGAAAATAGAGACAAACCGAAGAACAGACTCATAAGTATTGAAAACAATCTGGTGGTTACCAGAGGGGAGGTGGGGGAGTGGGTGAAATAGGTGATGGGGATTAAGAGTACATTTATCAAAGGCAACTGGGTGGCTCAGTCTTTAAGCATCTGACTTTGGCTCAGGTCACCATCTCACAGTTCATGAGTTTGAGTCCCACATTGGGTGAGCTGGAGCCCACTTCAGGTGAATTCATGCTCGCTTTGGGTGAAAACATGAGCCCTGCTTCATGTGAGCCCCACTATCCCTCTCCCTTTCCCCTCTTCCACTCCCCCACCCTTCTGCACCTCCTGGGATTCTCTCTCTCTGCCCCTAGCTCACTTGGGCCCACTTTCTCTTTCTCTCTCTCCCCCTGTCTCTCAAAACACACACACACACACACACACACACACACACACACACACACACACTAAATAAATAAGCAAATAAATAAATAAGTAAATAAATATTTAAAAAAGAAAAAAAAGGAACACTTAGGGTGAACACTGAGTAATGTATAGAATTGTTGAATAATGATATGTACACCTGAAACTAATGTAATACTGTATATTAACTGTATGGAATTAAAATAAAAATGTTAATAAAAAATTTGAGATTTGAAGGATGAATAAAATGTACGTAGCTGGCTGTGAGATAGATGGCTGGAATGGGAAGAGAATACCCTATGAAGAGCAAATAGCCCCCAGGCAAGGGAGCATAGCATATTCAGATAACATCAAAGAGTTTCCCAGGACTGAAATTTAGAGCTGAAATGGTAAATTTCAAGTGATGAAGCTGGAGAAGTGGGCAGGGGTCAAATCATCAGGGCCTGGGAAATCCAATAATGTGCTAAAGAGTTTGATCACCATACTGAGGGATCTCTTAGTGATATGACTGAATTGATTGTTTTTCCCTCATAATTAGCCACATATTTATTTTGCATTTATTTTTTTATCATAGTAAAATACATAGAACATAAAATTTACCATTTTAATCACTTCTAAGTGTACAATTCAGTGGCATTAGGTATATTCACATTGTTATGTAACCATTACCGCCATCTATCTCTAAAACTTTTGTCATCTTGCAAAACTGAAACTGAACTCATTAAATAATAACTCCCCATACTTTCCTTCCCCTAGGCCCTGGCAATCACCTTTCTATTTTCTTTCTTTGTGAATTTGACTATTCTAGGTACATCATGTGAAGAGAAACATATATTATTTTTCCTTTTGTTATGTAGCATAGCATCTTCAAGGTCACCCATGTTACAGCATGTGTCAGAATTTCCTTCCTTTTTAAGGCTGAATAATATTCCATTGTGTGCATATACCACATTTTGTTTATCCTTTTATCCACTGATGGGTATATGGGTTGCTTTCACCTTTTGGCAGTGCATAATGCTGCTATGAACATGAATGTAAAATATCTCTTTGAGGCCTCTTTTAAAATTATTTTTTTTAATATTTTTTTAATGTTTATTTATTTTTGAGACAGAGAGAGACATAGCATGAGTGGGGTGGGGTGGAGAGAGAGGGAGACGCAGAATGTGAAGTGGGCTCCAGGCTCCAAGCTGTCAGCACAGAGCCTGACATGGAGCTCGAACTCACAGACTGTGAGATCATGACCTGAGCTGAAGTCAGACGCTTAACCAACTGAGCCACCCAGGTGCCCCTAAAATTCTTTTATATATACACATAGAATTTGAATTACTAGATCATATGGTAATTTTATTTTTGATTTCTTGAGGAACCACCATACTCTTTTCCAAAGCAGTTGTACTATTTTACAATTTGGCCAATAGTGCACAGGGGTTCTAATTTTTTTTTATCCTCACCAACACTTGTTATTTTCTTTATTTTACTTTACTTTTAAATAATATATATCCAAATGGCTGTGAAGTGGTATCTCACTGGGGTTTTGTTTTGCATTTTCCTAATTATTAGCAATATTAAGCATCTTTGTACAAGTTTATTGGTTACTTGTCTGCCTTCTTTGGAGCATTGTCCATCAATTAACTCTTTGAATTAGTCCTCTGGGAATGAGTAGAAGCGTGGGAGTAAAGCAAGAATGGAGGCAGGGAAACCAGGTAGGAAGTTGTACTAACCCAGCCTTGAGATGATAAGACTTCAGTAATATAACCAATGTACTGGTATGAGGGTGGTGGTTATGGTGAGACCAGGGAGTAGAATTGAAAGGATTTAGTGACTAAACCCTGGATTAAAGATAAAATAGAACAGAAGATAAGGATTCTCCAGGTTGAATGAATGATGGCACCAAGGCTGGTGTTCAACCTGTATGTACCAATATAGCTGCTCTGGTTATTAAAATATTGAAATACTTTTATGACAGCTTTCTCAAAATCCCTGAGTGCCCCTTCAGTGCTCTTTCCATCCATTACTCCAACTTTACCCTGGAACTTAACTTTCAAACTACTAGTTGGCCTCACAGTTTCCTAATTAAGAATTAATGCTGAGAACAATTGGGGAGGGGTAGTGCTCTAGGACTACTGCTCCAGCTCAGTGGCCAGTTTCCATTCTGATTGGTCAGGTCCCCTGATTAAGTCTTTTGCATGTTACCCCTGGGTAGCAGTGCCATTCACTGACTTGTGTATGGGTGTGGACAAAATGTTCAGAAGATGTGGGAGGAGTTCACTAGAGGTGATGAGTTCTCTTTTAGAGCTTGCTTGTGTATTCAAGTGGAGATAGTATTCTTGGCTGTAGAAAAAGAGATTTAAGAATTTTCAACTTATGATGGTCCTAAAAATCCAAGAAGTTACCATCCAAAGGAAACACTGTCTCCCTGCAGTGACTCCATTCTTTGATAAAATTATCCACAATTTGGCAACTATTAAGAGGAATAAAACTCCTAATCAGTACTCTGTAAAGGTCATCTGTGCTGGAGATGCACATTGGCAGAATGTCGCAACATTCCCAGAGTTTTAGGAAACCAGAGATGTGGCAAGAAACATTCTTTCTCTACAGTAAGTTAAAGATTATTCTAAAGAAGGTAATTGGTTCATTTGCTTCTGGAGCACCATTAGCTGCAGATGAAGAGACTGGGTTCACTATGATCATTTGGCACCCTTTCCATGATGAGCCTCCTACAACTGTACTAGAAGGTGATGAGGCTTTAATTTTTTTTCATGGAAGACCAGAATGGATGTCAGTGCTGCTGCCTGAAGGATGAGTAAGGATATCCTAATCCTGATAGCATTTTCGCCATTGGTGGCTTATGTGTAATAGAGACCAAACTGTAATTTTCTGATCTGCCAAGATCCATTACGTCCTGTAAATATAGTTTGTGCTTGACAGAATCCACACTTAGGGTGGAAAGCCATGCAAATTAAACTAAGGCTTAGGCTAATTTTTGGTTGTGAAAATTATTCTCCCTTGGTGACCTTATTCAGAATAGAATAAAACAACCAGAAAGCTATTCGTGCAGCCCAGTCTTCTTCCTTTAATGAAGATAATAAAAGCCTTTGGATTGGCCCAGTTCCTGATTCTCATCACTCATGTCTTTCATGGAGCCCGATCATTTATGCCCATAAGTTTTTCATGTTAATAGATTGGAGGTCAGGTAATAAAATACTTTCTTTTGGTCTACTTTGAGATCTATGCAAATCTTATCTCTGAGGATTTATAGAGACTCTCCCACCACAGAGTCTTGGTACTTTGGCACAAATAATATTTTAACAATTCTCTACTCTCCGGGTTATTAAAGTTTAGTGTTAGCTCAGAATGGTGTCACATTGTTCATAGTCTGAGTAGTTGTATTGACAGAGCTAAAAATGGAGTAAGGTCAAACTCTAGTAATATTGATGATAAGTTAGAAACAGTCTCATCTGTTTAGTACATTTAACTGTACTTTCTGGTGATGACTTGTATAAATATATCTAGTTTATATAACTTGGTTTCCAATATTATTTTGTTAATCCCATCTTCATTTGCAGTGGAAAAGAAAAGGTAACATCAATTACTCCACTTGGGGGTTGGGGAATTGGAAGGCTGATTTAGTCAAGGTAACAAACTTGTCCCAGATGATGGCTCTCAAGTTTTGTGAAATATAAACTCACACAGGCCATACCCTCCTCAAGGTTGCCATTTATAGCCTAACACAGCCAGAATTAATAAGGTGTCACTAAATGTGATGTAACAGCAAAGAAGTAATCATTGTATTTTCATTTGGAAAGACATTCTCAGAAACAGAACTTTGAGAAATGGCATTTAGAGATATAGACATCAGAAGAGGAAGCTGTAGGCCATTGGGAGATTCCAACCGATTTCGTGAAAACCTTTGCTTTTCGAGGAGAGGAGGAAGTTAGGTGAACTGAACAGAAGAACCAGGATATCTTATATCAATCACATCTTTCTGCAAACAGTAAGATTCTCCAGTTTTTCACTGACAGTTGTATTAGGTCAACTAGTAAGTAAAAAAAAAAAAATTCTCGAGGATGAAAATTGACCTTATGAAGATTCTTCATAGGCATCATATTGGAAAAGAATGTATTTCCTGCCTGAGAATAAAGAATCTTGCTTTAGTTTCTTCACATTGAGGTTAGACACTGTGGTAAGTTATGGAGCTGACTCCATGAAAACAGCTGGCCTTTTGACCAAGCATGATGGTGGTGGGGGAGGAGGGTAGGCTTGTGTGACTCTTCCCAACAAAATAAAAGGAGGCTCACGACTGCCACCACCACCAGCACTACTTCCGTTACTCCTCCTCCTCCTCTGCTACTGCTATTATTCATTTTAGTAAGGAAAGTTATCACTGCCAACCTTAACCTGCTTTATTTTTGTATTTTACTAATTAGATGGGTGAGGGTATGCCCGGGCATGAATTAATCACTGAAAAGTCATAAAGACCTAATCTCCCCAAGAGACTTCTGCCATTGTCATTTCCCTCAACATGTTGGTCATTGCCCACACAGCATACAAAATAAAATTCGAATCAAACGATGAAAGAGATGGGATTCATCTCTTTTATGCCTTCATTTGGGCTTAATTCCCAGAACTAGAACAAACTTAAGAAGAGAGGTGAGCTTTTGATTTCCAAATATGCTTCTTCTAAACTCTCTACTTAGAGCTAGCCCATCCCCCTGACCTTGAAAAGGTGAATAGATCCACATCACTGAGATTAAATAGGGCACTGCAGAGGAGTAACTCCAGGAGGAGCAAGTAAGTGTAATCTCCTCTGGTGTGAAGTGTGACCAACCTGAATGAATCAAACCATATTTCTACTCCATGATTAGATCCAAATTTACAGAGCTTCTGTGCAATTATGCCACCCCACTGTATCCTTGGCTGGCTCTCATAATTGCCTCATTATTGCTGCTTTTTTATATAATATGCATCTTTGGATTCACAGCCCAACTATCTCAGCTGGAACTTCCCCTGCAGTTGTTTTTGTTTTGTTTTGTTTTGTTTTATTAGCAGACAAAGGTAGTCATTTTCCCTCTGCCCATTCAACATGGGTGATCAGGATAGGATTGAAATACAGACTTGGCTCATCAGAGGGCAACTTTGGTTTCACTTATATGCCACAAATGTCATCACCTCGTAACAATGACAATAGTCACTGATGAGTACATTTAAATTTATTCCTGGAAGTGTATTGCCTCCATACCATATGAATTAGAGGCATTTATGGCTTTTTGTTTATATGTTCTTTTGCTTGCCTTTTCTCTGGTGTGTGTTCAGATATCAGATTCCTTTATTATTTTCCCTCAATCTAGGACTTACCTTAGATTATTCTAGCTCGATTGTCAAATTATTTGAAAACTCTTTGTAGCTCTCAAGCCAGTATGGTGCCTGGCAGTCAATAATTATTTATCACATGAATGAGTGAGTATTTTCCAACACTTAGAGGCAATCAGAAAATAATCATATTCCTAAAACAATGTGAAAATAGAATTGGTGGAAATAAAATACAAACCACATAACTGTGAGAGCATCATACAAGAGTAGCATTTTATTTTTATTTTTGGAGGGGCTGCCTGATATAAAAAATACCTTGTGAAAAGAGAGAATTGGAACCCCATTAGTAGATTGGGTTTGATGAATCAGTTGAAAATCTTAGTATCCTATCACAGGCTGACTTTTGCCCCTGGAACTCAATGGGCATTTCTGATTGAAGACAATGGCTAGAAGTGGTCAAGTTTGAAGGGCTTGAGAAAGAGAGCATTCTATGCATACTCCTTGTGACTTGATTAACACACCCTCCTGTAAGTAACCTTTTTCCAAATGAATTGATGGTTAGACTCTTGTTGAGGAACCACTGGAGAGCAATATGGCTGTAGGTATACAACACACTAGCATTGCTAAATACATAGTTGTTGAGTATTTTTTACTCAATCTTTTCAGGAAAATGTAATTCCAACTTGTCTTGCTTTGAAGATTTAACAAAGGAAAGGAAACAGCCTTGGTTTCATTTCCTAGATGATTAAAACAAACCCAGAATTACTGCAGGGTGGAGAAGAGGTGAGGGGCAGAAGTCAGGACATCATTATTCTTTGTCTCTTCTTGGCCCTGAGGGAAATATTGGCACCCAGATATTCAACAGTAGGAAGACATTTGGAAAGCATCCTAGTCAAAGGATCTGGAGTATTCATAAATGAGAGGGAGAGACCATATGGTGGGGGGAAGAAAGTGACGATGCATTATTTTTGCTGTAGCTGTTCAAATTTGCTTTTATCCCATAGAGTGGGGAGCCCCATCCTGCCCTTTTCTATTCCCCCGCTGAACCTTCCAGAATGTCAGCTGAAATACCTTGCTCTTTTCTAAACACTTCTGAACCAGCAAGATGTCAGTGACCTGGAGGGGATTCAGGTGAAGGCCAGAAAATGATAAAAGAACTGGGAATGCTGGTGATCCAGTGGGGGTTTCCTCTCTGCACCTCCAGAACTGACTTACAAGAAGACAGTCAAATAGCTAGATATGTGTTGTTTGGCCCAAGGCAGATAAGAAGGTGTGGGCTAACTTGTCTCCAGTTGAATTGCCAACAGCCAATAAATTATTGTGTCTTTTCCCCTCCAAATGGACTGTCAGTATATATTTTTAAAAAGTTTTATTGAAAATAGCTGCCTCAAATTTGTTTGCCCTCCTTTTCCAGATTGTCTGAGTAATTGCAGACTCTTGCTGCTGCAGGCCCCATAGGCTTTAAAGCACCCTGCACTGCTCCACACAAGCTCCACACTGCTTCACCCAGTGAAATTGCCTGTGGAGACAGAGACAGAGACAGGCCTCCCCCTTTCCCCTAACTTGTCTTGAGATCCAAAGAAAGAGGTTGAGACCTTTTTCACTGGAGACATGTCACCTCCCATGTGTATTTCTGGCTCCCCTTTTGGGTATATGAGCAAAACCATTTATTCAACCATGCATCAGAGAACAGATGGGAAATCTGCCTTTTGTATTAGTCACCAGAAAGTGACCCTGGCGGCAGTGGAGGGAATTGGTCAGGCTGTTGCAGTCAACTAGACCAGAGCAGAGAAGGAGACTGCTTTGCTCAGTCATCACACAGTCTCAGGCAGCTCCCTAAGAGACCTTGAGCCGACAAGGCCCTGTTTTTATTGGCCACCCCTCTATTAGGCTGAGATCCTTCATGCTGAGCTTCAGAGCCAGCGAGGGTTGTTGCTGTGTGTCAGGATGAGGAAGGGGGGCACAGGGGCAGGCCAGCAACATTCAGGGGCTTTAGTACCTTGCCCTTGACACTCTGTATCCATGTTTAATTAATTTCCTAACTTTGTATGGGGGAAAAGATGAAATAAATAAGGCCAACTGACCACTCCATAATTTGTTTCTGAAGTTTGGCTGGACATAAAAGTCTACCTTCCCAAGCCACACAACATAATTTATTTATGATTCCCTCTCGGCATTAGGTCCAGGCTAACCTTGAGTTTAGAGGCTGTGCCTTTACTTCCTGGTGCTGGTGGTCACAGTGTGTCCTTTCTTGGCAGTGGCTGTGAGCCCAGCAAAACAGACCTCTCTGAAGGGGAGTGGATTAATCATTCTGAAAGCATGCTTGCCCCCAACAGTTCCCCTGCTGGATGTCTGAGAACCAGAGAGAAGAGACTGTTGTAGGCTACAAGGGGCAGAGGGAGATGTCCTGAAGGCACAAAAAGAAGGGAAAGGAAGAAAAAAAAGAATGAGGCTTGTAAATGTACATGCTGGAGTTTTCACTAAACCAAAAAGTATTACTATATATATATATATCTCGCCACTTCTATAGTAGAAACTGTGATGAGTCCAACCTTTTTATTACAATCAGGTTTTCTCTAAATATATTATGCCCTGCAGGTCAAAATGATTTACTTCTCTATTTTGGGACATCTGAGTTCTATTCTACTGTTGCCAGTATGTTTTCAGCTGTGCCAAAACTGAGCAGGTCTGCGGTTCTTTTGTAACATCAAAACGGAGACATTTATCATTGAGATTTATCATGGGACAGCCTGCCAGATGGTTTGGGTATTTTAAAGGTGAACTGTTTGGGCCTTGATTAGCTCATGTGGACTTCTAGCTAAAGACAACTCTATCAGCTGCTCCGTGGAAAGACACTGGCTTCCCCTCCACCAGACCCCCTCCCTCTGTTCTAGTAATGCAGAAAATATTAATGTAATGGCAGATGTGGCGTAGATTGTCATTTCAGGAAGAAAACCAAGCCATAACCAATTCCACTGATTGCATTCTAATTATAATGTGACCTCCTGTTGCTTTGCATAGAGGCAGTATTCATTTCAGTACACCACTGTAAAACTTGCCGAGTCAACGACCCTCAAAGGGGCAATTGTAAGATTTAAGCTTGGATTTTTTTGCTCATACCAAAGACCTTTATTCTGCCAAGCCTCTGCTGATTGGGCCAGAAAGAATGCATTTGATTATATAGACTCAACTTATTGGGAACAGAGCCTTTGTGCTTTGAAATGCTTTTCATTCAATTACATTCAGACATTCAATCAACATGATTATGATATGGATTGGCAATGGGAGTGCCTTGGGTTTTTGGTCTGACTTGAAAGTTTGCTCAGCTCCGCACTAGATAACTGCACCTGGGAAGCCAGCTGAGATTCCTTAACCTTAAACTTGAGTTTCCCATACGGGGAAGGTTTCTCTGGGGGAGGCCTGGGTTTTCTTATTCCCATCGGAGTCAGTATTCCAAGATCATTTCTTACTTGAAGATTTTGGGTCATCAGGACCTCTAAATTTAATCAATCTCTGAGAGCCAAGGAGTATGTGTATACATTTGTGCTTGTTTAAATGTAGTAAATTTTTGATTTTTGCACCTGAAAAGCTAGGAGAATCCATCTCTAACTCAGATTCTAAGTCAAGAATTTGATCTCATGGATGGAATCGAGCACTGGGTGAGGATTTGGGAAGCTCTATGTGACTTAGGGAATGTTGCTTTCTCATCAGCAGAATTAATTATAATAATAAGTGGCCCTGATGTTCAATTCAAAATATAGGTGATTTGAAAATACTAAGAAGCAATATAAATTCTTCTTCTTATTATTATTGACAAGTCACTGTTTATATGTGTGTCTTGGGAACGTTTGCCTGCAGCTAGACCTCTATCTCTAGAAAAGTCCTGACACGACCAGTGTTCCAACCAGTTGGTTCTTGGCAGACTTCACAAACATCATCAAGCTTTTGCTTTGACTTGCAGGTTGTCTTCCCACCCTTCCAGATTCCATCCCGGAAATGAGGCTGGACTTCCTGTAAGAGGAGCAGTACTGCAAGGACTTCCTCATTCCAAGTTGATAAAATAGCTTGAAATAGCTCCATTCTCTTTATCCAGTTGAGTGTTATCAGCTGCTGTCTGTGCACAGGTGACTCTCACATGTAGATTTTCAGCCTTGATAGCTTTCCTGAAATTTACCATTTCCAAATACATGGTCACCTTGGATGATAGTATCCTAGAATATCAAGGGCAATATGTTCTCTTTTCCCCACTGAGACAGCAGCAACTTGCCTCTTCTCCCCTGTTCTCTCTTTCTCTTAACTACTCCTCTAATTCCAGTCCCTTGAGTTCAGAACCCTTGAGATCTTTTATGTCCCCCCTGTCTCTTAGCACCCACATAGAACTCATTGGCACATCCCATATGCTGTTAATTCTACCACCATACCCATTTCTCACCATACCCATTGCTCCTTTTTATTTGAGTCTAATTTATTTTCCTCCTAGTCTTAGCCTTTTTGATGGTTTCTTTACCTTTGGTCTCCCCACCAATCCCTTCTGCCCTATGCCAGTATGGCATGCAACTTCTAAGATGGCACTCATGATACCTATTTCCCAGTATTCACACCCTTGTGAAATCCTCTCCCCTTGTGTCTGGACAGGACCTGTGGCTTATTTCTAACAAGTAGATAATGGAAAAGTTGATAGGATGTCACTTCCATGACTTGGCTGCATGAGATCATGATTTCTACCTTCCCAGAGATTCTCTTCTTGCCTGCCTTGATGAGGCAAGATGCCACATGGCAAGCAACTAAGGGTGATCTCTGCCCCACAATGAGAAACTGGGCCCTCCATTCACAAGGAACTAAATCCTGCCAACAACCATGTGAGTTCAGAAGTTTCCCTTGTTGAGCCTCACATGAAACCCCAGCCCTGGCCAATAACTTGATAGCAGCTCTGTGAGTTACCTGAAGCAGAGAAGAGAACCCTGTAAAACTATACCCAGATTCTTGATCCACATAAACTATGATACAGTAAATATTTGTTACACAGTAATAACTAATATGCTAGCATGGTCAGATTACTACCTGACAATGTCAATTATTTGCTCCAAACTACTACCTGTCTTCAAGATTCTCTGAATTTTTTTTGGAGTGGGGTGGAGGCGGGGGCTTCCTGGGTGGCTCAGTTGTTTTAAGTGTCCAACTCTTGGTTTTGGCTCGGTCATGATCTCATAGTTTATGGGTTTGAACCCCTCATTGGGCTCCATGCTGGCAGCATGGAGCCTTCTTGGGATTCTCTCTCTTCCTCTCTCTCTCTCTCTGCCCCTCCTCTGCTCACTCTCAGTCCCTCTCTCTCATAAAATAAAGCAAAATAAGCAAAATAAATAAAATAAAATAAAATACTCTCTGTATTTGGTTTTGAGTCACCTACCCAAGCTGGTTTCTGGCTGTCCCTCCTAAGCACCATCAACTTTGTACTGTACATCCTTCTGACTTTCCTCCCTTTACCCTTTGCTGACATTGTTGCCATTTCCAAGGTTCTCTTTATGACTAAATCCTATATTTTTTAAAGGGACCCACTTAAATGCCACCTCGTTCATAAAAGCTTTTGTGATCCTTGCAACTATATAGATCTCTGAGCTGCCATGTTCTGTACGTTAGGTCCCTTTTCATTTTTTGCCTCTACAGGTGTTGAGGGCTTTGTCTTAGACTACTAGTAGATTGCAGATTTTATGAAGAAGGAGACTGCTCCTGATTCATCTTTGCATGTCCTCAGAGCTCCCAATATAATACGTTATGAATGGTATGTTCTCAAGGGAGAATTATTCATTCATGAAAAGCAAGGTGGTTTGCCCACAACATAGGCAAAGTAGAAGTAGTTTGTGAAATTATTAGTTTATTTACTTGCCTACCGTTTCATTCCCTGCCACATTCCGGGCATTGTCCTAGGGACTGGGGACAAGACTGAACTCAGGGCTGCTGTGATTAGAAGGGGGTCCTGTGCTGGGGGCTAATGTTCTGTGGTTGTCATTTTGAGACTCTTAATAATTTTACATTGGATCTGTATTTTGTGGGTGAAATCTAGTAGGTCTGTGGAGTACATGCTGGAGGCTCAAAAAATCTTTTTATGTCTCCCCACTTCCCTGAAACCAATTCTCAACCATCCTTTCTCCTTATCCTCTGACCCCAGCAGAGGTCTGGGCACAAACACAGGGACAGGCAAGGCTGCATGCCAAGTTACAGGGTTAGGGCTCTGGGCACCTGTGAGGGGCTGTACTTATCCCATAGTTGGAAGATGATATTAAATGGCAAATAAAAGACCGTGACTGATTGAGAGAGAGAGACCACAGCTTTTTTCTAGGTTGTTGAACAAAGGGCCCACATTTTTATTTGTACTGGACCTTGCAAATTATGTGGCTTGCCCTCCTTGGGAGTTTAGTGAATAACAGGTGGACAGGGGTCCATTGCCAGTAGGGGGTGACAACAAACAATGGGCAATAAAAAGATGCCTTCAGAGTATCATTGGTACTATGACAAGAATAAAATAAGGTGACATGCTGGTAAGTACCTGAGTGTGGTGTGGGAGCATATTTTACCTTAAAGGAGACAATTAGGAAGTCTTCTCTGAAAAGGTGGCTTTGATCTGACATCTGAAAAGGGTAGGCCACATGAGGACTATGGGGCAGTTTCCAAGCAGAGGAAGGTATTAGGTCAAAATCGTTGGGACTGGAGGAAGTTGGAATGGTCAAAGGCTCAGCACAAAAGCCAATGCAGGAGGAGCCTAATAACCACAGGGGCAGGGAGACTTGGGGTGAGTTTACAAAGGTTCGACACCGCCAGACCCTTCAGTGCCTTGCTGGCCACGGTGAGAGGACAGGTTGCTTCTGAGCCTGCAAAGGTCTGAGGTTTACAGGTAGTCAGCTATCCCTGCAGTTTTACCTCAGTTTAATTCCTTCCTTTGTATCAATATAGTTACTTCACATTCTTTAAAATGGAGGTATTTTGCACTAAGATATGTAACTTAGAAAGGATGTAAATAATCATGTGTGGGCCAAGGAATTTGGAGTTCCTAGAGAAACTTTGCAAATGGGACTTTTCAGTTTTCCTTCCCCACAGGTCTTCAAGGGCTATCAAATTTGTTCCCAAGGCCACAAACTCGTGGCCCCAAATCTGGGACCAGAAACTCTTTATTTGCTCCACATGTTCTTAATCAACTTGAGTGCACCTCAAAGGATTCTGTGGTCCTGAGATAGCTCTGTCCTCATTTGTCCTGTTCTGTCCTTCTTGTTCCTCTTCCCTTCATGCCTGAACCCATTTGTTCTGTACTGGTTTCATTACAAACAATACCCTGTAGTATAGTGCAGACCTAAAAGTGCTGACACGTAGCTGGAACACTGTGCCAAATATGCAGAAGAATCAGAGTCCCTGAGATATTTCCTCCCCATCCTCTGTGCCAGCCTCTTATCTCCATTGATTTGGGAAATCAGAGGTGGGGAAAGGCAGGTAAAAGAGCCAAGAGGGGCATGAGTGGTAGTTCCTGTGACTTGCGCCCACCTGTGTGCTGTCCCCATCGTGTGGGCTGCACATAAATGACAATCCAGGAGGCCCTGTAGGGCCAGTAGCCCATCCCTTGCTCTCTGCTTAAAGGTTGTTTCTTTAAAGATTCAGAGCTTTGACTGAGAAGGAAATTAAGTAATTTTGTTATTTTTTCCTAATAATGCTAAAATATTAATCTTCAAAGATAAGTACTGCTCAGTACATAATGAGTTAGAGTTGTTGATAATTATAATTTTGAAGAGTTGGAGCTTGCTGTCAGCCAAGTAATTAAAGGGGTGGGTCCTGGGTTCTATTTTGTTCCAATGTAAGTGCTTCTGGTAAGAACTCTTCTATGTGTGTCAAAAAATGCCTTTGTTCTAGGCCTGTGCTGCAGTGAAAGGGTTAATAAATCAAGTGAAGTAGCCCAGTGGCTTATGAAGAGTTCTCTTGTCCTCATTTTGCCCTGCCTTCAGAGTTTTCCTTAAGATATTCCCATTGTTTTGGAAAAGCTAGACATCCTGATGCAACCCCAGTCTGCACTGAGAGACTAGGCCAGGGGATTTGAGTCACTCTGAGCCCACAGAAAAGGCCCCCACTTCTGCAACTGCCTCCTCACCCATTGCCCCTCAGCCACCATTTTTTTAAAAACTTCTTGCATATACTAGCACCAGACTGAAAAAAAAAATGAACAAAAAGAAAAGAGGAGGAGAAATGGAAAACTAATGATTCAAGAAATCACATAGCACGAGATAATTCTATTTGAAATCACAGCAGTGGCGCCCAGAGGCGGACGCTCCCCAAATTACTAGTGAAAACCCTTGATGGATCCAGTTGTAAGAAAGCCCAGGGCACATTTTTATTATTATTATGAGTGCCTCACATTCCCGAAAGAAGCATTTAGCAGCTATTTTTAAATGTCTGTATGTGAGCAGACTAAAAAGAAAATAAAAGATCCCTAAAAATCTCCGATCCTAATGTGCTTATTTGATTGCTGGCTTTTACTTAGAATAAAGGGCAAGTTTTCACGATGGCATTTGAGGCCCTCTGAGCCTTCTCCAACTTCAATCTCCCCTTTCCTTTAGCACGCTCTGCTGTGGCCACAGGGGGCCTCCTTGCTGTACAAGAGTAGCCGGGAACACACTCCCTGCTCTGCTAGTGTACTTGGCTCCATTCTGGGATTATGTCCCTCCTTGGATATCTGAGTGGCTTATTCCCTCCCTTCCATCAGCTGTTTCCTGCCATCTCCTTCTCATAGAGACTTTCCCCTGCCATTCCATATGAAACCAAAACTTCTTTACTTTGCACATGGTAAAAAGGAACTTTGTAGGTGTGATTAAATTAAGTGTCTTGAGATAGGGAGATTATTCTGGATTATCCTTGTGGGCCCATTGTGGTCACAAAGGTCCTTACAAAAGGGAGGCAGCAGGATCCCAAACAGCATCACAGAGGGTTGAATGACATGCTCTGAAGATAGAGGGGAGAGGCTGTAAGCCAAGAAATGCAGGCAACTTCTAGAAGCTGGAAAAGACAAGCAGCGATTCTCCCTTAGTCCCACCAGAAGTAACCTGCCATGCTGGCACCCTGAATTAATCCAGTGAGAGCCATTTTGTACTTCGGACTTTTAGAGCTGAAGGTAATAAATCTGTGTTGCCTTAACTTTCTGAGTTTGTGTTAATTTGTTACAGCAGCAAACAGGAAATAGGTCTAGACCCATAGGACCTCAAACAGTATGACAAGCTTCAACTCTTGGTGCCTACAACTCTTCTAGTATCTTTTTTTTCAGTTTTCTTAAGGCTCAAAGGGAGGAGAAATCCTCTAGTATAAGCACAATGGTCTCCTTGGTAGTTGAGGCCACTTTTGTCACTTAGGGGAAAAAAGTTGTATTGTGGGGTGGTGTGGTGCCCAGGTATGTTTCAAGATAGTTTCCCTTGAGGCTGAAGGAGCTGATGAGTAGCTGTACCCTTTTGCCAGGAACAGCGGGATGCTGCTCTTACATCCCTTTCAAAACATGGACTTGTCATCATATGAAGCCAAGTGGAATATTCTCTTCCAGTTTAAGGATGTTATTGGCTGGTAACTTTTGAACACAATGTTTTTTTAAATATTTTTTTCAACGTTTATTATTTTTGGGACAGAGAGAGACATGAGCATGAACGGGGGAGGGGCAGAGAGAGAGGAGACACAGAATCGGAAACAGGCTCCAGGCTCTGAGCATCAGCCAGAGCCCGACGCGGGGCTCGAAATCACGGACCGCGTAGATCGTGACCTGAGCTGAAGTCGGACGCTTAACGACTGCGCCACCCAGGCGCCCCTGAACACAATGTTTTTAATGGTCATTCAAAAGACGTAACTTTGAAAGTCAGAGCTCACAGCTGATGGGAAGGGTTTATAATTGTACCTGGTAAGAAATGGATCCAAACAGTGCTGGAAAGCAGGAGAGGAAGGTCACACAGTGGCTTGTTCCTATTCATTCACTCATTCATTCATTCAGTCCAATTTTAATTTGAGGGAATTAAAACATTAAAAGAATTATCCAAATAGTCTCTCCCAGCTCCTTGTGTTCTCTCTTCCCTTTCCCATCTCTAACTTTTCTTTTTCTGTCTCTCACTTTCCCTGACCCTCCGCCTCCTGAAGTGCCTTGTATTTGCAGGACATAACTTGAATTCTTCCAGCTTCTATTTGCCAATGATTGATAACTTGTAGGCAATCAGAAAATCCAAAAAAAAAAAAAACCTCTCTACCCCAAGTGACTTTTCTTTGACCAAATAAGAGAAACAACAGGAAGAGTTGGTGACCTATTTACATCTACGTATGTTACATATTTAAAAACTAGAGAAGTGCTGAGCAGATAGGTCTGGGAAATATGGATGCCATTCTGGAAAGGGCACTGTGCATAGTTCACACATCCTGCAGTATTAACTTGGCATGTGGGAAGGGAACATACTGGTGTTTACATTGTGATGCTCTCTTTTACTGCTTGTTCTGTGATGGGAAGGGGGTGAAGGTTTAAGCGGCATCTTCACTGGATCCCACCATGACCTTCAAACACTTAACATATCAAAGGACAGAGGTGTGAATATTGTAAAAGCAATTTTGGTTAACTTTTCTGTTTCTTTCTATTTTAAGTACCTGGCATAGACATGTTGGGATGGGGACTCATTTAATTTTTATTGAAAAATGAGAATGAGGTAATAGCCAGTTAGAGATATTGTGGAACATCTTATGTTCTAAAGAGTAATGTTCCAGCCTCTTATGGTCTTTGGTACATAGGTTTGTTTTACCCTTTGAAATGTTAAAGGTGGATAGCAGTGGTTCTTCTCATCTTGCTATGTTTCTGTGGTTGTCTTGGGAGTGGAGAAATCCATTACATCTCTTTTCCATTGATCCAGGTTGATCCGGGTTGGATTGTCAGGTAGCCTTTCAACCATCATGACCCTAAGTTTGTCGCTTCTAAAAGAGGATACATACTTGGTTCAGGAGGGGTTTCCCTGGGGCAGATTTGTGAGCCAAAAATGTGAAACCATTATTATGGGGTCTGTTAGAACATGCTCAAGAGTCCCTGGTGATTCTTTGATTTTTACCTACTTTTAGGTACAAAATCTTTAAAGTTTAAAAAGCTCTGGAAGCTTAAGGAACTTTTTAAGATTTCAGTATAGTAGAGCTCAAACACTTAGTCATTCCTCCCTCTTCACCATCTACCCATCCATGAATACTTTGACCCTTCTTTCACCCCACAACAGTTACTTAGGCTGTAAATAAGACTCAATCCATGCCTCAAAAAATCTCATATGCTAATTGAAGGACCAGAATGCATGGCTGTAGAGCAGGGTACTACTGTAGACATGTGGCAGGTGGAGGATATATGGAAGAGAGAGTGTGCAGCTTGGCCTGGGCTCTACCATGGAGTATGGAGGAGGGCAGGAAAAGATCCTTGGAGTTGCTGGTGCGTCCTAGCAAAGAGTAGTTACTTGCCATGTGCTAAGGTGTGGTAAGACTCAGTGTTATCCTCATTCTGTTTGCTCTTAAACTTATAATCACTGTTTCTCCATTTATTCTCTCATTCTGTCAACATTTTAGAGCTAACATGCTCAGAGGATTTGGATGCACACCCTCTACACACAAAGGAGCTTGACAGAATAATGTGTGAATGAATGTGCTAGAAGTTTTTGGATCTAGGGTTTATCCCACACAAGAATAACTCATAAGTATTCCTTAACCTGGAGATTTAGTTAAATATAACCAACCTTATCGCATTGTCTTATGTAACTGACAACAGTACTGTACTAGATTTTATTACTATTCTCATTTTTGTGGTTGGCTAAAACAAGACAGCTTAAGAGCTATACACAAGATCCCACAGGTAGAAGGTGACCAAGTAATAGTGAAAAACCATCTGTCTATCTTATATCCTGGGTTGTTTCTATAGCCTCACTCTGGCTTGCTTATAAATAGCTGAACTCAACAAATGACTTCATAATTGCCTAGAGGCAGGCTTTCCAATGAATGGCACTCACATGATATCCTGCAAGGAGATCTATATTTGTTTTGAATTAAAATATGATAGAGCATCCCTATTAAGAAAGACCAATCTATTAAATATAGAATTTATACAATCAGAGCTGAACTGTAGATAGAAATTGTTTCATCACCTTCTACAACATTACAGATGATCAGGAACAAAGTTTCAAAATCATAGCAAGTATGCAGATTTCCTTCCTCCTACCGTGTTATCTCAACTAAACATGATTTTCAAAAATTTTTATTTTATTTATTGGGATAAGAACATTTAGCATGATGCAGTGCCTGATTGGCTCAGTGACTAGAGCACGTGACTCTTGATCTCAAGGTCATGAGTTCAAGCCCACTTTGGGTATAGAGCTACTTGAGAAAAAAAAAGAACATTTAGCAGATCAGCCCACTAATAAATTTTAAGTGTGCAATCATTATTAACTACAGGCACAATGTTGTGCAGCAGATCTCTAGAACTTATTCAACCTACTTAACTGAAACTTAATAACCATTGATTAGCAACTCCCCTTTGCTTTTTTATTTTGCCCAGCACCTGTAAAGATTATAATCCCAAGAGAGCAGAATGCAGAGAAGCTGGGTTTGAGGAGAGTCTGGCTTGAGAAGGGTTTGGAGCATAGGAATGCAATTTTTCTTTCTGTGGTCAATGTGGGGATAAGAACATCGTGCAGAACCACTGCAATGTCTTCAATCAGTGGTTAACAGTTACACACCGTGACACCATTGGATACTAGCTGCATTGGGTGGACACTTGGTAGAACTAAGGACAGGACCTTTAAATGGTAACCCAATTGTTTTAAAACACTTGCCTTTGGCCAGTTCTGCTTTCAAGTCATAATTCTGACCATGATGAAGTTTATTTAAAGGTGTAGTTCTCACTGATTGTGATCCAGACATCTGAAAGGAAATGTTCTATGGATGTGGTACTAGAAATAGAAATTATTCCTGTAACAGTTACCCAAAGACAAACTTGGACCTTCAGACAACAGAGTAGGAACTACCTGTTCATACTGATGTAATTTTGACTAAATAAGAGCTAGAACATTTGAGCATCAGTCTGTCAGTGTCTTGCCTTCTCTTTAAAGCCTCTGAAGTTTGGCTATCTTGTTTTTCTCTTTGTTTTTCTACTGGGTTCTTTCTCTCCAAGGCCCTAGGATTCCCACTACATTGTCAGTTCTACTCACCATTTCTACCATGGATGTCCCCTTTCTTCCTCATTCCCTTTCAGAAGTCATTCCCCTCTCTACCACATTCCTCTCCTGGTTTTCATACTCCCCTAGTAGCCATCACATTATAGACATGAACTGATGACTCCAGAACCCTGCATTATTTCCCTCTCTTCTGGTGCTCAGCATTTAGCCTCTAGTAGGGGGCTCAGAAATATATTAGGAATGAATCAATGTTGGAAGCCAACAAAAGAAAGAATATTTGTATCTAGTTAATGCCATCTAGAGACACTGAGGAGATCCCATGTTCATGGTCTAGTTTTATTCAGTGTGCCACATTGTGTCAGTTGTCCAAGTTAATTTTAGGTAAACATTCATAACCATGCACAGACGGATGAACGTTTTCTACCTTCTCCACAGTAGTTAGATTATAGTGGTTTTATATTCTTTTCCTTTGAAATTTTTGGTGGTTTTATATTTTTCTGCAACAAGAATATTTTATCTTATAGCTGTAAATTATTAACATACTTTAAAATTATATTTTCTATTCTAAAAATGTTTACTTATAAAATTTAGAAAATTAATAGTATGGGAGAAAAATTACCCATACTTTTAACCACCCAGAAGATTCACTGTTAACATGTTAACTTTATTTAATTCATTATTTTTTTTTTTTTTGGTGGCATGCATTTTGTATGGAGTTGGTGATCATGCTGCAAATGCACATTTTCATTTTGCCTTTTCAATAAACAGTAATATGAGTGTTTTTGTGTTATGTAATATCCATAAATTTCACCTTTAGTGATTGAATACTAGTTCGTCTATTTGAATATTAATACCATTGCATAATTCAACTTGGCATTTCCCAATATATAGCACCAACACTAAAATGAAAACTTTTTAAGTGCTCACTATGTGCTAGGTATAGGATAAGGAATACACTGGTAAACAAATGAACTTGACTTCTGTCATTACAGAGGATGAATCTGCAGAAAGGATTTGCATAACAACTCAGTGTGGCAAGGGCTTTATATTAGAAATACAGGACATTAGAGTGTTTGAAGGAACATAGAATCTAGTTTTAGGAAAAGGATTAGGGAGAGTTTTCTGGAGGAGGTGACCTTGTAACTGAGATCTGACAAATGTATTGCAAGTAATTAGGGAGAAATGTGGAAAGAATGTCAAGGTAGAGGGAACAGCATATATGATGGCTCAGAGGACAGACACATGGTCTGTTGAAGGAACTGAACTTTAGTGTGGCCAGAGAATGTCGGGGAGGATATATAGAGAGAAGAGAATAAGCAGGCAGGTAAGGGAGCTGGTGGCAGATGTGAGTAGGGGTAAGATCATCAAGAACTTTGTATGCCAATTTAAAGAATGGAGACTTTGTCTTAAATACTTAGAAAAATCACTAAAGAGTTTTCAACTGAGGAACTAAAAAATCAGATTGGCTTATTAAAAAGATCATTATGGCTGTAGTCCACCGACAGAGACAGGGAGACCATTTAGGCATTGGAGCAAGTAATTCATGTGAGAGGTATTGGTCACTTACCTGATTTTGCCTTGTTCATAATTGTGATAACCCTGAGATTAAATTTTCATGCATAGCATGATCTTGCTGTTCTTGTTATTATTTCATTAGAAAAGATTGAAAGGGGGTATCTGGGTGGCTTAGTCAGTAAAGTATCCAACTCTTGGTTTTGGCTCAGGTCATGATCTCGCAGTTGGTGAGTTCAAGCCCCACATTGGGCTCTGTGCTGTCAGCGAGGAGCCTGATGGGATTCTCAATCAATCAATCAATCAGCCTCTCTCTCTCTCTCTCTCTCTCTCTCATATAAATAAAGAAACTTAAAAAAAGAAAAGACTGAAACGAAAATGCCACCTGCTCATAGTAGTACAACATGCCAGGACCACTTGAAGTCTAAGGTTGCTCTCATGCCCACCTACCAAGTCATTTCAGTAGCACATGGTGGAGATAGGCAAGGAGTACTTTCTTGAGGATGGCACTCCACAGTCGATGTGGTTCACACCAGATTTTGTCCCAATTTATGTATCCCCCAAAGCCGCGTTATTTGCCAGAAACTCAACTGCTCTGCTGCACCCAGTGGCACAGCTGTGGTGTGATTTAAAAAAAAATCTAACATAATTAGGATAATTATATACATTTACAGCTACGTTTCATAGACTCCCTGGGTTGAATGTGTTTGCCTAAGGTCAACAACATCATTTCCCTAAAGGAGCATTCCATTCTGCTTCAGATAAATCCTTCGCTATTTTAAAGTGCTTCAGGGTATAAGATTCCACTTTTCTGGCCAAAATTCTATTTATGGCCTAGTGCAGGCCATCATGGGATCTCCAAGCACATTCATGATAATGTTGCTGATCTTCATTTTCCAGGAACAGAGAGTGGAGGCAGAGAGAAGTAAAATGTGAGGGTGTCAAAAACAGGCAATGGAGCCACAATCCT
Organism: Lynx canadensis; assembly: GCF_007474595.2. NCBI lineage: Eukaryota > Metazoa > Chordata > Mammalia > Carnivora > Felidae > Lynx > Lynx canadensis. The sequence continues at coordinate 50,882,459 of NC_044313.2, read as the reverse complement.
GGTAGAGTGCATGGTCCCCAGAACTCAGCACCAGGCTCTATTGGGATGGGCCACTTTGGAGGCAGAGCAAATGTAACCAGGCCAGAGCTCCACCAGAATGCAAGAGTGGAGACAGTGATGGAAAGCAGGTGGAGGCTCTGGCCTTCACTTAGTGAGAAACCCACCGAGAGACTGGAGAATATTTGCAAAATCTTAGCGCAAGCACCCTTGCGGTGCCTCTTCGTGCATTTACAAGTTGTTGGCCTCTATTTGCCAATGGTTTAGTTTTGTTTTGATGAGAACAAATTATTCTTTGAGTTTCTCTTGAAATTTTTAACATTTCCAAAATTTTGTTTGACTTACCAACTGGAGGCCTGGAAGTAAAAATCTGACATGAGAACATGGGAAAAATAAGTGAAATGTTGCTTTATTTTGGGAGAGGTGGAGTGAAATGGCCATCTAGCTTGTGATTTGCTCCCCAAGTGTATAATCCTTGGCTTGACACAAATCTTGGGGTATCATTTTTATCTTTCTGCTTCCAGGAGGAAATGTTCCTCTTTGTCTGAAATGTACATCAGGAAGATGGTGGTCCCTTCTGGTACAAGGGTTCAGGAAGGAAAACTCACACCCCATTTGTTCTTTCACTTGTGTTTATAGGGTTAATCAGTCAGCCTGCATGTCATGGATTTTTGGAACATATTCAGTTTGGACTGGTTGTGATGTTGAGGAAAGCTTCATAGAGGGCTTGACACATGATCTGGATTCTGAAGGATCCAGAGTTTGTTGAATACCTCAGGATTTCTGGAATAATGTGAACATAAGAAAAGTACCATTCATAGCTTACCATCATATGCTTTTAGTGGAATACAATCAAGAGATAGATTTACTTTCTAGAAGAGAGAGAATAATATTGACTGGAATTCTTGGGGCAAGACTATAATGAGAGACCTTGAAAAGAAATTTAACAGATATGAGGAGCAGAGAGAATGGAAGAAGCTGATTCCTCTGTGTTCCTTTCTTGTATCAAGATGAGTAAACTTGAGAAAACTTGATACATGGTTCATCTGGTTGCCCCATCTGTGGGCCCCTTAATTTCCTCATTTAAGTTCATATGCCATGGGTGCCAGAGAGGCCTTTCAATGCCATTGCTAAGTCACCAGCCTGGATAAGAAATGGGGAGCATCTGCTCTGGATTTGAAAGTATCCAGAATATAATTTCCAGCATGTTTTCCTCAGTGGGAAAGTGGCTAGGAAAGGAGTTTTGTATTTGGTGTAGAGACTTCAGGATACTAAAGTATGGGCAGACATTGCAGTTCATACAGCATAGGGGAAAGAAAAGGAAGGTTAGAGTCTGTAAGCCTTTGGTCCTTTGGTTGTAGGTCTGAAAGAATCCAATAACATATTTGTAATCTACCACTTCTCTTTGCCTAAATCCAGGACCTTCCCTTCTGGGAGTCTGTGGGAGGATAAATGTAAGGGCTCCACATGTCTCTGCCTTTCCTTGTTTCTTTGCTGGAAGGAACTTGTTGTGCATGTTTCCAAGAGACTGCTTTGGGGACCTTCTGGTTTTCTAAAGCTGACTGATTTGTGCTCTTTTCTGGACTTCCCAAGGCTCCATTTGAGTTTTAGAGCCAAGGGTTGACATAAAGACAGTCCAGAATCTGCTCCTTCTTTCACAGGTCCTCTTTTGAGACCTGCCACAGGGACATTCTGTCCAGAAGAGCTTTTGTTCCATTTTGAGAAGGAGAAATACAGCTGGGTGCTATCAGCTTTTGAGAAGTAGGTTGGTATCCAGGACGGAATTCTAGATTGGGAATAAGGTGTCTTAGATTTTAATTCCTGGATTCCATGTGATTTAGAATATATTCTGTTCCATTGCATTCTGGGCTTCAGTTTTTGTTTTTCCAATAAAATGAGGGGATTGGATTAGATGATATCTCATCCCTATTTCTATGATAACATTCTCCAATTCTTTGATTGGTGTGTCTGTATGTGTGTATATGTGTGTGTGCACTTGGTGTGTCTGTATATGTGTATATGTGTGTGCACGAGTTTTTTAAAAAAGAAAGATTAGGGATAATATCCCATGCACATTATTGATACCATATGTGCCTGCATTCCTGACACAGCTACAGGCCCCACCCCTACCATATGCTTCCCATACTTTGTCAGCCAGGCTGTCCTTTATTGCACATTGAAGCTTAGCACACATGTTCCCGCATGCACAAGATATGCTGACACAGGCTGACTCCATGTCTTTCCTACAGGGTGCTTCTTGAGGAATCCTTTTTTAATTTTTTTAATTTTTTTAAATCTTTATTTATTTTTGAGAGAGAGACCGCATGTGAGCAGGGGAGGAGCAGAGAGAGGGAGATGTAGAATCCGAAGTAGGCTCCAGGCCTACTATCAGCACAGAGCTATCAGCAATCAGTTCTCAGCACAGAGCCCAATGCAGGGCTCAAACTCACGAACTGTGAGATCATGACCCCAGCTGAAGTCAGACACTCAACCGATTGAGCCACCCAGGTGCCCCTACTTCTTGAGGAATCCTAAATCTAGCTGCAATTCTCACACTAGCCTCATTCTCAGGAAAGGGAAATGCAAGAGTGGGCTTCTAATCAGCCTATACACATTTTGTGAAGCGACTGTTGAGAGGGCTTTGTAAGGCTGCTGTTCTCTGTATCACATTGTATCAAGGCTAGACTTGAGCGTCATGACATAGTTGGGTAGCCCCTCTAAACCATGTCAGAGAGAAGTACACCAACTACTTTTGACCATGGTCAGTATATCCAGTGGTGCCATGACCTGAGGATGAGCATTAAACTAATATAATGGAACTCTAGAAGGGCAGAACTGGGATGGAAGCTTCAGAAAGGGCACAGACTTACGGCTCTCTGATGGTAGTTCCACAAATGACCTTTGCTCTGGAATGCAATAGAATACCCCATTGAGTACTCTAGTCCCTGGGTGGAGTCCTATAGATACTATCAAAGTTCTCAGAGATCTTTTTTTTTTTTTTTTTTTTTTTTTTTGCCTCAGAGATCTTAAATAAGTAATACACTTGATTCAGGTCTCAGTTCTACCACTTCTTTGTGGCCTCAGCCAAGTCATTTAACTTCTCTGAGGTTTTATGCCTTAATCTTTAGATGATATTGCCTACCATGTTGCCTCTTTCACAGAGTAGTTGTGAGATTCATAAGAGATGTTTGTGAAATAATTTGTAAACAATAAATTCTTAATCAGTGGTTATTAGTTGTGGGGACTCAAGGCCCCCTGGGAGGATATGTTCACTAGAACCTCTCACCAAAAGATAAAGCAAAAAAATCCCATCTCCATATACATATAGACAATTCTGAGGTACAACTTCAAGGGATCCAGTTAGTGGAACCATGTGTCAGAATTTTAACTATCCCTAAGATAGAAATCAAATAATCATAATAATGCCTTTATGGTGGAGATTACGTATCTGTTTCTCCTCTTCCCACCATGTCTCCCCAGTGCTTGGACACACACCTTATTGGCATATAGTTAGGGAATGATTGGGGAAATGTACATGTATGTATATGCATGTGTGCATATGTGTATGCATTATATGTGGTGGTATGTGTGTGTGGTGTAGGTGTGTGTGTGTGTGTTTGTATTATCCATACATGAATTCTGTGTTAGCAGTTAAAGTGCAGTGATAAAGCACTCTCTATGATGGGAAGAAGCAAAGGGTATCTCCTGGCTCATAAAGTTTCACTCACTAAGGAGCTAGACAAGGATAATCCCATGTTGAGTATTCTGCTTGCCTCACTCCCTTTTGCAAGTTAATTTTGGTAACGTGTCATATTTTCCTCTGGCTCAGTGTGATTAGCTGGGAAAATACAGATTGCATCAACAATTTGATCTCCCTGGATACAATTTGGTGTCCTGTCTATTTCAATCCCAGACTGGGTCACACCTGCTGGGTACATATATTTTTAAACTAATTTGTCTCTATATTCTTTCTGATCAAGAGCAAGGCAAAAAGGTGAAATTGCTCTTTCATATCTATTTTATTATCATGTCCTTCAGATGTTCCTTATCCTTTGAGTATAAAGGGAAAGAACTCTAAGCACTGTGCTAAATTCTTTGCATTTACTTGGTAATTAATTCATTTTTAAAAATATTTCCAAAATGAACTGTGACATACTTCCAGAAAATGGACAAATAATTTGAACAACTCTATAAATTATCACAAGCTATCATCCAGATTAAAAAAATAGAATATTACTGCTACACACCTACCTCCCCCCAAGAACCCCTCTATGTAGTCTCCTATACTGTTGGAGTCCAGTATATCAGTCTTATCCTTTATGGATAGTGCTTTTGGAGTCTTATTTCAACAACTTGAGTCTACTCAAAGATTATGAAGGTATTCTCCTGTTTTATATTTTAGAAGCCTTATATTTTACCTTTATATTTAGAATTGTAAATACATCTGACATTTATTTCATGTATGGTGTGAGGTAAGGGGTCAAAAATTAATTTTTCATGAGGATATCTGAAAAGACCTTCCATTCATCACTGCTTGTGTCTTAAATCAGTTGTCTGCATACGTGTGAATTTGTTCCTAGACTTTCTATTCTGTTCCATTCATGTACTTATCTCTTCTGGTCAGTGCCAGTCTCTTAATTACCACAGGTTATAATAAGGCCTAATATCCAGTGATTAAACAGCTTATATTGGCTTTCTTGGCCCTTTGCATTTCCATACAAATATTCGAATCCTTTCATCTGTTTTAATAACAGCAACAACAATGAAACAATGGAATTTTGATTGGGATTACTTTGAATCTGTAGGCCAATTTGTGGATAATTGACATGTTTACAATAATGTCTTCCAGTGTATGATCATGGGAATATGTTTCCAGTTATTTAGGTTTTATATAGTTTATCTCAATATCTTATAGTTTGTGTGTGTGTGTGTGTGTGTGTGTGTGTGTGTGTGTGTGTAGCGATCTTACACACATTTCAGTGGATTTATTCCTAGGTATATGGTTTTTTTTATTTTTTTAAAATTTTTAATGTTTATTATTTTGAGAGAGAGAGACAGAGACTGAGAGCAAGCAGGGAAGGGGCAGAGAGAGAGGGAGACACAGAATCGGAAGCAGGCTCCAGGCTCTGAGCTGCCAGCCCAGAGCCTGATGTGGGGCTCGAACTCATAGACTGTGAAATCATGACCTGAGCTGAAGTCCGCCGCTTAACCAATTGAGCCATCCAGGCGCCCGGTATATGATTTTTTTAAATCTTATTTTTTGATTTTCATTGTGTTTATTCATTTTTTTGGTGCTCATAGAGATAAAAATAATTTCATATGTTGATCTTGACGCCAGCAGCCTTTACCAATTTACTCACTCATTTAAGAATTTATAGTTTTTTTTTAAATTTTGTCTACATATAAAGTATTATCTCCTTAAATAACTGTTTATTCCTTTCCATCCTTGGCAGTTATCAATAAGCTTCTGTAACATCTGTGTGTGCAGGTTTTGTGTGGACATAATTTTCAGCTCATTTGAGTAAATACCAGGATTTTACGATAACAGTCTGTTTAGTTTTGTAAGAAACCACCAATTCGTCTTCGAAAGTGGTTGTATCATTTTGTATTCCTTTGCTATGAAAGAGAGTTTCTGTTGCTCCATATCCTTGTCAGCATTTGGTATTATCATTGTTCTGGATTTTCATCATTCTAATAGGTGTGTAGTAGTATCTCACTGCTGTTTTAATTTGCCATCTGCTGATGATATATGATATTGACCACTTTTCATATGCTCACTTAGCATTTGTACATCTTCTTTGTGAAGTGTCTATTCAGGTTTTTGTCCACTGCTTAACAGAGTTGCTCATTTTCTTTGTTGAGTTACAGACTCTAAATATTTTTGATAGCAGTCCTTTATCTGATATGTCTTTACAGATATTGTAAAATATTTGTAAGATATTTTTGTAAGATATTTCTGTCAGTCTGTTTTGTCTTCTCATTCTCTAGAAGAATTCAATTGATTTTAAATATCAAAGCACCTCGCATTTTGCAATTTACCCAATTTGATCATGTTATATAATACATGTAAATGCACATATACGTATACACACTATTTGTTAATACTTTGTGAATTTTAATCTTTGTTTAATGAGAAAAATTGTCCTGCAATTTTTATTCTTATAATGCTCTTGTCAAATGTAATACCAAATTTTGCTAGCCTCAAAAAGAAGTGGGAAATTTTTCCTTTTTTTTTTTTTTTTTTTCTTTATTTTCTGGAAGACTTGATTAACATTGGTGTTCTTTCTTTCTTAAGTGTTTGGAAAAATTCATGGCTAAAACCATCTAAACCTGGAGTGTTCTTTGGGAGAAAGCTTCTAATTACAGATTTATTTTCTTTAAAATCTAAGACTGTTCTATTTTTATTATGTCTCTTTTGGTAAGCTGAGTTTTTAAAAAAAAATTTAGGATATGTGCTGCTGAAGTAAGCCCTAAATTTTTTTTAATTGGATTTAAATGTCAAATGTATTTACATAAAATTATTCATAGATCCCTCTTACCTATTTCTTTCTTTTTTTAAATGTGAAAGTTATTGTCAAATTGGTTCCATTACCTATTTTTTTCTAAGCACTGTATCAAGGCCCTCTTTTTATTTCTGATATTGTCATTTGGTACCTTCTCTCTTTTTCTCTTGAAAAGTTTAACCTTTACCCTCACCTGAGAATTGTTCATTTTAGAAGTCCTCTTAAAAAACAAATTTGTCTTTGTTGATTACTTTAGTAATATTCATTTGTTTTATTATTTTGCTCTTTTCTACTTACTGTTTTCTTCATTCCAGCTTATTAGGTTTTACTTGCTGTTCCTTACTTTCTTAAGATGGATAATTTCACCATTAGTTTTTAGTCTTTCTTCTTTTCTAATACACATGTTCCTCTAAGCTTGACTTTAGCTCTATCCTACAAGTGTTTGTTTGTTTTGTCTTATAGTCATTCAGTTCAAGATCTGTCCTAATTTCCATTGTGATTCTTTTTTTTTTTTTTTTTTACCCTTGAGTTATTTGAAGTACTTGGCTTAATTTCTAAGCACTTACACATTTCCAGTTAACTTGAGCAAATAATTCCTAGGTAATTCTGGCCTGGGTAGGTAATAAATTCTGCATAATTTCATTCTTTTTAAATTTGTTGACATTGCTTTATATCCTGGCCTGTGTTTGAGTGAATGTTTTGTGTTGCTCAATATCTGCAGTTTTATGTGTAATATTCTTCATTTGTTTATTTGCATTTTATGATCAGATTTCTTAATCATACTGTTCATATCTTTGCTATAACTGCTGATTTTTGTCATCTGCTGCTTTCACTTACTGAGAGACTTGTTGAAACTTCCCATTATGATTGGAATTTCTCCTTTTTACCTGCTTTAGTTCTGTCAGGTTTTGCTGCATGTATTTTTTTAAGATAGACCTACATATAGATATATAGATATGTAGATTTACATAATTTAAAATTTTTACATCTTATTGAACAGCTGACTTCTTTATCAGTATAAAACTTTCCCCCTTTATTTTTAGTAATTCTCCATGGTAACATCTAATTTACTTGATATTTGTATATATACACCCTCTCTTATGGCTAATCCTTTTGTTATATACTTCTTCCATTCCTTCACTCTCAGATTCCCTGAATTCTTATATTTAATGTTTCTTGTAAGCTGCATATTCTTAATCCATTGTGAAATCTTTCCTTTTAATTGAGATGTACAGGGTTGACCTGTTAATTTACATGTAACATAGGTTCCTTCTGACCCATCCTCTCTTTTCTTAATCATCTCTTCTGTTGTGTCTAATCTTTTGCTAAATACATCACTTAAATCCTAGGTTTAAATTATTGTATGTTTCAGCTGTGAATTTTCATCTGATTCTGTTGTATAGTTTTCAGTGCTTTGCTACATTTCTCTATTTTGTCCTCTAACATCCTTTAAATAAATGTGATTAATATGTTCAAGTCCATGGCTAATACCTCCAATATCTGGATCTCTGGTAGCTCTGTATCTTTTATTTATTCTTCTGGATTTTTTTTGGCATTTGATCTTGTCTCTTGGTATGCCACATGATATTTCATAGAGGACCTGACACTGAGTGCAAAACTTATGGAGGTAATTTGAGGCTCTGAATAGTGTTTTTTTTCACTCCAGAGAGGATTTATTTTGTTTCTGGGAGGCAATTAGGGTGGGGAAAAACCACCTCAATGCAGTTCATGATGGAGTGAATGGGAAGCTGGGACTTTGAGAGGTCAGATCTATTTCCACTCACCTCTCCCCCTGTGATATAATTCTTCAGAGTCCCAGTTGAGGGTCTGGAATGTCTGCTTGGGCCTCTATTCCTTGGCATACCTTAAAACTAATTTTGTAACCCAAGACCTGTAAGACTATTTGAAGTTTGGTTCAGCTTCTCAGCCTCTTCATTGCTGAGTTTAAGAATTGAGAATTGCCTCAAGGGAAGAAGTGGCACTGGGTTTAGGGATATGTCTTTGTACTTAGATTCTCCCTACTTCCTTTGTCTCCATGATCCTATCCTTCATTTTCCCACTGTCTCACTGTCTCTCTAAGGGCTTAAAAAATTCCTATAAATACTTTTTTCAGCATTACTAGTTTTCTCAGTGAGAAATGTTAGTCTATAACCAGTTAGTATATCTCACTCATCAAATTATTTATTCACACTTTACAGACCTTGAATTCAAGCTAAATAATCAAGATCACACACACACAGACAAGAAAGCTAGCTTCACTACATTCTCTCCTCAGTCTGTGTAATCATAAAGCTAAGTCTCTTTCTATTCAGGCCCCTATTTCAAGTCTGTCTCTTGGGTGGTTGTCAGAGAAATCCTGATAACAAAGTATTAACTCTTAAGGTGAAAGTCTTTCTAAGGAATGCCTGCATTTTATTAATAGAGCTGTTCTAAAGTCTAGCAGCCTTTGACAGAAATATCCAGAGTGGGAAGAATAGAAATGGTGAAGTTGCTGTACTTTGCTTGACTCTCAGTAATGCCATAGGGCATCCACTGGCACCATAGCCAACTTTGCCCTTGGCTCTCCCCTCTCCATCTGAAATTCTTGTTATTTCCAGTGCATTTAAAATAAGTTTCCCCTTCATATGAAAAGAGGTTTGCCCTTAAAAGCCTCTGCAAAAAATAGAAAAATTTAACCATGTATTGTCAATAGCTCGGCAAATTCAAAGTCTTTTCAGAAAGTGACAACCTGTTTTATCTAATAATGGTCCATAGGAATAAAGAAGTAAATATTTTCCATGTCCTGCTATAAAGCAAGTACAAACCCCCCCCCCCAAAACTCTATTAAAATGAGGAATTTAAAGAATGTAAAATTGAGCCATTTGTTAGCTGTTGACCTAGAAAAACACATTTAACTTCTCTTAGCCTCGATCTTTTCACCAACAAAATGGGATGACAATGATATTCACTTCATAGGATGTCAGCAGGATTATATGAAATATACATGTGATTATTAATTGAGTGATTTTTTTTCTGTATTTCAGAAAGAGTTTGAAAAAAATTATTATTTAAAAATTAATGATACGAAATTCTTTTTAAAGTGAAAGGCATTGTTGAAAACTTTTTGCTTCTGCTATCTTTTTTACTTAAATCAAAATCTCATGCCCTAACTTGACTAGAAATGTTGTTCCCATTGCTCCAGTATCTGCTTTTCTTAAGTTGTGGGCCCTAATCGACTGAGGATGTATTGCTGAAAACCAACTACTAGAAGTCACTTTCCTAGATATAAATATGATGGCCCCAAGAAGTGAAGGAGTGTGCATAAGACCAGTATACTTCTAGGCTAGGAGGAAGTACGTTACAGAGTCTACCTCGCTTCCAAAAAGGAAGAATTATTTTCTTCTCCAGACTGTGTTCTCCAGCCCTCTGGATGACTGTGAGAACAGGTATGTGGAGCAGACAACCACAAGGGTTTCTTTGTGATCCCGTTCCTGATACACCTTCTACATGGTATTCTCTTCTGGTCTTTAATAACTCCCTCCTACATTACATTACTTTCTACCATTACAGCTTTCTTTTATGTTTTCTGAGATGGTATCAATGACTCTGGATGGACAAGGACTTTCTGATGAAAGTGAGTTTTGAAATTGAAAATACAAATGGTCTCATATTTGAGAGTCTGGTCTGGTGACACCAGATAGTAGTCATATCTTATGTTTGTAGAGGGTTTTGCTCTTCATGGTCCATGTTTACTTACATCATTGACCTGCAAAACAGTTTAAAATGGGTTATGACTGAAACAGTAGCAATAACTGCCATTTACTAAGTGTGTTTTGTTTATAAAGAGCCTTCACTTTCATTTCTCATTATGTAATTTTCATACTACTCTTTTAAAGTGGACAATTTTATTACCATTTTAAAGAAGGGCAGTTGAGTCTCAGAAGGCAAACAATTTGCTCAAGATCATGAAGCCAATAAATTATGTGGCCAGATTTTCAAAGCAGTTTGTTTATTAGGCAATGCCATAGTCTTTTCACAATACCTTAATGTCTCTCCCAAGTACTTTATCCAACATATTAAGAGAAATTTTTGCCTTTGATAAGAAGCTATGGCATGTATTATGGTTGGTCAAGTCAAGAGTAGATGTTTAATCTCTTAAACCTTAGCCAACTCTCTTTCTACTGACCATACAATTTTATCTCAGTTAGTAAGTCAACTTTTGGAAATGGGTACTTTGTGAACTTCCCTATTGCAGAAATGCATTGAAATGCTGGAGGTGGAAATGGAATGCATAAGACCATCTCATCCAAAATAGCCAATCTAAAATTCTAATGTCTAAAGATTTGCTATTTCTACTATACATGGATCATCATCAAATTTCTTAATGTCAACATCTTATTATGCACAATTTAATTTCCAATTCAGAAAAAGAGTCTGAATCTCTTTGTGGCTTTGTTAACAATGTCACCATTATTTTTGAGCCATTAGTATCAGAAATTGAGGAATTTGCGTTACAGGAGTATTCAGTAGAGAGAATTTGGACAATCTCAATTTCTCGTTCTACTCTGTGCTTCTTGGGTAGAGCCAAAGTACTCATATTACAAGACCAAGGCAGTTTCTAGAGCTTAGAAGCCTTTAGTTATTATCCTCCTTTATTGAATTGTTCTCTGCTGAGGGAGAGATAATCTAGGAGCCATCCTTTGTTGGATTATTGTGATGCTTTTAATGTCTCTGTAAGTCCTCTTTATAAGCTCATAAGTCCCTCTGGAAAGTAGAACATGTGTCCAGGGCTGAAGCTCAGATGCTGTTGCAAACCCATCTGTGGAGGTTGACTTGATTTTGACTTCATGATGACTCATCAAAGACCTATCTACCTCAGTTTTACCATCTGAGCCCACGTTAACTGTGGCAAGACTGGAAGACTTTCTCTGGAAGACCCCAGAGACATGGCCTGGATTTCGCTCCTTGTTGCTCCTTTCTTGTAAAGTTGCCATTAGAGTTCCTCATTCAGGCCTCAAAATATGAGATGCACTTAGGGTGAATGGGGTTGCAAATGGGCCAAGTATGCAAAGAAGAGAAGGACTGACCAGCTGTGTATCTCAGCAATACGTGAAGCTTCTGACATGAGTCTGATGGTGAATACTTAAATAACCTGATATGTCTGAACAAAGAAACCAACTCAGGAGCACTAAATCTTAGCAAGATAAGCCTCTGCCAGTGAGACCAAGAGAAAGGAAAGTGGTAAGGATCTGAGAAGGGTTAATTGAGGGTGAGGGGAAGCTTTACTCTGTTATCAAATTGACCCATTTGTATCCCTTTACCTTTCTCCCTTGAGTCGTTCTCATTTCCACTTGCTAGGGAAATGAACCGAACCTGGTGTTAGATGGGGGAGTAAGCAAGACAATTACACCACACACACACACACACACACACACACACACTCACTCTACAGGGGCATGTCATCTCCCTTCCCTGAAATCTGAGGACTCCATTAACTAGTTCTTTATTCTCTGGACAGCCAAAAGTAAAAATGTGGGAGTTCAAAAAAAAAAAAAAAAAAAAAAGAGTTACAGCTCCAAGCCGAAGTTGCATTATTTTTTCAAAGAACCATGATGTCATGGACTTACCTCACCTTTAGTGCAGCCAAGCGAATAATGTGTACTGAGCTTTCTATCATGTACCATTATAATTAGCTCTGTCAGGTCTTAGCCCTGCACCCTCATGCAGATAATATGATAATATGTCTTCATAACCAAGTGACCTTACATGCACAATATTTCTCCCCTTATGAAGATTGCATGTCAATAAAGTAATTGAGTCTCAGAGGCTGCAGCGAGGGAAGATTTAGATGATTGGACGTGCAGAGCAGTGATGTATGACCATTATTATTCCTCTTGTCAGGGAGGCGCGTACAAGCGAGGATGGCCAGAAGATGACAGGGATGACGGGTTGCGTTTCATTAAAAAAAATATTGCTGTTAATCACCACTCTATTCTTTTCAAAGTCACTGAGGAAAGAAACTCTTTTTTCATTTGAGCTTGTGATGAACGTGCAAAATGGGAACACATCGTAGGGTTTCCAGCCTCAGTCCCTCACAGACTGTCTTTCCTCCCTTGTGAAGAGGCTAAATTCAGATCTTAATGAATAGATGGGCAATGGGAGCTTGGATGGGGCCACCCGACTTCCCTGCTGTAGGGCTCCTTGGGTTTCCATCTGCAGAAGGAGTGCCTGCTGGGATGGAAGTGCACTTCCTCTCTTCTTGGCATTGAGGGAAGCATGCTCACAGGGCTCTATAAAAAGAAAGCAAATGTGAGAGAACCAAATCGGAGACAACTATTTTTACTTGAATTAATTTGTTTAGACAGTTTTAAACACTTGGAACACTTATATTTCCATACTTTATAAAGCAAACATGCTGTTTCTCTAGCTGTAAATTTATCTTATGATATCATAACAGCTGGAAACTTGTAGCCTGGTAGGATTTTGTTTCATATTTAAACAGCTTGAGAAATATGTCGGAAAACAAGGTATATTTTCCCCTATCTCTGTGTGTTTCCCTATCTCCTCTTGTTTTTGGCTATCCTAGGAGTGTTGGCAGTATCACTTGGAGGGTATCAAGGCTCCAAGATTTCTACTAGCTAGGCATTGTTAATTTCTGCTCCCTTGCAAACATCTTTCCTATAAATGCTGAGAACATGCTATAAATGCTAAGGAGGTTCTTCCAGCGGTGTTGAAGAATCTTTCCAAGGGGAAAGAAAGCTAATAGCAAAAGCATCTTTTGTTGGCAAAGGGGCTTCTGAAGTCTTTAAATCTTCATTCATAAGTAATTGACTAAGATCTAACAGCCTTGAAGGAAAAGGAGCTGATGGTATCACTTTTTAGTCATAGTATTAGCCTTATGATTTATGGTGTAAAATTAGCCACTGCATCCTCTCATTACGGGCGCTGAGTGATTTCTCCAGGCCAGCAGGAGAGAATAGTATAGAAGTGAGAGCTGGGTTTGTGTGTCTCATTGAGCCCAGCCATTTCCTCCTAAAATCCATGGTGAATGCTTTGGGGGAAGGGGATGTTATTTTTCCTTCATTTTCTCTACCCTGTAAAAGACAAGACCCAACATAAATAAATACTTGAAGGAGCTTGAATGTTCAGAGGAAATGTTAACCCATGGATGACCCAAAGTGGCAGTATAGAATATAGTTTCAGATGGGGTCAGTAAGTGATTCCAGCCTCCTAATTGTCCCACAACACCCCCTCCTCCCATCTCCCCACAAATCCAAGGCCAAAGCCTTCTGATGTTTTTTTCCATTGAATAGTATCTGGAGTAGAGATTATATTCATTTCCCAATTTGGACAGGTTTTCCCTAATGAATTCAAAACCCCCTAATAGATTTCAGGGGCACTAGGAAAACTGATGATTTCAAGCTCATGCTCCCTGTTCATATGCTGACATTGAAATTTTACAAATGGATCTTCATCTCTTTAGTTCAAAGCTTTAGTTGCTTGTAAACAACAACAACCCTCCGTGGGAAAACAGATTAACCAGTTACCAGTTATCAATTATTTACATTTGGGTGAGAAAAAAAAATATTTTCTGAATATTGTAAGAAGAGCAACATAATAAGCAACATAATAACCAGGTGTCTTGGAGGGTAAATTTACAGGTGTAAGATGAGATAATATGGAATCATATATGTTTAAAAGACCTATAATTGTGAGCTTTATGCCATTAAGAAACACTTTTGTTGACGTTAGAGTTTGCTTGAGCCCTACCAGAGCTTAATTCTCTCCTCTCTCCTCATCAGCCTTCTTTCTTGGATGACAGTAGTGTTAGGAGCATTGACTTCAGACAGTGTATGAATTCAAATCCCAGTTCTTCCACTTACTACCTCTGAGACTTAGAAGCATGTTTAACCTTCTGTGGCTTAGTTTTCTCATTTTTTAAAAGGGGAAATAATAGTGCATTCCTTTAGGGTGGTTGTAAATGGAGCATTCTTAGAATAGTACATAGAAAAGCAATATAAATGTTATCTATTACTGTTACCATCCCCAGTTAATGACTGGTGATAGATAGTTGAGAGTTATTCCTGGGCCAAAAATTCCCCAAAATGAAAAGAAAAAAAAATCTTAATCCTCATTTCCAGGACACTTGAATGAAATGAGAATCTCTTGACTCAAGGAAAATGACATTTAATCACTGGCTACGTAGTCCTCTTAACCCTCTCTCTGCTGCCTCCCCCTCTTGGGTCCCTTACCTTTGCCAATGGAATCAAAGCTGGTCTCAAGGGTTTTTCTCTGATCCAGAAGTGTTTTATTAATTTAATTATTATATGATAAACTTTATTTTGGGGGGAAATTTTTCATTGTAGTGTTGGTCATGATGATGATAAAAAATAATAGATGCTAAATATATCAAATATGTTAGGAATATTTCCTCTATGTAATTTCTTTTCATAAAACATGAGTCTAGGCTGATTGTTTTCAAACTTCCTCCCTCTTCCTCTCTATTTTAAGTCTAATATGTGTAAAAATACAGCTGAGCTATCCAAACTGCCATGGGAGTGGGTCTGGCTCCCTGCTTACATTTCTTCCTTTACCTTTTCTATCTCCCCCACAGACTTCCACAGAGCTCTGGGGCCACTGATGACAAAGAGAAAACATAAAAGGGGAAAGAGAAGATAATTCTAACAGGGTACAAATCCTCATCCCCTCCCTTCAACTTCCCTGTCTCCCGTGCCTTGCCCAGAACATTTGCACTAGAAGAAAACTGAGAAATTACCTGCCTTATGGTTTTCACTCTGATCTATGTATGGGAAGCTATGCCAACATTCCAAAGAAATGTGGCAGCAGTTTAAGAGGGTCACACAGGTGACCCAGCGGGGGTGAGCTCCCAAGCCTTAGCTATCTCAATTCCATTTTTTTCTAATTTTATATACTGGGGTCTAATGGAAAATATCATTTAATGAAAATTTTTATTGCTACTGTACCAATAACAAAAGGTTTTAAGATAGTGGTCTAGCTTGTCTTGTTCATTGTAATGAGGTAGGCTTGTCATTTGCCCATGGTTACTACTGGTCAGTCACAGACTGTATCCTTAAAATTGCTCTTTGGAATCTTAGCCATTTCCACTGTTGTGCCTTTGTGGGGGCTTCCAGGGGCTAAAGAACCTCCCTTCTCCTCCATGCCTTAGATGGTCTCCTGAGTGATTATAACACTAACACGTGGTTGCTGTGGCAGTTTAGCACCTATGTCTGCCACCACAGTACAGCTCTGACCACAGTCCCAGAGGCCCAGAAGGAAGAAACAAGATGAATGAGGGGCTAGGGGAATAGAAGTGGGAGGGAGGGACAGAAGTTGAGCCACATTAAACTCAAAAGTGCAGGTGAAGAATCCACTGTAATTTTGCCCTTGGCCTTCAGGGCCTTGGCCATCGAAGGAAGATTGAGATCTCCCAGCTCGATGGAGCTCTGACATGAGTGATCTGGCCATTCTATCATTGGGGCCTGGACTCTTGCTAACAGGTATCATTGTTGATGGGCACCCCTGCCTGGAGCTGCCAGCACAGCAGCTTGGATCCCTTGTTCTTTATTTCCATCCTCTCTCCCTGTTTTCTGTCACTGTGTCATGTCAAATCATTGTCAGGTGGCAGACACTGCACCCCCAAGTACAAAGGTATCAGGTTTCAGGACACAGGCTGAAATGAATATAATAATGGGAGCCAGAACTAGGCACAGACCACTTATCAGGCAAGGAAACAGCTAATAAGTGTTGTTAGAGGTTTCCATGGGGGAGGCCCTGGAGTACATTTCCTGGACAGGCAGGTGTAGCACAGCCTGTCCCGGGGTCCAGTTACAGACAGGCTTGTGCGATTAGTATTGATGCCTGTCACTTTGTGGCTGCCAGGCTGTTGATTCTGTGAAAGACCAAAGGCTCTGGTTATCTGGTAATCAACACTGCTCTCAAGAACAGCGCTGGGGAAATTGGGGGAACAGAAATAGCCTTTCCTGAGGAGTGACCGAGGCAATGGATCATGTTGCTGGCTTGTGTTTTCCTTTGGCTCGACCCTGAGAGTACTCCAGCCTTTTCTTTACCTGCACCACCAGGTACCCTTCCTCATTTGTCATGGAGTCAAATTCTCACTTGCTTAGAGTGAGCCAGTCCACACTCCCTATCCTGTGCTAAACACAGATGTAACTAGCATGACTTGGGACACGATATAGGAAATAGAATGTTTTTTGCATATTGAGGCAGGAATTCAATTCCTTACCTGTGACAGACTCCCAAATCCAAATGTATGGTTGATGCTTAAGTCTATTATTATCCCCACTCTACCTCACCTGTGCTAAACATATTTTAAGTTTCAAAACATAAAAATTAAAATTCTAAAGGATTAGTAACAGAAGAATAAAAAATGTAATTGATTTCCTTACATAATTTATTTTGTTGCTCTTTGTTGCCTTCTCTGCCCATTTTCTCTTTCCTCATTCCAGAACTTTAATATCTTATTTCTTCAAAGCATCAGTGTCCTGATTATAGTGAACTTTGAACAGACAGATCCAACCTGCTCTCTCAAAAGACTGAACTCCTGGGCTTTGTTATAGTTCTAAGCTCTCTCTCTTGACCCCTTCTCTTGGTTCCATTTTCTTCTTCTCTTTCTCTCCCCTCCTCTCCAACAAAAACTATAAAAAGAAGAAGCATGATTGCTTTTTTTCTGTTTTATTTAAGGTACAAATAGTAAGTGAGGTTGCACACACAGACTCTTTCACAAAGTACATATCACCACTTTGTTAATCTATCAATCCATCCATCCATCGATCCATCCATCCAGTAAACTCTATTGAACATTCCTCATCAGTCAGACTGGCTAGATATTGAGGAAATAGCAGTGAATAAGATGATATCTCATCTTCAAAGAGCATTCCAGTAGAAGAAAGAGACAACTAATATTGGGTGCTAAGTGATATGTGAAAAGTGATATAGATGAATGTAGCGTGTGTGTGTGTGTGTGTATATGTGTGTGTATAAATGTGCATACACAAATGCATGCCCGCGCCAACATTTACACACACACACACACACACACACAAGCACAACTGCCACCCACCTTGAAGTATCTGCTTGACTTTTGGGTTTTCCATTCATTTATGGATTAATTAGCAAATCTTTATTACCTGCTAATAGCCAGGCATTGTGTTAAACTTGGGTGTATAAAGCAAAATAAGACATTAACATTTTTTGTTCTTAATCTTTTCATGGAAAGCAATGGGATGGAATGGGCCCACCCAGATTTTTTGCCCATGGACTGGCCCACTCTCTGGTCCTCCATTTAATTTTATAGGTGAATTAAGAATCATTTATGTTATACATTTGTTCCCAGTTTCTCAAGGAAAGGAAGGTATCATCAAATAGTCACTTGCAAAGGAATTTAGACACTATCTGGCTAGGGGCCCTCTTTCTGCAAGTGAGAACACTGAGATTCTGGTGGAGTTGAGGTGATTTCTCTAGGTCACATGGGAAGGCAGTGGAAGAACTACCTTGTAATGGCCTTTGGTCAGACTAAGAAAAATTTTCCCAAGTGTGATCTCCAGTCAGCCTGTTCCTCGGCCGGTCTCTTTTTTATGAGGTCATGGAAGCTGCACGAATTCACTCATGCCACTAGGGGATGACTCAGTGAGCTGAGGACATTGTGTGACACTTCTCAGAGCAAAAGGGACAGACTACCTGCAGAGAAGGGGCTAACAGACAACCCAAGACTCTGAGTCAGGAACAGTTAAATAGGTCAAGCACTTTACCTTCCTGCTTTTCAGAAAGGCTCCAACAAGAAAAAAATTCAGGGAGATTTAATGCCCAGGCCAGAAGCTGATTACATTTTCAATGTCATGCTTCCTTCTGTTGGGAGGCTCTGCAATGTCGCCTCAGCTTATCTTGTCTTTGGTGACTACTCTTCACACAAATTATCAGAGTGCTGTCTCCCCAGAGGGGTTGGTCCTTGGGGCATCAGTTCATCAGGGCATACCAGTTCTCAGAAGCTGTTAATCCAGAAGCAGAATTTGGAAATGACATTTTCTCTCCTAGCTCCTTCTTAACGCTCACCTTTCTGGCAAAAGCAATGGCGAAAAACAAGACTGACATGGTAGTGAAAGGAAAGAGTATACTCCAGAGGGCTTGTTAAGCCCTGAGAGAAACTGGGTAGAGTAGGCAGATGCTTTGACTCCTGGGAGGTTGCTCATTGCCGTAGTTTTTACTTTAATCCCATCTGTGGCCTCAGAAATAAGAGAAAGTAATACGCCTTGGTTATGCCAAAACATCCTATCAGTTCTGTATGCCGAGAAGAGCCTTGGATGTGTTGAGTCCCTACCTCTGTGGTTTCATACCACCTTGCAGTGTCTCTGATATTCTCACTTGGGAAGCAAGCGGGCTGTTGGGCGCAGTCCTAGAAGTCGTAAAATGGAGGCTAGTTTACATTTCCCGTAGCTGCTCAAGGACACAGAGGGAGAACGTTAATTAATACTGTGTTTAAGTGAAAAATAAGCTTGTGAAGTGGAGGCTCCATCGCTGTCAGGCTGTGAAGGGTGCATGCTAGAAAAGTGAAGCCAGCTGTGTGGCCCCACCGATGACTCAGATCCCTGGGAGTTCGGAGAAGTGCAGGCAGTGCCACTGCAGGGCTGACGCTTAACTCTACTACTTCACCCTCTGTGCGTGTGTCCACATACCACCCGAGTGTACTAAGGTGGGGCAAGCACTGTCCTTTCATTTTTGCTTCTTGCAATGCAAGCTGCTGAGTGCCAAGGACAAGACGCTGGCTTAGGAGTGGGCACCTTGTGGCCATGCAGAGAAGAGTATGTGTTCAGGGAAGGAAATATCCCTCCTGTGCTCTTTGCGCCCAGACAGACACTCACAGTTTCCAGGAATAAACAGGGACATGTCTAAACCTGTCTTGGATATTTACTCACTTTATCTTTGGCCATGGAATGTTGACAAATATTCAATATGGTTGAATGACCTTCTGTAGGTCAGAGCAGGCTCCATTCTGATTGAGTTTAGGAAACTCATAAATCTGGCCAAGCCTTCGATTTGTCAGGCGAATGGTGCTTTGTTAGCAGAGACTATAGCCAGAACCAGAGCCCATGTGGACCCGTGTTCTCTTTCTTTATGCATTCCTGAGCTGCCAGGTCCCCCTTCCCACCCCACCCAGGCCCGCAGTCCTCAAACTGGTGTCCCCCGGTTTGTGAACACATTTTCTCCTCTTTGTGGACAGAGCGTTTGGGTCAAGGCCTGTAGGTAGCAATGATGCAGACCCAGTGGTGTTTAATCCTAGCCGTGGGCTCATTGCCTTGAACTTTCGCAATCAAAATAAAATAAGTAAATAAAACAGGACGAGTGAGAACAGCTGAAAGTGCTAGAAGGGATCTCAGCTTTAAATGTTGGACTGTGGGACTGGCCCAGGCGCAGCCGGTTGCATTCTTTTGCTCTAACAGCTTAGCAGACCCGATAACAAAGGATCCTTTTGCAGCTGTTTTTCTCTAAGTTGTAGAATTTTAGAGCAACAAAGGAAATTGGAGATTATCTTTACAGATGAGGAAGTTGATGTCCCAAGAAATTAAGTGATTTCTCCAAGGTTAAAGAGATACTGGTTGCCAGAGCCGAGATAAAAGTAAAGCTGCTGCTTCTGACAACTTCGCTGTTGTTGTTTTCTCTTTCTGGTGGGTTTCACCCCATCTCATCTCCCAACCCGCCCCTGCACGATATGTTTATTGCTAGTCTGCTGTGCTCAGAGTTCTGGGGAGGTTTCTCTGGGTCCAGGAGTCTGAGTAAAATCATGACCCAGGAACTCAAGTGATGTACACCTGGTGAGGGAAACAGACATGCCAACAGGTATGCAGACATACCTGTTTTGTCACGCAGACAAAAAGATGAGAAGATAGCACACAGAATCTGGTGGCGTTAGCACCAAGCCTCTGTGTGACAGAAAGTGTGAGAGTAGAGGAAGCAGTGTAAACCTTTTGAGAAGGAGCCACAGGAAAAGCAGAATGGGTGCATTACCTCCCATCCTTACTTTAGGATGCTTGTTTGATGGAATTTCTACTAGGCCAGACCTCCGGAGTGAGTCCCACTCCTACCACCAAAGTGAAGGAAGATGATTATCGCTGGTACTTACTCTAGAACAACCCTCCACTAAGGGCTTTACCTGCTTACTTTATTTTATCCTCATTAAAACCCTAAGGTGGGTTTCATCACTGATTTTCACATGAGGAAACTGAAGATCAAGGAAGTCAAGTGATTTTTCCAAAGTCACCCAACTAGTCAGAGGCAATGATCTCTTCCTAATGGGGGTTTTCACTTTCTGTTAGTGCAAAACAGTGATGTCCTTGTGATCATCTGTTTCCAAAGACATGATCAAAATGTACAACCACATTGTACTTAGGCCTGGAGCTACTCTGTGTTGCCTGCATGTTTTGATCCCAGAATTTCCTTTCTTGAATAAGAATGGACACTTAGTGGGGCAGGGCCAGGTTGGGGCTTTCAAAGCAGTGCCACACCAAATGGGGCCCTAGAAGGCTTAGAGGACCTTTGTCAGAGGCTCTTTGCTCATTTTATGGTTGGTTGAGCTTTATGAGCCCAAAGAATCCATTATTTGTTTTATTTATTGCAGACCTAATGCACTAGGCTTTGTTTTTTTCTTCAAACTTACAATGCTTATTGCATAACAGAATTATTTTTCATTTTTCTTTTCTTTCAGAGCCTTGGAATCCTGTTAGGAAATTTCTAGTACAAGCATTTGGGGGAGATACCAGTACTCAGGTTGGGCATCTGGGAGAGATAGACAAGCTCTTATTACAGCATGGAGGATGGGGAGATTACCTGGGCAAGTATCATTTCAGGTTGTGGCAGAAAGAGATTAGCTCCAATTTATCGCCGCTCACATTTTCCTCTTTTCCCCCAGTTTTCTGAGTGTCATGGAAATGATATTTGTGAATCCCAGGGGCCTCTCACAGTGGTGTCAGTTTAGAGATCTTCCCAGATACATCTAAATGTGGACATAAAATGTAATGGGAAGAAATTGAAAAAATATCTGTTTCTTGATTCTTTATTACTGTGGAGTTAAGAAAGCTATTTCTCATGCTGTTTCACAAATTTGAATCCAAATGCATATGTTAATTTGTATTCAGATGGCTTTTGGATGATTCAAACATGAAGATATTTTTTAATAAAGTTTGTCAATTTCCTGGCAATTTATAGATATATATTCAGACAATGTATATGTGCACATTTGCCATATGTACATATACTGTATTGTCATCATTGAGCCCAACTGAACTATGATGGAAAGTTAAAAAGCAATAAATACAAAATGAATACTTTGTGTTGAACTCAGCTTTTGATTTTAACAATATAAAGATGAGTGACATTAATTTTTGGCTGCTTACTCCATTAATATTTTGCCAAAATTAAATTTGAGCGTGACAAAAACAAACATACAGATTTTTCTCCCGGTCTAATACCATCTCTGTGACACAAAAACAAACTGGTAGGTTTCAGGCTGTAGAAGAAATTGCTGCAAGCCCCAAAGAGAACGTTTTCAATTTCATGGAAAATTTTGTGAGGCAGGGATGCTCAAAGAGAGCTGTGTGTGATATTTAAATGTGTGACATTAGCTTATTTCCTAATATTCCTAGTGATTTTACTAATTGGGCACAATTACATAGATTTGCCTGGGCTGTGGTTGACTGGGTTTGGGGTGCATCATTGTTCATGCTTAATCTGTGCTTCTAATTCAGAAACACTGTTCTTCCTTTGCACTACTTCATTCTTAGCAGAGAAAGGGTCCAGATGAAACATGTATCCTAAGCCAATGAGAAAGAAAGATACAGCCTCTAAAGTTTAGAAGGAATTCAGTGAGCTCCCTTATCTCATTCAAGTGGGTGTAAATCACAGGACTAACCTCTGAGCAACCTCTAGAGTAGAGACTCTTCTCACCTGAAAGACAGGAGGGTTAGATCTTTTTTTTTTTTTTAAGATTTACTTATTTTTGAGAGAGAGAATACAAGTGGGTAAGGGGCAGAGAGAGAGGGGGACAGAAATAGGCAGGAACCATCCCCCCCCCCCCCGCCACCCAAAACCCATGCGGTGCAGGGCTGGAACCCAGGAGCCATGAGATCATGACTTTAGCCGAAGCTGGACACTCCACAGGTGTCCCAAAGACAGGAGTGTTAGAACTGCCCACTCACTGGTCCTCACTGCGAATGCAGGCTCTCTTAAGTGCCATGGCCTTCCTCAGCACACCTGAGAAGGGCCTGCAGCAATGACAGTAGCAATGACATCCCGCTGTGGTCGGTGCAGGAGTGTGGGTGGAGGAGGGTCTTTTGGGACTCTCTCCAAGTGCAAGTTTCCCCTCCGTCCAAAAGTAGAGCATTCCTATGAAGGCTTTTGTAAGCTAAAATAGCGTAAACCAAACAATCAGTCACCATTAATTTATATGGAAATTTTTGAGCATCCCCAGGCCCAAAAAGTAACTGTTTGGGGTTTTTCTGGTGTCTTAGGATATATCTAGCTAACAGATGCACAAAATAAATTGAAACGAAGCACAGATGCGTACAACACGATTCAGAGCTATGGCAGCTTAATGCTGGGATGCAGAGTCTGGCTCCCCAGGAAGGAGTTTGGTGGTGCATCTCTCACTACTCAGGGTGCACCTGCCTATATAAGGGCTTGCTTCAAAACGCCCAATACTATTTTCACTTTTCGCCTTTTTTCATAAAAACAAATATCCTCTTTAGTTGGTGAAAACAGTAACTAATTAATATAGGTCTTTTGTAGAGCAAAGTGGTTTGAACTTTTGAAAAGGCAGGAGATACCTGCATCATGTTAGTTAAAACTCTCAGAGGCTGAAGAACAGTGAGCATCACACTGAATATGGCCAAAAGGTGCAGAAGAATTAACTCCTTGGGGAGGTCTTTAAAAATCTTGCCCACTGCCCACCAGAATTTCCAATTTCTCAGGGTCTGAAGAAAGGCATATGAATTTACCTCAATACTGGGAACTTCTTATTAGCTGCAGTCCTCAAGCTCAAGTAATTGACTCTCTAAATAGATAACTAAAGCTATAAATGCTTAAAGAATCCAGTATACTTTATGAGCCAATAATACCAAAGCTGTGATAGGCCATGCCTGTGCATACTGCAGAGGGAGAGAGAGCAGGTTAGTCCAGGAAGGCCTCTTGGAAGAGCTGGAACTTGGGCAAAGCTTACTGGCTGTATAGAATTTAGATGGTGTTACCTAATACTGAATGGTGGGGGGGGGGGAGGGGATCCTATCATTTGTGGACAAATTGACTAAGCAACAATGCATATCTCTTCCAATCCTGAATAAATCATCTTCTCTAGTCATGGTTCAGGATGAGTAACAAATTGAAGGTGTTCCCTCTCACCTAAAAGTGGCCCCCATTTCTCCACTACCCTATCTAGACACAAACTGTAGTCAGCAGTCTCGTACTTTTGCTGAGCCACTGTCTTTGAGTGGCTTTATTACTGATCTTGGATGAGGCAGTTAACTTCATTTAGTCTTATTTCCTTCATTTATACAATGGGAGGGTAGTGGTGGATGATTTCAGATCCTTTTTAGTGCTAACATTCCATCTGACCCAGTTAAACACTTCTCATTATTACACGACTGGAAATAGGCCAGGTCAAATGATGTCCCTTCAAGCATAACCATCAGATACAGCCGTATGCTGTAAAGATGGATATTATACTGTTCAACTTATCATCATTAGTTCCCTAGTCTTAGAATGGAATGTACCGTAGTTCATATCTGTCATAGTTAGTATTTGGAAGTCTCAAAGCCTGTGAGATTATTCACATATTTATTCCTGTGTACTGCATATGCCATCCAACGTCTCCCCTTCATCATGTGTCTATGACAATATATTGAACAGAAAATCTCCATCAGCTGACTCTGACAGAAGTGTATTATTTACAGCGGTGTCAAAATGTGCTGCTTATAATTGACTGGGCTCATAATAAGCCAACCTAGAATCTTTTCTTCTCATATTCCTTCTCACTGGTAAATCCTCCACTTGTGTTGCTTCCCTCAACAACTTCTTCATTATTTACAGAGAAGAGAACATACCCCAGATGGTGCATGAGTTATGTTATAGGGTGACTCTTTCATCTTGGGATGGTCTCTCTCTTTCTCTATCTCTGACTTAAGATTTTGCTTATGGCAATTAAGGGTAAGGGAAATCAGGTCACTTGGAATCCACTTCTCAACAGAATGCACTTCTCAATTTCTCCCAACTTTGGGAAACAATGTGGAATAACAATTAATAGTTACATGGCCAGGTTGTTTTTAGTCCTCATTTTACCGCTTACGGTCTATGAGACCTTGAGAAAATTATTGAACTTCTGAATATCACAGTTCTGTCATCTGTAAAATGGGGATACCCATAATATATAATTCATAAGAGTGTTGGGACTATTTATCAGATAATGCACATAAGGAGCTAAATCCAGAGTAAAAACAACAACAACAAACACAGAAACAAACATAAAGCTATATCTTTCATGCATTAACCATACACCAATAGAGAGCTTCTCAATCTTCCTGTCACAGAAAGTCTTCAGAATGTAATGGTTTCAGAAGCAGAGTTGCCTGCTTCTCTAGGTCTATCCAGCTTGACATGGGTCTGCACTGTTGTGTGTCCCACTCTCCCCCCCATGCACTCCTCCCTGCTTCACTTTCCAAGACTTTTGATGTTGACATACACATGCCATGCCTTGTCTTGCCTAACCTCAAGTAGGTTTTCTGTTTTTATTTTGTGGTCAAAATGATCGCATATAATAGGACTTATTCATTGCCTCCCCTAGATTCTAAGCTGCAAAGCCAGAGTTGATCCAGGAATCATGCATCTTGGTATTTACCCAAAGGAGCTGAAAACTTATATCAACACAAAAACCCATATACAGGTGTTTACAAGCAGCTTTATTCATAATTGCCAAAACTTGAACTCAACAAACATGTGTCTCAATAGGCAAATGGAGATTTTAAAAGAACATATAAACTATGGTACATCTAGACAATGGAGTATTATTCAAGGCTAAAAGGAAATGAGCTATCAAGCCATGAGAAGACATGGAGGAAACTTAAATGCATATTACTAAGTGAAAGAAGCCAATCTGAGAAGGCAACATATTATATGATTCCAACTATATGACACTTTGGAAAAGAAAAAAACTATGGAGACAGTAACAAAGATCAGTGGTTGCCAAGGATTGGGGAGCTGGGGGAGGGATTTGTAGGTGGAGTACAGAGGAATTTTAGGGCACTGAAAATTCTCCGTATAGAACTATGATGATGGAGGCTTGTCATTACACATTTGTCCAAACCCATGGAATATACAACACCAAGAGTGAACCCTAAGGTCAACTATGGACTTTGGGTGATAATGGTGTGTTGACACAGGTTCATCTATTGTAATAAACATATCATTCTGGTGAGGGATGTTGATAATGGGGTAGGCTATGCACGTTTGAGGGCAGGGAATATACAGGAAATCTCATTCCTTCCCCTCAATTTTGGAGTAAACCTTACACTTCTCTAAAAAAATTCCTTCCAAAAAAGGGGAAAATAAGCCATAGGTGAAGTTCATGTGGCACCGTGCTCACAGAAGAAGGATTTTCTTGGTCACAGCTGCTATCTCCCCGTCTGCCAGTTCATCTATCTCTGCTGTGAACATCCAGAAAAATTTTGGGGTGCTACTTCCAAATTTCATTAGACCAAGTGTTTGTGAAAAGCATGGATTTAGACAAGTATTTCTTTTTAATACACCTGGTATGATGAAGACCCTCACGTCCGTGTAATTCCTGAAGATAAGTATAAGACTCGTATCCTCAATGTATTTCTAGTTTGGCATCCAGAGTTAGCTTGTGATTGTTAGAACTCTACCTTGGTCTTCTGCAAGAAAAGTGTTATTTTCTGTCAAAGTAAAGACCTGTAGTAGAATGCAGTAACCAAAGAAAAGTTGCCTGAACCTGGCGTCCCATGACCAACCTCTATCAGGCATTTTACATCTTTTCTCACAACCTCACTTTCCCTCTCAGAGGCTGAGGTCCTAAACCTTAAAATGAGAAGGTAAACGAAATCATATCTGAGGTCTCTTTTATCTTTACCATCCGTTGACTTCTCTTTTTAGGGATTCTTGGAAACATTTCTAAATCGTCTTTGCTGAGCTTCTGAGGCAAGCCTTATGCAATGAAGAAGTTCTTTTTGTGTGTTGTCTTCTAACGCAGAGGATTTCACTTACAGAAGGAAGATGCAATCATCTTTCTTGTGATTTCCCTTTCTGTATATGAAGGAGAGCCAGTGAAGATTTTATCCCACTTAGGTCTCATAGAATTGTTCAGTTTTAGGATTTGCAGGCCCCATCACAGTGAACTAATCTAACATCTTGATATAACATAAGGAAACTGAGGCGAAAAGCATGGCCAAGGATTTATTAGCTGTAGAACCAGAAATAGGATATCTGCCTTCATCCCTAATTCAATGTTCCTTTGACCATCACCATGCTACCTTCTACTTCCCAGAATCATGAAAATGGTACAAGGTTCCTTGGACCTGAACTGACTTCAGCTAAGGCAGTTATGTACATTTCTAATGTAATAACTAAACCTGTCAGGCATGTAGTTGTTTGGTTTAAGGGTTTTTCTCTTTTGCATTCTCTTACAAATTCCCTTTTCAAAATGCTTACAGCTGAAGCTGGATAGCATGTAGCCTTCCACTGATGGTCCATTGCCCACCCCCAACCCCTGGATCACATCTGTGGCTGATGGCTCAGTACTCTGAGTGAGAGCTTGGCTCCTGTCTGGAATGTGCAGTTTTATTTCAGTACTTTGCTGACTGCATTGTACTAGTTAGCTTTTTGGGATTCTGAGGCAGCAAACACACGGGGCCATGATATTTGTAATAGCTAGTATTATATTGAGAAAAACTAAGGGAACTTAACAGAAGAAACCTTTTCAATATCACTTTGCTAACTGTCAGTACAGTGTAGCACAGAGTTTAAAGCGTTTTATCCACACTTAGGTTTCAACCACAGCTTTTGCTTCTTCTAGACATGGCAGATGGAATTTTTCATATACGTCTCACTATCAGCTATCTAGATTTTAACTTGCCATGGGTCGTAAGGTGATATTTTGGCATTTTACAGGCTGTCTTCATCGGATGCCAGAATATTTGAAATCTTTTGGAATAGAGAAGTGATTTTTTGCTGTGAGAGCTTGGAAATTAAAATCAGCCAATTTAAACTTATTCTTTTTCGGTTTATATTATTTTTTTCTCTTGGTTTTTATCTCATTAAACATCTTTTTGATTACATTGTGGTTGCTAATTATCTGGAAAGCACAGGAAAATAACAGGCTTCAGTTAAGCCCGACTTTGAGGAAAGCAGCATAAATCCTCTTGCTTGGTTGAGAGTCCTCTGTCTGTGATTGGCCTTGTTGGATGACTTTAATCTCAGGAGAGGGAGGGATCCATTGGGGGTGGGCAGATGGACATTGGACGTCTTCTGCTGGGAGGGAATAAAGCCCAGATAGAAGGCTGAGCTTTATCTAACAGGAGTGCCGAATTGATAGTGACTTCTCAGGTCTCTGGTTCCCTGTTCCGTGAAAGCAAAGCTTTGTTCACCTACTCTCTGAGCAGTTTGCCTTTGCCTTCCCTCTGTGGCGAAATGCTGGCATTATGGAACAGGGAGTTGGGGGGTGAGCTTTTCTGTGGTAGAGATCACCTCCATCAAATCTGAACCTAATCTAAAGTCTTGCTGTCTCAGAAGACAATTACTTTCATCTCTCTATTTCAAGCCTTCTTTCTCCTCAGCTCATCCCAGCAAATGAGTACAAAGTGCTTGCTCAGAACAAAGCTTAAAGAGGAGATACTATTTGACAGGAATTGCAAGAGCTGGTAAAAGTGAGAAATGAGGGGCGCCTAGGTGGCTCAGTCAGTTAAGCGTCCGACTCTTGATTTCAGCTCAGGTCATGTCTTCGAGCCCCACAGTGGGCTCTGTGATGACAGTGCAGAGCCTGCTTGGGATTATCTCTCTCTTCCCCTCCCCCACTCTTATGCTCTCTCTCAAAATAAATAAATAAACTTAGGGGGAAAAAAGTGAGAAATGAGAGCTGGACGTGGGCCCTGGTCTGAGTTCAGGATGGATGTGGAGTGGTAACAGTTCTCAAGGAACAAGAGAATTTGAGACTGGATGCAAACTCCATGTGTTGTTGTTGTTGTTGTTGTTGTTTGCTTTTGTTCGTTTTGAGTGGCAAAAATTAGTTTTCTGAGTGGCTTATTCAAAGACCTATAGCTCAGCATGTTTCTATTCCATCTGGCACTTTCTATTCTGTTTGGTCCATTCTTTAACACAAGAATATGTATACCGAAGCTTGGGTGTGTTTACTCATCTAGCCACCCGTGGATTTACATTGCTGTCATCTCAGACCTCACCTCATCACACGTTGAAGGAGAATGGAAGGGCCTATTAGAGACTCAATCTTCGGAATCCAAGATGGTGCAATAATATTAACCAAAGGTCAAACTCTATAAAAAGCTGAGATCAGGAAGAAAGAGGAAGGAAAAAAATGATGAGTATGTCTGCTTAGGTATGTGTATACATATAAAAATATATATTAATGTATATTAATATGCTATATGTGTGTATATATATGTGTGTGTGTGTGTGTGTGTGTGTGTGTGTGTATACACCTACCTAGTAGGTACACCATTCACACACAGGATGAGGAGATATATATATCTCCTCATCCTGTGTGTGAATGGTGTACCTACTAGAGCCAAAGCACAGTGCAAAACCCTATGGAAAGTGCTTTGTGGAATAAGGCACAAGGCCTCTTCTCAAGGAACCTAGGTGGGGATGCGGTAATCTAAACCCACTCCCTAGTTCAGAAGTGCCTTTCTCCATGATTTGGTAGGTGAACTAGGGTAAGTTACCTCTGGATTTCATGAGCAATCAAGAACACAATATGCGCTGAGTACCACAACGTTTGCTGTGATCAATTTTTCTCTTTTCTCCTGAAAAGCAGTGATAGTATTTCCAGCTGTATCACCTGCCTTTAGAAAAGGTCTCTGCTGGTACCTACCCAGCATGGTCCCTCCTGCTTCAGGATCTTGGCAAGAGCAGGTTCTGATTCTGAAGCACTCACATTCTTCATGGCTATGACACCCCTCAGAGGTCTGTGTGCTTCTGACCACACAGATGCAGGTCATGACAGATGTTTATTTGTCTGTTTCCAAACTCAGGACACATGTACAGCAGTAAATCCTTCATTTGCCAAAGTTAATCACAGCCATGGTGTAGCTTACATCGTTCCAACTGCCCGTTGGGAAAGCCTTGAAAATATAGATGGGATTTGTCCTCCAGGAAATAAGTTCAACAAAACAGACTAGTGAGACTCCACAGAGGGAGAATTTGAGTCAGGGTCCCTCCTTGGATAATATCTTATTCCAGTCCTGTCAAGGACCAAATTGAAGACTTGCTTACATTCCCAAGGACAGACTAGTGACAACTTGGAGCAGAGGGAAGCAATGAAAGGTTCTGCTTGCTTTCACGTTAAACATCTTAAAAAATAAAGTACAGACAAAAATAAAATGAATATTACTCATGTTCCCACCATGAATATGAAAAAGTGTTAACATTTTATCATATTCACTTTAGATAATATTTATTATTGAGAAATAAAATATGTAGAAAAAAAATGAAGTCTCTCACATTCTTCTCCCTGGTTCCATTCCCCCCATGATTCTCCTCAAAAGCAAACACTGATACTTTAGTGTGTACCCAGTCCATTATACTGTATATGTGTCCATGTGTGTATGTATATGTATGTATATATGTGTGTGCATATATACGTATATATGTGCATATGTACATATACATATACATCATATATACATATATACATATGTACATATATATACATATATATATATCCACAGACAATATTGAGCATTGTTTTAGTATTAAAGATTATTTCTGTATCTCTTCACAAGCTATTTTTATTTGATCAACACTGTGTTTTTGAGAACTGTACATTTTAATGTGTATACAGAGTTTGTTCATTTTAACTGTTGTGCAGTATTCAACATTTATTGATGCATTCTTGTACACTCATTTCCAAAGTTTTGCTCTTGTGACAAAGATGTAAGGCGTGTGTGTACATGCACATACATGCATATATTATGTGTGTGTGTGTGTATACACATACATACATACATACATACATACATACATCCTATGGCAGAAATGTGTGAGGTCTTACATTTGATTGTCTTGGCTTTTGTTTTTTAAGGTTATATACCTAAAATTAGTATTTTTACAACTATCTTATTATATTTTTCCAAATTGCTTTCCAAAGTGGCTACAGTCATTTCCATCCCAGAATGTTTTGAGAGTTCTTGTTTTTCTTCTGTCTTTTCCAACGCTTAGTGTTTCCAGACTTTTTTTTTTTTTTGGCCAATATACATACCTCCTGTTATTTTCCTTCTTAATTATTTCTGTGTTCTTGATTTCTTAATGATTCATATAAATCAACAAAAGGCAATCCTTTAAAAGAGTAATGAAATATATAAACACGTTTATATATTTCATTACTCTTTTAAAGGATTGCCTTTTGTTGATTTACTTTTTTCTTTTTCTTTTTTTTAATGTTTATTTTAAGAGAGAGAAAGAGACAGTGAGCAGGGGAGGGAAAGAGAGAGAGAGAGAGAGAGAGAGAGAGAGAGAGAGAGAGAGAGTCAGAGAATCCTAAGCAGACTCCATGCTCAGCATAGAGCCCAATGCAGGGCTCAATCCCAGGACCATGAGATCATGACCTGAGCCAAACTCAAGAGTTAGACGCTTAACTAACTGAGCCACCCAAGCACCCATACTTTTTTTCTTTTCTAGTTCATTCAGTTTGGGTCTTGCTGCTTTCCTTTTACTTTCTGTGGGTTTACTCAATTATTTTCTGGCATGCAGTTAGCTTACTTATTTTCGGTCTTTTAAATTTAAAATAAATTCATTTTTATCTACCTGTCTCTCCCTAAGTACTGCTCTAGCTGCATCCCAAAAGTTTTGCAGCAAATCTTTGACATTTGTAAGTCTAGGTATTTTGTAATTCACATTGCAATTTCCTCTCTGTCCAGTAATCATTTAGGCATTTGCTTTTTTGGGGGGGGGGTGGGGCTCTAAATTGTCATGTGTTTCCTGTCTTTTTATTATTGATATCTAGTATATTGGCATGTACTCACAAATATTCTTTGAACATTTTGGAGGGTTCAGTTGAACGCTAGCACCTGGCACATTTTTGTCACTGTATGATGTATGCTAAAAACAAATGTGCATTTTTTTGTTTTCTTCAGCTCCCAGACTTGCTTCTTTCATAGTGTTTCTCACCTTGTGAAATGATGACACTCTTCTTTTTTTTTATCCCTTGGGTCAAAAACCTCAGAATCATCTTTAACTCCTTACTTTTTCTCACACCAGTGTACAATTTATCTATGTATCCAGTTGGCTTTGCCTTCAAATTATAGCTTACATCTGGCTGTTAGAACCACTTCCATAGCCACACCACAACTACTGTCTGCCTACTGCGGACAGCACTGCTTCCATGCAGGTAAACACTTCTGTCATTGTTCAACAGCAGTGACAATGGTCCTTTAAATATGTGAATGAAATCATGTTATTCCTCTGCTCAAAAGCTGCCAAAGTCTTCCCACTTCTTTCAGAGTAAAATCTACAGTCTCTGTCATGGCCTTCAAGGTACCCCATGATCTAGTTCCCTGTTACCTCTCTGATCCTATTTTCAGGTAGTCTTTTCCTCCCTTTCTTTGGGATACTTGATGCTGCCTCAGGGCCTTTGCACATCTGCCATATTCTCACTGCCTGACATTTACATGTATTGCTACCCTACTTCATTCAAGTCTCTATTCAAAGGTCTTATCAGAAATGTCTTTCCTGACTACCCTATCTCAGATATCACCCCAAAATATCCTCATTCTGCCATCATTTTTTCCTTTTTATCTGACTTTTTCTTCCCTTACTGGAATGGAAACTTCATAAAAGCAGAGATTTTGACTCTTTTATTTACTACCATACCTCAGGACCTGTAATAGTAAGCCTCAGTAAATAGAGAGACTCAGTAAATATCAACTAAATATTTGGGTGAAAAACGGGGCGCCTGGGTGGCGCAGTCGGTTAAGCGTCCGACTTCAGCCAGGTCACGATCTCGCGGTCTGTGAGTTCGAGCCCCGCGTCGGGCTCTGGGCTGATGGCTCAGAGCCTGGAGCCTGTTTCTGATTCTGTGTCTCCCTCTCTCTCTGCCCCTCCCCCGTTCATGCTCTGTCTCTCTCTGTCCCAAAAATAAATAAACGTTGAAAAAATAAATAAATAAATATTTGGGTGAAAATCTCTATTACTTGGGATGGGAATTCTTTAGAAAATTTTTTTATGTCAAGATTGCTAATAGTGCTGCTTACTCTTCTACATTTAAGTTCTTCCTAATGTTTTGTAACCATATCTATGTGTTTCCCACAAGGCTGTTCTATTAGGTTAAGCTTGTAACTTGGCAATTCCAAAATCTGAGCAGGTTGACACAATAGAAGTCTTCTGCAAAGTCGTCTGTGTCTTCTGTGACTCTCTAGGCATCTGCCATCCATATGCTTACCCACAGACCTGGGCTATTTTCATGTCAAGGAAAGGCAGCTTGGACCTCCAGGAATAGAGTCCACAGAAAACATACCCATTTTTTATGCTTGCCTGGGAAGTGACACACAGCCAATTGGCCAGACTTATTTGCCATTTTATTGTAATATGTCCAGGTACATATTTCTCTATATTATGCTTAGCAGTTGGTATGTGCTGTAAGTCTGAGAGCTTAGGCCTTTCTTCACTTTTGGAAAAGTTCTCCATTATTATCTCTTTCCATTGTTTGTCAATATTCCCTCTCAAATTCTAGAAATCTTATAAAGTATAGGTTGAAGACTCCATACTTTTTAGTTTCTCTTTCCTGTTTTTTGTTTTGTTTTGTTTTGTTTTGTATTGTTTTGTTTTGTTTTACCTCATTATGTCTTTGTGCTGTGCTTAGAAGGAATCCTCAGTACTATCTTCCAATTTACCAATTTTCCCTTGAACTGTAGAAACTCCTAGGTTTATTCCATCTGTAGAGTTTTGAAATTTCAGTTACATTGTTTCTATCCTCTAATTTCTTTTTAAATTTTTATTTATTTTTTAATGCTTACTTATTTTTGAGAGAGAGAGAGAGAGAGAGAGAGAGAGAGAGAGAGAGAGAGAGAAAATGAATAGGATAGGGGCAGAGAGAGGGAGACACAGAATCCGAAGCAGCCTCCAGGCTCTGAGCTGTCAGCACAGAGCCAGACACGGGGCTTGAACCCATGAGCTGTGAGATCATGACCTGAGCCAAAGTTGGATGATTAACCAACTGAGCCACCCGGGCACCCCTCTGTCCTATAATTTGTAAGTGTTTATTTTATGACTTATTTTCTCAACTTACATCTTCCTTACTTTAATACTTGTTATTTTAAGATATATTTTCTCTTTATATCTTTATTTGAAGCTTATTCAGAGACTACTGTGTGCATGTTTAAATTATGAAGTATAACTTACATGCAGTGTTATGAGTTTCAGGTATACACCATAATGATTTGACAATCTTATACATTACTCAATACTTGCAGCATTATTTGCAATAGTCAAGGTGTTGAAGCAACCTGTGTCCATCAGTAGATGAATGGATGAAGAAAATGTGGCGTGTGTGTGTGTGTGTGTGTGTGCGTGTAATGAAATATTGCTCAGCCATAAAAATGAATGAAATCTTATCATTTGTGAAAACGTGGATGGACCTAGAGGATATTATGTGCATTTTTTTGAGGAGTTAAATCATCCTCTCATTGATTTGGTTGGAATATCTTCTTGGTCCTGTTTTTCCCTACTGGTTTTGACTTTTAGTTTTCTGTCTGATCTAGAGTAGAAGTTATCTTTAAAAAAAATCTTTAAACATCTATTATACTTTGCTAATTTGCAGTAGCTGCCACGTGGCTCTCTGAGAATCCCAGCTCCCTAATAAGTCATGGTGTTGGGGACAATGTAAATCTAGTACTTACCAGCTCATTGCCTATCTGGTTTGTGACTTGCTTTGCTCCATCCTGTCTCATATACTTGGTTTGATGCAATCCACAGCCCCATATTTCTTAGTACTTTTCCCGTATAGGTTGGGAGACCCTAGCAGATCCCGGTTTTATGCTGTGAGTCTCGCTTGTGATCCTCATTCCATTCAGAGTTTGGTCCTTAATAAACTTCTTATTATCTTTGTCTATTTCTGTACCTAGAATTCAACAATAACATAGGTCCAGCATTTGCTGCTTGCTATCTGTTTCAGTACGTTTCTGGTGTATGGAGATATTACCTTGTATTTGGTATAGATACAACTTTTAATTTTTGAAAAGTCAACTAAAATCACTTCTCTGTGATATTTCAAGGAAGAGGCTTTGAATATGTAAATCCACAGTGCCATATTGGCAAGAGATCTTTTACATTTAATTTAAAAAATTTATTTTGATTTTTAGGATAATTCATGCTTATTATCATAGTTTTGGAAATTATAGAAAAGTGTCCAGAAAATATTTAAGTAACCAGTAATACAACTACGCAGAAATAATTATAGTTATCATTTCAGTGTGTTGTCTATTTATGTTTTTGCTTTTCACTAAATGGGATTCATACTATATATTCAGTTTTATATCATTCTCTCTTATTCCAGACATTATAGGGTGTATTTGCCATGTTATTAAATAATCTTCAAAAGTATTTTTTTAACAGCTCCTTAATGTCCCGACATATGGAGGTACTATAAAAACATAAATCATCAAAAATGTTAATATCTCTCATAGCATAAATTAACATGTAATTACTGAGTAAAAGAGTATGAATGTTTTTAAGGTACTTGATACATAGTGAAGCATTTTTATCTAAATATGGCATTTCCAGTTTACATTCCAATGGGAGCGTAACCATTCTCTAGCCATTATTTCTCCAACTTTATCAGTTTGAGAGATGGAAAATTCTGCTTATATGTTTGTGCTTTCAAAAATTCCTATATCTGTTTAGACATTTCTATTTTAATTTCTACTTTAAATTTTTTAATTTATTTTAAATAAGACTCTAGGTTTCTCTTTCTCGCTCTCTCTCTCCCCGCCCCCTCCCTTTTTGGTTTCCCAGGAGAACCACTTTTAAAATTTTCTGCTTTCATAATTTCTACTTATTTGTTGTTTTTCCTCCTTCAGCCTCTTGTTGTATATATTCTTTTCCTTTGGCTCCTTAGACTGATTGTTTAATTAATTCATTTTAGTTATCTCCTGTTCATTCATAGCCTTACATGTTTTATTATGGCTATATCTATAAGCTTGACATGAATACACTTATTTTCATTATTTCCAAAGTAGGTTGCAATTGTAATTTTACTTACTCCTTGATCCAATTATTTTAGGAAATTTTCTATTTTATTTCCATTTTGCTAAAATTTTTTATTGTAATTCTAGTTGTATTGATGTTTGAGAATATATTTTTTTCTTTAAACCTTATCAAACATATTGAGCAAACAGTCAAATTTTAATATGCCCCTTGGATGTTAGAAAAGAACCTATGTTTTATTTTGAATGGTATAAGGGTATGTGTGTGTATGTAAGTTTATGTGGTTACTCACATTTATGTTAGTTGAAAGTGTCATTCATTTAATATTGTTTGATCTGTCATAGGAAGACAATTGTATGATGTTTCTCAGCTTGTTATTTCTGGTAATTTTTGGAGTATATATTTCGGTGTTTGATGATTATATCATCTACCACATAAGTTACGTGTCCATTATATCTTCATTGCATTGGGTTTCTTTCATCGGCACAAAATTATTCTCTTCTTTACCCAGGCTATTGCTTTCTGCTTTGAATGTTGTTGCTGTTACTGCCTTCTGAAAGATTTTTTCATATACTATTATTTCCATTTTTAAACCATTTAAAAATTTCATTTAAATATTTTCAGTGATCTGTATATATTTAATTTTCTAACACAAATTATTACAAAAATGTATGGCACTTAAATCCATTGCTATAACATATATTTGGGCTTAATTTTATCACCTTTTCTAAAGCATTCTTGCTTTTTTCCTTTTTATTCTTGACTTTGTTTTTTATCTTATGTAGACATTTGTAAGATTGAAATCCTTTCATTGATTTAGTGGTGATTCCTTTGTTTATCAAAAGCATATTGTGTTTGTCTATCCAACTCAAGAACAAGTTCCTAATGAGGAATTTAAGTTA
Organism: Lynx canadensis; assembly: GCF_007474595.2. Classification (NCBI taxonomy): domain Eukaryota; kingdom Metazoa; phylum Chordata; class Mammalia; order Carnivora; family Felidae; genus Lynx; species Lynx canadensis. Next base: position 50,845,615 of record NC_044313.2, on the reverse strand, counting down.
TCTGGGCTTAACCTGACTTTCTCCTTTTCTGTATTTACCAGTTACTCCTTTTATGTGGCATTATGATATTAACATTTTATCATGAAGTTCTGATCTGTTTTACATATACAACATCCTTTCAGACTTTGAATTTAATTGTGTGCCCATGTGACAATTCATCATATTTGATCCTAAAATTAATTGGTTTCAAAGTTCTTTGCCATTTCTTTTATATTTTAAGTGTTAGAGTCTTGAGTTCTTGATTTCTCTTTATCAGTTGACAGGTATTCATTTTTTTAATGCTTTCTCAGGAAGGGAACATGAATGATTTATCTTTCATGATTTTAAGCTTAGCAAAATGTCTTTCTGCCAACTTTTCACATGAACAACTTGGATATAAATCTCTCAGGTTACAAACTTTTCCAATCACTACTTTGTACAAATTGTTTCATTGTCTTCTGACATTTGATTTTGCAAAGAAGGGTAAGGCTACCTTATTTTTACTACTTTAGAGATAAACTTTTATTCCTCTTTTAATTTTTGTATGATTTTTAATTTACCATTGAAATTTAAAATGAAATGAAACTTCTTTGATATTTCTGGTCATTTAAAAATTTATTTGATTCTTCCTAAGCCCTTTTACTTATAAGTATTTATACTAGATCTTTGATGATAAATTCTCTGCTGTTTGGATTTCCACCTCAGTAACACCTCTCTTTACTTAGATCTAAATTGTCTTCCATGTCTTTCATCTTCTCTTTATTTCTTTTTCTCCTTTAAATATTGGAGATATTTTCAAAAAATTTCCCTACATTGTTCGTTTAATTTTTACAGTGTTGCTTCCTTTTTACTCCCTCCAATATGGATTTTCATTTTACCATTGTGTTTTGGGTTTCCTTAGCTATTTTCTTAATCCAGCCAGCTTCCTTATCATCTCTGTGTCCATTGGCAAACAAGCTCTCTTTTGGCACTCTGATCCCTTTTAACAGAGTGAGTGTTTTTTATGTATTTTTGAAGATGGCAAATAGATGTGTTCTAAATCTTTTTTTCTGTCTCACATAGGAATTAATTTTCAAGTGTATCATCTTTATCCAGATCAGTAGGGAAGGTTTCCTTTCTGAAGTATTATTTTTGTCTTTTTATAGACTCCATGGTGGCAGATGTAAATATGTATCTCTATACACTCATCTTTGAATAGGACTACTTCTAGCCTAGTGCCTACAGGCAGGCTTTGTGGATTATTCTTGCTTCTGTCCCACCGAATTTGATAGGAGTCTAATCCTGAAGTTTGAAGTCATACCACTTAATTTGGGACGTGGAGGAGGAAGCATTCATCAGTGTGAATCTTCTGAATTGAGTTTTGTATACTTTCAGTGACAATTGAATATTTTGAATAAGCCAGAGACTCAGACTTGTCTGTTTTTCTTTGAAGAGTGCCACATGCAGATTATGTTCATCCATAGATTCTCCTCCCAGTACTCTGTCCTTACCCATTGTAGAGTTTTTATGCAGAGGGATAATCTATCTTCAAAATATACCTCTATTTTCTTTATTATTTGATTAAGGAGGTATAATATGGATGGATATAGAGAGGGAAACTGAAGAAACTGGAAATAAAGATTAAGATTCTAGCCCTGTACACTCAGAGGTCACTTTTCAGCTGGGTCATCAAAGTGGTGATAGAATGGGTGGTGTCTTTTGAAATGACTTAAACCAGCTGGTTTGCCTATATCCTACATTCTTATTCCACTCCTTCAAATATACATAAGTGTGGAGTAGCATTCAGTTTAGATACAGAATATAGTAAATGGTAAGAAGCACTGAGGTTCTGGGTCAGGACCTCAAGGTCATCTGATTGTAGAGGGGTTGTGAGGAGGCCACATGGGCCCCAGACCACTTAACTCTTTTTTAAACAAAAGAAATAATCACCTACCTGTTTCTGCTGCCCCTAAATGTTTGAAAGTCACTGAAATATTATACAGTTAGAACTTGTCTGCTCCAACTCCTTTAATAGGCAGATGATGTGAAATGTCAGAGCACTGAATAACAAAAGATGTCAGGCAGGTAAATATAAGAACAGAGAGCAGGCAGAGAGTGCATGCAGAGGTGTTTGGTAGAAGATCTAAAAGAAAGTCAGTACAGTTGGAGCATAGTATGCTAGCAGGAAAGTAGTGTGAGACAACAATGGGGGGAGATGCAGGGTCCAAAAAAGAAAACACCTTTTAAATGAGGGTAAGGAGTTTGGATTTAATTAAAATTTTATAAGAAGGCCCAAGGAGAGGGAGGTTTAAACAGGTAAGAAACATAATTTGATGAGTTAGCAACAAAGGTTTCATGTTTGTTTCACTCACTTAACAATTCATTCATTCATCCATTTATCCATATTTTCTTTCATTAGCTGAATAAACACATATTTATCAAATAGCCACTAAGTTTACGCACTATCATGGGGTTCTATGTTAGGATTCCCAGTTCCTAATATGGGAATCCTGGTATTTTTTTTATTATTTTAAAAAATTTTTTTTCACATTTATTTATTTTTGAGAGAGAGAGACAGAGCGTGAGCAGGGGAGGGGCAGAGAGAGAGGGAAACACGGAATGTGAAGTAGGCTCCAGGCTCTGAGCTGTCAGCACAGAGCCTGACGCAGAGCTCAAACTCATGAACTTCGATATCATGACCTGAGCTGAAGTCAGATGCTCAACTGACTGAGCCACCCAGGCGCCCCTGGAATCCTGGTATTTTTATTATGCCATGTAACTTCTCTAGACAGTGTGCTTTGTGTGAGCAGGGTTTGTTTTGGACTTTATACAAAATATTTAAATATCCTGTTCCTTTATGGTGGTCCTTGAATAAGATGGTAATTAATGATATTAATATTAATAACATGTAATCTTACATTATGCCCACTTAAAGTTCTCTGCGGTAGGGGAGGAATGTTTCTAAAAATATAGTTAAAAGGGATAGCCATCATCAGTGACCAGGCTTCCCACTGGTCAGAGACCTGTAATGTCTTTGTAGGACTGATCAGTCAGTTAGACACATTGAATCTTTCAATCAGGCTAAATCAGCTGCCTTTTCTTATACACAGATTTGTTGGGACTCTGCCATGCCAGATTTGGTAATGCTGACATAGAATAGTTAAGATTTGTCTCTTTAGTTGTCAACTAAAGAGTTTCTTGTATATGTTTTGTTTAGTGAAGTCTCAGAGCTAAAGTATATATGAGAGGAGAGCCCCACACCCTCCACCCCTGTTGTGGTTTTCACAACATACACAATCTTTCCCTAACATATATTCCCAAGATTTTCAACAGTGTAACATCTGTTTTACTTTGAGGTAGCTATGATAAGCATCTGCTTAGAGGAATGATTTGAACAAAACCAGGGCACATTTGTTTGCCATGTTATGGATTATCTAGTCTTACATTGTTTATGAATAAATCATACAGGATGGATAAACTGGTAACCACAACAGCATGTTTTATACTAGGTTTAAAACATAAATTTATGCATTTGTAATTTTTTTTCCTGTAAAAACTAAAAAATTTATGTCTTAAATAGAAGATAGCATGGGTTCTGACCATAGCTCAGCAGCTGGGTGCAGATTCCAGAAATTTCTTTAGTAAATTAGAACCCAGCTGGCTGATTGAGGGTCCTAGTGTTCACAACTGACATTCAATGCATTAAGCATAAGTGAGTCAAAGATAAAAATACAATATTGTATGAGAAGAAAGTAGTACACACACCTTTGCATAATACATAATACTTTTTTCCTCAAAACTCATTTTAAAATAAGATATGTAATGGAGGTTCACAAAGGTTCAGGGACTTCTTAAAGTCACACAGGCAATTAGTAACAATCTGAACTGAAAATCACATCTTCCTACTTATATTCTAGTATTCTTGGCTGTCCAAAAACTGCTTCATTGATCCTTTATTTTGAAACTCCATTCACAGGCTGTCAATGACATTTACTATAAAGCTAGATCCATAAAAGCATCCATTTGAATTATTTGGTTTGTTGTACATATCAATTCTTAGGATAAATCAGGTGTAAGATGTTGGAGAAAGATATACAAAAGATTGATGGTTGGGTTATTTCATTAAGGAATCTGATCTCCATTAGCCTACTGAATGACAAGATTGTTCTAGAGAAGAGCCATTCCTTATTTTGCTTTCATTGTTAAAGAAGCAATGTCTTTATTGTGTATTTTCCTGTTGTTTAACACAGACCCCCACAAAGGGTAGGTTTTGGTCACTCTGAGGGTGCATTACTTTTTGTCCCAACCTGGCCATCCTAAATCAGCAAACAAACTGAAAACTAGAAATAGTGAATAATCATTAGGGGGGAAAAAAAACCCGTGTGTTCCTTTAAGCATAAAGGAAAAAAAAAATGACACAGTAAGACTTTTGGGTGATTTTGGTCTGTATTCACTCAGCTAGAGGCAAGCTGTTCTCATCTCCCATGACTTTGGCTTCTCTTTCATTTGTATTTTCCATTTCCTTTCCCTGGGCCAGATGTGTGGATTTCCTTGTTATGCCCAAAGACGAGAAGACTTTTGTGGAAACTGCCAGGACTATTTGTAATCTCCTGGCTTTGCAGAGATCTCAGACGCTGAGAAGAACAAATTCTGATGTTTCACAGCCACAGGAAGAGGGTTCGAGATGTTGAGAGAGGGACAATTTGGGTGGAGTTTTCACATATGTTTCTCCTTCATAGAGAATCCAGGGCGGGGATCTGGTATAGCTGAGGCCAAGTTGTGTTTCTGCCCTCTTTTTTCCTTGTGGCTTGGGAGAGCAGCCACGAGGAGTGCACAGTTTTAGCTTGGACCATGACTTCCTCATCCTGCAATGCCAGAGTTGGAAAGGGCCTTAAAGGTCACATTGCCCAGCCTCCCATCAAAATCATTTTTAGATGAAGTCTGCAGAAAGAGTGATTTTTTCATACAAAAACTGGTGTCCTAGAATCTAAAACTACTTGCTGCCCTTTGACACATCTCTGGCCATCCAGAATTGGTGAACATTATAGAACTGGGGTAAGAGATAGTGTCAAAGGACCTTAGCCTAGATTCTCATCCAGTATGAAAATTCCTTGATTATAAATGGAAAACAGAAGACATATTGGCAATATCATATTGACATGAAATTCTGGTCTTAAAATCGTCTTAAAATGCTGTTTAACCCTAGGACCCTAATAGGTGAATCCCACAGTCTGCTAGCCACCTCTTCCTACAAAGTCCCGAGATAGATTTATGCAGAAAACTGAAACAAGATGGGATAAGACTTCAATACTAGCCAGGAACTTTAGCATCATGCCCCAATAAAACACTAATGTGGGGTAGTATGGATTCTGCAGAAGACTCCTTTCTGTTAGTCATTGTAGGCCGATGTAAGGGTCTTTGGTGGAACAAAAGGGGACCAAAAGGTCTAAACCCTCTAGTCCGCTCCAGATTCAAAATCAAGTTGTAAATCTTACCTCTCTGCTGTGAGAAAAGGACTCACACACCACACTGCATCAGATGAAAGCACAAGAATGTGAGTGTGTAGTCCACTGTCTGGCATGACTGCATGGGAGATGAGGCAGGCATATCTTTGGGGACCATCTTATGCGGATATGGAGGGGAGGAGAAAGCCCTTGAAAAGTGGAAGGAGGTGTTCCAAGTGATGTACCTTGTTACCGTGGCTGTGCAGAAGAGTATGGCAGAAAGAAATCTAGAAGGACCACATTAACACATATAGTCCAGTGACTCCAGCTACATGCACCATACTGAAGAAAAAGGTTTCTGATCTGGCCAATCATGCTAACATTCCTCCTCTCTCCCCTTCATGTTGAAGGGGTCAAGAAAGGCATGAGTATCCTCAGAGACTACATCCTTGCACAGCATCACTACCCAGAAGTAGCCATCCAGTCCCCACGTTGCTCCTGAGGCCATCTTACATAGGGAACAATAGCCGGATTCAATCCCAGTCTTATGGTTTGGGCATGGATCTAGCTTCTATAGTGGGATGTGTTGAGGCTGTTTTCCCACTATTTTTACTTAACCTACTAAATGTATTCTGCAACAGAACATGTCCCAGCACACTGCCTCACTTTGAAGTTTTATCAAAGAGGCCAACGAGCATGCTTAGTATATGCCAGCTTCTCAGAGGAAGAAGAGGTCAGGTCCTGAGCTGGATTTTCCCCTGATGCTATGAAAGCCATCAAGGAGGACACATGATGTAGTACTAGAACCAGGTACTCATATGTCCCCTGAAAAGATATATTAGTTTAGGCCAGTGGCTAAGTAAAATGTCTATATTCTTTTAAGAGGAGTCTTGCTTTGAGGTGAGGATGTCCTCCTATTTTAATAAGGTAGCTACTTGAAAGAAGGGCTCAGTTTCTTTGTGCACAGTGAAGACCTAGGGGAAGGCCTTTTGAGAAAGTTGTACTCATACCGAAAAAGCAGCATTTTAGATGAGAATTGAGATCTTGAAAACTCTAAATAAAAAGTAGTGATCTTGTATATCCAGCCTATTTTTTCCACTCCCCCCCAATGTTCAAAGACTTTTTTCTAGGGGCACCTGGTTGTCTCACTCAGTTAAGTGTCTGACTCTTGATTTCAGCTTGGGTCATTATCTGACAGTTCATGAGCTTGAACCCCATATCAAGCCCTGCATCAGTCTCCATGCTGACAGTACAGAGCCTTCTTGGGGTTCTCCCTCTCTCCCTTTCTCTCTGCCCCTCTCATCAACTTTTTCTAAATACATATGTACATACACATATACTTTTGTCTAGCTCATCACCTCTTCTCCTTCTTTTTGGTTTTTTAGTTGTCTGAAATATTCTGCAAAATTGAACTTGGGTGAAACACAAAAGCTAAGTTGAAGATAGGAAGTTGAGTTGTTTTTTAAATAGTGTTCTTAGCGATAACACTGACCTTGAACATTTCTGCAGTTCCTTGGATGTCTGAGGATGGCCTGTCACATTTCATTGTCTCCCAGAACCATCATGACCCTGTCTGTACGATTGTTGTGGGCTTCTCTTCGCTACAGACTAAGACAGTACTTGATGTCGATCTCCCACTGGGAGGGAGGATTGAGGGGTATAGTGTTGACATTTCAAAGTTAATCCTTTTTCTTTTTCTATGTTAGACTCAGTTCAAGCCAGGTACAGTTGATGCTCAATAGTACAGTTGGTTCCATATTTGCAAATTTGCCCTACTCACGAAAATTTGTTTGTAATCCCAAAATCAATACTTGTGGCATGCTTCCATGGTCTTTCACAGACATGTACAGAGCAACAAAAAATTGAATTGCACCACACACATTTCCCAGCTGAGGTCAAATAAGGCCATGCTCTGCCTTCCTGTTTCACCTCTCATACTATAAACAAATGTCCTTTTCATAGTCTATGGAAGGCTGTGCTTTCACATTTTTGTGTTTTGGTTGGTGATTTTGAGGTTTAAAATTGCCTCCAAGTTTAGTGCTGAAGTGCTGCCTAGTATTCCTACATCAAGAAAACTGTGCCGTGCCTTTTTGGAGGAAATACATGTATTAGAGAAACTTTGTTCAGGTATGAACTATAACGTGTTGGGCTGCAAATTCCTGTTAATGAACCAACAATATATTTTAAATAGATTTTCTTTAACACACCACACATAAGATCAGGTTATATCCTGTTTGGTTGGTTAGAATATTGTGACCAGAGGCTTTCAGGAACCCAACCCTATGTTTTCCCTAAGAGCAATCGCTGGTATTTGCTAATTCAGTATTAGCAGCAACTTTATAGAAAAATAACTGCCCTAAATAATAAGAAGTGACTGTAATTGTTTAGTAAGCATTTGCTATAATGATAAAGATAAATATTATAGACCCAGTATGCCAGGAAAGGATGTGGGCATGTTATGTACTCTGTCAGCAACATGTTGTAGTAAGGGAATGGGAGAATTTTCTCCCAGCCTGGAACTTCTCTAACAAGCCAGGGAGAGATGCATCATTTTCTGGGCCATTTCACTTGGATCATAGCTTATTTTCTTTCACACCCCTCATGCTTTTCCAAAAAAAATGGTGTTTAATTAAACAAAAAATTGGCCCTATTGTTAGGTGTACATTTGCAATCTGAGGGCCTATGGAGAGGAGCCATGCTACTCTTCAAGACAAGGGTGGGTTGTTGAAACTTTATGTTAAATCTTGACATTGCAGTAATCTCTGAACCTGTGCCACCTGCATTGGATATTGAATACTGTTTTTATTTTCAATACTAATCAATCATAGAAAGTGCTGTTATTTTTAGTTACATACAAAGGTTCAGATGAATAAAAACAGCTATTGATAGTTTATGCACACACAAGTTTATTGATAATTTTTTCAAATTCTGTGTGCCGATTGATGTAGCCATTACAACAGCTGTGGATGTGGGATAAAACCAATGTGACATTTTTATTTCCTGGCAGTCATACCTGGGGATAGATGGGATGTGGGGAACTTTGCGCTCTTTTTCTTGGACAGGAGTAATACCAGACACAATTTGGAAGACCTCTCAGATCACTGCACTGTTGAATCACTCATGTTGGAAACCCAGCTGCTGGGGGTGGGGGACACATAAATCCTGAGTGTGAAGCTTCTTTGGCTACAGTTTATTTATTTTCTTTCTTTCTTTCTTTTTAAAAGGCAGTTGTTAGTAGGCACTTTATGAAACTTTCAAAATGTATTAATAACATCTGGCACTTAATGCACAGATACCAGTAAGACCACTCTGCTGTGTCTGCTAAGCTGGATGGAAACTTTGCAGCTTCCACTCTTCTGCTTGTGAATCCCAAGTGTCAAGACAGAATAGCAAGAAGAAGTCAGTAGAAAGTGAAGGTTTTCTCAGGCCCCTACTAAGAGCCCAGCCAGATGCACATTTTTTTATTCCTTTTGGTAAATAGATTCAGATTTGGTAGGATTCAGCGAACTAAAAAATATCCCCCACTCAGAGCTCCTCTCTGCCTGCTAATTGCATGAAGCTTAACAGATCCTCCTCACACAACACCAAATAAGGGCTGGCTGGAAATCAAAACCGCCTTGCCAGGCACTTTGGATTTTCCAAAGGAACTGTAATGTTCCTGGAGATGTTGATTAATGGAAATGGCGGACTGTATGGACTGGAGGTAAAGCCCCATAGCCTGGTGCCAATGCTTTTTATTTTTGACTCCAGAATTGAAATATTTTCCCCCATACTCCCTAAAAGAACTTCCTTCATCGCATGCGACTGATAATGGGGGTGAGGTTCAATACCTTAGGAGAAATGCAAAAGGGAAACAGAATGTTAATGAGTCCAGGATTTTGCCCTCCATTCTGTATTGCTCTGCCCCAAATGCAAAACCTAATTAGTGCTTCCAGAGAAGCGTTAAATGATTTCATGCTGTTTAATAAATTCTTTACGTGTTTTGGTGCCACTGCAAAATGTGGGTTGAGTGAGGGTGGGAATCAGGAGAGGAAATGATTGCTGGTAATGCTTCTGCCAATGTTATTCCCTTTCAGGTGAGCCTCAGCGACGTGCGTTTGTTACTCAGGTGCTTCTTGTCTTGACCCAAGTTTTCTTTCCTTTGGCTACCCTATCGTATTCCTGTGCTTTTTCTCAGGGACCTAGTTTCCAGAGGCTTAGCTCACAGTTGTTCCCACCCTGAATAATCAGTAATTGCTAGTGACTGATATACACTGGGTATCCATTGTGTAGTGAGCACAGAATGGGACAGAGTTGCTACTGGGGATATTGGGTTTTTGGGGGGTGAGGGAGACAGATACACAATATCTGATCTGTGGAGTAGAGTCTTGGTCTGACATTCAAAGTCCTCCAGAATTTATCTCTTATTTAGTTACTTGTCTGTGGTATGTATCTCGTCCAAGAGACTGTTCTTTGTTGTTTTCTACATCAGTGATTTGTACTGCTGCACAGTAGAATCATCTGGAGAACTTTAAAACAAAATACAGCAATGCCCAAGCTGTACCCTCTGTCAGAGCTTAGAGAACTGGAACTGTATCACAATCACTTAGAAGGCATGTGAAAACACAGATCACTAGGCTCCACACTCCGAGTTTCTGAGTCAATAGGTCCAGGACTTGAAAATTTGTATTTCCAAAAGTTATTGCTAATGCTGCTAGTCCAAAATCACACTTGAGGATATTTGCCCTTCGTCAATGGAATCAGAGTCTCCATGACTTTGGCACTTTGATGAATTCTGATAATTCCATCGTATTGCCAAGGTTGACATCCATGTTGCACACATTCCTTGCCATTGAATGAAGATCGTAGAGGAAGATTATTTCTTTGTATGTTTCCTGACATTTGGTCTCTTTTTTCTAACTAGATAGTCAAAATCTTGATGGCAGGAACTATCTCCTACTCTTCTTGAATCACCCACGACACTTGACATAGGGTGAACACACAGAAGTGTAATTTGAATGGCATTAACCAAGAAAATGTGGAAGGATAGACAGGAAGAGTTGGAGGTATCACCACCACTCTTTGTCTCTCCATTCTCTCAAATCCAGTGGGAAGTCCTTTTCTCTACTTGTAGACTCATAAATATGTTGTAGAGCTACCTTCTTCCCCTTCTCTTTCTTCCCTTTGGGGAGAGCACATTTCAAATGTTTGCTTTTAAAGAAAGCAACTTTAGAGGGTACTGTATTCATGGTTGTAAAACCTTGTATTCACAGCCTCGCTTTGATATTTTTACTTATATGATCTTGGGGATATTACTTAAAAATTTCAAGCTGCCACTCATTCATTTATAACTAAGGTTAAGAACGCATTCTTGTACTTCTGGAATCAAATGAGTTTGTGCTTAAATCAATTCTAAGCATAATACAAAAACACAAAAGGCACAGTAGGCCTGTTGTTTACAGATATCATAGCAAACATAACTTTTTCTAGAAAGATAGTTGAGATGCTAACGGATTGTGCAGAGCAGCAAACGGAGGTTAGCACACATTTGAGCTTCATCCCATCATCACAGTGTGTGGTTTGGAAGTGTTTACACCTTTCCATCATGATCCAAGAGCCTAGGGAATAGAAAATATCTAACGCCATAGGTAATTTAGAGAGAAACCCCTGCTGAACTTCACTGCTACTAAACTCTACAGAAACCTCTGTTGTCTGCCCTCATAACTTATCTCCTAGTCAGGAAGCAGGCTGTGGGCATTAAGATTTCCACAACCTGTTGGTGTCTTTAGTACTTTGCTTCCAGAATGATTCATATGAAATAAAGATCCTGGTATCATAATTACTAGTTTCAGCAAATGTTCCTCCCTGTAGATAAGCCTGCCTTAATTCTAGAACTGTTGCTTGTGAAAGCAACAGGGTTGCATGGTTGTGAAATAAAGTCCCTGATAGGAAAGTGAGATGGTGAATGAAGAAAGCCAAGAATCCTCATCAAGCTATTAAAAGAGGCCCCTGCTCTGGGAAGTGCTGTCTTTTGGGAGTTTTTGTGCTACTCAAAGTGTGGTTCACACAAGATCCCCTGGGCTCTTATAAGAATGCAGAGTCTCAGGCAACACCCTAGGCCTCCTGAACCAGAATCTGCATTTTGTCAAGGGTCCCAGTGGTTCAAATGCACATTAAAGTTCCAGGAGAAAGAGGAGTCCCTTAGAACTCCACAGAGAATTAGAAGACCTGCCTGGGTATTTTTAGTTTCATCTGCACCTCAGTTTTTCCATATGAGTTAAAAAAAGAATATGGTAAGTCCCATTCTTCCAGTTGATAGGAGCAGGTGGTAAAAGGATACCAGTAGAAAAGGTCTAGAGCTTCAGTGGCCAGAAGATCCATCCTCTTCCTCCTTACCTACCTCCTCTTTGGCAACTTTCTTGGATGCCTATCTCACTTCAAGCTGCTTTGGGTTTAGCAGGCAAGATGTCCCAGCTGCATCGCCCCCCAGTTACTAGAAGTTGAGATTCTCCCAGGGACACAGAGTTCTCCTGGCATCCTGCACCACCTCTGCTTAAGCTGGTTGGAATGGAGACTCCCTACCTAGACTTGCCTCCAAGGCAGGCCGGGTTTCAGAAGTACAAGTGAGAAGAGGCTGTGTTTCTAGGCCACCAGGAAGCACTTCAGTCAGATAACAGTCCTCTCCAGTTACTCAGCGCATCCTGCCTTGGACAACTGGGAAAACACACAGGGAACAGTGGGGGTCGTTCAGCTCAGCCTGTGTTCCCGATAGTGCATAATTAAAGAAAACACCTGTGTGGCTGCTAAATCACTTCCCACTGTTCCCCTGTGCAAATGCTGAGCTCAATAATCCTACAAGTGCCTCATTCCTTCCACCCAACCGAGGCAGCACACAGAGCCACAATGCATAAAGCTGGCAAGTTATTAGTTCAGGACCCCTTAAAGCATCTCTTAAGATTGATTTGTTACCAGTCCTCTGAGCCCCTCCATCAACCTGGCTGCAACTTGCCTGACTGCAGCATACAGAATGCTCATGGATAAGGAGTGTACCCTTGTTTGGTCACCACATCTCTGTCTCCAAAGTAGGTTCATGGAAGAGGCCTGGGGTTGTAGGAGCCACAAAGCCTTGGACCACAATTGAAATACTGTAACTGCAGGTCGGATGCTGCCCTGGGGGAATACAGCCAACAACAGTGAAATGAGATGTGAGTGGGACCTATGGGTTTTGTTGGAAATGCAGGAAAGGGAAATGATAGTAAATCAAAAGCAAGGCTATTGTTCTGAAAGGGCCTCTTCCTGCTGCTGAAGTTTATGGGTGCTTTGGTTACCACCAGGATCTTTTGGGGCCCCAGCTGCCCAGAGCTGAGGAGATAGACTCCCCTCCACCAGCAGGTGGATTGGTAACAGGATTCTGTATGATGACAGGTCAGCTTTGTAATTTACTTCTTCCAGGGCAAAACAACACTGCTTTCACTGCAAGCTTTAGAGTATTAGAGTGGACGAGTGAATGAGCCTAAGAGACCCTGTAAAGGGAATTGCTGGATGTCATAGAGGAGGGGAGGGCTTCAAAGGAGCAGAACTGTATCCTGAGAAGAAAGGACAGCAGCTGCATATTCACCCCACCCACTCTCTGCTACATCACTGCTTTATTCCTTTCATAGTCTTTGCCATTAACTGAAGTCATATTGTTTACATGTTTGCCTATTTATTTATTATATGTCTTCCCAACTAGACTGTGATCTAGAGCTGGACTCTTTTTTTTAAGCTGTTTTTTAAGGGGGGGGTGGAAAGAGAGAGAGAGAGAGAGAGAGGGAGAGAGAATCTCCACTCAGTGTGGAGCTCAACGTGGGGCTCCATCTCACGACTGTGAGATCATGACCTGAGCCAAAATCAGGAGTCAGATGCTTAACCAACTAAGCCACCCAGGCACCCCTAGAGCTGGACTCTTATCTAACTTATTCACATCTATATCTTCAGAACTGGTCCAATGCCTGGCACAAAGCAGGTGCACAATAAATTTGTTCTGAATGAAGAAGTGAATTTTTATTATTTAGGGACTGTTACCCTGAGTAATTCTGGTTTGGCAACTTCCTGACTCTGGCATAGATCATCTTTATATTTTGGCAAATGGTAGGTAGAAGGGTTGCTTTCCTTATAGGGGAGACAGCACACAAAATAAGGCCATTTTCTGCCTCTGCAAAGAAGCTGCATGGACACTTTTTCCTCCCTCTGTCTGTCAAGACTCTTGGGAAATGTAGGGTGTCCTAGAATAAAGTTCTTAAACATTTATTAGGCACAGTATGCCTGCACTCTCCTAAGAGAGGAGCTACAAGATGAATATGAAAATCTCCTGTGCTCAAGCTTTTGATCAGGTGCTGGAAAGTAATAGGCATGCAAACAGATGATGAGTCCATTTGTGTATATGGGCTATGACAGAGATGTACATAAGGTACACCTGAGGGAATACGTTGGCCTTGGAAGAAGAATGGAGGAAAAGTAATTCCAGCTTCCTGGAGGAAATTACATCTATTCTGAGTCTTAAAGGAGGAAGGCGAATTGCCCCTAGGTGATGGTGGCAGGGGAGGGTATTCAGGAAGAGAGATAAGTGTTATGGTGCTACAGAGACAAGACGGCCTGGTGTGTTGGGAACTGTAAGTGTGAGTGTACACGTGTACATGTAGTGAGAATTCAAGTGGTTTGGTCCCCAGTCAGCATGACCCCAACAGCAAAAGTCTTAAAGGCACTCCAGGTTGGACAAGGTTTCCCAGATGAGAGATAATGAGGGGAGGTGGGTGAACTCCTGTGACAGAATATATCCAGTGGATACATAAACTAGACTCTTTTATTTGTGCACTTATTTGTGCATTTACTTGTGACCAGGTATGTACCTGGTCATTTTTTTCAACTGCAACTTCCCACTGTTCACGCTCATCTGTTGGGCAGTGAAAGCAGCCCTGTCTGAAATAGTTACTGAGTTAGAAATATGAAATAAAATGATGCTTCCAAGTGATCCATGGGTTTCTGTAATTCATGTTTCCCTCACATCTTCATTACTGTAGTGGGTAATGAAGTGTGAATATTTGTGTGGGCCTATACAGACACATGCTTATCTGATCATCTCTTGGAGGACATGGGGCACAGAAAGACAACAAGACCCAAGACAGAGTTGCTCTTCTCTCCTCCCTGTTTCATCATGGCTTTGTGGACATGTGAACATACAGAAGAATCAGATGCCAGTGCAGAGGCCATCCCTACAGAACTGCTTCTCAAGGTCAAGGATCAGAAGATGACAGGATTGAGATAAATCTATATTTAGGCAGACAAGAACTCTTGATGGTCTGTCATTCGGTGCTAGAATGTTCCCACTATCAAACTCATGAATTGATAAATTTATATTGTGCAAATACTTACTATCTGGTATTACAATTTCTCAGAGATAATAGGGGAAAATAAAAACAAGCCTCTGGCATCTTGGTGACCTTGAGCTAAGAGTCCCAGGATACAACCACATTTACAGATGAATATTATTTCCTGATTGCCTCTGAATTCCTTTTTTTTTCTTTTTTGATATTTGAATGTAGTTGGCAATTCTGCCTCCTTAGTAACAGACACTGTTGTCTCCATTTTTCTTCTATGATCTCAAATGCTCAAGCGGTCAAGTCTTCTG
Organism: Lynx canadensis; assembly: GCF_007474595.2. Taxonomy (NCBI): domain Eukaryota; kingdom Metazoa; phylum Chordata; class Mammalia; order Carnivora; family Felidae; genus Lynx; species Lynx canadensis. The sequence continues at coordinate 50,830,567 of NC_044313.2, read as the reverse complement.
ATACCAGTTCTATAATACCAAGGCTCTGAGGTTACCAGGAATATTTGCAGCTTGGGCATGTGAGCCTCTCCCATAAAGAACATTAATTAAGGGCTGTCATAGAGGCTTTCTGGTTCTCTTGTGACTTGAGCTGATATTTTGATACCTGAGTGTGTACTTTGCTTCCTGTAAGTATTTTAGTGCACTCCTTGCAGCCATCATCACTGCCTTAGTGGGTGCATGCAGCTGCCATTTGTTCACCCAACACACTTGGTACAGTAGGTACAATCAACCACATGATAATTTGATTAACTTGATGTAACTGTTCATAGTGGTGATAAGGATATATCCCAAATCACTGGAATCCCAATCTTTGAGGATCTGTTTCATAGGGCCCCTTCTGAGCACTGGTATATGAGCTATTTTGATAGAGATCTTTTAATACAGGGATTGGTTTAAACAGTACATAGTTTACTAGAGCTTCTTTAAAAAATACTACAGACTGGATGGCTTAAACAACAAATATTTATTTTCTCATAGTTCTGGAGGCTAGAAGTCCAAGATCAAAGATACCAGCCAGGGTTGGTTTCTTCTGAGGCCTTTCTATTTGGCTTGTTGATGGCTGTCTTTTTGCTGTGTGCTCACATGGTCACCTCTAGATCTGTGTGTTTGTGTCCTAATCTCCTTGATTATGAGGCCAGTCATATTGAATGAGGGCCTACCCATATGACCTAATTTTACCTTAATTACCTCCTTAAAAGGTAATTTGGTGGACTAAAAGGCAAGGAGGGGAACACTGAAACAACAGAGATAGTAAATGCAAAAAGCAGCTACCCTACCCTTAGGGCTAGAGGAATAAAAGAAAAGAGATTAGAGTTAAAAGAACCTAGAAGCTTGGGTATGGTGCCTTGCAGAACTGGGATCCAGACCTCTGAGGAGCATGTCCAGTGTTCATGACTGGCGCTGGCATCTATGATGCAGGCACAAGGAGAAGAGCATTTAGAAGCATGGGAAAACTGGAAGGGACATGTCCTTTCCTCCTGCTTCAGCCTGCCGGTCTTGCTTTAATATCCTCTATGGTAAAACCTGTCAGATGTCCCCTGGTAAAGGAGAAATGTAATCTGCAATTCATAGCCCCAGCATGACAGGGCATATTGAAGGATATTGGACTGAGAGACAATACTTACTAATCAGTATAAATTCCTTCAGCTTCTTTTAAAAAGTCATATCTGCCTCTGTAGCCTGCTTTTATTACTTAGCAACATATGAAAAAATCTCCAATGTCCATACTCTTCCAGAGCATGAATTCTAATGGCCGTATAATGTATTCCATCATAGGGATGTGCCATAATTTACTTAACCAACTTCCTATTTTTAGCCATTATAGCTTTTAAAATTCAGTTGCACTTATAAACAGTAGTTCAGCCTGCTAAATCTAAGCACATATCCTTCAATAATCCCTTAGGATGAATTTTTAGAAGCCTCAAAATATGAATGTTTACAAGGTATAAAATTACTTTTTCTAAGCTACAGAAGGCATGAAATATGTGTGGTTCCTTCTGTTCTAGAACATAACAGAGTGAGATTATCCTGTCCTAAAACGTATTGTCCTAAAACCCAGGGGAGGGTTTCAGTAGTATCCAATGGATGTGAGCCATAAGAATGGGAATATGATTACTTTGGATTAAAACAAAACTTCCCTTTAAGAAAGCATTTAAAGGTGAGGGGAATATTAATAGTAGCATTTGCCTCAGTTGGTGGAGACACCATGTTGTTACTGATTTTAATGCAATGCATGCTTAGCAGAACTAATTTTGTAAAGCATTTTCCTAAATAATCCAATTTTTACTTGGTGCTATGGTTGGACAGAGGAGCAGGAAGGGTCTGTATTTATGAAGTGTGTCCTTGTAGGAATTATGATGGCCAGAGGCCATTGCTCTAGATATATAATGATGGTTGTGTTTTCTAAAATTTTTTTAACATTTATTCATTTTTGAGAGACAGAGACAGCTTGAGTGGGGAGGGCAGTGAGAGAGGGAGACTCAGAATCTGAAGCAGGCTCCAGGCTCTGAGCTGTCAGCACAGAGCCCCATGTGGGGATCAAACTCACGAACCACTAGATGATGACCCGAGCTGAAGTTGGACACTAACCGACCTGAGCCACCCAGGCATCCCCATGGTTGTGTTTTTGATTCCATCTTTAGTTTTCTGAATTTTAGCCTTTGTGATTAAAAGTCCATATCATAAAGTATTGGCCTGTGCGATTTATCTTTTTCTCCTGGGATGTCCTGATTATCTGAGGAGTGACTTGCTTGGTCCTCCACAGAGGATAAGAGTCGGGATGGTTCTGAGTCAGATGCTTGAAGCCCACCTTCCTGTTGGAGACTTGGAGTGCAGGTTTAGGTGCTACCTTGAGAAAAGTGTGAGTCCAAGTCTTTGCTGGCTCCCTGAGGACAGTTCTGAGAAAGTCACTACCCCCTTGTGCTCATTTCCTGGTGCTGGGGTATGCTGAGTTTTATAAGACTAAATAAATTGATAAATTCAGCTGATTCAGAGCGTTTACATAATCTTTCCAATGTCAACAGTCATTTAAATTATCCTAACTTTATACTGAATCTCCAAAATCCAATTACTAGCTAATAATAATTGTCAGTTTTTACTTTAAACCTTTAATGATAGGTCACAAGGGATGTGTAGCAGCAGGATTAAATCGCTGTAGACTGTAGCTGTGCCCAGCCTTAATTACTCGCCTCTTATCTCTGGCTAACAGAGCCACTATATGTTTTGTCACCATTTTTTGCTAAATAGAATAATGTCACCAAAATTAATTTCATCTCCCTTAAATTAGCTTCTTAGTGTGATTTCTCACTTCAGTCAAAATTTATTTCTTAAGAATTTAATTTCCTCTTCATCTCTTTTATTTGAGACAGTGAGACTGTTCCAGAGCAAATGTCTTTTAATCACTGGCTGGCGAGTTTGGAGGCTTGCTCTTCATTAATAATTGCTGACCCTTTAGGGGGAGTGTTGGAGGATACTTCTGTTTTATTTAAACCATTGTATGCTTTTAAGTAGAGTAGCCTGGGATCTTTCTGAAGAGTCAGAGAAAGTTCTGAAGCTCGCATAGACCAGGAAAGATAAAGTTACCAATAAGAAATCTTTTTCACAGGGGGGATGATTCAGGAGGGAGTTTGTAATTAGGCAGGGTTAGTTGCATTTGCTACTTTTTAATCATTTCAGGCATGTACCTCTGACAATAGCTATCCTTTAAGAAAGGCATATATTTGGAAAAACTGGAGGGAATTTAAAGTTAACATAAGAAAACCACAGAGGGGTCACCTAACTCTGAAATGTATCCTAAAGACAAGATGAGAGCACTGGTAACAAATTCTCTTTGTTTATGTAATCCCAAGACATCAAAACATTGGGAGGAGGGATGGTTTTAAAAGGAAAGAGAAGGAGAGATTCACTTCTAGACATGCAGCTCTGTGACCTGCTCCCCAGTGAGTCAAGGGAAGATTATGATTATTAACTGGTGAGGATTATGAAGAAAAAAAAACCATTTAATGTCTTCAGGTATTATCTCAGGGAAATACAGCAAGTAAAGAAACATTTGTGTGAAAACATCCACTAAAACTCAGAAGGAGCAATGAGATTCTATGGGACTTGAACCATGTAAATCCTTTCCCTGCCTCCCCTCCCAAGCTTGGTTTTATGGAGACGCCACCTTGGGTAGATGTGGCCAAGAAGATGGGTCTCCTTCTCCCTTCAGCTCCCAATCAAGAGAGCTGCCAGCATTTTTTATTCCTTCCAACTAAATATTGTAGAGGTTAAATTTTTGGTGAGTCCATAACTTTGGGGATTTCTCTCTTTACTCAACCCCTGCTCATAAGGTGGAGGGTGTCCCTCAAATGAATCCAGCTGAGCATATAGAGGCCTTGATTACTCTTACTCCAGTTTGATTATAATGGGAAGGTTCTACACTGGGAGAAGTTGAGAAGATAAGAGCCGTCCACTGCCTTTCCAACACAAGGAGCAGTGGGGTCAGAGACTTTTTCTGGGAAGAGAGGCAGTCCATAAGAACAGAAAGTTCTTAGCAGCACCTGGGTGGCTTAGTTAAGTGTCCGACTTGATCTCTGCTCAGGTCATGATCTCAAGTTTCATGGGTTCAAACCCACATAGGATTTGAGTTGACAGTGGCATCAGGTTCTGTACTGACAGTGTGGAGCCTGCTTGGAATTCTGTATCTCTCTCTCTCTCTCTCTCTCTCTCTCTCTCCCTCCCCCCTCCCTCCCTCCCTCCCTCCCTCTCTCCCTCTCTCCCTCTCTCCCTCTCTCTCTGCCCCTCCCACACTTGTACACTGTGTTCTCTCTCTCTCAAATAAAAACTTAAAAAAAAAAAATGAACAGAAAGCTCTTACATTTTCTCCAAAGGAACTGACTTTGTTTGGAACAGAATGTGGGGAAGCTTAAGGCTAAGGGAACTTTCATAAATAGTGGAGATTTTGATATTTAGCAATTATGAAGAGGCTAATAATCTGACAGCAAAATGCTAAACAAGAGGCCAGTCCATTTACCAGAGAGGACCATGGGAAAGAGCTGAGAACTCTCCTGGGTTCACAACAATCCTTAACCACTAGCCTCAAAAACTACCCATGCCCATGTATTCAGTGGCATTAGTTACATTTACATGATTTACAGCCACCACCTCTGTCTTTGTTGAAAACTTGTTCATCATCCCAAAAAGAAAATTTGTAACCAATAAGCAATAACTCCTCAGTTCCTCTCCCCTGCTCCATGGACAGGGATTAACAATGTACTTCTCATCAGAAGTAATGGAGGCCAAAACCAGTAGGATGACATATCCAAAGTGCTGAAATAAACAGCTGTCAGACAAGAATCTTATATCCAGCAAAACTGTCTTACAAATATGAAGATGAAATAAAAACATTCACATTCAAAAACTGAGATGTTTCATTGCAGCAGACATGCCTTACAAAAACTAGTAAGTGAAATTCTTAAGGCTGAAAGCAAAGGACATAGACATTAATTCGAAATCACATTAAAAACAACACCAGCAAAGATAATTATAAAATAATAAAAGATAATATAAATGCATATTCTTCTCCTTTATTCTCTTAACTGATTTTAAAAAGCAGGATATAAGAGCAATATAGGAAAATCAATTGTATTTCTAGATACATGCAGTGAACAATCTGAAAGTAAAATTAAGAAAACAATCATACTTATAATAGCATGAATGTGAGGAGGGCACTTTTACCCCAAATTGATCTTATCGATTCAATGAAATTGATTTTCTTTCTAATTTCCAAACTTACATAAAGCTACAGTAACTAAGGCCATGTGGTATTAGCTTAAGGATAGACATACAGATCAATGGAATACAATAAAGAGTTTGTAAATAAACCATCATATTTATAGTTAGCTGATTTTTGATGAGGTTACCAAGACAATTCAATGGGGAAATAATAGTCATTTCAATAAATGGTGCTGGGGTAACTGGATAGTCACATGAAATAGAATGAAATTGGACCTCTACCAAGATTAAGTCAAAATGGATCAAAGACCTAAATATAAGAGTATAGAATCATAGAAGAAAACATAGGTGCAAATATTTGTAACCTTGGGTTAGACAATAGTTTTTTAGATATGATACCAAAATTACGAGGTACAAAAGAGAAAAATAACTGCATTGGACTTCATCACAATTAAGAATGTGTATTCTTTGAAGAATACCATGCAAAAATGTGAAAAGATAACCTATAGAATGGGAGAAGATTTTTGCAATTCATGTGTCTGTGAAGGACTTGTATTTGAAATATATAAAGAACACAACTCAATAAAAAGACAATTATTTCATTTAAAAAGTGGGCAAGTATCTATTTGAATAGATATTTGTTAAAAAACTATATACCAATGGTCAATAAACATACAACCAAATGCTCAATGTTGTTAATCATCTGCAAAATGCAAATCAAAACCTCAGAGATACCACTTCATACCCTCTAGAATGGCTGTAATAAAAAACAGACAATAACAAATATAGGCAAGGATGTGGAGGAATTGGAACCTTCGTATATTGGTTCTGGGTATATAAAATGGTGAGGCTCCTTTGGAAAGCAACCTGGTAGTTCCTCAAAAGATTAAGTGTATAGTTACCATATGACCTAGTAATTCTACTCCTAGATGTATATCCAGGAAAACTGAAAACATACATCCACCACCAAAAGAACTTGTGTATGAATGTTTATAACATCATTATTCATAATAACTCAAAAAAATGGAAAAAACTCAAATTTCGCCAATTGAAGGATTGATAAGTAAAATATAGTATCCATTCAGTGGAATATTTGGCAATTTAAAGAAATAAGCATAGATGATGTGTGCTACAACATGGATGAATCTTGAAAACGTTCTGCCAAGTGAAAGAACCCTGTTACAAAAGACAGCATATAGTATAAGGTAAATAAATATAGAGGGATGGAAAGAAGATTAGTGGTTGCATAGGGCTGAGGAAGTTAGGGGGCAGAATGAAGGATGATTTCCAATGGGCTTGAGAGTTCTCTGGGGTTAATGAAAATTTCCCCAAATCGTGGTAATGATTGCATAACTGAATATATATTAAAAAAAGCTTGAATAGACGCTTTAAAATAGTGAATTTTAGACTGTGTTTATTATATAAAACTCTTATCAAAAAATTATGAAGCCAGAAAACATGGATCCAATCCTACAATTGTGTTTTTCTACCAGTATGACTTTAGACAATTTGCATATTTATGGGCCTTAGTTTCATTAACTACAATTGCTTGGACCTAAAGGTTCCTAATGGAGGCACTTGGCAATGTAAGGCAGGGCAGAGGGGATTAGTTAGGGGTTATAGTGGCCAAGAAGGCTCCTCCCACAAGGGCCAGCTGCATGGGTTCCATGCTCAGAAGAGCCAATGCTTGGTTTAATTCTCTGCTGTTACCATCTTGAAATTCTTAATAAGTGCTGAGCAAGGAAAGAGTCATGCATTTTCATTATGCACTGAGTCCCACAAATTATGTAACCTTTTCTGATACCACAGTTAGTAGGAATGAGCTGGGGTTCCTTCAGCATCTGGCAGTGCACAGGACAGCAGTATAAAATGAACAATTGCCCTGTCTACAGTGTCCTGATGAGGAACATTGATTACTAAGGAATGGTTGAACTCTGAAGTACTGTAATTTTTAACTAGCCTAGTAGAAACTAATCTGAAACTTTTAAGAATGGTGCCTCTTCCTCCAAAGAGTTGGTTTGATTTATTTCATGTACTTACCCAAAATTAGAGAGGGTCCAAGATATTTTGGCAGTTTTGTCCCTCATTTTGTTTCCTGAGACAGATAATATACTCTGTTTGAACCATAGGTGCCTTAGTCCTGCTTCTTGTCCTCTAACTAGCCTGCTGAGATTTACATGAATATAGCCTTAACTTGTTTTTATTTCTGCTGTTAGTAGATTCCTTAAGAAATTTCCAACTCAATAGGTTCTGTGGCAAAAACAATTATGATTTGCAGAGAATTTTTGGTGAATAATAATATTCTAAGACAATCACTTTACGTACCTTGTTTCATCTCATTTTCCTATCAGTCTTTTCATTGATTATGATTATCCCAACTTTATAGATGAGGAAGCTGAATCTCAGAGAAATTAACAGAGAAAGATTAGAAGAAAATGATGTCTTCTCTTTGACTTCTCAACTGCTGAAAGATAAAATCTGAAATCCATAGATAGCTCTTTCCTTCATTGACTTTTTCCCCAAACACATTATGTCTTATTAGAAGAATTAGTGTTGGAATCTACTGATATATGATGCTGCTGTACCCTTATACTATTATAAAACCATATGGTGGTGTTATTTTCATGTTGCACCAAGATTTATTATATACCTAGGTTGAGTATTTAATGCTCTACATGAGATAAAAATACTGAATTGGAAAATGAAATATTCAATTATTTCTAGAGTCATAGAATGTTCGAGCTGGGAGAGGTCTTAAAAGACTCCTGTGCCAGCCTACACATTTTACACATGTTGTAATTGAGATCTGGATGTTCACATAATTAGTGCATTACATTAATGACAAAGACAGAAATATAATTTGTGAATCAATGTTAGGTTCATCAGACTTTCCACATATTACCTTATCTCTCTTTGATCAGCTTTGTCTACATGAAAAAAAAAAACAGTTTAATAGTATGCCAGTATGGTCAGCCTTAGGGGTTCCTTATTAAGCTTCAGCCAAGGACCTGCAATGACCTTTCTTTGTCTGATTCTTTTGATGAATGAACTTAGCACATTTATGAAAGAGATGAAGATTGGCTTTTATTTCTCCTAGTTTGTTGAGATATAACTGACATATAATGTTATACTAGTAGTTTAAGTATATAATGACTTGATATATGAATATATTGTGAAATGATTACCACATGCATGTTAACATGCATCACCTCACATGGTTACTTTTTTTCTTGTGATGAGAACTGTTAAGATCTACTCTCTTAACAACTTTCAAATATATGATACAGTATTTTTAACTGTAGACTTACTAATTTTATAACTGAAAGTTTCTACCTTTTGAACACCTTCACTCATTTTGCACCCCACTATCACTTCTTTGGCAAAAGCCATTTTGTTCTCTGTTACTACAAGGTTTGTTTTGGTTTTTTTAGATTTCACATGTAAGTGAGATCATACAGTATTTGTCCCTCTCTGTCTTATTACAGTTAGCATAATGCCATCAAGGTGTATCCATGTTTTGCAAATGGCAGAATTTCCATCTTTGCTATGACTGAATAGTATTTGTGTGCGTGTGTGTGTGTGTGTGTGTGTGTGTTACATTTTCTTTATCCATTCATTTATCTAGAGAGATTGTTTCCAAGTCTTGGTTATTATAAATAATGCTGTCATGAACATGAGGTGCAGCTATCTCTTCAACATAGTGATTTTGTTTCCTTTAGATATTTATCCAGAAGTGGGATTGCTGATCATATGGTAATTCCATTTTTAATTTTTTTTTATTTTTATTTATTTTATTTTTTTAAATGTTTTATTTATTTTTGAGACAGAGAGAGACAGAGCATGAGCAGGGGAGGGGCAGAGAGAGAGGGAGACACAGAATCTGAAGCAGGCTCCAGGCTCCAAGCTGTCAGCACAGAGCCCGACGCCGGGCTCGAACTCACACACCGCGAGATCATGACCTGAGCCGAAGTCGGACGCTCAACCGACTGAGCCACCCAGGCGCCCCTCATTTTTAATTTTTAAAGGAACCCTCATACTATTTTGTATAATGGCTGTACCAATCTCTATTTTCTGCCAGCAGTGCACAGGGTTTCCTTTTCTCCATATCTTCACCAACATTTGTTATCTCTTGTCTTTTTAATGATTGCCTTTATAGTTTTGATTTGCATGTGTACTGATATTGAACACCTTTTAAAATATTCTTTGGGGGGCGCCTGGGTGGCGCAGTCGGTTAAGCGTCCGACTTCAGCCAGGTCACGATCTCACGGTCTGTGAGTTCGAGCCCCGCGTCAGGCTCTGGGCTGATGGCTCGGAGCCTGGAGCCTGTTTCCGATTCTGTGTCTCCCTCTCTCTCTGCCCCTCCCCCGTTCATGCTCTGTCTCTGTCTGTCCCAAAAATAAATAAAAACGTTGAAAAAAAAATTAAAAAAAAAATAAATAAAATATTCTTTGGCCATTTGTGCGTCTTTGGAAAAATGTATGGTTCCCCTGCCCAGTTTTAATCAATTACTTTTTGTTATTGATTTGTATGAATTCTTTATATTTTAGATATTAACCCCTTTCAGATATAAGGTTTGCAAATATTTTCTTCCATTCTATAGGTTGCCTTTTCATTTTGTTAATCATTTTCTTTTTGTGCAGAGGCTTTTTAATTTAATGTCCCATTTATTTATTTTTCTTTGTTGCTTGTGCTTTGGTATCCTATCAAAAAATCAAGACCTATATCAGGGAGCTTTTTCCTTTTGTTTTCTTTTAAGACTTCTATGGTGTCCAGTCTTACATATAAGTCTTTAATCCATTTCAAGTTAATTTTTGTAAGTGGTGTAAGGTAGGGGTCCAATTTCATTATTCTCCAAATGAGTGTCCAGATTTCTCAACACTATATATTGTGGGGTCTGTCCTTTCCCCACTGAGTATTTTTGCCTTCCTTGTCAAATATTAGTTGACTGTATGTACAGGGGTTTATTTGGGCTCTCAGTTCTGTTTCATAGGTCTGTAGGTCTATTTTTATGTCTGTACCATAAGGAATATGAATAGTGTGGATATTTTATAATGGGATATTCATAATTACTCTTACTTATTCCCTATGATATTGTTGTCGTCTATTTCACTTGTCCATATGCTATAATCACCCAATATAGTGTTACTATTATTATTTTAAGGAAGCAGTCAACTTTTAGATAAATTGAGTAGAAACAATAATTTACCTTTATTTATTCTCCTACATTCTTCCTTTCTTCATCTGTTCCTTGAAGAACATTCTTAACATTTCTCACAGATTAGGCTTACTGGCAATAAGTTATCTCACATTTGTCTAGAGAAGTTTTTCCCTCATCTTTCACTAAATGTAGATATCTATTTTAAATATTCTATTCTCTTCTTTCTTGCATGATTTCTGACAAGAAATCCATTTCAATTTTTCCTTGTTCTTCCATAGAGGCTTTTTATGTGTGTATCTATTGGAAGTTTGGGGGCTATAGCTTCCAGGCCGGCATACACACACACACACACACACACACACTCACATATATATGTATATACATATATATGTATACTATATATATACATGTATATACATATATATAGTATAAGGCAAAACCAGAACAAACAAAAAAGGTGAAACACAGACCTCACCACTATGCCATCCTTTGCGTACTGAGATCCTCACTTACATCTACTGAATCCCTTTTCAGAATCTTCTGGTAGATTCTTTATTATGTTTTACTCCAGGGTTTTTAGTTATAATTATGGAAGAAATAGGGTAAAGTGTGCTTATTCCATCGTGTTTGAAACCAGAAGTATATTTTTTAATATTAGGTACATGAAACTATGGTTCTTGTTTAAATTCTCTGGAATATGTTTTTTTTATTAAGCAGGCAATCAATTCACTTAGGTTCACACTACAAGGTTCTGTCCTACTTTCTGTCGATGATGGTTCCAAGGTCAGTTAAGCTTTCCTAGCCTCTGCTATGATCTCTAAGTCTGCCCAGTATCGGCATCAGCCAGGGTTTGTCCAGGACTTGGGCTATTTACGTCATAATTAGTTCTCAAAGCCTTTACTCTGTTTGGTTTGTTTTTATTTGTTTGCTTGTTCTGCACATACACAGCTCAAAGTTGATTAGGCAACTTATACACAGACACAGTGGATTCCCTGAATCATCTCTCTTTTCTTAGGTTTCCCCCACCTTTATGATTCCCAGGAGACCCTTTCCCTGGTTTCTTTGGCTAGAAAAACAGGTTTCTGTCAGGGTTTCAGTACCTGCACTGTCAAACGATTCTGTGTGACTGAAACTATTTAGGGAAGAGGCAGTGGGAGAAAAGAAAAAGAAATGGACATTCCCTATGTCCCTATTGGACAATTGACTACTTTTTCCAGGAACTCTGGCTATGGAGACAGATCTTCTCTCAAGGCTCTAGGTGCCACTGCCATGACTGCCATGACTATCAAGTCATGAATGACTGTAGCCTTGGGAAGGGGCTGGGAGGAAGAAGAGAAAGAGAAATGCAGATTCTTCTGACACTCTCTGGTTCATAGGAGCTCCTTGATTCAGTTGTAACTGCTTCTATTTAGATAGCTAATGAAGTTAGTTTTTTTTTAATTTTTAAACATTTATTTTAGAGACAGAGAGAGATAGAACATGAGCAGAGGAGGGGCAGAGAGAGAGGGAGACAAAGAATCTGAAGCACGCTCCAGGCTCTGAGCTGTCATCACAGAACCAGACTTGGGGCTTGAACCCATGAACTGTGAGATCATCACCTGAGCTGACAGTGGATGCTTAACCAACTCAGCCAACCAAGCACCCTTGAGTTAGGTATTTTAATAAAGGCCAGTTTGCTCTTGCTAAGATGGGAAGTTTTCTTTCTCAGGCAATAATAACATGTAGGATAATGATAATCAAAGTAGGGTTTATAGTTTGTCTGTATTAAGTCCCCCAGTAAAGGATGTTAAATGTACACATTTCTAAACCTTAGCATCAGCCTCTTTAATCTTGATTTCTAGCTTTATATCATCTATGCATATTATTATGCATACTAAAGATTTAAGACATTACTTATAAGTGGTAGTGGATCAGTAAGACATCAAAGTCAAAGAGATTAGTAGATGCATATAATATTGTAAGCAAATGATATCAGGGTCTTAAAGTTAGGCCAAGACCATAGAAAATATGGAGGAAATAGGAAAGATATTTTGGAGGTAATGTTGAGGGCACTTGAAAATGCCTGGAAGATGAAGGATTCTTCCCTGGAAGATGAAGAAGGGACAGTAAAAGATGACTCAGAGGAAGGATTTTGGATGCCTGTGAGGATGGTACCACAATTAGATGGGAGAATACCAAAGTAAATGTAGAATATAGAATGAGACTGGATTGGCATATGGAGATTTGGGATACCTCCGGCATGTTTGTATCGAGCTCTTGAGAGTCTGTTATGTTTGAGGAAGGGTGGGAAGACACATCTTCCAAAAATTTACCATCTGTTAGTGGGAATAAGACATGGAGAAAATTAATGAAGTTAAAACTAACAAAAACTAACATTTGTTGAGCCCTGTCTATACATAACCCTATAAAGTAGGAATTATTAAAATCTACCTTTTCAGATGAGCAAACTGGTACATATGTGTGGGTTTATTTCTGGTCTCTCTATCTTATTCCATTGATCCATGTGTCTATTTTGTGCCAGTAACATACTGTTTTGATTACTTATAGCATTAGTATATCTTGAAATCTGGAATTATGATACCTCCAGCTTTGGTTTTCTTTCTCAAGATTGCTGGATCTTTTGTGGTTCCATATAAATTTTAGGATTATTTGTTCTAGTTCTGTGAAAAATGCTAGTGGTATTTGACAGGGATTACATTGAATCTGTAGATTGCTTTGGGTAGTAAGGACATTTTAACAATATCTCCAAATCAATTAGCATGGTATATCTTTCTATTTCTATTGTCAATCAGTGTCTTATGGTTATCAGATTATAGGTCTTTCACCTCTTTGGTTAAATTTATTCCTAGATATTTTATTCTTTTTGGTGCGATTGTAAATAGATTGTTAGCTTAATGTCTCTTTTTTGCTACTTCATTATTAGTGTAGAGAAAAGCAACTGATTTTTGTATATTAATTTTGTGTGCTGAAATTTCACTGAATTTATCACCTCTATTAGTTTTTTGGTGGAGTCTTTAGGGTTTTTTTAAAACATTTTTTTAATGTTTATTTCTTGAGAGAGAGAGGGAGAGAGCCAAGAGAGAGAGAGAGAGAGGAGAGAGAGAGAGGAGAGAGAGGAGAACGTGAACAGGGAGGGACAGAGTGAGAGAGGGACACAGGATCTGAAGCAAGCTCCAGGCTCTGAGCTGTCAGCACAGAGCCGGATGCAGGGCCCCAACTCACAAGCCATGAGATCATGACCTGAGCCGATGGATGCTTAACTGACTGAGCCACCCAGGCGCCCCTTTAGGGTTTTTATATATAGTATCATGTCATCTGCAAATAGTGACCATTTTCTTTCTTTCTTACCAGTTTAGATACCTTTTATTTCTTTGTGCTATTTTATGCTATTGTCTAACTTCAATTTCTGATTGTTGCTTTACTATATAAATTCAATTCATTTTTATATTTGTATGCTGCTACCTACATAAAGCCATTTTTAGTTCCAATAGATTTTGTACATTCTGTGTGATTTTCTATGTAGATGATCATGTCTTTTGCAAGTAAATCAGTTTGCTTCTCTTTCTTTCCCTTTAATTTTGATGAGTTCTAATATATCAATTTTCCACTTAGGAAGTATGTTTTTTTCCTGAGTTCTCTATACTGTTCTATTAACCAATTTGTGCCTCTCTCGCAATACCATAGATCTTGATTACTGTGCTTATATAATAAAATTTAACATTGAGAAGAATGATTACTCCCACTTTATTTTTTTAATTATTTGACAAATTTAGCTCCTTTACCTTTCTTTATAAATATCAGAATAAGTTGTCTGTCTATAAAGAGACATTTGGCATTTTGATAGGTATTGCATTAAATCTGTAAATCAATTTAGGAAGAATTGACATTTTCACTGTGTTGAGTCTTCCAATCCATGAACATGGTATGCCTCTCCAAGTATTTAGGTCTTTTTAAAATTACTTTTGTATAAATTTTACAATTTTTATCCTAAGATAATATAAATACTGCATTAAATTTGCACCTAAGTGTTTCATATTCTTTGAGCAGTTGCAAATTTTATTGATTTTTATTTCATATTCCATTTGTTTCATTGTCAGTATATAAAAATATAATTTTTGTGTGCTGATGTTATATGCTGCCCCTTATAGACTTAATTATTATTTCTAAGGACCCTTTATAGAATCCTGGGGTTTCGAGGATACATCATTGTCTGCCATCATAAGCATTTTTTTTCTTATTTTCATGTAGAGTCTGTTGTTTTGGTTTGTTTTCCGACTGGGCCTTTGAAGACTTGCCTTTAATCGTTACTCTGACAAAGCAGCCTTACCCATAGGATCAATTGCCCCCACTGGTGAGCCTATATTCTGGTAGTCTACTCAAATCCCATGATTTCTAGAGGTTCCCATTCTAGTTGGTGGGGAACATGAACTCTTCCCAGCTTTATGCAATATCTACGGATTGCTCCCTGTGCTTCTTTCAGTAGTTCTCTTTCTAGACTCTTGTAATTGCCTTATATACATGCCTTAATCAGCTAAAGACTTGAGGCAGATTCTCTGAAGTTTGCTGGAGCTCTTTTGGCTCAGCTTCTCCTCTTCAGTCTGGCCTTTGAAATCGAGCCAACTTACCTGACTTTTCCTCCCAGCTTCACCTAGACTACTGAAAGGGACTCTATGCTCCACTTGAGTCCTTTTGCCTATAATATGGCCTACAATTCTCTCCATCCAGTAAACTGAGACAAATCCAGAAATCGCTTCCTTTAATTCCCCTTTCTTAGGAAACATTACCCTGTGCCTCCGTATTTCTATGGCTAAAACTATTTCTTTTGTATATATTTTCAGTGTTTTAGTTATTTCATGTTGTGAGGGGTAAGTCTGATCCGTGTTATCCCATCTTTTTGGAATTGGAAGTATATTTACCTATGTTTATGGCAAGTATTTATCATAACACAGATCCTGATCTGGTTTGGCTTTCCAAAATTATGGCTGAGTTGCCACTCCTTATACCATTGTTTTCTAATGAGACTCTTAAAGACCAATATGGAAAAGTTTGCCTTCCTCAAAGCAGTTCAAGACCCATCCCACCCTTCATGTCTTGTCTTCTAACATGCCCACAATTCGAACTCAAGTATATCCTGCTGGTTCCATTCCAGTATAATGATGATAAAGGTGTCAGATTGTATTCTCTTCCTCCTATTTCAATTCCATTTTTGAAGAGAAGACAGAGCAACTGACAAATTTACATCTTGAACTGGCCCCGGATAGTATATTTATTGTTGGAACTAAGTCTTAGTCCTTTCTTAATGAAAACCATATAGGGAAATAGAGGCAGCTATTGGGATGACATTGCATTTGAGTTAAAATCTGGCATCTCCACACCATTGACAAGTCTGACAGCTGGAGCAGCCATCACCTCATCACATCTCTCACTTGTGAGTCTCCTAGATTTTGGCATCCTTCCTGTCTAAATTTTTATCAGATGAGCACTTTTCCTTGGCAAGTACTTTAAATACCTTCAACTTGTTTTATCTCGAACTGTTGCCCCTTGCCCTCAGATGTCATTTCTCACATGTATGACGGAGGATATTCGGAACAAATTAGTTAAGAATGTAGCTTCAGAGAGCAATTCTTTTTGGCCTTCTGCCCTTTCCATTCTCTCCCAGAATATCAGAGCTTCCAGGCATTTATTATCAGACCTCTGTGGGCATTTATTAATTTCAGAAAAGGCTACTTCATGGGCTTGCAAATTGGAACAATTGTTTTGAGTTTTGGTTGTGATACTACAGGGCTCACTCTGTCTGTGCTCAGCCATCAGTATTGTTTTCCTTGGCTTTGTTTCATTCACAATAATCAAGGACATGGGGTTGTGACCAGCAGTGAGCAAGCCTCAAAGGCCTCTCATAAATCCCAGCTAAATACTGTGTTTGGAGGCTTCTCAAGATTAATGGCAGCCCTCAGCTCTCTGAGGCTGCACTGAGACCTGAGAGAAGGTGGTGTTCACTCTGGCTTCAATGTTTCCATGTCCAGAGTTAGTAAGTGGTCTGTAAGCACCAAGGGACAGAAAGTGGGCCTATACAAGGTGTCATCCACATATATAATAAGCTTCCCCTCTCTGCCGTGCAAACCCCTTTAGAGTTTCCCTCCAGTCTCTTCCTGTAAAAAAATATAGATTTTGTAAGCCTGGTCAATTTTTTGCACCTGTAGCAAACACACCTGGAGCTTTTCTTACCTTAACATTGAGGGCTGAATAAGGATTCATGGCAGTAAACGCAACTCTTTGAAAGGTAAAAAAATAATAATAATAATTGGTTATTTAGTAACAGACAAATCAGAAGAAATCTATAAAACTTAATAGATTGATATTTTCCCCCTGGGTCACATTTGCCCTTGTTTTCTAGCATCTTCATCAGTGCTTGCAGCTGAAATGGATTCTCCTTTAACCCTTGGTCTTTCCTCAGGGTGAGAGATTGTTTGGTTTCCAGCAGATAGGAAAAGACAGTTAACAAATAACTAAGTCATTTTATCTCTAGCTTCTTTATAAGCCTTACAGGTTAATGCCAGAGAGGCATGAGCTCTAGTGAGGAAAAACAACCGACAATGACAGTAATGACACTGGTGATCATTGTCATCATCATCATCATGTGTCACATTTTTGGAGCATTTATTATGACCATTTATTATTACTTTAGATCATTTATAATAGCGTAAGGCACTATTATTTTTTTAAAAGCAGCTTTATTAAGGTATAATTCACATACAAAATTCTCCCATTTGAAATATAACAGCTTTATTGTCTTCAGTATAGTACAGAGTTGTACAACTGTCGCCATTGTCTAATTTTAGAACATTTTCATCACTCACTCCCCCCACCAAAAAAGTCCACATCCCTTAGCAGTCACTATCCATTTCCCTATACTTCCAGTCCCTGTCAACTACTAATTTACTTTCTATCTTACAAATTTGTCTGTTCTGGACATTTCATATGAATAGAAAAATAGAGTGTGGTCTTTTTCACTTAGCATGATGTTCTCAGAGTTCAGCCATGTTGTAATGTATGTCAGTACTTCATATAGCCTAATAATGTTCCATTGAAAAGATATCTACATTTTGTTTATCCATTCATCAGTTAATGGACATTTGGATTTCCACTTTGTTAGAGTTTTGCTGGGCATCACAACTATATATTTTTCTAACTTTTGATTTTGAATTAATTGCAAACTTGCAAAAGTTGAAAAATTAGTCCAAAGAATTTTCCCAAATTCCCCAAACATTAACATCTTATTTAACCACAGTACAGTTATCAAATATGATACAATACTATTGTTTAATCTAAAGACTATAATCAAACTTCTCCTTTTGTTGCACTAATACTCTTTTGTGAAATAGGATCAAACTCAGGATTACACTATACATGTACTTGTCATGTCTCCTTAGTGTTTTTAAATCTTGAACAGTTTCTCACCCTTTGTCTTTTAAGACCTTGACATTTTGAAGACTAATGGACAGTTGTGGAATATTCCTCAATTTGGATTTTTAGGTATTTTTTTTTAATTTTTAAATTTATTTTTTCATTTACATCCAAATTAGTTAGCATATAGTGCAACAATGATTTCAGGAGTAGATTCCTTAACGCCCCTTACCCATTTAGCCCATCCCCCTCCCACTACCCTCCATAACCCTCTGTTTGTTTTCCATATTTAAGAGTCTCTTATGTTTTGTCCCCCTCCCTGTTTTTATATTATTTTTGCTTCCCTTCCCTTAGGTTCATCTGTTCTGTGTCTTAAAGTCCTCATATGAGTGAAGTCATATGACATTTGTCTTTCTCTGACTAATTTCGCTTAGCATAATACCCTCTAGTTCCATCCATGTAGTTGCAACTGGCAAGATTTCATTCTTTTTGATTGCCAAGTAATACTCTATTGTATATATGCACCACATCTTCTTTATCCATTCATCTATCGATGGACATTTGGGCTCCTTCCATACTTTGGCTATTGTTGATAGTGCTGCTATAAACATTGGGGTGCATGTGCCCCTTCAAAACAGCATACCTGTATCCCTTGGATAACCTAATAGTGCAATTTCTGGATTGTAGGGAAGTTCTATTTTTAATTTTTTGAGGAACCTCCATACTGTTTTCCAGAGTGGCTGCACCAGCTTGCATTCTCCAGCAGTGCAAACAAGATCCTCTTTCTCCACATCCTCACCAATATCTGTTGTTGCCTGCGTTTTAATGTTAGCCATTCTGACAGGTGTGAGGTGGTATCTAACTGTGGTTTTGATTTGTATTTCCCTGATGATGAGAGATGTGGAGCATTTTTTCATGTGTCGGTTGGCCATCTGGATGTCTTCTTTGGAGAAGTGTCTATTCATGTCTTTTGCGCATTTCTTCACTGGATTATTGTTTTTTGGGGTTGACTTTGATAAGTTCTTTATGGATTTTGGATGCTAACCCTTTATCTGATATGTTGTTTGCAAATGTCTTCTCCCATTCTGTCAGTTGCCTTTTAGTTTTGCTGATTGTCTCCTTAGCTGTGCAGAAGATTTTTATTTTGATGAGGTCCCAATAGTTCATTTTTGCTTTTGTTTCCCTTGCCTCTGGAGACATGTTGAGTAAGAAGGTGCTGCAGCCAAGATCAGAGAGGTTTTTGCCTGCTTTCTCCTCAAGGATTTTGATGGCTTCCTGTCTTACATTTAGGTCTTTCATCCATTTTGAGTTTATTTTTGTGTATAGTGTAAGAAAATGGTCCAGGTTCATTCTTCTGCATGTTGCTGTCCAGTTTTCCCAGCACCATTTGCTGAAGAGACTGTCTTTATTCCATTGGATATCCTTTCCTGCTTTGTCAAAGATTAATTGGCCATACATTTGTGGGTCCATTTCTGGGTTCTCTATTCTGTTCCATTGATCTGAGTGTCTGTTTTTTGCCATTTAGGTATTTTTTCATGAGAAAATACAGGAAATGCATATTTGACAAGAATAATGTGCCCTTGTCAGTCTATTATGTCAGGAGGTACATGACCAATTTGCCTTATCTCTGATGATGCTAACTTTGATAACTTGGTGTGGATAGTGTCTGTCAGGTTTCCTCATGGTAAGGTTGTGATTTTACCTTTGTATTTAATAAATATCTTGTGGGAAGATGCTTTGAGACTAGGTAGCTTTCCTGTTTCTCATCATAGTCTCATACCAATCTAACTTCTATTGGTGTACGTTGCACAGTCTTATTGGGTTTTGCCCAATGTTGGTTGATTTTCTTTCTTCTTTTCTTCTTTCTTTCTTCCTTTTTTTCTTCTTCTTTTCTTTCTTCTTTCTTTCTTTTCTCTTTCTTTCTTCTTCTTTTTTTTTTTCATTATGGTTTTGTGGATCCTTATTTTATGGGTTATAATTCATTACTATCATTATTTAATTTTTGATTGAATTAATATTTCCCAATTGAAGACCTTTCCATTTGACTCTTGTATTATTTTTTGATATATTCCCCTTATTTATTGTGCTGTTCCTTATTTTCTCTTCCAGGTTTATCTTATACTTTTCTTGCCTTAGCCCTGGAGTCAGCTATTTCTCCAAGGAAATGTGATAACTTTTACTGGATAAGATATTTAGAAGCCATGGCCTGGACACTATTCTAAGCATTAATATCATTTCCTCCCTGTGAGTTAGGCACAATTAAAAGCCCCACTTTCTAAATAAAAGGAATGTTTCACATAAATGACATACTCATATTTGACATAAATAACACATCCAGTGTCACACAGCAGTGAGTTGCAGAACTATGATCTGAACCTACGTGTTTTAACTCTAATGCCCATGCTTAAATTTAATTTCACACTGGGATTAGAAAATTTGTTCCGTATCTCTGAGCCTTCACACCTTATCTTCAAAATGAATCTAATGCTATTTGCCTCTCAGGGTTGTTGTGGTGAGTGAATGGAAGGACACATGGGAAATAGCACAATATTTGTCCCATAGTGGGCACTCAAATACTATTAGACTCTGAGTTGAGTTATTCATGCCTAAGTATTTTTATACACCTACTCTGAGCCCTGAGATAGAAAATGTGCAGGTTAAAAAAAAAAACATTAAAAGATACAACCCTTCCCCTTTAGGAACATGAAACTATAATACATGAAATTTCCAATGAATGTTATAAGTGCTGGAATTTGGGGGGATGCATGGTCTAAGATTTGGTAAAATAGAAATCTCAGTGTTAGAAGAAGAGGTATTTGAGCTGAGCCATCAAAGATGATGGTATTTCAGTGTCGCCTGGGTGGCTCAGTCAGTTGAGCGTCGGACTTCAGCTCAGGTCATGATCTCGTGGTCCGTGAGTTCAAGCCCCGCGTCGGGCTTGTGCTGACGGCTCAGAGCCTGGAGCCTGTTTCAGATTCTGTGTCTCCCTCTCTCTGACCCTCCCCTGTTCATGCTCTGTCTCTCCCTGTCTCAAAAATAAATAAAAAACGTTAAAAAAAAAGATGATGGGATTTCATTGTGATAGAACATTGAAGGTTAGGACACTGGAGCATAGAATACAATTCAGGACCATTCATTTGTACATCAGAAATGACAGAGAAAGGAGACAAAATTTGCCTTCCACACGCAAATCATCTCTTATACAAGAGGATAGTCTTCCGTGGCAAGGTAACTCCCATCTTACAAGATATCTAAGAAGTGTGGACACTCTACACTAGGTCTTCTAGCCTATTAAGCTGCTAAATTTTGTAATACATACCACTGACAAGTGAGGAATATATTATGATGGGGACAGATGATCTTGGGCATATTAGGCATATTTGTTGAATTTTGATGGGGTTCCAAATGTTTATCATCATAACCACTTCTGGGTCCAGAAAATATTTGATGAAATATTTTAACATTTCTCTTGGAACTCAGTGTACATAAATCTGTATTTCCATTGGTCTAGAAAATAAGTTCCACATGAGGTACATAGAAATGCTTTAACAATTTAACTACAACCTATAAACTATAAATTCTGCTAGAAATTTTGAGGGTGGATACTTAATAGATTCTCTTGAAGGCTCTGCAACTCCCTTAGACCTCCAGAAATTGTTTACCAAATTTTGTTTATTGGAATATGTGCATTTTTTTTCTGGAGATAGGGTTTATAGTTTTCATAATTTTCTCAGAAAATTCTCAGAATCCCAAATATGTCAATGCTGCTATCCTAGATTTATGTTTTCTACTCTGGTAGCCACTTGCCACATATACTTATTTACATATAATTTCATTAAAAATAAGGAAGGGCTGGGGCGCCTGGGTGGCGCAGTCGGTTGAGCGTCCGACTTCGGCCAGGTCACGATCTCGCGGTCCGGGAGTTCGAGCCCCACGGCGGGCTCTGGGCTGATGGCTCAGAGCCTGGAGCCTGTTTCCGATTCTGTGTCTCCCTCTCTCTCTGCCCCCCCCTGTTCATGCTCTGTCTCTCTGTCTCAAAAATAAATAAACGCTGAAAAAAAAAAATTAAAAAAAAAAAATAAAAATAAGGAAGGGCTCCTGGGTGGCTCAGGTGGTTGGGCTTCTGACTTCGGCTCAGGTCTTGATCTTGCAGTCTGTGAGTTCAAGTCCCGTGTTGGGCTCTGTACTGACAGCTCAGAGACTGGAGGCTGCTTTGGATTCTGTGTCTCCTTCTCTCTCTGCATCTCCCCTGTTCATACTCTGTCTCTGTCTCTCTCTCTCTCTCAAAAATAAACATTAAAAATTTTTTTCAAATAAGGAAAGTTATAAATTTATTTCCTTATTTTCACATTTCAAGTGCTCAATAGCTTCATGTGGTTAGTGGCTATGATATTGTACAGTACAAACATAGGACATGGTTTCCATCATTGCAGAAAATTCTATTAGGCAGCCCTACAAGGTGTTGGTTCTCCAACTTTGGCATGCATCAAAATCACTTGGTTTTCTTAAAAAACAGATTCCTAAACCTTACTTCCAGAGACTCTGATTCAGTAAGAATGAGAGTAACTAGAGTAAGAATGAGTAAATAAATGTGAGTAGAGTACGTAAGTAGAATAATTATGTGAGTAATTAAGATTAAGAGTTTGCATTTCTAACAAGTTTGCAGTTCTAACAAGTGATGCCGTTGTTGCTAGTCTAGGAACCACTCTTTGAGAACCACTGGGATGGATAAGGTTGCCTGGGATAGTGGGGTTGGGAGAGGATTGGAATGGGTAATGGAGGAGAGGGAGAAGCTTCTACCATAAACTGTATGACTCTGAACTTCTTAGCAATCAAGTCATAGATTTAGAGAAGGCACATGGGTCTATCCCTATTCTATATTCATTCAAGACCTTTATATCTGCCTCCTAACCAAATTTAATATGCCAGGCATGAACCAAGGACATATGTATTTTGGAATCTTTCCTTCTAAAGTTTGTCTTCAGGAGAAATGTGTGTTTTAAAGTAGCTTTCATTCTGTTTAGAGTCTAAGGCCTGTGAGGCCTTGTTATTCTATAGATTACAAGAAGAGAATGGAGTTATTCAAAGGGTGTGGAGAGAGGCAGAATGGAACAAAACACATCCAGGTATGTGTTAGATTGCCAGCCAGTGTTTTCTCCAGGGGAGACTAGAATATTAACTTCAGACTCCAGAGAATGAGTAGGTCCCTCTTCCATCTCCTCTAGATATAGTGTTATTAGTTTATGTAAGGTGGGGATGAAAACCATACAGGAAACCTGCTGTATTTTCTTTTATCCCAGGCCATGGTACATCACTAATCTTTTATATCACTCCTTACCTGTCCCTAAACAGGACCTCAGACTCCTTCCCAAGATAGGACATGGATGGCCATTAACCAATCAAATGAAATGTATTTGGTACACAGGACATGAGTGATGAAGGGTTGAGGGACTGATCTTCCTCTACCAAAAAGAGGTAGAGAACACTGACACCCATTGTAAAGCATCATGCAACCTTAGTTTCTAACCATTTTCCAGGATTTCTTGAAACGATGCTGATATAGGGCCTTCCCAGAAACACAGTAGGCTGGGTATGCACACTAACAAGCAAAAGGTGTGAAAGATCCTAACTTCTCAAAAGACATTATGGGATGATAAATGAAATTCCTACAAAATGCTAGGTTTGATTATTTTTAGGAAATGACAATCAATGTATTCTTCCCCTACTGGCACTGAATGATGGTTTGCAGGATCACTGCATGGGAAAGAGCTGAGAGTGACATTTTCACTGGAAAACATTGAGGCTGCCTGTGTAAAAGCAAAATTCCATGAGCCATCTCATTTCTGGGATAGTTCTTGGTCGGGGGGCGGGGGGGCGGCATAGCATCCAGGTCATTGCGGGTATAGGCACACAAGACTAAGCCACAGGTAGTGATACTGAATGTGTTTGTATGTTAAGGTGAGGGGTCACAGATGGGCTCAGTCTGGATTACCTCACCTCAGACCCTTAGCTGAGTGCCTGGAGGCTAAGCAGTGATCCAAAGGAGATCTGTGAGCTGAGGTTGAGGACCAGCGTACTCCAAACAGCCTGTGAAAGTAGCTGAGTGTCCCAAATCACCTGATATTTACAAAGGTCAGATGCAAACTTGTGACATATTTTTTTCAGGAAGTTGGTGCTAAAATAATTTTCTTTCCTGTCAAAGGGCAGTAACATGAATGGTGATGAATGATGATGACTGGGATCCTTCAGCTGGTAACCACAGTTCCAGAAAATCACAGAGACAGCTGATCTTACATGTAGACTGAGTCAGTGTAGTGGGAAGATCACAGACAGGAGGTTGAGAAGAACCAAAGTCCAATCCTAGGACTACCATGAAATTGTAGTGTGCCCAGGTAACCAAACAAGCCACTTAATTTCTCTAGGAATTCATTCTTCACCTGTATGGTAAGGAAGTTGGATTAGATAATTTTCTAATTCCTTCTAATTCTGAAATACTGTTGCACAAATGGATGACTTGTGATCATTGTTGAGGTGAGGTCTTTCAGAGCCTATGACCCCAGATGTGATTGTCCACCCTGCGAGAGCATCAGCCACTATCCCATTTGTGAGGAAATTCTTGTCCCCACGCCCCTAGCTGATCTGCCCTTTCATGGCCCATACTCTGTATCTGTCCAGTCTTCTTCAGGTTAAGTTGTGGAGTTCAAGTTTTTTATAACTATTGATCTCTTTCATCCAATAGATTATCTCTTTGAAGATTTGGTTGTAAAGTAGATAAAAATGAAATTATTCTTGCTAAAGCAGGAATGTGGGAGTCTATAACCTCCACCCACCTTGTCCTCTTAGCAATGCAGAAGGAACAGCTTCACAGACATTCCAGAAATCAGGAAAAAGAGTTAAAACCATAGAGTGAGAGGAAGGCAGCATGGAAGACCAATGGCTAGGTGGTCCAAGGAAACATTTCAAAAATATTATTCCACTACCCAAGTTACTTTGGTGTAGTGTGATAAGTGCTACCATAAGGGTTTTTGTTTGTTTTTTGTTTTTTTTTTTAATATGCAGTGAGGGTACATAGGGAACTCAAGATGCTACTTAGATGGACAGAAATACAAAAAGGCAGTAGAAGAAACACTTGATCTGAAGATGAGGAGGTGCAAAAAGGAAAATGCATTCCAGGCAAAAGACACAGAAGTGTGAAAGTGTGCAGGTATGGGGCCTGAAGGCCATTTGATACTATCGAAGAATTAAGTCCAAAGTGAGGAAGCTTTAGAAAATAAATAATCACTTTATAAAGAATACTATATGCCTTGCAAAATATGAAATGTTGTTAGGACTATAAAATAGGAAGGGATCTACATTTTATTATATTTTACAAGTGTATATCTGGTAGCAGCTTTCTTGGGAGCCCTGGGAAATAGTTTTAGAAAATCCTGAGTGGAGTCTTTGTATTCTTTGGGTAAATACCCAGTAGTGTGATTACTGGATCATAGGGTAGAGGATGTATGTTTACTGCAACATTATTTACAACAGCCAACATACAGAAGCAGCCTAAGTGCCTATCAATAGATGAAGGGTAAAGAAGATGTGGTATGGGGGGGGCGGTGGAGAGCCAGAGGGAGGGAAGGAGGAAGAGAGAGTATAATACTAAGCAAAATAAGTCAGTCATAAGAAGACAAATACTGTATGATTTCACTCATATGTGGAATTTAAGAAACAAAACAAACAAAGGGTTAAAAAAGACAAATCAAGAAACAGTCTCTTACCTATAGAGAACAAACTGATGGTTACCAGAGGGAAAGTGGGTGGGGGATACGTGTGAAATAAATGAAAGGGATTAAAGAGTACCCTTATCATAATGAGCACTGAATAGTGTATAGCATTGTTGAATCCCTGTATTGTACACCAAAACTAATAAAATGCTGTATGTAAACTATACTGGAATTAAAATAAAAAACTTAATAAAACTTTAAAAAAAAGAAAACCCTGAGTAGAGTTAGCAATGGATAATGAAAGGGAACACAGACTTCTAGCTGGAGTATGGAACATGGGGACAAAGGGAGGAGATGTTAAGGAAGCTGAATCAGTACTCTGTAAATGCCAAAAACAATCAAAAGATTTTGAATGAGCTTCTTTGTTATTGTTAGTTAAATGTGTTTATTTTACAAATGCTTTGCTAACCACATGCTTTTAAAAGAAAACTTGTTTCAATAATTATTTTGTTAGATGACCAATTCAGTACCAATGGAAATATAATTAAGTAGATCCAAGGGCATAATTATTCTAATACAAGACAGGTGTCCCAAAATAAAGCCTCAGGAATCTACCTTTATATGGCAGCCAGGACAAGTGATATAGCAAACAACTGTTTAGGAATTAGACCTATGACTCTTTGGTAGGCTTTTGGCTCCTGTTTGTTCTTATTAATGATAAAATAATTAATAAATAGTCTTCATAAAAACTTTGAAAAACATATAAAATTATAAGGAATAAAAATAAATTTACAATCATACCACCCAGTGACAAATATTTGTAACATGTGTTCTTCCATTCTTTCTTCTACATGTGTACATATACGCACATATTTTAAATGAAAATTGAGATTTATTGCATATACATTTTTGTATTATTTTTCTCACAATAGTGTATCATGAGCATATTCCAATATTATTAAATATTTTTCAAATATATCATTTGTAATGGCTGTATTAAAGCTTGCTCATGCTGTAGGATATTTGAAATGTTTCTATTTTGTCATTTGTCTTGTGGTTGCCCCACAGAGTGTGGGATCAATATTCTCTTCCCTCTAATTGGTTCAGTTGTCAAGACTAATGATGCCACACACGCCCCAAGAGAGTATGGAAACATTTATTTCTTACATCGTGAGGCTTTCTGGGGAGAGCAGAGCAAGCTCTCAAACTGGTCTACTTGGTTTGAGTGGAGAAAGGGAAAGTGGTGTTGGTTTTTATGTGATTAGGTGTAGGCTAGCCTGAAGGTTCCCATGTACAGTGCAGGGTTTGTGGGATTTGAAGGGATGAATTACCTGAGCTTTTTAATTGGCTGGCTTGGATGTGGGGCAAAAAGGAAATGAGAAGGATAGAGTCTGAAAGCAGTCAGCAGTCACATGCTGGAGTCTAATGATCTTACATATTAGAAAAATCCCAAGGAATCCACTAAAAATCTACTAGATCTAATAAATGAGTTAGCAAGGTTGCAAGCTACAAGATCAATATATACACAGGTCAATTTTATTTCTACACATTTACAATGAACAATTAAAAATGAAATTAAGAAAATAATTCCATTCACTATAGTATATAAAAGTATAAATTACTTAGTAATAAATATAACAAAAGAAGTATAAAACTTACACTCAAAAAACTCAAACATTATTGAAAAATTGAAGACCTAAATGAACAAAAAGACATCCTATGTTCATGGATTGTAAGACTTAATATTAAAATGACAATATTTCCAAAAATTGATCTACAGATTTAACACAATCTCTCTCAAAATCCCAGCTTGTTTTTTTGTAGAAAGTGGCAAGTTGATCTTAAAAGTCATTAAAAAAAATGCAATAAATCTAGAAGACACAATCTTGAAAAAGAAGACAAAGTTGTAGGACTCACACTTACCAACATCACACTTACTACAAAGCTACAGTAATGAAGAACATATAGTTTTGGCATAGGATAAACATATAGATTGATGTAAAAGAATTGGACATCTAGACATAAACCCTTATATTTAAAGTCAGTCGATTTTCACTAAGCCTGCCAAGATATTTCAATGGGGAAAGAATAGTCTTTTCAACAAATGTTGCTGGGAAAGCAGAATAGCCACATGCAAAAGAATAAAATTGGACTCTTTTATCATACTACACAAAAATGAACTCAAAATGGATTATTGACGTAAATGTAAGAGCTAAAACTATAAAACTCTTAGAAGAAAACATAGGAGGAAGGTCAAGTCTTCTTAAGTATAACGCCAAAAATACAAGTGACAAAAGAAAAAATAATTGTGCTCAATATCACCCTTAAATGGGAGGATATGGGGCACCTGGGTGGTTCAGTTGGTTGGACATCTGACTCTTGATTTCATCTTAGGTCATGACTTCATGGTCATGAGATCAAGCCCCACATCAAGCTCCATGCTCAGCATGGGTTCTTTCTCCCTCTCTCTCTGCCCCTCCCCTGTTCACATGCACATGCTCTTTTGCTCTCTCTCAAAATAAATAAACTTAAAAAATAATAAATAAATAAATAAATAAATAAATGGGAGGATAAGTAGAAACTTAAAGGCCTCCTTTAAGTATATTTTATTAAAAAAAGGGTCTTAATTTCTATTGGCCTTGGTTTCACCTATATTAGGCCATATTAAATATTTTAACTATTTTAACCCAGAAGGGTCTCATTTTGTCAAGCATTAATTTCGAGCATCAAATATTTAATTTTTTTTAATTTTTAAAAAATGATTTTTATGTGAGAGAGAGAGAGAGAGTGAGTGAGTCAGGGAGGGGCAGAGAGAGAGACACACACACACAGAATCTGAAACAGGCTCCAGGCTCCGCACTGTCAGCACAGAGCCCAACGTGGGGCTTGAACTTATAAACTGCAAGATCATGACCTGAGCAGAAGTCGGATGCTTAACTGACTGAGCCACCCAGGCAACCCAAAGATTTCATTTTATTTCAGTTTATACTTGTTATGTTATATTATCTATGTCCACTATGGGATATATTAAAGAAATGGGTGCTAAGACCATGGGAAATTTAAACAAGACAGTAGGTCAGTGGGTAAGGTGAAGGATACCTGTTTTTCCTCTATTTGACTCTTAGTAACTCCCATAAGAGTATGGAGTGCTTTTAAATTTAGTGAAGTACCCAGATATAACTGTAATTTGAGCTCCAGTGTCAGTTGAGGCCATGAAGTTTTACCAATTTGTTCACCTCCACAGAGATTAAAATTAATGTAGAACCTATGTTTTAAAAACACAAAAGCCAATTGATACCTTTTTTTTTTTACTTTTCCATTGTTAAATTCTTTTAGTAAAGTTTGGATTTATAATTGGGTCAAGTCTGGACCTCAATTCTCCCTGCTCCTCATTTTCTTTTAATGGATACTGGATATACTTTTGGAGGTTCTCTCTATCTTGCTCAGATTTATATAAGTTTTTATCCTCCAGAATCAATTCAGTATCATCAAGGTTAAGGACCCCCCGCCTTAGCAATTGTTGTTTTATTGTACATAACCACATCACTCAGTGTTGTGGAACATAGAATTTTTGTGAGCCAATTTGATAGGGTCTGATAGGTTAATGATATCCTCTGGCCCTTTAAGAGAACTGGGGATAAAGCATTCACAATTTTTTTTTAAATCAAGGTCTATGCTATATGGTAAATAAGTGTTCTTTCCTTATAACTCTGAGGATCAGGTTTGTTTTTGATGGCAGAGCATTGGAAGCAGCAGCATTTAAAACCTCATAGGGTTCTAGTGAGTAATCTGTTTCTAGGAGCGCACCACTGGATGACTGTTCTTTACAGCAACAACACCCAATGGGCCCTATACTGCACAGGGTATCAATATTGGTCTTTTCCCTAATTGCAGAATAGGGTATTTGCCTGGTTGAGAGACAATTATGGTCTCAGCTATTTCCCTGTACTTAGCATGAGTCTCAGAGTTCATGTTGCAAGGGAGGTACAAAATGTAATCTGAAGCACAAGCATAGGTCTGGGCTGAGACATACCACTTAAAGAGAGCCTCAATTCCTATTCCTGTCCCTAAATGCCAACATTGAAACTTTGACTTACGTTGGTCTTCTAGATTTTAAATCTATAAGAAAGGCTAGGTCAGACTCAGTAAATGCAGCTCAAAGTGCTTGGTGGCTGGCGGGCTTCAAAAATACACACTAGCCAATAGACAACAGAGCTTGTTAGCAAGCCGCAAACAGAAGAAGAAAGTTCTCCAGATGATGGTAGTCATCACCTAGACCATCCTACTCACTTACCTTGTGGTTGCTCAGCAGAGGGTAAAATCAACCACCCCGTCCCAAAATTGGATCCCATTTCAAGACTGATGACACCACACATGTACTGTGAGGGTATGAAGACATTCATTACTCCTATCATGATACTCTCTGCAGAGAGGAAGAAGGCATTCAAGCTGGTCCATTTGGTTTCAGTGAACAGGCAAATGGCTTTGATTTTTACTGTGGTTAACAATTGTGCCAGGGAGAGGGTTCCTACCTGTGGGCCAAGGTTTGCACAACTTGAACTTCCCTGCCAGTCCCAAGGAAAGGAGCATCTGGTCTTTATTACCAGCTTGCCCAGAGGTAGGGCAAAAGAGAAAGTAGAGGAATGGGGCCTATAAGTTGTCAGTAGTCAGATATCAAAAATGGAGTCAGATACTTTATTGATATTATCAATAATGCTGTAACAACCATTCTGGTGCACACATCTTCATTGGAATCTGAACAAATAGGCTTTCTAGAAAGCTGTAAATAGATACAGAACTATTTTTCAAGTACAGTTGAGTATTGACTACTTCCACCTGCTCAAGAACCAGGAGAGCTCTCTGTAAAATTTCTCATAAATGGAAGTGCATATGTTGCAATGCATCCTTCTGGAATGATTTTGTAAGCTTTGAATATAAAAGGGTGTAGGAACCTAGGAAAACTAGGCCTTCTAATACCTTGCCTGGACATCTCCCAAGCTCTTAACTATGCCCCTCCAGGACTCTGAGAAGTAAAAAATACTATGCTGTGATTGCTATATCTGTTCCTGTTCTATGTGGCCACCTCACTTATGACAGAATTTTTATCCATAGTTATTAAGTTTGGAAGTTAATATAATTTTAAAATATGAGAGTCTGTGGAAGGGTTTGTTCTTACAACTCCATAGGCCACCTGGATTTAACAGTATCTCTGAATATCTCCTTAAGCTAAATTTCTTGAAGATAAATTGGATGGCCAAATAATATATCTACCAAAAAATATTTTTGCAAGCTTTCATTGGTTAAATGTCATCATTTGGGGGCACTTTTAACCTTGAATATAGTGCTATCATTCCCACTAACACAAGTGTCTAGATTATTTTTAAAGTAATGAATACATATTAGAAAGTATGGTAGAGTGGACATCTTGAAAACCTATCCTTTTAAGGTACCTTATTTCTAGATCATGATTGTTAATACATTTCTGGTTCAGCTAAAAATAGGAGAAATCATCAAAGGCGGGGACTGGGGGTGGTGGATCCAGAAAACACTGAGCTGAAGTCAGTGTAGGAAGCAAGTATTTGCCCCAGATGTCAACACTGGAATTTGGATATAAAGATTTGAACCTACCACAAGGTGGAGGATATGAACCAAAACTCCTTTATTAAGTGTATCCTTAAATTTTAATCAAGTGGTATCAGGTCTATAGCACAGAACCTTTCGGAAGAAAGCCCCATCTGATTAGACCGTTCAGATTTCCACAGGTTGAGAAAAGGCAAAAACTACCAAACATTCCACAAAACCTCACTTTAGAGTGTTAGCAAAGAAAGAGACTAAACTCCACTATAGCATCAGATATTGGAATTTGCACAGTCTGAATGTAAAACAAATTATCATGAAATGATGAAAGAAATAAATATGGAATAAAACAGAAAAAATGCAGTAAGAGACTATAAAAGTAACTAATTTGAAAACTATTCATTTGAAACATTCAATATAAAAATATAATTGTATATTTAAAACTCTTCAGGTAGATTAAGTAGATTAGGTAATGAGTAGATCTAAAGAAAATATTATAATGCAATAAACAAACATGGGAAATCTTAGGAGTTAGATGACATGGAGGTTAGAATGAGAAAGTTTTCCATTCAGCAAGTTAGAATTCCAAGGAGAATAGAGGAAGACAGGAGAGGCAGTGCTTGAAGAGGTAATAGCTGAAAATTCTTCAAAATGATAAAAGACATAAAATATATAGGAAGCAGATGGTAGAACAAACAGGGTAAATATTTAAAAGCTACAACTGAACAAAGTTATTAAAACTGCAGAGTACCACAAGAAACAACAGGTGTTGGTGAGGATGCAGAGAAAAAGGAACCCTCGTGCCCTGTTGGTGGGAATGCAAACTGGTGCCGCCACTATGGAAAACAGTATAGAGGTTCCTCAGAGAGTTAAAAACAGAAATACCTGTGTTCCAGCAATTGAGCCACTGGGTATTTACCCAAAGAATACAAAAACACTAATTCAAGTGGACACATGCACCCTGATGTTTATGGCAGCATTATCTCCAATAGTCAAATTATGGAAACAGTCCAAGTGTCCATCGATTGATGAATGGATAAAGAAGATGTAGTATGTGTAAATATATGTATGTATGTATGTATATATCACATACATACATACATACATACACAATGGAATATTACTCACCAGCATAAAAAAGAATGAAATCTTGGCATTTGCAGCGACGTGGATGGAATTGGAGTGTATTATGCTGAGCAAAATAAATCAGTCAGAGGAAGACAAATGTATGCTTTCACTCTTATGTGGAATTTAGAAGCAAAACAAATAAGCAAAAGGAAAAGAGAGAGAGAGGCAAACCAAGAAACAGACTCTTAACTATATAGAACAAACTGATGGTTACCATAGAGGAGAGGGTGGGAAATGGGTGAAATAGGTAATGGGGCTTAAGGAATGCCCTTGTCATGAGCACCAGGTGATTAAAATAAAATCTTAAAAAACAAACAAAACAAAAAACTACAGAGTACCACAAAGAGAAGATGTTATAAATAACTGTAGAGAAAACAAAAATCTCCTACAAAGAACAGATCTTTAGAATAAAGGCAGGAGGCAAATTTCTTAGCCTCAAAATGAAAGCCAAGAAGCAGTAGAATTATGTTGTCAGAGTACTGATAGAAAATAAATATGAGCCTAGAATTTTGTTAGAATTCGAAACTATCTTTCAAGAAATTGAAATGAACAAAATGGGAACAACTTACCAGCCATATAGTCAACTGAAAGAATGTCTTCAGCAAGTACCTGAGGAGAAAACAAAAGGACATAGTCCTAGGAGGGAATGTTTGAAATAATACAAAGGACTGGTATTAAATGTGAAAAAGATTGTATCTTAGAATCAATGTACTATCATCGCCTCATACCATATAAAGCAATATTTATATAATGGGAAAAGAATAGAAAATCAACATCATAGTCACGTATTTCAAAACATTTCTCTCAATTTGTGATAGGGCAAACAGACAAAAGTCGTAAAGATATAGAAAATTGATGCAGTTAAGCTGATTTTAATGGACATATGCAGAACTGTGCACAATTAGAGAATACACATTCTTCTGACGCATATAGGGAACACTTTAAAAATTGACCACATCATAAGCTAAAAAGGAAATTTTAACAAATTTCAAAAACATGGTATCATATACATTTTGTCTGGCCACAATATAATTTGTATTTGTTTTAGGCTTTTTTAAAGTACTGGAAACATATCCACAGCCTCCACATGAAGCTGTGCCAATTTAAACTGCTACCAACAGAGTGATAGGGTTCGTTTCGCTACATGATCACAAACACTCAATGTTGTAATTTTTAAAAATAATTAAATACCAGGGCGCCTGGGTGGCTCAGTCGGTTGAACATGCAACTCTTGATTTTGGCTCAGGTCATGATCCCAGGGTCATGGAATTGAGCGTGAAGCCTGCTTAAGATTCATATTCTCTCTCTCTCTCTCTCTCTCTCTCTCTGTGTCTCTCTGTGTCTCTCTCTGTCTCTCTTTCTCTCCCCCTCTCTCTCTCCCACCTCTCTCTCTCCACCTCTCTCCCCCTCTCTCCCCCTCTCTCCCTCTGCCCCTCCTGCTCATGTGCTCACTCTCTCTCTCTCTAAAATAAAAAAAAAAAAATGGAGGTTGCCTAGGTGGCTCAGTAGGTTAAGTGACCAACTCTTGGATTTGGCTCAGGTCATGACCTCATGGTTCGTGAGTTCCAGCCCCACATCAGGCTCCACAGCTGGCAGTAAGGAGCCTGCTTGGGATTTTCTCTCCCTTGCTCTCTGACCCTCCCCCTCTTGTGCTGTCTCTGTCTCTCTCAAAACACATAAACTTAAAAAAAGAAATACTTAAAAATAAAATAAATAAATTTTAAAATAATTAAATACCTATTTTTTATTTCTTTGATACCTCATGAGCCTGAACACACTCAGTACATTTATTGACTTTTTTTTTATGTTATAAGCAATTGTTTTTATTGTTTATCCATTTTCCTGTGGAGATGTTAATTTCATTTGATTTATAAGAAATATTTGCTACATTAAAGATAGTAACCCCTTGTCATAGATGATAAAAAATAATTTTTGTCTATAATTTGGATTTTACTTTTCATGGCATTTTAACTCACAGAGGCATTTAACTTTTTACAGGCTATATCTTCTGTTATCTGACAATATTTCCCTTTGCTATTTCTTCTTTTGACTTTATTCATATCCCTAGAGTTTGGAGAGATCCAATCAATTTTTTGTTATTATTGTACAGTTAGCTTTCTTATGTTTGACTATCTGGTTAGGATTGCAAATTCATTTTGTCCCTTTAACATTTATTAAGCAGTGCTTAATTTCCTTGCTGATATAAAGTGTCAACCGTATCCTAGTCTAAATTCCTTTTAATAGAATACTTCTTTGCTTTCTATTTTGTATCATTAATCTCTCTTCCCATTTTTTTTACAAGTTCCATGTTGTTTAATTATTGTAGCTTTGTTATTTTTGGAGTAATGATGATCTTATCACCGCCCCATTTTGCTACTTTTTCTTTCTCCCCCATGTTATTACTTCCTTTAAAATTACAAACGTTATCTTCTATTTGAATTACTTCTATTTCAAAATGTTCTCAACTACCCTTTTTGATTAACTAAGTGAAGTGCAGAGACACTTCCTGAAGTGAAAAACTACAAACGTAACCAATGTTTTGACATATTATTTTAATTTCATTTGACCTTAAACTTGGAGACGCCTATAGGATTCTAAAGTAAGAAATACACCTATTAGTTTGAAAGGGGGGGGGGTAGAGAGGAAATAGTTCCACTCTGATAGAACCAAAGTTTTAAAAAATTTATCCAATATTGTTTGTCTGACATTATGTCTCCAAAGTATCTCATCCACTCTAGCCAGACAACTCTCTTCATTATTCCTGCTTCAGGCCACATACATTTCAAATTCCCAGTCTTTGCTGAGAATATTCTTTGCCAAAGATATTTTTTCCTCTTCTTTTCTGTGTATTAAGATCTACTTCTTGGGGCACCCAGGTGGCTCAGTCAGTTAAGCATCTGACTTAGGCTCAGGTCATGATCTCATAGTTCGTGAGTTCGAGCCCCACATTGGGCTCTGTGCTGGCAGCTCAGAGCGTGGAGCTTGCTTCAGATTCTGTGTCTCCCCTCTCTTTGCTTCCACCCCACTCACACTCTGTCTCTCTTCCTCTCAAAAATAAATAAGCATATTAAAAAAAAGGTCTATTTCTTTACGGAATCTTTAAGGGCAAATTCTAGCTCCTTCAGCATGACGCTTTCTTTCAATGTTCATAGCATTTGTAATCTGTTCCACACAGTTTAAACATTTTAGAACTTTTTCTAATTATAAATGCAATAAAACAAATTCACAGAACATTTTATTGAGAAGGCATGTTTTGTATAGCTCTAACTCCTTGTTAAGAATCATATATACTCCATTACAGTATCTTTTATATGAATGCATAATTGTAACCCTAGTGAACTTACAGTTTGGTAGGCTACTTTAGCATAGATTCAAGCTTTTCTATGTTGCTTCATTAAATTTATTATTACCATAAGTGGCCACCTGGTGTTCTATAGAGTTAATGTACTATTATTTATTTAATCTTTGCATTACTTTCTGTTCTCTGTAACATGCAAAAGTGAAGTGAGATGTTTGTTGTGTAGTTTTCCTCTCCATGGGGAATTACTTCCTTAGAATAGATACCAAGAATTGGAATTAAGGGAAGAAAAGGTAAGAGCATTTTTAAGTTCCCAATATATGTTATCAGATGGCTTTCATCCATTGATTTCATTTATGAGAGTCCTGGTACCCCAGCAGTTTTGATTTTACTGGGCATAAATATTTTACTATTGACTACTTAAGAGAGCAAAAAGCATATTAAACACCTTTGCTCCTGATTCTCTGTTATCACGTATTAGTTAGTTTTAATGTGTTAATTTTGTTTTCCCAAAGATATTATAAGGTCCTTGAATGCAAGTACAGGCAGTGATTTGTGTTTATTCTTTATATTCCACGATGTCCTTTAAAAAGTGTAGCAAACATAATTGTCTTCAGTATTTGCTCTTATTGATTGAAGCCTTTATAAATTTCTGTACCTCAAATTCAAGTTCAATAACAATAAATGCATTTGGCAAGCAGAAGATTTTTAAGCTGTACCTCCAAAATAAACTCTTACACTAACCTTACCTACAGATGTTATACTTATCCTTGTAATCAATGTTATTTGAAAATTTCAGTAAACACGTATCTTGAATTCTTCTAGCCTTCAGGCTTATTTTATTCCAGGTCTTATCCAATTCATTCACAAGCTGTTTAAACATCACCATTATCAGGGTTTGCTCATAGAAAGCCCAGACAAAGAACATGGTCTTGGTTCTCCAACACTGATATACTGGGATTCTAGAATGTCCCTTAGGCCCAAATGAAAGAAAGGCAACTGTGATAAATGTACCCTATTGATAAAAGTTTGCATCTATGCTTGTTCCCCATTTTATCCTAGATCTAGAACAGTGAGGGGATATGATAGACGGTCAATAAATATTTGTTGAATGGTTAAATGAATGAATCTGTGTGCTTAGGTCAAAGTCATCAATCACTCTACAAATATTTATTGAGCTCCTGTTAGGTGCAAAGCCCAGTGTACTTATAACTATGAAATAATAGATAAAGTTGACAGATCCTATACACAGCAGGGGGCTGTCACTAATGACCTTGAGGTCCCATCCAGTGCATTTTTCTATAATTCATGTGCGTTCCTTTTGACACATCCATGTCACATCCACAAGCCAAACAAACTCCTCGAGCTGCATCTCTATGATGCATGATGATTCCCCACCCATTTCCCCAAAGGGCCTGCAGAGGAGTTGTGTGCTGTGGATTCTTAGTGCTGGTGACTTCTGCGCTGGGATGAGAAGGGCTCCAGATGGAGGCTTTTGTGGAGGCTCGCTTTTATCCTTGGTTGTATGCAGCCTGAGCAGTTATGTTATAAATGAGTCATTTACAGCCTTCTCCCCAAGTCCTCTTCTGTCAGCTCTTTCTTGGACTTTGTTACCAAAGGTTACCAGTGTGCCTGGTGCCTTTGATTTTCGTGGGCACCATAGACCAGAGAAAGAGTTGTCGCCTTGGGCATCTGCACATTGGCTTCCACACGTCCTGCAAATGGGTACCTGCCACTCTCCCCCAGATGTCGTCCTGACCATTGATTTTTGCCGCTCAGTATTGCAGTTATTAGCTACAGTGAGGCCAGCACGCTCAGCTCTCCACTTTAATTATTTATCCTTATGAAGAAAAATTTCCTCGTGTGTTTTATTCTCCTCCTGCCCCGACCTGCGTACACGTGGACTCCCTCTTCCTTGTCTTCCCAAGTGCCTTGTGTGTCGAAGGGCCTTTCACCAGGGTGCTCGTTCCATTTATGCCTTTAATATGCATTTTGTGTTCTGCCAGTGGGGTCAGGAGGGCACGCAGAGAAGCCAGATGGCTTACCTCTTCCCTCAGGAAACGTGCCGCTATTTAGCTGGGCACCTTCCCAACTCAAGGCCGGGTGAGATTCCACAGTTTCAGGAAGGGTTGGTTCAAACGCCACCGTCCCTGAGTATAAATCCAAGTTCCTCGGGCTATGCACTTTCTACTCCACTGCCACTCTGGAGTTTTCTGCCAGAAACAGCATTTTAGGAGATATTAGAATGGGGGTGGGAAGGGAGGGATGGGAAAAAGAGCCCCATTTTATTTATGGCCTTTGCTCAGACACACGTTTCCGTTATTTTAATCTGACTGAAATAAGAAACCATAATCCATGGATGAGAAGACAGTGGACAAACTCAGTTAAACCATGAGCACCCTGAGGATGTATGTTTTTCCCCATTCCTGGTTTTTAATGTTTCTTCCCTGCTGCTGTTTCCCGACTTCAACTTTTGAAAAGCCAAGCAGTTTAACTGGCCAGGCCCGGGGAAACTTATTTGTATGCAGCACAAATTTCAGAATCTGTTCTCAGCCTGTGCCGAGTGAAAAATGGCCTGCATTTTCTTGATAGCCCATGTGGTTGTAAAGATAAATGGCTAATGAATTACAGATGAACATTGACGCAAATTAATCTTCCCGCTGTCCCTGGGTTATATGGCAGCCATTTAAAAGTTTAATCAATACACTAAAGTTGAAAACATGCAGGCACTGCAGTTGTTTGGATGTAATAAACATCAGAGGGAACCGGGAGGTTTGCACTCAGTCCATGTATCATAATGACAGCTATTTATGTTTAATGGACTAAATATTTTTTATTGGAAGGGAGCAAATGTCAGCTTAACTTTGTGAGCCCCGCATTCAACTTTCCTTTGAGGTTGGTGAAAGACGGCTGACGTGTCATTGGAAATGAAATGTTAAAGGGGGTGGGGGGGGGGGAATGCACCACGGAGACAAAGCCAGGATAAGGAGTCGTTGGGAGACGTGATGCAGTGCTAACATTCTGCAGCAATTCATTAACGAAAACGTAAACTCTGTATTTCTAATGTTGCTGTAAAATGGTTTACT
Source organism: Lynx canadensis (assembly GCF_007474595.2). Taxonomy (NCBI): domain Eukaryota; kingdom Metazoa; phylum Chordata; class Mammalia; order Carnivora; family Felidae; genus Lynx; species Lynx canadensis. The sequence continues at coordinate 50,791,957 of NC_044313.2, read as the reverse complement.
AGGAACAACTTTAATGGTTATTAGGGAAAACAAGTGCCCAGATCTGCCAGATATCCCGTTCAGTGCAGGCTTTGTTTGAAAACTCTTTACCAGGTCATATTTGCTGGAGATTTATAATTAGTCCTTTTTCTTAATGTGAGAACTGGGGGAGAAACAGCATGATGACTCTCAGCCCTTGTATTCCATACATCTTTCCATTTGAATGGTGTCCAATGACTTTAAATAACCATGTGCTCTCTTTTGGAATACTTATATCTTAATTACTTTTCACGTCGATATTTTGTAGCACTGCTGTGAGGCTGGTAGGACCACATGGGTGAAAAGGGAATGGGCTTTGCCGGTAGTGGTGCCATCTTGCCGGACAGAAACCGGCTGAAATAAAATGAGAGGAATAGCTTTGTCTGAACAACAAAAAAATATAGACCTCGTTCAGCTTTGTGCTTTCTTTCTTTTTTTTTTTTCTCCCAAAATAAAACAAGTATGGTATCCCTGTGGAGCATGGGGTCTCAGAAAATGGCATACACTTTATTAAATAATTAGAAGCATTTACACAATGGAAGAGCATGTTTTTAATATCCCTTTGCAGCCAGTTGTCTCGGGTTCTCTTCAGTGTCTGAACCTTCTGAAAAGTCTTCACATTTAACGCCAGAGTGTTGAAGAAAATAGTTTATTATGTATCGAAGTGGGGCTACAGGATGAGGAAAAGAGGCAAGGGGAAAGATATCTAGCTATCCCATATTTGGACCTATAAGAATGTAGAATAACATCTGCTTATATATTAAATGTATTTTAAATGACAAGAATTTGTTCTAATTGAGCCTGAGGTTCAAAAGAAATCACTTTTAGCTTAGTCAACCAAACTGATGGATTCTCTGGTCGTTTGTCTTCCCATAAGCAAAATGGGGAGAAACCTTTGTTCTGAAGTCCGAAGCATGACTCTCTGCTAACAGATGATGCCCCTCCATTAACTGTCATGCCGCTTTCATACCCCTGCAGTCCCTGGACCCTTCTTTATTTTTCCTAGTTCTTATCACTATCTTAGGTGATTGATTGATTTGTCTGTTTGTGCTTTCTGTTCCCCCCATATTAAAGTCAGGTCCATGGTAGGGGCAGGTGGATGGGAAGTAAGGAGGCAGGAACATGATTGTTTTCTTTGCCCCTAGAATCCCAGGGCCTGGCCCATGGTAGGTTCTTATAAACAGCAGTGAAGTGAATTTCAGACTGTTATTTCTGATTGACTTTAATTATAATTACAGTCATTTTTTGGTTCACGTATTATGATTTCTAGGCACTATGATAGTTATTTTATAGATAATATTATATATGATCTTGGCTATAACCCAAGATGGTAAGAGTTATTATCCCCATTTTACAGAGGCAAAAACTGAGCTCTAAAGAGTTTAAGATAATTATAATAGTCACTGTTAGTAGGTAGCAGTTCCAGAATTTGGATCCTGGTCTGTTTGTCTCTCTTTCAGCTATACAATATCCCCATGTTCTATAATGCCTCATGTTCTCATTGGTGATTGAAATCTGATGAAGTCACCCCAAGTTTTATTGTAGTCCACCACCAGCCAGCTCTCCAACTGGCTGCTAATGGGTAGAAGGATTAGATTCATAATTTCTCACCTAAACCTCATGTCCTGAGGCCTATCTGTGGAGAATGTTGAGCCATTACCTCTAAAAAAGTAGATGGTGGCTACTTGGTAACAGGCAGTGTGACCCTCAGATAATGTGTCTTCCATCATCTGGGGAAACACAGTGGCTCTGGCAAATTGGTGAGGAAAGTATGTCAGATAAACATGTGTTCAGCTGCAAGCAACAAAAATCCGACAAATAGTGACCTAAATATGTGAGTGTTTATTTTTCTCACATAAAAATAAGGTTGGAAGTAGGCAATCCAGGACTGTTGCAGTGGCTGAAAGAGGGGTCAGTCTTTCTTTCTGTTCCATTGCCTTTAGCATGAGGATTTCATCTTCATGTTCTTAGAATGGCTGCTACTCTTCTTGGCATCATTCCAGCTCTCCAGGCTGGATGAAGAGGGAAGGTCTTTTCCTTGCAAGGCATTCACTTTCTATTTGTGGATGGACAGCTTTCTAAAAACATCTGCCTATTTCTCATTGCCCAGGCCATGTCATTGGAGGCTGGGAGTCAAGTATTTTAGTGCTCATGTTCTTACAGTAGAGGAAGATAGGATAAAAGCAAGGCAATCCATAGCATCTACTATATAAGATAAATCACATTTTTGTGTGTTTCTACTAAAAGGGTTGAAGTGTTGCTAGATGCCAAATGTAGAGCCACTTATATCATCTTTACAATGACCTTATTATAGAAGAGTATTTATTCCCATTTCACTAAGAAGTAGTGGAGCTGAGATTTGAAACCACATTTGACAGATTCCATTCCAGGTCTTTTCTCTATATTCATGTTTCTTTAGCTGCCATTTTGATTTCATAATAAAGGATGGTAGGGCTACTCCTAATTGCTCCAGCTCGTGATATCTTCTGAACATGCTATCTTCTGAATTCACTTGACACATTGGGTCTACCTCTTTGATTGTCAGGCATGCAGTACTTGTGCCGTTTTTGAGCCCTTTGTATGCAACAATGGAAAGTTCCATACACAGCGGTTAAAAAGATGAGTTCTGATGTCTTTTAGATTCAAATCTTGTTCCATCAGTTAATACCTGTGTAAGCTCAGACAAATTACATAATCTTTCTTCTTCAGTTTCCTTATCTGTAAAATGAAAATAATTGTAGTGTCTACAGCATGAATATTTGAGATGAGTAAGTGATTAGAACACTGTGGTCCTCAGTAATGTTGATTGCTATCACCATTGTTATCCATATTTCTGTGTTTTATTTTGTTTATATGACCAGATTGACTTTGGAAGGCAGGACATGTTTTGTTTTGTTTTTTACTTTTTTAATGTTTATTTATTTTTGAGAGAGAGAGAGACCAGAATATGAGTGGGGGAGGGGTGGAGAGAGAGGGAGACACAGAATCTGAAGCAGGCTCCAGGCTCTGAGCTGTCAGCCCAGAGCCCAATGAGGGGCTCAAACTTGTCACTGTGAGATGATGACCTGAGTCAAAGTAGGACGTTTAACTGACTGAGCCACCCAGTTGCCTCTTATCCCCTCTTGAGATCCCCAAAACACTTAACAAGTTTCCATGCATATTGGAAACACTGAATAAAAAGTCATTAAAGAATTACGCCATGTGGGTTCAATCCTTGTTCCACTGATTTACATCTCTCTGTCTCAGCTTCTAAATCCTAAAATGGGGAGAGTAACACAGTCTACCTCACAGGATTATTATGTTGGTTTAATGAAATAATGCACTTAAATTTTGGAACAGTGTGTGATAAATAGAAAAAGTTCAGTGTTAGCCGTAACTATTATAGTACTCCATGGATCATCAGTGTTCAAACATTAAAACTTGATGGTATATAGTCTAATTGGTAATAACTCCAAAACCATATTTCTCAGACCATCTCAGGTACAGGGTATTTAAAATAACCACATCTTTCTGGTGAATCTATATTGAGTATACCTGTGATCCAGGATGTATAGTAGATGTGAGAGATACAAGATGAATAAAACACTGTAGGAAACACAAATGGTGATGAGCATGAAGATGTTCACCCACAGTAATAATCAAATTCTCAAAAGTAAAACAGTCCTGGGATATAATTTTTCTACGTATTAAGCTCGGTAGGAACATCACATAACCATACTGGTGCTATTGAGTGGATTGGGTATACTGATATTTTTAGAAAGCATTGTGGCCCTATGCAATTGAGGCTAGAAAATATTAGATCCTTTGACCTAATAATGATACACTTAGGAATCTGTCCAAGGAAAGAAACTGAAATGCATAAACAAAATATTTGTATACATTCAGATGTTCACCATAGTAATGTGTATGACATCAAAATGCAGGAAATAGTCAATACAACTAAACAGAATGCTAAGTAATTATGGCAAATCATAATGCAATGTTATGTACATTTAAGAGATTTTAAAATAATTTTAATATGGCAGGCAAATATTTATGCAACAAATCAAGTGAAGAAAGATATATCTGAACTTATCCATGTTTATGACATATGGATAGAAAATGACTGGAAGGCAAAACATCAAAATGACAATTGCATTTAGCCCTGGGCAGTAGAATTAGCATGATTTTTATTTTTTCCTTCTACTTTATGTTGTTTTTTTTTTTTTTTACATAAACGTGTAGACATAATGAGAAAGTAGCTTAAAAACAAACCTCAAACAAGAATATGGTCTTTTTGCAAATAATTCCTAGAATAAAAAGTAGTGATAGTAGAAAAAGGTTTGCATGACTTAGGAATTGTGTTCAACTGCAACTAACAAACATCTGAATAGCAGTGACTTTAACGGATACTTTCATATAACATCAATCCTGGATATAGGCAGTCTATAACAGGTGTGAAACCATCAGAAACCCAAGATTCTATATTTTTGTTCTAACTTCCAAAATACCAGTGCCCATCTTCAGTTTGATTTATAATCACAATATTGCTGCTGCAGCACCAGCCCTTATTTTTGTGTTTCCATTAGCAGGAAGAAAAAAAGCCAAGATTACAGTGATACTCCCTTAAGCAAAGAAGTTATATTTTAACAGATGTGCCAGGAGCCCTTCAATACATGTTGTTAAAATTTTATGGCCACTCTCAGTGACACATTGCCATGCTCAATAGCTTAGGGTGTCTGTGTGTAAGGTAAAAGGGCAATATGGATAACTGGTAGTTATCCCTACTTCCTGATTTTAATTCCAATTCTGCCACTCAACAGAAGGTTGATTTTAACAAAGTCTAGCACATCAGCGGCACCAAAGGAAGCCTCAGGAACCTAATTCTATTCTAGCCCTTCCTTGATCTTCTCTGGCAGGGAGACCATATGCCATTGAATAGATATTTTTAGTAGTATGCCAGTTATTTGGGAGGCTTTGTCACTGCACATGGATAACAGCGCACCATTTCTGAGACTAACCCCTAGTACAATAGTTTGGGGACTCTCAGAGGTGAGAAGTCTTGGTCAATAGATTTGACATTATTGGTTTGGGTTTTCATTATTTTTAAAAAAGAAGACTTTGACGCCAGGCATAAGGGCTGCCTGGCCGAGGGAAGGTAAATAGATACTTTCTAGGAAGATCAGGAGCATCTACCCCACTGCCTTCCTTTGAGTTCTCCTCTTGGCCCATAATGGGAGAGGTGCTGGAAGAGGTCTACATGTATCAATAGACAGCATACCCAAAACAGAAGACAAGGACTGGACCATTTAAAGAAGTTGCCAGGAGACCTCATTTCCAACTTGAATACAGGACGAATGTCAGAGCAACTGAATTTTGCTTCTTGTTAATACTTATTTTTTGCGTGTTTCAGAACCATCAAGTCAAAGTATATGTTGTGATAGATTTACACAACTTATAAATGTTGTGGGATGCAAGGTTGGGGGAGGAGAGAGTGGGAAGGAGAGAGAGAGAGAGAGGAGAGAGAGAGAGAGAGAGAGAGAGAGAGAATATAAATGAGTGCTATTGGCAAGGATTTTCATGAACTGCATTGTAAACTAATTTAGTGGGCTCCAGGAAGAACACAAACACTATGCAAGGACTCACAGACTTGAATTTTGTTTACATGCATTTTATAGGCAATTTTTAGAAGAAAGGACAAAATAATACTATTATCTCTATAGGGTTGTTTAGAGGATCAAGTGATCAGTCAATATAAAATCAGAGTGCCTACACCTAGGAAGCTCAATAAACTTAGCTCTGATGATGATGGTGAGGAGGAGGAGGGAAAAAGAAAAGGAAGGCAAGAAATCTGCTAAGATTTTGCTCCATAAAATGTCTTTCAGTGAAATTTGCATTAAAAGGAGAAGTTTTGTATTTTAACTGGAAAATTAATTTTGAAAATTTTGTCATGAGATGAAACAAAAAAACTATTGATAAAGCCCTAAGTTACAGAACATTGCTCATTGCATTCTTCTTTGGCTCATCCTTCCCTAAAATGTTTTTGTTATAATGGAAGAAAACCTGAATCAGAAGAACTAAAAGCTAACCATAGCTTTTTCCTATAATAATTTTGTCTTTTTGAAAATATTTAGTCTTTCTAAATCTCACTTGCTTCCTCTGTGGACCAGGAGTAGTAAAACCTACCTGTTGGTCATGGGGATTAAATGAGGATTTAAAGCACCCAGTATAGTGTCTTGCACATGGAATTAATACATAACTGATGCTGTAAAGGGCTAAAGCAGCCAACAGAGTTCTTCAAATGTGTCATGTTTCTCAGGGGACATCTGCCTTCATCTCCAGGGACATGTCTGATGCAGAAGAAGATTCTACCAAAAAGAAAACTCAAACTGAAGAACTTTTATTATGTTATGGTCAGATGGCCTAAGAACTTATGCCAAGGGGCAGAAATTTAGTTATGTCCTTCCTGTTAATGTTAGAAAGAAAATCCCCACCCCACCCCCATTAGAATCACTCAATGTAGTGCAGTTCATCATGTCCCACACTCTTCTTACCCTTGGGAATCTGCCTAGTCTTTCTCCAGTAAAAGAAGGCCAGCCTCTACATGGTAGCTGTCAGGGACTATAATTGTCTTTAACATCCAAGAGTGATTGGTAGGTATCATGCCATACAGTCCCTATCATACATGGGCATAGATAATTCAAGAAGGGAAGATGAGATATATGAACTGAATAGTAGAAGTGGCTGTGAATATCCCGTCTTATTCCTAATGGGAGGAAGCCCTCAGTCTTGCCATTTTGGTATGAGTATTAGCTGTGGGTTTTTGTAGGTGACCTTTGTCAAAATTGGGAAATTCCTTTCTATTCTTATGTTATTGAAAGTTCTTATCTTGAACGCATTTTGAAGTTTGTCATATTTTCTGCATCGGTTGAGATGATTCAATCTGTTGATTTGGTATATTAAATTATTTTAAATATTGAGCCAACCTTGCATTTCTAGGATAACCCTTATTTGGTTATGATGTATTATACTTCTTATGTATAGCTGATCTGAACCTCTAATATTTATCACAGATTTTTGCATGCATGTACATGAGGAATATTGTCCTATAGTTTTTTTTTCATGTAATGTAATTACCTAGTTTGGCATCAATATAATGCTGGATGCATAAAATAAATTGGAAGTGTTCCCCAACTCCTCAATATTTTGAAAAGTTTGTGTAGAATTGATATTAATTCTTTGGTAATCCTTGGTTGAATTGGCCATTCAAGCCATTTGGCCCTGGAGTTAGCTTCATGAGTTGATACTAAACTATGAATTTGAATCTTTAAGAGACATGAGGTTCTTTGGGTGTTTCATTCTTTCGTTAGAGCAAGCTTCTTTATAAAAGACAAATTTCACTCCCATTAAGCCTCGACTTTTAATAATTGTGGCTATCAGATACCATTGTGTTGTTTATGGCTTAATTACAAATTCTGCTCATGATCTCTTAGGCCTTCTGTTGATAAACAGAGAAAGTCTGGCTCACTTGCTCAGTTCATTCATGCATGCATTCGTTCATGTAGCAAACATTTTAACTACATTTTAAATTCCAAGACCCGGGGTAGAGAATCCATAGATTCAGAGATATGAAATAAGACAGTATCCCTGAGTTCAAGTAAATTACATTTAAGTGGTAATAATAATGACATGACTGGCTCTGATACAGTGGGGTGAATGTAAGGGTGTGTCATGAATGGTGCACAGGGAGAACAAAACACGGAGCCATTAATGCTGCCTATGGAAATCACTGGAGGTTTCTAAGAAGAATGCCATTAGACCTGTGTCTTGAAAGATAAGGGGAATTTATCTGGTAGAATGGAGGTAGAATGGAGTCCTAGCACCTGAAATGCCATGGGATGTTTGGGGAACAACTCATTTCAGATTTTCTGAGGGTAGGAATATTTAGCTTCATGAATTAATTGTTTGGATCAGGAGAGCAAAAATCTGAATGGTAAATGAAAAAGTCAAATTGCTTTAATTATTGCAATTCTTCCATTTATGTGTTCTAAATACAGTTGGCATGCCTGATATACCGTCACTGCAGAGTAGACTTGGTTTGACTTGCTGCTACTAGTGACTCAGATTTTTAAATCCTAATTTTATTTAATTTTTTTCATGGTTTAATAATAAATAAACAGTTTCTTCAAGGAAGATGTGGTCATTGAAATGGTCTTAATTTGAGTGCTGACATTTCAGTAACAAAAGAAGAAAAACAAGATCATTTGTAGATAGAAGGGGAGAGGGAGGGAGGGGAGGAAGGAGGGAAGAAATCACAAGTACTTACAGAGTGTGGACATTATAGAATCTCTCAAAGTCATCTGATTGCAACTGTTCACAATTTTACCTTCAGTACATTGATCATGTCAAGCCAACTTAAGCTACTCTATCCAGATTCATCAGGATTCATTGGCCTCTGAATACATCATGAAAAACAATTTCTTTGTGTAAATGTGATGAGGAATACCTCTTCCTCATTGAGGTTAACTGTGTCTGGATCTTTGCCATACAAGACCTGAGTTCACATTTGTTGTTGCATTTGGTGCTGCTTTACAAAACCATGTTGGCTTCCAGGAACATCTCACTGTCACCTAGGAGCTGGCAAATTCATTGCTTTAATTAATTAAGGGAGGATCTTTGGAAATTAGGGCCCCTTGTTTTTAATTTTCAGCTAAAGGTACCTACTGATTTCTGTTTAAAAATAGATGCTGCCTACTTGATTTGCTTATTACTCTTTGATACTAAATGTAGCTATAATGGCTCTATGGAATTGTCAGTTATTATGCATATTTAGGTACAGCCTGGATGGCTTGGATTTATTCTGACATGACTAAATGTGTCATAAAAATGTTTGATCCAGAGATGCTATATATGCATATGCTCATTTGGGGGAACAAAATATAACTTTAGGTTTTAAAACAAATTCTTAGTATACATTTATTGCCTGCTCCGTGCTGAGCCAGTGCTAGGCCCTCAAGAGACTGTTGTAACAAATCAGACTTCCTGCTCTCATGAAGTTGGGTTTAGTGGATGTTTGCTCATTCATTAACCTGTGAATCCATTCTGAAATGCCTTTATGTGCCAGGCACTGTGATAGGTACTGTCCTTTGCTATGCAGGTGAAACATCAGTATGGTATTGTGCCTGGTACTTAGCCCAGAACAAATATTTAACTGAGTGTGAAATTACCCTTTCTCTGTCTTTACATTTTACATAATTCCACATTAAGTAAGAACATGGAAGGAAAAATACATTTTGGTCGTAGTAGTAGAGATTGCTTTGGTGCTCAATAAAATATACATTTCTTCCCCTTTGGGACCACAAAGCTGGACTTCAACTCTGTCTCCCTCACAGTTAATTAGATGTGGTTAAATGAGTGTGGTTTAGCCAAGGAAATGATAGTGAAGCAATGTGTGTCATTTCACAACTAAAACTTTTGAGGAGCGGCTCTGCCTCCTTCACTTTGCCCATTCCACTGGCAGAATGCAGATGACAGGACTTACAGGAGATGGCAGAACCACAGCAATCCCACATAAAGGAGGCTTCTTGCACTGGACATTTGAGTAAACGAGACATAAAACTTCTGTTATGTGAGCCACTGAAATTGTAGGGCTTTTTTTTTTGTTATAGCAGCTTGCATAATCCTCAGTAATACAGCAGTGGGGCAGTTGGAAGATGGCTCATTATTATAAGAACAAATCATCATAAGACATGCTATCATTTGGCAATGACAATAAATATTATTCAGTAGCTTGAGTTCCTTATAGTCCCCTGATTGGGGGCAGAGGGTACAGAGGCAAGGTTTATTTACTACTGTTTTGACATGAAAATCAGGGTTGGCATAAGTCATGAGACCTGCCAAAATTCACAAGTCTGGAGTACAGAACACTCAGTACTAGCAACAAGGTATTATGTTTCTTCTAGTAAGAGGTAGTCTATCCTCTTACTCTTTATCACCTTCATTATAGATTTGTCACCTTCATTATATTTATATATAAAATATTAGTTTGTTTAAATTTCATCTCCTTATTGCCTTCCTTCCACCACTAGGTTGTATTGTCCATGGGCTGAGACCTTATCCACCTGCTGTATCAATATCTACAAGAACACTGAGAGTCACATAGTAGGATCTCAGTAAACAGCTGTCTCATGTAAGAATGCGAACTCAGTAACTGATTAAATAAATACCTTACTAGTCAGACATTTTGTAATGCAAATTAAACATGGCCCTAACATTTTTGTGAAGAATGGTAAGGATGGAGTGCATATGTGGAGTGTGTGTGTTGTGTGTGTGTGTGTGTGTGTGTGGTACAACGAGAAGGCAGAGAGTGATGGGATTGCAGTAGCAGAGACTGATAATTTTTCACTCTTAGTTATTGTTTTGGGATAGCAAAGTGCTGTTTGTGGAGAACATGCTGGCCTGAAAGGACCTCAGTCAGTGCTACTGACTATTGGGCTTAAATAGGTCACCTGACAGAATCCAGAAAAGAGAAGGCAAAGAAAGTTAACACAGATTTGAAAATTCTCCCTGGAGTCATTACTGTCCAGTTACAAAGATCACATGCCAAGATACACAAAAAAGCCATCTCTTCCCAAATTATTACTATAAAAATTTGCAAGCCTACAGAAGTCAAAAGAATAATATAAATGCACATACACATCTTTACCTAAATCACTTTTAATATTTACCATCTCTCTGTATGTCTCTGAGTCTGCATGTATATACACACATTTTTATGAGACATTTAAATAAATTGTAGACACCATCATACTTCAGCCCTAAGTACTCCAGCATGAATATCCTAAGATAAGGAGCATTTCTTACAAACAACAAAATGCTAAGAATATTAACATTAATTCAAACCATTGCCTACTCTTCAGTCCTTAGTGAAAATTCCTCCGTCTTCCAATGATTGTCTCTTATAACTTCTTTTGTTTTAATCTAATATCCAAGCAAAGTTTGGCATTTGGTTGTTAAGTCTTTTAATTCTTTTTCAATCTAGTGCAGTAGTTCTCAAGGGTGACTCCCAGACAGCAATGTCAGGATCACTAGGGAACTTGTCAGAAGTAAAAATGCTGGAGCCCCACCCCAGACCCACTAAAAGAGAAACTCTGAGGGCTGACGCAGGAATCTCTGTTATAACAAGTGTTCCAGGTGATTCTCATGTATGCTAGAGCACACCTTCCACCTTTCCTCCTTTTCAAGACATTTAGGTTTATTGTTGTTTTTTTCAAAAGCTCAAGTCAGTGTCCTTGTAGAATTTCCCACATTCTGGATTATTCTAGTTGCTCACTCATAATTTGATTCAAGTTAAACATTTTGGCAAATGTAGGCAATATTGGGTGTATTTCATCATGTTGAGAGGCATGTGATATTTAATGATCCCTTTTGTAGTAATGCTGATTGATCATTTGGTTAACGTGGTTACTACCATATTGATCCACTCTGAAGGTATATGTTCCCCTTTATAATTAATAAGTAACCTTAACAGTGGCAACCTATGGTTGCATGAATATTTTCTTCTCCAATAAACTTTCAACCCAATACTTGTAGCATCCATTGATAGTATTGCCTGGATTACTACATTGGAATATGGTGATTTTTCCAATTGTATCATTGCTTCTACATTAATTAGCTGGCAGTCTTTAAATAAGAGCTTTCTCTCCTATTTATTTTGTGCTTAAGTATCATTATCAACTCATAGTTATTTTTTAATTCAATGTGTGAAATTATATTACTCTCCTTATTCATTTTGATATCAATAATGCCAAATTTGGCTAGAGAGAGGATCTTCAAACCATCTCTGCGTTCTGATCTGCTTTCTGGCACAAGATGTTTCAGGCACTTTGTACATTTCCTGCCCACATCCTGTTTACTTTAGGTGGAAATATTTGGATGGTGGGGAGCCAGTATCTAGGTGCCAGATATCCTTCACACATGTGTGTACACACACACATTCATATATATGTGAGTGTTAATGATTTCTTATAGATCTCTCCAATTTAGATTTGCAGTTCTCATTACCATCATCATCGTCACCATCACTTTCCATATTAGTTTTCTAGGGCTGCCATAATGAATTCTCACAAACTGAGTGGCTTAAAACAATACAAATTCATTATTTGTTAGTTCTGTAGGTCAAAAGTCTAACATGGCTCTTCAGTGTGTTCAAATCAAGGTTTTGGCAAAGCTGTGTTCCTTTCTGGAGATTCATGGGGTAAAATCCATCTCCTTGGCTTTCCCAGCTCTGGAGGCCCCCCGCATTTCTTGGCTCCAAGCCCCTTCTCGCCTTCAAAGCCAGGGTGTTTGTGTCTCTCTCTGATGCTGGTCATATCTCCCTCTGTGACCACAGCCTTTAAAGCTTCTTCCCTTTTTAAGTACTCATGGGATTAGGCTGAACCCAGACAGATAGTCCAGAATAATGTCTCCAACCTAAGGTCCATACCCATTATCATTTCTACAAAGTCTCTCTTGTCTTGTAAAGTGATATAGTACAAATTCCAGAGGTCAGATTATGGATGGACATCTTGATACCCATTATTCTGCCTACTACATCTTCCCTCGTTCTTTGATTTCCCTTCTCTCACAGTGAAAACGTTAACTTCCAGTAACTTCAGTATATTACATGTTTTCCTCCTACAACACACACAAAATAATTTGAGAAGTATAATGACAATGACACTAACAACATAAGCCTCCTAAGTAAAGCTCAATATTTCTTTGCATTATTTTTATTTATTCATTTATTTTATTTTTTTACTCAATATATCTCACTCTGGTGTGTACATGAGTACACAGTACATGAGGTACTGTGTTCCAAAATTCCTTTCTTTTCTTTTCTTGTGTCATTATGTTATCGATTTGATAGGCAGTTGGGTTCAGTTTTTCCCAGTTGTATTCAGTTTTAGGGTTTGCTTTTTCCATCCTTTTTATTTTATTTTTTGAATATGTGAAGTATAGAATATTTAAAGATATATTCAGAGAAGTCTCAGCTCTATCTCAATGCCCTCCATCCTATTTTCACTCACCACACATAGTCATTCTTACTAGTCTATGTTTATCCTTCCCTGTTTCTTTATGTAAAACACAGATAAGATGTGTGTTTAGTTTTTAGTCATATTTTACTTCTTTCTTTTTTTCAATATATGAAATTTATTGTCAATTGGTTTCCATACAATACCCAGTGCTCATCCCAAAAGGTGCCCTCCTCAATACCCATCACCCACCCTCCCTCCCTCCCACCCCCCATCAACCCTCAGTTTGTTCTCAGTTTTGAAGAGTCTCTTATGCTTGGCTCTCTCCCACTCTAACCTCTTTTTTTTTTCCTTCCCCTCCGCCATGGGTTTCTGTTCAGTTTCTCAGGATCCACATAAGAGTGAAAACATATGGTATCTGTCTTTCTCTGTATGGCTTATTTCACTTAGCATCACACTCGCCGTTCCATCCACGTTGCTACAAAGGGCCATATTTCATTCTTTCTCATTGCCCTGTAGTACTCCATTGTGTATATAAACTACAATTTCTTTATCCATTCATCAGTTGATGGACATTTAGGCTCTTTCCATAATTTGGCTATTGTTGAGAGTGCTGCTATAAACATTGGGGTACAAGTGCCCCTATGCATCAGTACTCCTGTATCCCTTGGGTAAATTCCTAGCAGTGCTATTGCTGGGTCATAGGGTAGGTCTATTTTTAATTTTTGAGGAACCTCCACACTGTTTTCCAGAGTGGCTGTAACCAATTTGCATTCCCACCAACAGTGCAAGAGGGTTCCCGTGTCTCCACATCCTCTCCAGCATCTATAGTCTCCTGATTTGTTCATTTTGGCCACTCTGACTGGCGTGAGGTGATATCTGAGTGTGGTTTTTGATTTGTATTTCCCTGATGAGGAGCGACGTTGAGCATCTTTTCGTGTGCCTGTTGGCCATCTGGATGTTTTCTTTAGAGAAGTGTCTATTCATGTTTTCTGCCCATTTCTTCACTGGGTTATTTGTTTTTTGGGTGTGGAGTTTGGTGAGCTCTTTATAGATTTTGGATACTAGCCCTTTGTCCGATATGTCATTTGCAAATATCTTTTCCCATTCCGCTGGTTGCCTTTTAGTTTTGTTGGTTGTTTCCTTTGCTGTGCAGAAGCTTTTTATCTTCATAAGGTCCAAGTTATTTTTACTTCTTTCTTACCCCAAGTACTGAGTTTATGTACCTTTTGGTTCCTCGCATTTTTACTTATCAGTATATCCTACATCTACATCTATATCTATATAAACATGTCTACATATCTATATCTGTATCTATCTGTATGCCTGTGTCTCTGTCTATACTGTGTCTATAGTTGCCCCTCTATATGTCTGTATAACTCTATACCTATATTTACATCTACATCTGTATCATCTCTATAAATATATATAATATACCTACATTTACATCTCTCCAGAAGTATATCCGGGAGTCACTGTATATCTGGTGATCATGCAAGTCTTGAAAGGACTAATATACGTTTTTAAATATACCTTCTGTATTGTTTAACTTGTTAACAATAAATATTATATCCGTGACTTAAGTAATAAGGGAAATACATATAGAGAAAATGACTTTTTTTTAATGCTTTATGCTAACCCATCACTTCCCAAGGCAGAGATAATCCTTTTCTATGTTCTCATAACACTTTGTGCCTAATATTATTATAGCAACTTTATTTGACAAGTCATCTCCTTTTCTGGCCTGTCAGTTCCTCAAATATAACAAGAGACTCTCCCTTTCTTTCCTTTTCTTCTTCCTCATCTTTGTTTTTTAGGTGTATTTATTTATTTTGGGAGACAGAAAGAGTGTGTGCATGCAGGTGAGGGAGGGGCAGAGAGAGAGGCAGAGAAAGAATCCCAAGCAGGCTCCTGGCTGTCATCGTGGAGCCCGACGTGGGGCTCGACTCAGTGACCATGAGATCACAACCTGAGGCAGAAGTGAAGAGGCAGTCGCTTGACTGACTGAGCCAACCCAGGCAACCCTCCTTTTCTTCTTTATTTTGGGTATCAGGGATTGTTCCTGGAAAATAGTGTTTCCCCCACTTATTGTTTGCCCAAAATTCCATTCAAGATGCACTCAGTTGGTTATTTTTTTAAATGTGTCTTTTTAAGAAGAAAATGTTTTCCTGAGTGATGAAATTCTATTTCATTGTCAACTGTTAACATGTTAATGTGAATTAGTGATCAGAAAATTAGTCGATTCTTAGAAAAGGTATGAAGGGACATGCATCTGAAAGAGGACGGTTATATTTTAACTCTGGAGTTGAAACCCCAAGAAAGGCAAGAGGGAGTATGAGGGTCATAGATATTCTAGAAGGGAAGGGGACAAACCAAGGAAAAGAAGAGAGGGACATGGAAAGAGAAAGGTCTCTATCGTTGTGTCACCATATGAGCTGTGAACAGCATAGAAAATATGCGTAGGTAAACCAGAGCTAGAACCTGATCTTTGGACTCCCCCCATTTGCCAAAGTTGATACGACCTTTCTTGTCCTTCTAAAAAGGGCTCTTCTGAAATCAGGCAGGTACTCCACTGCCCTGAGGATGGAAGAGGGCCTGAGCCTTCTCTCCTTCTAGAGCTCTTGAAGTTGGACTGCTAACCTCAGGACTGAAAACACACATCTCTGTCTGTCTTGACCTCCGTCAGGGAAGTCAGCTGTATTTGTGGGGGGTGTATTGTTCAGCCTCAGAGCACTGTTTAAATTTAAAATCAATAAGGAAAAGTGAGCCAGTAAGAGCACAGACTGATTAAGTGCTGTCTGTAGGAAGAGGTTTATCCTCTGCCACATTTCTGTTGAAATCCTAAGAAATGTGAAGATGATGAGCAAAGTGAAAACAGATTAAAAATTATGTCAGATACCGAAATGCAGTAAGGCAGCTGCTTCTTGGCAGATATATGAGATTGGCAACTTTGAGTTCTGATCTGGCAAAATGATGTCAACATATTCACACCCAGGTATACACCATGTGCACCTATAACACAATCATAATCAAGATGCACACAAAAGCAAAACACATACAACATAAGTACAACAATTTATCGCAAGACACACAGCACACATACAACAGTGCACACACAGCACCACACATCCACATGTAACACATACACACAAAACACACAATACACATTTGTGCATGTACGTAGCAACCACCATGAATTGTTCTTGACTGGTACTGTGAAGGTGTAACTCTTCCACCTGCCAGCTTATCCTACGTTTTTATTTTGATGAAAAAAACAGCAGAAGGAAAAATCTCTTCGGAAGGAGAAAATCTCTTCATCAGAAAATTCAGCAAAAAAA
Organism: Lynx canadensis; assembly: GCF_007474595.2. Lineage (NCBI taxonomy): Eukaryota > Metazoa > Chordata > Mammalia > Carnivora > Felidae > Lynx > Lynx canadensis. Next base: position 50,775,609 of record NC_044313.2, on the reverse strand, counting down.
AAATTCCAAGACATTGTCATGTATTACTGGTTATTTTTGGTGGTTAAGAGAATTATTTGAAAACAAAGAAGCCTTTCACAAAGCCTCTAAAATACAAAAGATTTAATAACATTACATCTGTGTATCAGCCATGTCGTAATGCAAGTCATGAATAACACATAAACCAGAGCACGGAAAGAACAGAAGTGCTCACACATCATTTAAAAATCCAACCCACCCCATCGGCAGTGGAATCAAATACACAGCAGGAGCAGTTCCAGTTGATACACCACATATAGTCATTGAAAATGAAAACATATTAATTATGTTCCTTAAGGTAGAGAAATGGCAAGAATCACTAACCTGTTCAACTTCTCTGTTGAAATTCCGTACCAAAAAGTGCATCACAATTTGCTTCTTATTTTCTTAAGAAATTAGAGTGAGGGTTTATATGCATTTGTCTTCTTTCATTTTCATGTACATCTGCACTTGGGGCTCAGTCCTGCCTCCTTGCTGGTGCTGAAAATGGGGAAAGTTGGCTTAAGAAGATGGTCCGTTGTTACAAGGGAGTAACTTGCAAAGAAGGAATTCATTGTTGAGCAATTGATATTTTGAAGTGACAATACCTGCACCACTCCAGGTGGCATATTGGAAATCCACACCACCAGGAGAATTGCTGGTGTTACTAAAATCTAGAGCTCAAGTAGCAACATGGTTGATTCAAGAAACACAGGGAAATCCTTTCCTTATTCTGATTCAGATAACTCTCTGAGGCCCAAGTTTGGGATTATGCTTTCTGATCCGTTCATTTGCTCCTATGAATTTCAGGATCTCCTAGGCTTTCTATATATGCTGTGAGATACTGCAGCCTGCTGTAGGGAAACCTCTGGCCCCACGATGGAGAAGGGCAAGTGTAGGGAGTGATTCTTATGTGGGTAATTCATGCTTGACATATGTCCATGTTGATTCTTAATTGTTTTGTGTTTTACTTCCAGAATTATGAGGATATTCAATAATGTCAATATTTTGTCAGCACTTTTTTGTTTGCTGGCTTTTGCTTTGATGTTTGTTTGTTTGTTTGTTTGTTTGTTTAACCTTCCCGTTCCGGGCATGTCTCCCCTTCTATCTTTCGTTGGTGCTGGACCATTGCATGTGGGTCCTGAACAGTTCAAAATGAGCTCTGTAAATGTCAGGAAACTCCTTCCTCCTCTTCCTCTACCATGTATCTCGTTTCAGTGTGAAATTTCAAGGACTCCGCAGTCCTCACTGCATTAAAGGTTATAGTCGCCTCTTTTTTACGAACTATATATAAATGCTTGATTCCTGAGGACAGTGTTTCAGGGCAAGTTGAGTGTAATTGCTAAATAATATAGTCATTCTCATTTTAAATGAGTGATACTTCCGTTGTTCCAGATGCTTCTACGTGTGTGTGTGTGTGTGTGTGCGCGCCTGCATGTGTGCATGTGTGCATTCATATACCAGTAGGCAGGCATGGGTAGACCTTCACTCAGGGGGAGCCACAGCCACCCATAGGAGTCTGCATATTCACGCATTTGGGTTTTAAAATGTGCCACATCCCAGGCCTCTTAGGCTCCGCAGATTATGTATAATAGATGACCTGCATTACAGAGATGTGTGCTATACAGATGTAATGTTATTATAGCTTTTATATTTTATGTTCTTGTTGAAAGATCATTTTGTCTTTGAATAATATGGCCGTTCAATTTTTTTTTTGGAGGGGAGGGGGTTATCTTTAAAAGAGAATATGAAATGGATATTGCACATCATATATTTCTTAAAAGTAATTTGGAAGTTTAGGGTCCTGGGATTGGGGCTGACTGATACACTGCCACGATGAGATATAACCCCTGGAAAATAACAGCACCAGCACATGCCTGCATCTGTCCAACCTCATAATTCACTTTCACATTGGATTAATGGATGTCTGCGTTCAGTGAGTCTATCTTCCCTTAGGTATTATTCATTCAGCCCTTTGAGATATAAGGAAAGTTTAATTGCGTTGTTAATTGATTTTTGCACAACATAGTACCTGTATTGATTGCAGAGTTGATGAAAATGTTAGACACAGGCAGCGTGGAGTATCAGCCCAGCAAGGAGTGGGAGCCTTGTGGGAGAATAGATACCTTGATGTTAAAGCTATATCCTTCAGATATTGTCTTCCCTTGGACATATTGATGGCCCTTGAAAAGGGAAAAGCTGATTGTATCAGAATGCAATCATTAACCCACTTCAGCTCGCTGTTGATTAATTTGTTTTTTTCCTGAAGGATCTAGTTATAGGGAAGGCCTCGCTTGTACCAACAGCAGCCCTTTTCTAGGCTCCAGCTTGTGCTTAACCCTCTAGGTGAAGAGAAATACTGAGGCTGGCGTGGCTGAGACAGGAAGATTGTCTTAGGGTGTTCCGATTGTGCACTTGCTGCTCACAGACATCCTCACAGCTCAGCAACTCCCATTTTCCTCCATCCTTGTGTTTATCCCCCCCCCCCCATACCAATTCTTTCAAAATTCCAAGGCAGGGATCCTTTTACTGAGAAACAGAGTAAGATAAATGGAAACTTCTGGATGCCCAGGAAGGTTTGTTAACCAGGCTTCTAGTCGTTGCTGGAGAGGACCTGACACTCAGAGTTTTATGATACTCCTGAGATAACTGAGGCACAACCGGGCTTCAACATGCTCCTGTAATTGAGAATTTGGTTCTTATTGGTGTGCGTGTGTGTGTGTGTGTGCACGCGCGCGCACGTGTGCGTGTAGGGTGATATTTGTATGTAGTGGGATAAAAAAGGATTTCTAAAAACAGTTATTGTATTTCAATTACTCTTTTCCCTGGCCGTCTGTAACTTTTTTCAAGAGATGTTTATTGATAGCTGTTATGATTACTACAGTCCAGAACCATCTTCGTGATACCAAAAATCAGATTGATTGATCAGCTTCTTGATTGATCCATTGGACTTCTGCCTTGTTTCCCTCTACCAAATGCACACCACCTCATCCCTAGCTCCCCAACCCTGGAGACAGACTAAGAGGACCAGCCTTATGGGAAAAGGGGCTGGCTTTGCCAGCCACAGAAGAATGGATGCTCATATAGGTGTAGTAATTCTAGACAGGATCCATCTTCTGGAGGAAAACGGGTGGCTTCCCTCTTTCCACCCCATCTTCTACCCTTATTAGTATGGAGCATTCTGACTTCTTTTGCCCTCTTCTTCCCTTTGTGGATGTCCTTAATATTCATTTAAACCAAATTTTAATTGTATAGCATTGTTTGGAGGCCTACCAAGAATTACCTCATCTTCCTAGAGTTCTGACCCCCACCCCCCCACCCAGAAGAGGGTCCTGTGGACTTGGGGGCAGAAAGAGAAACAGCTCACGAATCTCCCAGAGCCACAGAGCACCCTGTAGATGGAATTCACGCGATGGTCCAAAGCAGTTTCTCCTCAGTCGGCCCCACTGCCCCCTCCTTTCGGAGTCTTTCTTCTGCTGAACTAACGACTGGCACTCGGGGAGTCTAATATCCACAGAGTCTTGGCCCTCAATTACCGTAATGGCTTATAATGAGATTTTGGCCAAGTAGCAGGTAGCAGGTTATTACTTCCTGCTCAGCGTGGGCAATGTCTACGCTGTTAATTTGTGTTGCCGAATGTGGCTCAGAGCTGGGCATCAAACTGTCAGAGCCAGATGTATTCTATTAGGTGCGGGGCTCACATTGGCCCATGGGCAATTTTTTTTCAATATGGAGGCATGTTAACTCACCACAGGGTGAATCCTGACGAATTCAAGCCAGCCAAATAAAAGGGGTAATATCCCAAGCCATCAAAGTCGTGTGTTCCAGAGACAGATAACACCTGGGTACCACCCACTGTCAGCAATGTCTTCCAACCCAGGCCATTCCACTGATAGGTAAAAGTATAAACCCTCTTAATATTGTTGGAGAGACTCTAGTGCCTTCATTAAGTTTTAATGAGCCTGGCCCTAATGAAGGCCCTTATACTATGCTCTTCTATTCACTTTGTCTTTATTTTGGGCAAAACAAAATGTACAAGAGGTTCACATTGTTCTTATAAACTGCTTCCTATTAATTCTTACTTAACCTATGGTTCATTTCATTAACATTAGCATATATATGGACTTTTAATTTTTCTGATCAGGTTAGAGGATGGGAAGTAAGATCAGGAAATAATGAAAATATTTGGCATTTGGCATTGAGATTTACTAGTGCCCAAGAATTATGCTGTGCTTTCTGCAACAACATACTTTGGTTATTTTTTTATAATGTAAACTTCTTTCAGTTAGCTCATATATCAGCAGATTCCTTTTGTTTTCCTTTTGGAGAAAGCAATTTAGAGTGTCCTGGAATTAGGAAAGATTATAGTAATATCAGTACAGGAAAAGTTTGTTTAGATTTTAATGAAGGGCAGATGGAGGCTGGACTAATGGGCCCAAGAAGGAAAGGTCTTTTCCCCAATCCTTGCAGAGTTTGAATTATGACAAACCCAGTGTTACTGGGTCTGCTTAATTTTATTTGAGAGGTTCTTTTTTTTGCAGCTTGAAGAATTTCAAAAAAAAAGCAACTTGTCTTATTTTCAATGACTCTCTTGAGAAATTTTAGCCTCAAGAACGAGACAGAACTGTGGATGGTTTCCCCCCTTTTGATGTAAGCTTTCTAATAGGGGCAGATCTGAAACCCAAAAGCAAATTTGTACTTGAGAGCAAAGCCAAAATTTTCATTCAAACTCTGCAGGAGGACCCCCACTGTTCCGATTTGTTCACTTAAGATTCTGTCCTTTTAGAGGGAAGCTAAAGACTCTCTGGGAAATTTTTCTGGAAGCTTTTTTTTCTTATACTTCATAAATTATGGTTTGCAGGTTCAGTCCCATTTTACTTACCCAAAAAGTCTTTTCTTCTTTCTTCTGTTAATACAATCTGCATGTCACTTAAATTTAATCTTTACGGTTTTGTGTTTATATTGAAGAGCTGGAGCAACTTTATTATTATTACTATTACTAGTATTAATTTAGGTGCCATTTGTTTTCAGACAGTTGTTTGGAGAGGGTAAAATCCCCATTTATTAAAACTCATGCACTAGGATCCTCAGTCAACCAGATTTTCTGTCTGCATCTGAATACTCTTAACGTTACAAGAATAAAAGCTAATGTCAAGAATTTATTTTTTTAAAAAAGGAAAAAAGGGAGCCCCTTTGGGTTGTCCTATATCATTTTTTCTTAATGTGGGGTCCCCAATCAGCAGCATCACTGTCACTGGGGCACTAGCAAAAATGCAAATTCTTGGCCCCAACTCAGACCCACTAATCAGAGACTCTGGGGATGGGGCTCAGCAATCTGTTTATCAAGCCTTCCAGGTGATTCTGGTACAAGGGCAAGTTGTATCCTAGGATTCTTTCATTTATTCCACAATAAAAAATAATCTATTGAGTACCTACATGCCCTAGGCCTCATGAAGCAAGGATGAAAAGTTGTCATCTCTGCCCTTTTGAAGCTCATATATAAAGGAGATCCTAAGACCTTGAGAAATTTCAAAGAGGCAGTCTTCCCACCCCAGCTAAGCCTCTAAACTGTATCATCCTCACTATAGATACTCAGAGAAATCCTCATTTGTGGTCACTATGATATACCTGTAAGACAATGAAATTGGCTTTGGTTTTGCATAGTGTTTATGTGCAAGAAAAAACTCAGGTTTCTAGTTAACCACGAGTTAATGAGATAATTTAATTATTAACTGGAACCCAACATCCCCCCAGTGGCTAGTCAATCACAGGACTGTTGTATTAGGAAAGAAAGTGTAAGGGGAGAAACGTGTGAGAGCCATTTTATACTTGCTCCACTGACCATGTGAGAGGTCTCTCAGCTGAAATGAAGAGCTGCAGCCTGTACTCAGCTGTCATTTCCCCTGGTCTGACACCGATTTTTGTTTCCTCCCTTCTGATTGAGTCTACTCATGGATTTTAATTCTAGAACTTTTTTTCTATGTTTAGTTTTGAGAGAGAGAAAGTGAGAGGGGAGAGAGCAAGCACTAGTGGGGGGCGGGGCAGAGAGAGAGAGACAGAGGGAGACACAGAATCCCAAGCAGGCTCCAGGCTCTGAGCTGTCAGCACAGAGCCCAGTCAGGGCTCGAACTCACCACAAGATCATGATCTGAGCCAAAGTCGGATGCTTAACTGACTGAGCCACCTAAGTGCCCCATCATGGATTTTAATTTTAAAAAGTTCTCATTTAAAATGCCATTCCCTAGAATGTCATACCTGTATTGCTGTTTAAAAAAAAGAATAATATGCTTAAAATCCCTAGAAACTCATGAGTACCTCATTTCTCCTAAAGGGAGGTGGGTCATTTGTTGTCAGGGCATGAAATCATCACTGGTCCATGTGCCAGAGACTAATGATGGGGACCAAATGGTGATCAGGGAGAAGCTGGAATTACTATTATTTTATTTGAGTTGCTTCTGCCTCTCTTTGTGATTAGTCTGGGCCAGATACTCTAAGAGGGAAGACAATGGCTGGGTGGGTTTTGGTCAGGGAGGTGCCTTAAAAGGTGGTAGCTATGATTTGTTTGGATGAAATCACACACCTCTTGTATATTTTATTGGTCCAATTTTATTTTATCTTATTTTTTAGTTTTTTACTTGTTTTACCTCTCACAATGATTGGTAACTCCATGCCAGTGGGTGGCATATTTCCTTTTGGATTCCTACCATAAAAAATGATATTTTTTAGGAAGTGCAGGAATTTATCTTTGTTTATTAGTTTGGCATACGTGTTACATTTATGCAGGTATTATGTAAACATCCCCAACCCCTGAGCCTGGAAGGTTAATTAGAGCAACTGACGGTAAAGAAAGTCAGTCTTTGAAATCAAGACCAGAGGAATCTAAAGGGGGGTGTTTGGTAGCCCCAGTTCCCAGAAGCCTCCAGCATAGATTGAGCAAACATGACATATTGGATCATTACGGAACCTATATTGGGTGCCAAAAAGCACCGTGTGGCTTTAATGGCCCTCCCTGAATAGTTGCCATCTTTGTTTTTTTTTTCCAAGAAAGCTGCTGTTTTTCCTAAATTCATGCTGCCCTCTAGTGGCAATGCTCTTGACTTCAGATGGGAAATGGAAAGATGAATATGGACACAATGGTGGAAATGGGGGAGGTGGTGAAGGGGTGAACGTTTTCTTTTTTTCTTTCCTGTGTGAAAGATTTCTGAGTCCCTCCAGAAAAGAAAAAAAAAAACACTGAGAAAGAAAAATGGAGCCATACCACTTGACTATTGTCCACCTTGATTGACAGCCTGGTTTATGTGACATCCATCAGTGAGCCGCAAGGAAGGGAACTTCAGGAATGTGAACTGATTTGCATTCCATCTTGGCATGCACTTTGGAATCCAGCCCATCTCAAATCCATTAAACCCCACTTAAAATACAGAGATGGGGAGTAGGGAAACACGCTAACACCAAACTGGCCTTGAAGATTCCATTTCTCCCAGCAGAAAAGTAGGTAAGAGTCAGCCTAAGTCAGATTGATCTTTGCAGTGCCCCTATCTTAAAGGCAGTATCCTACGATTCAGAAACATCTGGACTAGACAGATAGAGTTGCATGGATGTCTGGTCTGGTACCATGACCTTGGGGAAACCACTTTAAACCTCATTTTCCTCCATTATAAAGTGAAGGACTTGACCTAAAATAATGATGTTTAAATTTTGTCCCAATGAGATTTCTTCAATAGAGTTAAAGAAATAATTTTAAAGAAAAGTTTTCTGTTCTATGTTTAAGCTAAGAAGCAAAATAATAAAGTATTCTTATAAAAGCATGTAAATAAATCACTGTTTCGGAAGTCAGAGTAAAAAACCGTTCTAACCTCATTTAACTGGCACAAAAAAATGTAACCTAAGAAGAAAAACCAAAATTTGGATTGCTAAGAAGATTTAGCCACGTTTTGTTGTTGTTGTTTGGTTGGTTGGTTTTTGGTTTTGTTTTTTAATGGGGGGATGTTGTTGAAGCAAGAAATCTTTAGTATGGCATTGATCTCTGAAGTGTATATGTTCCTATTTGATTGAAATACAGCATTATGTAGAGATAAGAGCCAATCATATTAATAATGTTTTAAACAGGGCAAGGAAGGGGCACCTGGGTGGCTCAGTCAGTTAAGCATCCAACTGTTGATTTAGGCTCAGGTCATGATCTCATGGTTCGTGGGTTCGAGCCCACTTCGGGCTCCTGGCTGACAGCACAGAGCCTCCTGGATTCTCTCTCAACCTCTCTCTCTGCCCCTCCCACTTGGGATCCTCTCTGTCTCTCTCTCTGTTCCTCCTGCACACACACTCTCTCTCAAGATAAATAAAATTTAAAAAAAAACACTATAAAAAAAGAAAAAGAGAGCAAGTGAGCCCACCCTCAGACTGGGATTCTTTCCCCTCAGTCTCTGTCTACTCAAACTACCCTTAATACAACAAAATTTCAAAAGCATTGACATCTGAGGAAAAGCATGTTGACTGTTTCCTTTCCAGGATTCACGTAATGGAAACATCTGCTGCCAGATAACTTTTAATTCTGTCAGTCTAATATTTTTCTGTGTGGAAAGGACTTTGAATGGCCGAGTCAGGTCTTGACAGGGCCACAATCTGCAGCCTGAGGGCAGGGACCGGGGGCTCAAGGTGGGACAGTGGGGCTGGTTCCTAAGGATCCACTCAAAGGTGCAGTAACTTCTGGGACTTGGACCAATGAGCTTTTCCATTTCCCACTAGCGGATTATGTGAGGGGAAAACTGGCCCTGCATTTTTCTCCTCCTTTCCCACCTTCTTTTCTTCTTCTAAAATGACAAGCCTCATTTCAGCTGCCCCAGGAGCCCAGAGCGCATTTTCCACAGGCTCTGGCTTGTCACCCGTCAACCTGTCGGCCCACTCACGTGACCGTTTGTGCAGCCTCCCCCAGGCTGGAAGGCTGGCTTCTCAGTCTCACATTCCTACCACCTTCAAGTGCAGGTTTTGCCAAGATCCTTTTCTGTACTAACTGGTTTCCTTCCCCTGTTTTTTCTTCGTCACAAACACGTGGGTGAGGCCTGACAAGGCCCAGCATTTGTCTAAGTGGGGTATATAATCTGTTCTCTCTCAGTGCAAAGTTTAACCTCCCTGAGGGAACTGAACACTGGGGCCAAATGCCCTCTCCTCAAAGGGGTAGGTTGGCCAGCATTTGGATCAGCTTTCTTTCAGGATGTAGATTTAGCCAAACCCTTGGATTATGTGGGTTTTTTTGATGGGCGCTTGGTAGAAAGCAACATGTCATAACCCCACAATTTGGATCCTGCCATGCATCCAGAATATTGATCTTTTTCCTGCATACTCTTTGTGCTAAGAAATGAATAAAAATTATCATTTACTTTACCTTTATAACAAACATTGCTAATCGAAATAGTCAATCCAAAATAAAACGGACAGCCACTAAACCTGCACATAATGCAATTTATTATGGCCAAAAAAATAAATAATAAACTGACTATAGATTTATATCTCGTCGGTATATGTTGCATCCTGCATACATTCATGGGGAGAAATTAACCTTGGTGGAAATAATGAAACAAAATAAAATTGACATGAACCCAAACTGTGCCTAGTAAAATGTGTTGACTAAAACTTTAACTGAAGGCACAAACCTTCCTGCCACAATTCAGGCCTGCAAATTTTACTCAAGGTAATGTGACTTTGTAAAAATTATTGACTCAGAGATTTAGAAGATATAACTGGTAACTTTGATATCGGGCAAAAGCTGAGGAATTTAACCTTGATGTAAAAATTACATGGAAAAGAATTTGACGCCATTGAAAATAAACTCAATAAAGTAGAAGTGAAATGTTAAACATTGGATATGGTTTAGCTTTACATTCAAAAATTAAAGAATGGAATTGGCTAAATAGCATTTGCTTTGAATAATTAATGCTTTCTCAAAGAAAACTTGCCAGGCTAGTCTGTGTTTATATTCATAAGCCTGAAGGAAGCCAAAGCATCCTTGCGGTCAAAATGGCAGAATTCAAATGTCTTCCATTGCAGTGTGCTGCTCAGAACCACGGGGTTGTTTTGGATAATAAAGAAGAGTTCAAGAGTGCACTCATTTGAGAGACTAGGAGATGTCCCTTGCAGGGCACTGTTTGAGGTGTTCCCTGCAGTCCTCAGCAAGAGCGCTGTGCCCCTGGTCCATGGTGGAGACAGCCGCAGCCCTTCTAGGTAACTTTAGGATTAGCAAGCATTGCACAACCATAGCACCACATGGTACCCCCATTCCAACCCAGGAGCAGACTAAAACCTGAGACACTTGCCTGAAGTCACACTCAGCTAGTTTGGGAGGGAACTCTCTCACTTTCTTCTTGCCTTCTCTCCCCTCTCCTGGGTCAAGTGGAAAGACTGTTCCTGCTGTTCCTGCCTGAGGCTTCTCAGATGGGCCCCCAGACAAAGGAAAAATATGCTGGGCCTGGAGGATGGACTTTGTCCTCCTTCCACAGAGACAACTCCCAAGCAACCCCTTCCCTTAAGACCTTTTAAGATCTCTCTTCTTTTCATTTTGCCTTAGTATTTAATAGCTGACACTGAAGGAGGATGTTGTGCTAGGAGCCTGTAATTCTGCAGGCTCTGCTAAATCTGGTGTGATCTCCACAGCCAAGCTGATAGCACAGCACACAGGCTGACCTCGGGGCATTGCTCAGCCACTTCTCAAGATCATAAAACATGGGCGTTTATTCCTTTCCAGCTCCCGGTTTACTTGCAGCCCACAAAGACCGAGGGATGCGCTTTCTGGGGAATGTCCTGTCCCGTGTATGATGTTACAGCTCTTAAGTCTGGATAAGATTCACTTCACTTCTCTCTTTCTGGCCTGATAATTATGATTGCTTTGTTCTCTGTGGGAGGAAAGTGTTCAGCATAAAAACAACACTAGTGTTTAGGAATTGAGACTGTTGACTTCTGTATTTTGCCCCCTTTTAATAAGGCAAGTATATATTTTGAAAGCATTTCAGACATGTAGTCTTAGAAGAGGTAAGGTATGAGGGTTCAACAATTGAAATTCCTAACTTGATGAGTTTCTGTTCAAATTGTACATGGATAATAACGTCAGTGGTATTAATTTATCTATTCAACAAATATTTATGGAACATGTCCTCTGTACTATTTCAACCACTGGGCATTAGCAATTGGGGAGCAGTGCAGGGAGTATTATAGGGTTGACCCATTAACAGGTATGTATAGTGTCATGTGGAAACGTAGTTCTAGAACCTTCTGCAGTGGGCCAGAAAGACTCTCCAGATACTCTTTCCCTGTCACTGGACCCACCTCTTCACAACACTGTCATCACTTTTTTCTCAGACCCAATGAAGAGTCTAGCTCCTGCCTTTACTCATACAGATTGGAGAACAGGAGTTCCATGAGAATCCTTCTGCCCTCACCCATTTGTAGGGCTGTCCACACTTGTAAGCTTCTGGTGATCGCAACTGATCAAAATCTGTCATCACACAGCTACACTTGCATTTGTTATAATAGCATTTAAAATGATGATTATCAAACTAATATTAATAATGGTAATAGAATTGATAGTTTTTACTTTCTCTCTTTTACAAATACGAATTTATTGGTCCAGCCTATCCTCGATCATCGAATAAATTTTTGTGGTTTGTATGTTTGTAGGTGTCTAGATTATTCTTGTTTCCATCTAAGATACAAATGGCCAACCATTTGAGAGAAGACACTCACGCTTCTATTTAGTCTTGAGCTCTGTGGAATCTGAAGTTAATGCGACCGACCAGGACTCATATCAAAGCTAACTGGATAGGGACTAGTTTGTGGGAGGTGCTTCCCAGCACTGGGTGTAAAATACAGGTTGCAGGAAAGTTAGTGGAACTTCTTTCCTTGGAGATTTTGAGGCCCAGCAGAACTCCTCTTCTTTATATTATGAGAATGTGGGCTAGATGGGTCTCAAGAGCTAACTTAGTCAAAGTCAGTTTTTGATTAACTGACTATTGGATTTTCCTTCTCCATCAGGCGCTATTGGATCTGACATCCTTATTGTCATAAGGGAAGCATTTGAAAATACTAAATCACACATTTCAGAACAAGAATGAAGTTCCAAGATTATCTGGCCCCTTGCCTTCATTTTACAAATGGGGAATGCAGCTCAGTAAGGAAAAGGGACATATCTGTGGTGACATAACCATCAGGCATAGAGCTAGATTTAAGTATAGGTCTTCTCCCACCTCTCCTTACTAAATAGGAGAAATGCACCTGGCAGGGCAAGGTTGTCCGGGAGATCAGGGAGTCCTGGGGTCTTTGCTGGACTCTGCATGAGTGTGCAAGGAATTTCTACTCAGGACTCTCAGGGTCTTCCCCCAGCGAGTCTGGTACTGCCCCAGCCCTCACAGCCTTACAAGAAAGAAAAGAGGCTGTTTTCCACCCCCTCAGGCAGCCCCAAGGTCATAACTTAACCTGCATAATTAGAACATCCATTCCAGAGGGGGAAACATTTAAAAGATAAAGGACCTCTTTAAAAGAGATTCTTCCCAATACATTTTTTTCATAATTATAGTTTTAAAAGCTTATGGTGATGGGAGAGCTGGCTACTTAAGAAAAATTAGGAGTCTCATTTGGCAGGAGAAGATTCCCAGGGGACAGCACACTGTCATTTTTCAGGGCCCCTGAAAAGAAACCCCCACACAGACAGATACATGTCAGCCTGATGCACGGCAAGCCTGCTTCACTTATTATGGCCAAAGCCAGATATTTTAATTAAAAACACTACACACGCCATTAAATGTGTTGTTCCCCCTGCCGTCCCAAGACGTTATAGTACGAGGAGATACAAACAAGTGAATGCATTACAGATGTACCCGGAAACCACCGCCTACTGAGTCACAACCAGCGGGTTCCCAAATTCCAGGCTCGGAGCGCCTCCCTGTCAAATGTTCTTTGCAAGCAAACTGTTCCCTCTGTAATTTTCACAGTTTATGGCAGTGCCATGACGGAGAATAGGGCCATGGGGAGGCGGGGGAGAGAAACACGCTGCCTGCCACCTCACTTAATTTATAAGCAGATTCCATTATTTTACAAATAACCTTCATGATAAATAAAGTCCTATGGCCACACATGGGATTGTGGTTTTGTTTTGTTTTGTGTTTTTTTTTTCCCCTTCCTTGTTAATGTTATTTATTTATTATATATTTTTGGAGCACTAAAGTCCCACGTGAGGGATAATCACCTCCCGACTGTGAGCTCCAGTAGGATTCTCAACAGAGGCAACACTTGCTTAATTTAAGCAATTGTAGGGGGTGTGAGTTCAAACATTTCAGCCGATTTTAACTGTCACTAGCCAGACCACCTTTCTCCCCAGGAGAGCACCAGCAGCTGGATTTCATTTTTGCCCGCCAGGCCGCCATCCCCGTGCCTTCCTGGAGCAGCCCACAGACTGAGCGCCTTCCCTTTAAGGATTTTATTCAAGGTGACAGCTCCTCGCACGTTGGCAGTCCGATCACCTCAAGTAGCCGAGATAGCAGGGGGCTGAGTGTGCTCCTCCTGCAAAGTCCAAATTTAGATTGACTGAGGTTATCCTTAGGCCCCTTGACCCCAAGTGCTCTGACAGAACAGGGCTGCCCGGAACTTACAGCAGCGAGTTTTGTAATGATGTCTGGGGAGAAATGCTCTGCAGGAGCAGGCGGAGAAGACCCCAAGTGATAGGGAATGATGTCAGCTTTCGTTAGAGCCGCAGACAGTGTTAGAATATCCTTGGCATAATATGGCACCGGTATCTCTGTCAGCATCTCTGTTTTCTGTCACCGCACACAATCCTGGGCCTGTCTCTAGCCCTGACAGTGTCTTTTCAGATCAGGTTATTGCCAGCACAGAGACTGGCTCTGCTCCCCACCACACAGCCTTTTGTTTGAAGTCTGCCCTTTTGTCATCAATGCACTTGATGTCTATTTAAACCTGACGGTGAGTGCGGTATCTGTTTTCCTGTCAAGAGATCATTGACAATATTAATACCTCATGTCCTTGCCTCATTTTCCAAGCTCTGACACCTCGCCAGTCTCCCGCATTCATCAAACAGCCCTCTCTCCCCAGGATGTCTATAAACATTCTTGCTTCCGGGCCCAAAGGAACAGGGCAGGCCTTAAAAAGGACTTTCATCAGTACCAACCAGAAAGAAGGCCTGGGGAACATGGCTCAGAATACTTTACCTCCCTCCACATTACAGCCCAGGTTCCAGGAGTAGCCAGCTTGTTTCCAGGATGGGACTTGCCATCCAGGTGGTATCTAGGCAAGATCTGGAGTTGATGGTTACCAAGGAGAGAGGGGAGAGTCAAGAAATTCAATCCCAGAACACACTGGAGGATTTACTGGAGGGAATGCACCCGGCTCGTGGGTAGTGTGTGTGTGTGTGTGTGTGTGTGTGTGTGTGTACGTGCCCGTGTCTGCCTTTTGTTCTTTTACTCAAGAGAAAGACTGTATTCTTTATGATATCTGACAGCCCTATCCATTTCTTTTTATAAAAATTCATGCTGTCCTGGTACTGTAGAAAGAAATTAACATCCTTGGCCTCGTCCTTCCAGATTCTTGAGGGTTTGTTTGAGTCAATTATGTTTAAGGAAGCCCTTTGTGGATTTTCAGAAATATCTGAGACACTCCCACCCAGGCCTCTAGGGGATGCTGTTCCTGGAACAGAACCTGACAAGCCAAGCCTGACCAACAGACCAGTTCCCAACGTTGGTGACAACATTAGTACAACCGCAGGGTTATGTAATTGCAGTGAAGGAGCTGTTTGGGGCCAATAGCCAAAGGAATACTTTTTAGCCCAAGGAGGGTCTCAGGAAGGTTTTCTCGAGCTTGATGTTTCCAAGCACCTAATTTCTGAAAGCAGAAATTAGGGATTTGGGCCAAGGAGAAAGTATGACCAAGGCGGGGTCCACAGTAGCCTTGTTCACAGAAATGTGACAAATAGAAGTTAATGAGAGCAAGCCCAAGACCAGTCTGAGACCATGAAACAATGTCATCCTCTCCCCTTTTCCAACTCTTGAGAGATTCTGCAACCCCAGTC
The DNA here is from genome assembly GCF_007474595.2 of Lynx canadensis. Lineage (NCBI taxonomy): Eukaryota > Metazoa > Chordata > Mammalia > Carnivora > Felidae > Lynx > Lynx canadensis. The sequence continues at coordinate 50,760,551 of NC_044313.2, read as the reverse complement.
ATTCCTAAATTTGTCCTAAGCCATCCAAACCATGAAACATCTGCCCTGTCCTTAAAGGTTTCTAAGAGCCATTTTTAATCCTTATTTAAGAATAATGTTTAAAGTTCTATAGTAGAGAAAACATCTCTTGTACAATCCCAAAAATACTTACTACTTAGAACTGCTGTGAAGAACCTGGATAATTTCTAGTACTAATTTACCCCCGATGAACATTAGATGGTGATTGTTGGTTTCACACTATCAAAACAGAGAGACAAATAATCATGCATATAGGTAGCTATTTTTACAGGCAGATTTGTGGCTCCTGAATTAATGTTTTATGGACACTCCTTTGCTTTTTTTCTGGTTATGCACACTTCAGAGACTCAAGTGCTCTTAGTAATAAGGCAACTCTGTGAAGCTGAATTTTAAGTTAGTTTTTCTAAAATTAGAAGAAGAAAACACAAGATGGCAAAAAGCAAACTGTAATTATAAATGTTTTCTTTGAGGAAGACTGATTGCCCTTAATAATTACACAAAGCTTCCATAATAACTGTGGCAGGTAATTTCTTATGGATATTTAGAATAAATATTGAGTTAGTTAGAAGATTTGACCCTATTCTAGGGGTATTTTTCATACTTAAATTCTCCTACAGTCTCCTTGAATGAAACAAAAACTGTATGTAGAGCCACAAGATTATTTAAACTAAAACTAAAGATGAAAATCAAAGGCATTCCAACCTGAGGATTCATTTCAGGCCTCCTGTAAGAAGAAGCCCTTTAATGTCAGAGGCTCTTGTTACTTTTCATGTGGCACTTTGTCAACACCATCACTCTTCCTCCATCACCCAGTAGGTGCTTGATGCCTCCTGGAATTTAGAAGATTCTCCCTGAAAGTTAATAGTATTGATTCATGATAAAGGACTTGAAAAGAGTCACATTCTGGGAAGATAGTTTTACATCTTTTGCTTGGGCCAGACCCGTCTAGAAAGTCTTAATCTTCCATTTCCAGAAACTCTACTAAGGGACCCCAGAGAGGGAAAGGGGTATTATTCTTTATTTTGAGGAGTACTTAGCCAAACTGGAAAAGTCTCTGAAATGTGGAGGAGAATTCGTGCAGGAAACATGGGATTCCTAGGTGCCTGTGCTCTGGTGATATTCTACTTGAATGTCAACTCTGAGGACAAGAAAGTAGGGTCCTTCCCTCCTGGGGCTTAATCCATTTGCTGCTACCCACTGGATCTGTGACCATGTTGCATATCTGCTTTACTGCACCTATGTTTCCTTGCTGTACTAATTGTGCCGTCTCTAAAGATGTGTTTCCTTTTCTTTGCAGGTGTCCTGGGGAAGTGTCGCTATGTTTACTATGGGAAAAACTCAGAAGGCAACAGGTTTATCCGAGATGACCAGCTCTGATGGCAAGTTCTGAATGCTTTAGCCTGTGTCATGAGAATAAAAGAAAAAGGGAAAGTAAAAATAAAGAAAAAAAACTAAAGGAAAAAAACAATGGCCCACATCGCATGTCTGTGGGAAGGCTGTGACTTCAGCTTTTGGTACCTTCTGCTGACTTTGCCAGGCCTGTCAAGATCATCCTTCTGCCTTAGACTGAGTGGTCACATAGAGATTGACATGATTGCCCTTAAGCAGGTCTCATCCACTAGGGTGACAGACAGCAGCGGCGAAGCACCAGGGCTGACAGGAGGAACACCATGATAGATTGCCTGGCCCCTCCACTGCTCACAGGGGAGCAGAGGTCACACCTGGGGCCTGCCTGAGCATGCTCGTTGGCCGTAGTCAAGCGAGAGAGACTGTGTCTTCAGCTTGCCTATTGAGTAGAGATCCCTCTGATACCATTGTGCTGTGGGTTTATTTTTAGTGAAATAATCACAGTTTGGAGGAAGGCCACCCTCCCTTATTCACCTTGAATTTTAATCCCTTATTTTCTGCACACACCCACACATTCCAACAAAACACATACCATCCTTTAGCATCTTTATTACAGGTAGTGCATTTTGGCTTGCAGTTTTTCAGAGAACTGAAGGTTCTCAGCCAGGTCATACATTTATGGCTGACTTTGTGTTCTTACAACTGGAGTAAATAGCTTTCCTTAAATCCCTAACTACAAAAGCATGGACTCTGTCTTGTTTTGTACATTTCTAAATCCACTTCTTGCCCTGAATACTAGGCAATGTCAGGCATCTTTCCCAGGACCAAGTTCTGATTGCACCAAGGACTCTGATTTATTTATGTATGTATTTATTTATTTTTAACAACACTACATCCAGCTATGCCTGTGGCCATATTTGTAGTTTGGAGCTGGCTTGCTCCTTTGGGTGCTATTTAAAGGTAGGGAGGTGATGAAAACAGAGTGATGGGTCAGGAAGTTAAAAAAGAAAGTGAAGACTATAGAAAACACCCACCAGACTGAACAGTTTTTAACAGAAGGCACAAACCTTTGAGTTTGGTATCTTCCTCAGCACCTCTCAGAACCGAAATCCATAGCTTGTGAGATGGTCTTTGTGTGTCCTTTGGCTATATTCCAGCACTGTTACAAGGAAAATAAGCACAATCATACCAGTAAGGTGGCTATCATTTCATTTAATGGAACGATACACAAGTAAAATCACTCCAGAAAAGTCTTTGAAAGGCTGATTGCTCTTGATGCAATCGCATTTATTTTTGCTTCTTCTGTTTAGACCAGGTGTTCATTGGCTTGGATCTCTCAGTATTAGGTTAGATTGAGGGCAACGAAACTTCAAAGAGAATTCTTCCAAGTTATAGATACTACATAACTAGAGAGTCACTACTGTAAAAGTCTTTGGGGACTCAACATCCCTCAGGACCCAAGAAGAATCTGCTTTCTCAGTTCTAGACCATTTAAGTGGCCTCTGGCCTCCTGAGTCAACTTAGTCTTTGAATGACTTGCAATAAGGCAGGCAGGAATCTCTTTTGTAGGTTATGCAAGTTAAACAGTTATTGAGACAAATTTTGATCAAAATCCTCGAGGCCATTAATAACTAGAGGATATTAAATGTTTGCCTTTATCTCTCAAATTCATTAATAACCAGAGCTGAGTACCTTTTCACTGTTTGATCTACAGAACAGCATTGAGATGATGCTTTAAATTAGCTGCATTAAGTCCCACCCTGTTCTTTGTTTAGAAACACCAACACATGTTTTGTCCATGGCATATTACGGGCAGCCAGATTTCTGTGCAAGGGCAGCTAGACTAGTCCAATGTCATATTTAATCTAGCGGCACATATATCCTTGTCTTTATAAAAGGCTTTAACCCTGCCTCAAACAATAAAAAAGCACTTGTGAACTGACCACAGATTTTTCCATCTTTATTTTTCTTACTTGTTTACTTTTCTTAATGTCAGAACCATTTGTATCATGCACAGGAATGTCTCCCTCAATGCGAGCTTTGGAGGCAAAAAAATACTTTTGGAGTGAGTTATTGACCACATTGTTTCCTTCTCTTTGGGTTGTTTATTTTCTTCCAAAATGGTGTAATAACTTTAATTAAAATTAGCTTTAATTATAATTTACGTAAAGGCCATCACTATGATACATTCATCTTAATGATAGAATGAGTATGAGTTTTGTTTCTTTTAAAAAGGGATAATGATAATGAATCAGTGTTGGACTGTTTACAGTTATACTGTTTGTTAAGCAAGATTTGCTGTGCTACAGCTAGAATTTGGTCCGAATTGGTAGAGGAGGAAGCAATGTTGCATGCTAAAATCTATAAGAATTTCCCAAACCTTGTTTTTTAAAGTAGAAAATTAGAAGGTAATGAATTCAATCAAAGCTCAGAATTCTTACATGCCCCCAATTTCCCCTTGCTCCTTCTGCCTTATACCCTATTCCTCTGAGCTTTCTCTTAGGAGATCATGGTATCTGACATCCCTGTATCCTCTCTCCCAGGACACCGATCTGCCTTGAGTGCCCCTGCAATAGAAGGCCATCCCGGAGTCCTCTGTTGCCTCTGCAAAGTCAGGGCGGACTTTTTCCTAAGTAATGCAATTTTATAGAACAATTTGTTCCTTGGGGAATAATGTTTTAGATTGTGGGGAATCCTATTAAAAGTACAACTATTACAATAATTTGCTTTTACTTTTACCAGCCTTGCTCATAAACCCTCCATCTGTTTGTTGCTTTAAATAGAGGCACATTATAAGAGATTATCACTCGATCAGGCGACACGTCTGAGTGTTGTGCATTTTCACATATTCATGTATACTAAGGAATAAAAGAAAGCAAACCAGAGATTCCAGATGAAAGGGTTTTGCATTTGTTTTATTTTGTTTGTTTCATTTTGTTTCATTGTGTGTGTGTGTGTGTGTGTGTGTGTGTGCGTTCCAGCAGAGATGTGTCTTGCACATCTTTAAGGGAAAATCTTTCTTGCTGCTCCTAAGAAATAACCTGGCTGTCTTTTTCTTCTTTGTTAATATGCAGATCAAAAACAATCCACAGGGCTCTTTTCATCAAAAGCAATAGCAGTGTTCAGTAGTTGCTACATAAAAGCAGCCTAAGTCAGATCTGAGTCACTACCTAATGCCAAGGGTGGACAACAGAGGGTCCATTGAGACTCTCCCATGGTGTCTATCCATTGCAGCTGATCCAGTGTGACATTCACCATCTGCTTATCCCAATTCTGTTTCCAAGAAGCTTTGCTAAAGAAGGGTGTTTCCATTACTTGTTCTCCCTCTAACTTGTCCAAATACCATGTGGTAAACTACCATGACTAGGACCTGGAAAGGAAAATGAGACCAGAGGAGCACAAAACATGCTGGTTACTTGTTTGTAGGACAAACAGACCATCAGCCCATAGTGCAGTACTTCCAGTGCGTCAGTAAACACTTCAGGGATTTGAAGAAGATCAGAAAACACAGCCAGTCTCCAAGAATACTGTCTTCCTATATGTTACCTGTAATTTTCCAGCATTAGTAGTCCTCCTTTGGGAACTGTAACGTTAATTTGTCACTCTGTGGATGAAGTAGGTAATGTTATTTGTACATATTAACATATTAGCATGTGTAAATTTTTCTAAAGCAGCACGGAATGTGGCCTGGAGAACATGCAACCTAGGACAAGGGAGTTTAGCTGAGAAACAAAAGAAGACATTTAAGTATGGAATGTGTCTGGGAGTGAGTTGCTAAAGTAGGGGTGATGTATATGGTAATAAATGAAATTATACCAAAGGAGAGCATGAGGCAGAGTGTGGAATTGGAAGTGTGGGCTCATCGTAGGCAGGGATAAATCAGGAGCTGAGGAATAATGAGAAAGGAAGTGAATAGACAGATTTGATTTTTTGTTTGTTTGGGTTTTTTTTTTTGTTTTTTTTTTTTTTTTGTTTTTTGCCAATTAGAAGGGTTGCTGATGTTCAGCCCTAGAGTGATGTTTAGCAACATCTCCTCCTCAAAATGGAATCATCTTTGATACAAGTGAGGAGTGCCACTATTCAGTAATGTTTTACAGACTACTCTGCCCAAGACAATGGAACAGTGAGGAAAAGATGGATTACAAAGCCCTGTGGGCTTAAATAGCCATATGTGTGCTGACTGCCTACGGACAAAGATGACTATGGCATATGGTTAATATTCAACAAAAACCAGCATCCTAAGGTAAGTTCCCTTGCTGCTTGGACCAGCTGAAATATAAGGGAAACACTTGTTGTCTGGGCAGTTAGATCAAAGAGAGAAAATAGTTTCACGCTCTTGCCAAACCTTCATATGTTCATTAAGTTCAGGTAGGAGTTAGAGGGCTTTCTTGATGATACAATGCAAAAGTCAAGAGTTTTAAGGAAAACAATGAAGGCCTCTACATGGGGCTGAAGACGCTGCAAGAGGAAGATGCTGGTAATAAGAGTTGACTGTCCCTAGGTTCAGGCAGTAAAGGGTAGCTCAACCTATAGGACAAGTGGATGACACTTAAGTTCAACTGGATAGCTTCAATTAGCATGTAGAATAATCTGAAATAATTAATGTTTACATTTTTTCACATCAATTACCTTAAACCAACGTTTCCTCTTCCATGTTGGAATATTCCTTCAGTCTTGGAAATAGGAATGGATTTGAAAGGTACTGGGAATAATTTCCTTTAAATACTACTTTTCAATTTGACTCCTTGTGATAAGAGGGACAAAGGGTGGCTCATGGTGGGCTTTACCATAATATTAGACTATTAAGTTATGGAGCTTTGAAATAGGTAAGAATTAATATACATTATCCATTCACAGAGGTTACTAAATCATAGTTTAATGATCCAGGCATACTTCATTTTATTGAGCTTTGCTTTATTGTGCTTTGCACATATAAATTGTGTTTTTCCCAGTTGAAGGTTTGCAGCAACTCTGCGTCAAGCAAGTGTGTTGGCATGATTTTTTCCAATAGCATTTCCTCACTTGTGTCTCTGTATCACATTTCAGTAATTCTCACAATATTTCAAGCTTTCTTCATTGTTACTATATTTACTGTGATGATCTGTGATCAGTGGTTATGGCTCGCTGAAAAGCTCAGATGATGGTGAGCACTTTTTAGCCATAAAGTATTTTTTTAATTAAGGTATTTACGTTTTTTTTTAAGACATAATGATATCGCACACTTAATAGACTACAGTATGGTGTAAATATAATTTGCTTGCACTGGGAAATAAAAACTTTCATTTGACTTGCTTTATTGCGAGAGTCACTTTATTGTTGTGGCCTGGAACCAAACCTGCAAATCTCCAAGTATGCTTAGATTCACCTGCTCCGTTCTATCCTTAAAGCATCAAAGCCAACAAACCAGATTCTATGCCCATGCCCTGTGCATTTTCCATACTTACAAGCTAGACAAGCATGTTTTCTAGAAATCCCCATTTTCCTTTTGCTTCCAACTGGTTAATCTATTCTTATCTCTTTGATCATATATTCCTTTCCATATGTCTGACTTTAGTGTCACTTCTAATTTTGTCCGTTCATTCTCATTTAGTTTTAGTAATCTTTCAGACATTCCTTGTGGCGTGACTATTTCTACCTTGGGCCTTTGCACTGCTACTCAGATCTTTACTTTCCTCAATCCTTTGATGTCCCCAGTTGCCTTGGGTAAGAAATTCCATTCCAGGTTGCTGTAATCCCAGCCCTGACTAGTTCACACCCCTTGGGGAAGATTGGGTGGGGTGGGGATTGGACATCACTTGCTGATGTATATTTAAAAATCCTTAGTCCTGTTAACACTCAACACTGGTTTAATTTCCAGCTAAAAATCCTAAACTGTGGCTTATAGCTGGCTTCATTACTGAAGGCTAAGTTTTATCTGTGATGGTTTCTCTTATCTTTGCATTTTACCTATTTAGCTATTAAGCAATCCCCAGTGGTTTTTAGTTCTTCTCATGAAACCTGTTTTCCTCTTCTGCACAGTTTGGCAGAAAGCAGGTAAGACTACGGCCTTCTGTTCATCACTGCCTGTATATGAGAATGGACTCCACATTTGCCTTTCCTCCAATTATATAGCACCTAAAGAGAACCGAGAACTAGTGTGCATGTGGATATATATGTAACTCCTTCTTTTTATTCAAATGGGTACATATACAATATCCTGTACCTTTTTTTTTTTCACTTAACATCCCTTAAAGAACAAAGATGAATGATGTGATGGTTAATTTTATGTGTCCACTTCAGTGCCCATGGGATGCACATGTTAAACATTATTTCTGGTTTTATCACAAGGATGTTTCCAGATAAGATTCGAGTTGAACAGGGGTGGGGGAGGGGACTCAGTAATGTAGATTTCCCAATGTGGGTAGGTAGCATCCAATCCCTTGAGGACCTGAAGAAAACCAAAGGTGGAGAAAAGAATTTTCCCCTTTTTTCCTGCCTCACTGCTTGAGCTGAAAACTCATCTTATCTTCTCCCACCCTTGGACTGAGATTTACACCATTAGGTCTCCTTGTTCTCAGGCCTTTGGTTTCTGGCTGAAAAATGGCACTGATTTCCTGGGTCTCCAGCTTGCAGATGGTAGATAGTGGAACTTGTCAAACTCCATAATCTCATGAACCAATTCCTTATAATAAATGCCACATAATCCTGAAAAATATAGGCAGTATAATATTGCTAAAAGAAATGCTAAATCAAAAAAAGATATTATGATCTTGAGTGTGTATAATATATATATACACATATATACACACATATATATACATATATACACATACCTATCAATAGCCCATATTGATAATGTGAAGAGAAATAATGTGAGAGTGATAATGTGACAATGTGAGAATAATGTGAAGAGAAAAATAAGCAATTTTAGTTGAAAATTTGTAGGCATTTATTATGCAGCGTGTTTCAAAAGTCTTAGTGAAGTTTTATGCTTTAATGACTCTGGAAATTTAAATGCTCCAGTTACAAACATATCACTTGATAGTATAATTATTTATATTACCCTTCTACTTATTTATTTTTGTGGGTTTGAAAACTAAATTTTTAATTTTAACTGATTTTGGTTGTAATAGTTTCTGAATGACGTTTTCTCAATGGCTCAGTGGCGGAAATCTACTACTTCGCCACCTTGGTCTCTTGATCTGTCTCCATTAGACTTTTTCTTGTGGGGTCATGTTCAAACTGTCTGTCATGTGTTTATGAAAACCTCCTTCTTGGAAGATCTTGAGGCCAGGATTATAAACACTATTCTTTCAATTGCTGAGCAACAGCTGAGAAAAGTTTTTACAAAATTTGAAATTGACTAGAGTGATGTGTCGCACAAGACAGTAGTTATATTGAATTTTAGTAAGAAACATAGCGGGGTGCCTGGGTGCTCAGTCAGTTGAGTGCTGACTTTGGCTCAGGTCATGATCTCGCACTCCATGAGTTCAAGCCCACGTTGGGGTCTGTGCTGACAGCTTAGAGCCTGGAGCCTGCTTTGAATCCTGTGTCTCCCTCTCTCTCTGCCCCTCCCCACGTCTCAAAAATAAAATAAACATAAAAAAATTTAAAAACTAAAAGAAGAAACGTCATTATTTTAAATATAAATAACTTTTCAAATAGTGTTAATGTAAGTTAGTAGGACTTACACATCTGAAACAATATAAGCTTAAAACTGCATTAAGACTCAGGACTCCCTGAATAATCTAATATGAAAACTTGGTTTTAATGTGTTAGTAAATGTCTCTGTGAATCTGTGGTTTACCTTTTAACTTTGTTATCTTTTGGGAGGAATAGTTACAATTTTGATGTGATCAAATTTCTTAATTTTTGCAATATATATGTGAGAGAGGTGTAGGACTGTGATATGTCCGTGGCCATTCTTCAGTACTTGAAATCATAGTTACTCTGTCAAATTGTCTTCTAAAAGCTATACAGTCTTGTCCTGCATATTTAGGGGTTCACTCCATCTAGAATTTATGGTGGTGTGATGCAGAGATAGAATTGGACTTTTTGAGTACATGTCTGGCTTATTATTCCACTTCATCTTTTCTCTCCTTTTCGATGTCAACTCTGTCATGGCCAAATTTACATATACACCTGGAATTATTTCTGGGCTTTCCATTTATTCAATGTGTGTAATTACCCTATTCTAATTGCTATAGCTGTGCAATTTCTTCTTCTTCCCCTCTTCATTCCTGTCTTCTTTCCTTCCTCCTAACTTCCTTCCTTCAATCAACTTTATTAAATATATATATATGATTTCCTGCAACAAAACACCAAGTTTCTTCTTTATAAGTTTAAAGTTCAGTGAATTATACCAAATACATCCGTATGATGACAATGCCAATCAAGATATGATTCATTCCTATCACCCCTGCAGGTTCCCTTATACTCCATTAAGGTCAGAACCCCTAACCCTACTCAACAACTAATTTACTTCTGTTACTATAAATTAATTATTTTTCTTCTTCATGAATTGTATATAAATGGAGTCATACAGCATATGCTTATTTTGTGGCTGGGTTCATTTGCTCAGTATTATATTTCTGAGATTTATTCACATTGCTGCCTTTTACTACTGAATAGTATTCCCGTGTATGAAGATACCAAAATTTTTCTCCATATTCCTTTGTGGGCATCTGCCTTTCTTTCAAGTTTTGGGGTAATAACTTTTCTTTTATTGTGGTAAATACACATAACATTAAATTTACCATAGAGCCATATTTAAGTGTATAAATCAGTGGCAGTATGTTCAGATATTGTACAGCCCTCACCAATCTCCATTTCGAAATTTTTTCCTCATTCTAAGTAGATGACTTAAACAATGACTCCCATTTCCCTCTCCTCCCAAACCCTAGTAAGTAACCTTTATTATACTTTCTGTGTCTGTATGAATTTGCCTATTTTAGGTTATATGTGGAATCACATAATATTTATCTTTCTGTGTCTGGCTTATTTCACTTAGCATGATATTTTCCAAGTTGATCCATGTTGCAGCATGTAGCAGAATTTCATTTGTTTTTAAAGATGAATAATCCAGTGTATGTATATACCATGTTTTGTTTATCTACTCATCTTCATACATTTTGGGGTTGTTTCAGCTTCTTGGCAATTGTGAATAATGCCGCCCTGACCATGAGTGTACAAGTGTCTAGATCTCTGCTTCAATGCTATTGGGTAGATTCCCAGGACAGGGATTGCTGGATCATATGGTAATTCTATGTTTAACTTTTGGGGAATCCACCATACTGTTTTCCATAGCAGCCACACCATTTCCAACCACAATACACACAGGTTCCAATTTCTGGAATTTTTGTTTGTTTTTTGTTTTACAATATCCATTTAGTGGTGTGAAGTGGTGTCTTGTGGTTTTGATTTGCGTTTCCCTTATGATTCATGCTATTGAACATCTTTGCATGTACTTGTTGGCTATTTGAATATCTTATTTGGGAAAAAAATTTATTCAAATCCTTTGCCCATTTTTTGTTTTCATTCTTTATTTATTAAAGTATTTATTCAAATAATAGTTAACATATAGTGTATGCCAATACCACACTGTCTTAATTACTGCAGCTTGAAGTATTTTAAATAATGCTACTGTGAACATTCTTGTTCATGCACTTTTTTGGATATATTTTTATTAGTTTTGGGTGTATACTTAGCTGTATAATTTCCGGGTTATATGCTAGATGTGTTTTTTGGCTTTATCTAAAACCTCCATATTGTTTCCAAAGAGGTTATACCATTTCACACTCTCAACAGCAGTATATGCTCTACATACATGCCAACATTTAGTGTTATCAGTCTTTTAAAATTTTAGCCATTATATTTTAGCCATTTTAATATAGTATTGGATTAAATCCAAACTTTTAAAATAAAACCCAAATTTTTAAAATAAGGAAAAGGTTTACACATGCACACATTTTTTTATAATTCTGATATTTACCATTTTTTTGTGTTCTTTCTTTGCAGAAATCTGAGTCTCCATTTAGAAACATTCTTTAGCATAAAGAACTTCCTATAACATTTCTTATGGTATGATTTGCTTATGATAAATTCTCTCAGCTTTGTTTAGAAACGGCCTTATTTTACCTTCATTGTTGAAGGATATTTTCATTGGATATAGAATTATAGGTTGACACTTTTTTTCTTTTAGCACACTAAATATGTCATTTTACTGTACTCTGTCTTATTTCTGATCTGTAGTCATTCTAATGTTTGTCTTCTATATATAATATGGCTTTTTTTTCTGGTAGTTTTTAAGATTTTCTCTTCAACACTGGTTATTCAGCAATTTGGTTATTATGTGCTGTGGTATGGTTTCTTTTTGCTTAGTCTGTGTAGGGCTTGTTGAGCTTCTCAAATCTGTGGGTTTCTAGTTTACATCAAAATCAGAAAGGTTTAGGTATGTGTTTTATTTTTAGAAATTCATTGTTTCCAGATTTTCACACTCTCCTAGCTTTAAAAAGTTTCCTAACTTTAAAAAGGTTTATTACCAGTAGTTTATGAGTTGTAAGTTTCCTGTTTTTTGTTACCTGATGAATTTCATTATGTTTATAATTTTTCTTCTCCTCTCCTCATCCTCTGTTCTTGTTCTAGTTCTCCTCTTCCTCTTTCTTTTTTATTGGTATTTTTTTTTGCCAAGATGGCACTTGATTCTCTATGCTGTGGAATCTATCAGACAATTTCAAATTTATCTTTGTTAAGAATCAGTATTACCAATTCCAGAGCACATTTTATGTTAATTTTCTGCTTATAATTGCTTCCCTAGGAATGGAGTGCAAATTTGAACTCTATATCTCTCATTGCACAGACTTGGATTTTCAGTTTAATATAGATTAGTCTTTTACCACATATATTTCAGAGTATTATTCGGTCCCATGTTATGTCCTTCCAAGCTCTGAGCCTTACTCAGGAGCTCAAGTGTATTTGCTTAACAGCCTGGATCTTAAAACCTCCTCTCCTAGATATTTATCCTATATTTAAATCTGATGCCCCTGTGAGCCACTTGTCTTTTATTTTAATACTCAGGTATTGCTTTGAGTTTCTTTTTTTTTTTTTTTTTTGAAATTTTCAAGTTTGTGTGTGTGTGTTTGTGTGTGTGTGTACTCCAACACTTGATAATGTTTGTAGTGGTAGGACTTTGTTTCATGAGCTCTTTTACTGAAATTCTTACATGTGTTTATTTTGAAATATGAATGGAAAACCAAGAATCACTAAATATTTGAATAAAATACGACATAAGATTTATTGTAACATATAAATAAAAGAAGGTCTCAAAGAAAATAGAGCCCTTTAAGAATAGAGAAAAAACACACAAAAAACCTATTTTTAATATGCTCAGAGACATGGGAGCTGACCTATCATTCATCACATAACAGGATGCTATTAAAAAGGAGATTTGGGGCTTAAAAATGATATATTAGTGATTAAAATACTTTTGCCAAAACAAAACAAATATTGAGTGGAAGAATTAGGTAAAGGATTGAAAGAAAAAAATTCAGACTACCTTCATCCATGAAGTAAAATAGGAAGTAGAAACAAAAATATAGCAGAAAAGATAAATGACAGAGGAAAAATCTTAAGGGTCTAACAGTCAAGTATTAGAAGTCATAGAAAGAAACATATGTGGAAATGAATGACAAAATATTTAAAGAAATAATGGAATATAGTTTTTAATAGCGAAAAGATATAATAACAACAAATGGAAAAATCATGGTGAAATTTCAGAACTTTAATGATAAATAACTAAAAGCTTGCTAAGACTAAAAAAGTAAATCAGTTGAGTATGACACTTCTAAAGGAGTAACCTGCTATCATAATATTGAGTGCTAGACAATTGTAGAAAAATACTTTCAAAGTTCTGATGAAAATGATTTTTAACTTAGAATTCTATACTCTGTCAAAATGTAAAACAAATGTGAGATCAAAGTAAAGATATTTTCAGATATGAAAGACAGAAATCTGTTTCTCACAATATTTTCTTTTTTTCTATCTCAGCAATAGAAAATAATTTTTACTTAGACTCACTCCAACTAAGCTTAAAAAAATACATTCTCTGCCTCCCTTGCAGCTATGGATGACTATACAATTGCATTCTGCCAGTGATTTGTAGTGGATGTGTTGTGAGGGGAGTTTCATGGAGATATCTTTAAAAGAAAGAGAATTTTCTTATTCTTCCAATTTGTAGATCTAGTAGCTGGAGCTCTAACATTTATTTTTGCTTCTTTGGCTGTCTTAAGAATGAAAGCCACAGATGGAGGACAGTGGAAAAGAAAGAGGAATCGAATCTTATTTTGGCATTCAGTTGGCCATGTGATGATACTTTGGCAATGATCTGTAGTGGAAGTATTGTGATGGGAGCTACAAAGAACCATTTGGATTTAACTAAAAAGAGTTATCGAGGAAAAACAAGGAGGATATTTGTGCAAAAGACCTAAAGAAGGTAAAAATAAAAACTTCAAGAATAAAATAAAGGCCATTAGAAACTCCAGGGAAAATATAAAGCATTTAAAATAGCATTACTTTGTTCTATAATGAACTGTAGTTACACAAGCAAAATCACTTAAATAATAATAAGGGCCTTTATGAGGGAAGTTTTCTTCCAGAAATTATCACTGTTTGCTTCTGCTGGGAATCTTTATTCAGATTATGAAAATTACTAAACAATTAAATTTCTTCAGGGTATTTAAATGTTGGCCTGTTTTCCTGAATTTACCTGATATGTGGTGAGTCCTTCATAGGCACACTCTCATTTAGCTTGGGAATGTTTATTATACATATGACTATCATTTATATTGTACTGATTCTGATAATTTCTTCAGGAATTCCAAATACAGCATCTTGTAAATATCTCAATAATACTAAAAATAAGCCTTTATTTTGCTTGTTTGTCTAATTGCTGTCATTTCTACTAGACTGATTCATTGATCATAGAAATAGTATTTTTCAGTTTTATATTTCCAGAACTTAGCCTAGCATCAGGCATATCAGAAATTCTCACATTTATTAAATGAATTAACATGGAAAAACTTTATCTCATTATGAGAACATGTTACTTTTGGGCTATTTCCTCAAGGAGGGAGAAAAAGAAAACATAAGAAAAGAGGTAATTGAAGGGGAAAGGAGAATACTGAACACATTTAATAGATGTCCCTTCTCCAAAGCACTTAAGCAGCAGCAAGCATACCCTCAGAGGATGTCTGATGATATTTCAAAGCTTCCCTTCACAGATCACCTTGCAATCCCAGGTCACAAGGTGGGAACTGCCAGCAGTCCTGGTATTAAACTACAGCACCAGCTTCCAGTCCTCCTTTAAGTGAGGTGGCTTGCGATGGACTAGCCTAGGGTAACTGTGCCAACTTACAGCTGCCCTGTCCCTGTCTTCCTGCCAAATGGACTCAGACTTCAAGTGAGTAGTTTCACAAGCCTGCAAGGAATGGATATTTATAAAGACAAGTTATGTTGTGGTCATATTCACATAGCATCACCATCAACTCAGCATCCAGGCAAAACCCAGAACCATATCTTCTGTGAACAATTGGTTTATTGAGTGCAGGATTCTAGGAAGACAGGCACTTGGGAAAAATGAGGAGTAGGTAGGTCTGACCAAATCAGCCAAATAAAAGCATGTAACTCTTTTTTTCACATGGGGCCTTTGTCAGAGGCATTTGACATATAGTGGAAAGAGAGTGCATGTTAGAATTAATGGACCTTATCCTTGGTTCAGTTTCTGCACTTACTGGCTTTGTGTCCTTGAGCAAGTCCCTTTCTATCTCTGGGCCCTGTTTCCTCATTTGGAAAATGTCAGCTTCATTGAGTTATATGAGTTATATTGAGCATTATAAATAAATAATGGATGTGAGCATCCTTTGTAAAATGTAAACTATATTGCTCTTTCTCAAACTGAGAGATGCCTCAAGGCTGTTCAGCATATTGTGTTCAACTCATATGTAAAGAATGCTAAAGAGAAATATTACCAAATCAGGAAGAATTGCTTTTGTTAATAAACAGTATGAGAAAAAAATTGCTGATATTTAACATTCTTCATTAATCTAGTCAATTTTTATTGAGCATATCATCACCATCATCAAAAATATTTGAGTGTCTACCATTCATTTATTTGGTAGACATTTGTCAAGTGCTCAAGTGCAAAACACTAAGTTAGCCCCCATGAGTGAACTAGTAAGGAAAAAGGAGAAGAGAATCCAAATTTACAATTAGTTATAATAATTCAAGGCTGTGCTGGTGCATAAGTGTTATGTGAGTAATTTCTAGAATCATAGCATATCACCCCTGGATATCTCTATGATACCTCATCCCATTTAACTCTTCCCTAGTGCATGAATTCTGTCTATACTCTGATAACTAAGAACTCACTCTGGGCGGGGCGGGGGAGGGGAGGACATTCTATTTCAATTAGATCTAGTCGTTAGAAAACTCTTCTTTATAGTTACCATTTGGACCTCTTGAAGCCACACAGCTAGCTTCTTCATCCACATGATTGCCACTTGGATACTTTAGGTGGACTTCATGCCTCCTCTGGTGCCTTCTTTGTCCAGGAGATAGAATCCATTCTTCAGATCCCATGGTCCCTTCCTCTCACCATCCTTCTTTGTCACTTATGGGTCTGCCCAGGTTTTCCTGTGTCCTTTTCAATGTATCACATCCAACCTGGCTTCAGAATTCCAGGAGTGGTTCCCACAGGGCATTAACAGAATGAGACGCTAGGCTGTATGTTTAAGGCTCTCACTGACATTTACAATCCTAGAGATTATTAGCAAACTATCATTCTCTTTACATGTAGTATATCTCTATGTGTACCTACACACTCTCATTGTATTTTTGTGAAGTTTGTTCTTTAGAACCAAGTTCACAACTTCATAATTATATTTACTACATTTTATTTTTTGATGTCATAAACTCCTACCTCTAATATAAGTAATTCTCAATATAGTACAGTCCCCACTAGGATCATGAGGAGAATTATTCAAGGGTCAATGCATAGTTTATAAGTCATGCATTGACTCTGATAAGTTACCTGTGATTCACTTTGAATGACTTCCCACAGTTATATTTATAATGTCATTGTTCTCCAGCTTCCCACAGAAGTTGGCTGAGGAAAAAACCATATGATTTACCCACAATCTTACTAAAATTTTGAATAACCCATCCCTCCAAGAGTCTAAAAAGTAGACATAGGAGTCAGATAGGGATAGGGATATCAGTTTTTGTTGTTGATAAATTAAATTCAAATGTATGGCATGGCACATGACAAGATTGTACAGCCTGTTTGCCAGGTGCACAATAGAGGTGCTCTCCTCTCATGAGCTTACCTGAATCTGGGCAACTGGAATAAAATGTAAAATCAGTGTCCTATAGGCAAACAAATGGGCAGCACACAAAGAGAGCCCAGAGAGATAGATCTTCACACAAGAGGGCCAGAGTCCAACTTCTCACATCAGGTTCATGCCTCCCATGGGGTGAGTAGAGGTGCTACTTCCAAAGAGTGACCTAGTACATTTTCTGAGCCAAAGAGGCATACTGAATAAAGGAGAGGATGATTCCCAAACAGGTCTTTGCATTCACAAATAGGTGCTGAGTGCCATTGCCCCTGTCAGCTGCAGGATGAGCTGGCTTGTATAGGTGCAGATACTTTTTCCATGGTGACTACCTGTCCATACACAAGGTCCTGTGACCAAACTTGTTTGTCCCTGGCCTTGTGCATTTTTTTGTCTGAGGAGCTGATAGTCCAAATGTCAGCCTGGGAACTACTCACATCCTTCCCACCACACCACTACCTCTCCTTGGAATTTCACACTCTACAATGGCTGGTGTTACTTGATGTTAGACACCTGGATGTGGAGGGAAAGGTCAACATTATGGGTTTGCTTTTCTCTCCCTGAAGTCCCTGTCCTCCAAGCTCTGCTGCCCTGGGTGTGAGCTGAGAGGAGTAAACTGCTGGCCAGAGAAAATGAGCATTGCTGCTGACAGGCCCCTTAACCCCACTCCCTAGTGGGAGGGTTTAGAGTTACATGTTTATATTCCTTTTTCTCCTGATTTCCTTTTTATCCTTAAGACAAGGCCTAGAGAGTCCCCCACTTTAACTGTTACCCTTAAGATCATCTTCTTGTCTTTTCTTTCTGGGTAGAAGCAATTCTCTGATCTTGAAAAAGTTACCTGGAAGTTCATTCAATCTCTTGTTCCAACCTAGAACAATTAAAACATACAGAACCTCTTTTATAATCTCCCTGCCTTAGCTGTGTGTTCCTACTTCTCCTTTACCTTCTAGAAGTTAGTTGTTACCACCCCATACAAACATGGCCCCTAGGTCCTTTTGCTTCTATGTGTGGTTGTTGAGGATAAGCCAGGTCATAGAAGCGCATTTACAGTATTTGGAAGATAAATTTGTGCTAATTATCTGAACCCTCTCCATTTTCTTGTTATATATATATATATATATATATATATATATATATATATATATATTTTTTTTTTAGAGGAAGAGAGTGGGGGAGGGGCAGAAAGAGGCAGGGCAGAGGACCCAAAGAGGGCTCTGTGCTGAGAGCAGACAGCCCAATGCAGGGCTCAAACTCACAAACCATGAGATCATGACCCGAGCAGCAGTAGGACTTAGCTGACTGAACCACCCAGGCACCTCTCCATTTTTTTGTTCTAATAATACCTTTATTCTTTTTAAGTAACTCCATAACCATTATCTCATTTGGGCTTTTGAAGGATCTCATGAATGAGGCAAATTATCATTCTGTCTTCCCATTCTATATCTGGGGATAGAGGCACAAAATGGTGGTCATTAGCTCAAGGCTTAGAAGAGAGTTAGGGGCAGAAGTGGAATCAGACACCACACCTGACCCCCAGGCAACACACCTTGTCTGTCTGTCTGCACAGGCTTTGTAAGACTAGGACTCTTGTATGGCTGACAAGATGCTGCCCCACAAAAAGCCACCCCCATTAGCTCTAGTTGAATGCCCCACTTTGGCACAGCCTCTTGAGAACACCCATCCTCTGAGTAAATTGAAAGATTTATTTATTGTGGGGGAAAACAAAAAAAAGTCGGTGACAGATAATAACTACACTTATGGTGGTGAGCATTGCATAATATATAGAAATGTCAAATCACTATGTTGTATACCTGAAGCTAATATAACATTGTGGGTCAACTCTACTTAAATAATAATAATTGAGAAAGATTTACAGAAGACTTGGGTGACATTTTGGTGGCAAAAGCCAGAGTTTAAGCACAGAGGAAACTGATGGGAAATGAAGCAGTTTAATGATACAGTTTAACTCTGTGCAACTTGTTTGGAGGGTTATAACAGCTCAGAAGGACTAAAGGAAAGAGAAAACACTCATTTTGTTCTTGTAGAAGACCAGTGAAAGAACTTCTTTGCTATCTGTTAAAGCCACAGGGAGTGGGGGGCGGGGGGTAGTTTTTGGATGGACGAGAAACAGTGCTTCCTCATTTACATATTTGTCCAAGTTATGTTAATGAGAAGAGTAAATTACAGACATACATCCATACAGAGCTTGCAACACTGTGAAGGTTTGTCTTTAATTAAGACCCATATTTTTGCCCCTCTATCCTTCATTAAAATGAAAGCATTACTAAAAAGAAGAAAAAAACAATAGACAACTAAAACCTCCCACTCAGGAAGCCTCTATAATTTTGGAAAACTCATATGCCAAATTATTCCACTTTAATGAAAAGAGAAAAAATGCAAAAGAATGCATGTGTATAGATGACCTGAGTGCATCCACCCATCTCTCAAAGCAGCACATTTCCAAAGGGCAGAGATAGCCTCACGCCATGCCTCTTTTCTTTAGTTTCCTCACAATGCATCATTCTCTTAGGAGATGTGCCCAAGTTTTCTGTCTCCCACATTGTTTTCAAACCTGGTCACCACTGCATGCATTTCTAAATGACAAGGCAACTGGGTCTAAACTTTGATATGTTGAGAGAAAACCCAAACTGACAGGTGGAGGAGGCAGAAAGAGGAAGGCACTGCCCATTCCTCCCTCATCCCAAATGTCATCCCTTCCTTGCCCAGGCTAAGTAGGCAATCCTGATGAAGAAACGAGCAGACACTTGAAAGTTTCTGACAGGTGTCATGGGCGCAGGCACTGAGGCCCAGGAGTGATGGAGCTTGACGTGACAGTGGCAGAGCGATCGAGGCTGGCTCCAGGACATGCAGAGTTTGGTGTGTGTCAATTCCAATTCTTGTCATAACCCGACTCAAGAATGGTAACTACAAATGGACAGAGCCAGTGGGAAGTGTTCAGAAAACTTAAAAACATTCTTTCCTGACCAAATGATGTTGCCAAGCTGCAAAAGTATAGGATCAGCCACCCAAAGTAGGTGCACTCCGGCTAGAGAGGGTTAGGAGGTTCCATGAGCTTTTGCTTGCTCTCTTTCTGTTTTCTGCGCTGCCCTCCAAAGAAGGGGTTTCAATCCTCTCGTTCTTTCCTGCATTTCCGTGTGTGATTTTTGTGCTGCCATAATTTTCCCCCACCAATAACTTCTGACGACTCTAATTCCTTTAATATAATGATCTTTGCAGCAGATCCTGCAGAATCTAAATATTTGGCAAACCTGCTCTTATGACCCGGCTGCAGAGTGATTTATAATGGGAGAGGAGAGCTAGCTTCTCCATAACACTGTGCAAATAGTTTCATAAATATTCCTCTGTTGCATTATTTTGAAATATTACTTCTTTTAACAGTCTGCCAAAGCCAAATATTTCTGCTAAATAAAAATCCATGGCTAGTCCTCTCACCCAGCCAAAGTAACAGGTGGTAACCAAGCTCACCTGGTGAGAGAGCCCGGCTTGATTAACTCCAGCCCAGAAGTGATGGTTAACTGGCATTAAGGCATGATGGATGGCAGCAGATGTGTGTATAATCTTTAGCCTGGCTTTCCAGCCTGCTAACAGAGAATGTACTTATATAATGGTTCTTAACTCAATACATTGGCTGTCATTAAACATTTTTAAATAACATAAGGACTTTATAAGTACGTTCATTTTTTAAAAATCCAACAAATAATTATCTGATAAAAAGTCAGTGGCACATATAGACTCTGAATCTGGTTTCCACTGAAAATCCCTTGGAGCCTCAGGCACAGTGATAAATCAACTGTGGTGTGACTGCCTCTACAAATGCCAACAGGCAATGCTGAAGTGGAAAGAGAATTCTAGTGTCACAGTGACACAGTAGAGCCTGAAATTTGAGAATAGCAGGGGCTCTGGGTAGATGTTTTAATTGCAACCTGCACTGTGGAGTGCCAAGGTAAGTTTGGGCCACGTGTGCCGGTACATCTCAGCTTCAGCCACTTTCTGCTCTGGCTTTGTGCTTGCTGACTGGAGATGACCCTTATAGCAGAATATCTCCTTCTGGGGGGCCTGCTTGAAAGCAGTGATGGTCATTCAGCTTGTGTCGTGACCCACAGGCCTTTCTTGTGTACATATCACTTCTGGAATCTCATCGTCTTCCATGATTTCAGCTCACATCTCTACAATGTTTACTCCTAGGTATGCCTTTCTACCTGGTTCTGTCTTCCAGCCTCTTACCTAGCATCTCCGTAGTGACAATAACCCCTGATGTGCATACATCCGAGGTTGAAGGAACCTGCTTGCACCTACCAGTTATGTTCTCTGCTGGTTCTCTGCTCTGCTGGTGGTTCTGCCATTCTGCCATAGGCCCAGACTCTAAATCTCAGTGAAACTTTAAATTGTCCTCTTCCTTTGCTCCCTGTAGTCAAGCAGTCATCCAGACCTGTCAGTTTTCTTACATAAAACTCCCTCCATCTGCCCTGCATTTTGATTTTTGAAATGTTATTATAGATTATTTTTAATTATGTATTTTCATCATGAAATATGGCAAAACATAAAGAAAAGCACAACCTGGGGCACCTGAGTGCCTCAGTCGGTTAAGTGTCTGACTCTTAATCTCAGCTCAGGTTATGATCTCAAGGTTTCTGAGTTTGAGCCCCACATCAGGCTCTGAGCTTACAGCATGGAGCCTGCTTGGAATCTCTCTCCCTCTCTCTGCCCCTACCCCAATCGTGCTCTCTCTTCTTAAAATAAATAAACTTTTTTTAAAAGAAAAACACAACCAAAACAAAAAAATTAAAAGTAATATTCAAGATTATACTGACCATAAATAGCTCATAAAACTAGATAACATTCTTCTAGACTGCTCTTAATACACATATATACATGAATGGATACCCATGTTATTTTACCCATGTTATTTAATAAAATGTTAAACATAATTGTATTTGATTTTAAGAGGACAAAAGAAAAACAATTAAAAATAAGGGAATTGCTTAACTTCAGCTGCTTCTTAACCACAAGAGATATAAATGCCTAAATTATCTAAGGCTAAAAAAAACATGAACTTCCAACTTCAAGAGATTGTCAAAGTACTATACTTCTTAAAATTCCCCTTCCATTTTAATCAGTAGTAATCAAAATCACACTGTGGAAGTAAGTGGTCTCCCTTTTATACTTCCTTTCAAGATTCCTACCCCCACCTCCCAAATTTACTTGCTAAGAGTTATAACATTTATGTTCTGTAATCAAATGTACAGAATATAGTCCTCTTAGTTCTTTATTTGGATTAATTTATTGCTCACAAGCAATCTTTTCTCTGGAGCTTCTACATTTCTGAGTGTCTTGGTTTTGATTCCTCCTGCTTGGTTAGATTTGATTGTGGAGTACTTTTCTCAAGAAAGAACTTTCATGCTGCATTCTCTGAGTTCTTTGTGTGCCAAATCACACTCTCATCTCATTCCATCAACAAGATTTAGCCATGGTAGTACTGGCTTCTGACATTGAATACCCCAAGCTCCTTTTACAAGTTACCTTTCTTTTTCATTAGGCTGAATTCAATCATTGGGTGATTATATTCCCATCCCCCACTGCCACCAAAGAAGGGAAGGGAAGGGGAAAGGGAAAGGGAAAGGAAAATGGGAAGGGGAAGAAAGAAAGGAACAAGGAAAGGAAAAGACTAAAGCACCTAAAAGGTGCTGGCTATATGCTGAATTTCTGTCACATGTAAAAATGTCTTCACTTTACTCCTCTACTTAAATGTTTTTTAGAATTTTCCACTCATTATTTTCTCAATATGCTGTTAATTTTAGTTTCTATTTTATATTTGAAAAATGATGTTTATGGGATTCTTTTTATATTATCATATCATTACTTGTGTTATTTCGTTGTAAGCATAATACATTTTTTGGTACTTTTAAACTTTTCAAAATTTATTGGGGACTTCCACATGGTCTAATATATGGGCAAGATTTGCAAATAGTCTATACCTTGGAAAGAAGATATATTCTTTTTTTTTTTTTCAACGTTTATTTATTTTTGGGACAGAGAGAGAGCATGAACGGGGGAGGGGCAGAGAGAGAAGGAGACACAGAATCGGAAACAGGCTCCAGGCTCTGAGCCATCAGCCCAGAGCCTGATGCCGGGCTCGAACTCACGGACCGCGAGATCGTGACCTGGCTGAAGTCGGACGCTTAACCGACTGCGCCACCCAGGCGCCCCAAGAAGATATATTCTTTACTTTCAGCATTTGAAGCTCAAAATATATAAATTAGTATAACTTTTTAATTATGTTATTTGTGTCTTCTGTTTCGTTATAATGACAGATAAGTTAAAATCTTAGACTAGCATACTTTTGCTTATAGATATAACTATCAATGTAATTTCTGAATGTGAATGTTCTATTATTGAATGCATATAATCACAACAGTTATGTATTCATTCTATATTATACTCTTTAGCCTGGTAAGGTAACATCATTTAGAATTATTTAAGGATTTGGGGCTGAATTCAGTATGATATATTATTAAGTTTACTAATTCACTCTTTTTTTTGTATTTCATTTTCTTTGTTTATATTTGTGTTTCTCCCCCCACATCTTCTGAATCACTATGTTTTAGGTATGTCTCCTATACAGAACATAGAGTTGTCTTGCTTTTATTTTCCCCTCTCAATATTTATATACAAACATTTTATGATGAAAATTAACGTTTAGCAAAGTTGAAAGACTTTTAGATAAATTTCCACAGGTTTTGTTTTTTTAATCCAACCTGAAATTCTTCATGTGTGTTTCTGTGATGGTCAGCTCTGTCAACTTGTCTAGGCTTTAGTACCGACTTATTTCATCATACCCTAGTCTAGGTTGCTATGAAGGTATTTAGCAGATGTGATTGACATCTATAGTCAATTGACTTTAAGTAAAGGATTATCTATCCTTAATTTTATGGCTGGGCCTGATCCAATCAGTTCAAAGTTCTTAAAAGCAAGAAACCTGAGGAAAATCTCAGTATACCTGTGCACTGCAGCATTCGTTCTTGCCTGCAAGTCTCAAGCCTGCATTTACTGATGGCCCATACTACAGATTTTTAATTTGCCTAGCCAACCCCACCATCTCATAAGCTAATTATCTGCCATAAATCTCTTTATATATATAATCACTGGTTGTATTTCTCTGTTGAAACCCTGACTGATAAAGTGTCCTAAAATGGGTAATAAATACATTAGCTTATTTTTCTTTCTCCTCCTCCTCTTCTACTATATTATTTTATTCTATTTCTTTTTTCTTTTTTCTTTTTTTTTTTTTTGAGGGAGAGAGTGAGAGAGAGAAAGAGAGCAGGGGAGGGGCAGAGAGAGAGGGAGAGAGAGAATTCCAAGCAGCCTTCACATTGTCAACACAGAGCCTGTTGTGGAGCTTGAACTCACAAACCATGAGTTCATGACCTGAGCTGAAACCAAGAGCCAGTCATTTAACTGACTGAGCCATCAGGTGCCCCTATTTTATTCTATTCCTATCCTTCCTAGTCTTATTAAAGTTTAGTGTGTGTGTGTGTGTGTGTGTGTGTGTGTGTGTGTGTGTGTGTGTGTTGAACTGTTGTATCTGCTGATGTCTGGAAACAATGATTAGAGAGTTATGAGCAATAATCCTTCAAAGATAGTGCACATGGACAAAGCGAGCCAAGAAAATATGGAGTAGCTGCATGGTTGTGTACAGTCCTATACTTCTCTGTGGCTTGCTACATTCAGCCCTTGTTTCCCGGTGGTTTGAAATATTTACATGTTCATAAATATACATGAATCAATGATTTCCTCAGTATACTAGCAATTTCAAATTCATCTCTACCGATTTCAAATGACATATGGCCTAATTCATGTAATAGAAATATGCATTGTAGAGAATAGATGATACTTGATTTGTGAACCTTAAATGGTATCCTTTGATTTCTAGCTGTTAAAGATGAGGAAATCAGCATCTTTTTCTCCTTCATTGCTCAATGTTTATTTGTATAATTCTGTACTACTAGAGTGTGTGTTAGTTTATTCTGTACTGTTGTTGTAATTGCCAATCTTATTTATTTACTTTCAGTTCTAATTTTACAGTTTAATCCTTGTTATAGACTCAATACTTAGTATCAACACCACTATTAGACTCAGTCCAAAGAATCCTTTTAGTGGGCACTGCTCTGGCCCTTTCCTCTGACTGTACCTGCCATGGACTGAATGTTTGTGTCTCCCCCAAATTCATACGCCAAAACTCTAACCTCACAATGACATGGAATTTGGAGGTTAGATCTTTAGGAGGTAATTAGGTTTATATGAGGCCATGAGGGTGGGTCCACCATGGTGGGATTTGTGTCTTTATGAGAGGGAGAGAGACCAGAAATCTCTTTCTCTCTATTATGTGAGAACACAAGGCAGCCATCTACAAGCCAGGAAGAGAGCTCTCACCAAGAACTGAATCTGCCAGCACCTTTTTAAAAAAATTTTTTGAATGTTTTTTTTTTTTTTTTTTTCAAAGTTCATCCATTTTTTGGGACAGAGAGAGACAGAGCATGAACGGGGGAGGGGCAGAGAGAGAGGGAGACACAGAATCGGAAACAGGCTCCAGGCTCTGAGCCATCAGCCCAGAGCCGGACGCGGGGCTCGAACTCACGGACCGCGAGATCGTGACCTGGCTGAAGTCGGACGCTCAACCGACTGCGCCACCCAGGCGCCCCTTGAATGTTTATTTTTGAGAGAGAAACAGAGCATGAGCATAAGTGGGGGAGGGGCTCAGAGAGAGAGGGAGGCACAGAATCCAAAGCAGGGTATAGGCTCTGAGCAGTCAACACAGAGCCAGACGCAGGGCTCAAACTCACAAACCTTGAGATCATGACCTGTGCTGAAGTCGGATGCTTAACCAACTGAGCCACCCAGGAGCCCCTGAATTGGCCAGCATCTTAATCCTGGACTTTTCAGCATCTAGAACTATGAGAAATAAATGTTTTTTGTTTAGCCATTCACTGTATAGTATTTTGTTGTAGCATCTTGAGGTAAGACTTGCCCCTCCCCATTGGATGAAGAATCTGTAAGAGCCAATAGGAGATACCCACCCCAAGCTCACATTCTCCCATCTACACCATGTTCTCATTATAAAATACCTTAGAGTTGTCTGCCCAAACCACTCTAAATTCAATTCTATGACTTGAAAGCAGCCAATATAAAGATGTATTAATTACCTTTAAAAGGAACAATAGTAGGACAGACAGTCAATATCTTAAGAGAAACTATAGCAGCTTGAGGACAACAAAATGGTATATTTAAAGGGCTGAAAGTAAACAACTGCCACTTAATAATTCCATACTCAGCAAAAATATCCTTTAAAAGTGAAGACAAAAATGAAGAAAGTTTCCAGACAGAGAATTTGCTGCTTGCAAGTGTGAGCTAAATATATACTAAAGGAGTTCTGGTAGAAGGAAAATTATCTGACAGAATCAAGAGTATGCAGTAAGTAATAAAGGGCACAATAAGAAATGTAAATATGTGGACAGCCAGGAAGGCATAGTGACTGTACAAAATAGCGATACCTTGTGTGATTTAAAATACACATACAAAATTAAAGTGTATGATAACAACTAACTTGAAAAACATCAAAAATGCTAGACTAAATGGAGGTAAATATTCTAAACTCTTAGGATTATCTGGGAAGAGGTGAAAGTACTAACATAATTAGATTCTAATAACTCAACACTGTATTTTGTAATATCTAGGAAAACCACCAAACAAATAGAAGAAATTTGTAATAGAGAAAATAAAGAGGAAAGAATAAAAATATTTGATTAATCAAAAAACTTTGAAGAAAGGAGAGAAAAAGGAACCCAAAGTAGGTAATAAATAAAAAACATTAAGATGGTAAATATAAACCCAAATATATTAGTAATAATATTAAATGAAAATTGTCTGAATATTTCAATAAAATACAAATATTCTTGAAGTGGATAAAATCTCAAACTCATGCTTACAAGAGACAACTTACGCAAATTGTAGAGTATTTGAATATTAATGGATAGAAAAAAGATATGGAAACATTAACCATAAGAAACCTGGCATAATATCAGATAAGACATGAAGCATTACTAGAGATGATTCATGGCAAAGGTCTATTAGCCAAAAGATAGAAAAATTTATGTGAACCTAAAAATTACTTCAAAATATATAAGCAGTAATTGAAAGAAAATAAAAGATAAATCTACAAACAAAATGGGAGAATTTAACATGCTTTTCTTAGTAACTGGTAGAAAAAACAGGTAAACATTACTAAGAATCTAGAATCCATTAAGAACATAATTAACAAATATGAATCTAACAGAGGACATTGAATTGAACATTGACAAAATCACATTATTTTCCAGTAGATATGGAACATTTATCAAAATCTGTGACAAGCTAGGCTTTCATGTTAGTCTCAACCACTTCAGGATGTCTCACCCTTGACAATATTGATATTTTAGGCTTGATAATTCTTTGTTGTGAGTGGTTGTTCTGTACATTATAGGATGATTAGCAGTATCCCTGGCCTCTATCCACTAGTTGTCAGTATCAGCTCACCTCCCACAGTTACAACAATAGCACTCATCTCCAGATATTGCCAGATGTCCTCTGGGGGGGCAAAATCATGACTGATTTAGAGTATATTCTTTTAAAATAGTTTAATGAAGCCAATAAGCCATAGCAGAAGATTATTAAAACTCCTCATAGTATGCAATTAGACAGTACAATTATAAATAACCCATGAAGCAAAGAAATAATTGAAATGGAAATTAAAATATATTTTAAATTGAATTATTATGAAATAAAACTTATCAAAACTTATACGATGCAGTTCAAATTGTTCTTAGAAGAAAATATATAGAGTTAAATGTATATATTAAAAATAAGAAAGTAAAAATTCAAGATGGGAAGGTCAGGATTATGGCCAAGCAAGAGTAGCAAATACTCTCTCAAGAAGTAACTATAAAGCTGGACAAAATTAACAAGTAATATTATGTCATTATTCTGAAATTCTACCCAAGTTATATAATAATATGTGATAAACTGTTGAATTTATGATAATAACAGTGGGATTCTGTGGCATTCAGACCTGGGGCTGGGGCTACTCCCATTCCCCTCTCCTTCAACAGGTAATGTAGATTCTGCCAGGATAGGGTGGGCCATGAGGACTAACTTTTCTGACACTGTTGAAGAGGACTCACTCCATTTGGGGCAATAGGTACTGCCCATTCAATGGAAATGACTTCTCTAAGACAAACAAGTATCAAGGCCAATGGTAGCCTAGTAGCCTGAGGTTGCAGTCTTGATTGGGACAAATAAATTGTTGGCTGAGTCTGTATACATGGTCAATTGAGACACAGAATCTCCAAGCTCTTCTTATACTCCTAGCTTAACCTGAGGCTGCACACACAAAAGGAACTAGAGGACAGTAAAACAAGGAAGACTATAAAAATCCTGGATTTTTTAATGCCTGATATTTAGAACATATGAAGAACTCCTATAACTCAATAATAAGACAAAAAATACAGTTAAAATACAGGTAAAATATTTTAACCATTCTATCACATAATATCTAGACATGGCTAATACACACAAAAAAGTACTTAATATTATTAATTGCTAGAGAAATTCAAATTAAAATCACAATGAGATATCACTATACACCCACTAGAATGACTATAATCAAAATGAAAGACAATACCACGTATTGGTGAGAATGTGGAGAAACTAGAAGCCTTATGCATTGCTGATGAGAATGTAAAATGATACAGAAACTTTGGAAAACAGTTTGGCAGTTTCTTAAATCTTTGAAGATAAATTTAGTATATGATCCATTATTTCTACTTCTAGTAATCTACCCAAGAGAAATGAAAACATATGTCCGCATAAAGATATGTACATTAATATTCAGAGCTCCATTAGTCATTCATTCATGATATTTGTAATTTATTTCTTTTTCTCTTGATAAACCCCCAGGGAGATTGATAAGGAAAAAAAAGAGAAAGAGAGAGAAGGCACAAATATCAGGGATAAATAAAGTAATGAAAATACAAATCCTATAGATATTTGAAGGAGTGTATCATGAACAATTTATGCCAATAATTTGAAAAACTAGATGAAACACAAAATTTTTTTTTTTTTTAATTTTTTTTTCAACGTTTATTTATTTTTGGGACAGAGAGAGACAGAGCATGAACGGGCGAGGGGCAGAGAGAGAGGGGGGACACAGAATCGGAAACAGGCTCCAGGCTCTGAGCCATCAGCCCAGAG
This sequence comes from Lynx canadensis, assembly GCF_007474595.2. Taxonomy (NCBI): domain Eukaryota; kingdom Metazoa; phylum Chordata; class Mammalia; order Carnivora; family Felidae; genus Lynx; species Lynx canadensis. The sequence goes on along the minus strand of NC_044313.2, from coordinate 50,731,518 downwards.
CCCGACGCGGGGCTCGAACTCACGGACCGCGAGATCGTGACCTGGCTGAAGTCGGACGCTTAACCGACTGCGCCACCCAGGCGCCCCCAAAATTTTTTTTTAAAAAGCAACATACTAAAATTGACACAAGAAGAAATAGAAAGTCTGATTATCCAATCAATTATCTGATAAAGAAATTGAATTTCCAGCAAAAATTACCCTTTAGGAACAAAGATGAGATAAAAACTTTCTCATATGAAGGAATACTAACAGATTTTGCTGCTAGCAACAAGCCTGACCTAGAAGAATTGCTAAAGGAAGTTCTTCAGACAGAGGGATAACAGATGAAAAGCTATGGAAATAAAGGAAGAATAATAGAAATAAGACCTAGGTAAATATAATAGACTATCCTTTTGCTACTGAGTTCTTTAAAAATGTGTTTGTCCATTGAAATAAAATTAAAACATTATCCCAAGGGTTTTCAATGTACACAGATGTAATATATAAGACAACTATAACACAAAGAAGGGAGGGTACAGGGGCCTATATTATGGTACACTTCCTACATTACACATAAAGTGATAAAATAGTGATTCTAAGTAATCCCTGGGACAACACCTAAAAAATTACATATTTAAAAACACAATATACAATTTAGAATAGAATGTTAAAGATGTCTAAATAACCCCAAGAAGGGCAGGAAAGAAGAAACAGGGAAATAAAAACCAGAAAACAATAAACCTAAACATGTCAATAGTAAATACTAATAGTGTAAATATACCAATGAAAAGACAGAGATCATTAGAATTGATAAATATATAACTAAAAAAAAAAACATAGAAACTCTCTGGAAGTAATAATATACATAGGTTAAGAGTAAAACAAACACCAAAGTCTACCTTGTAAACACTAATTTTTAAAAATCTGGAATTTTTATATTAGTATCAGACAAAGTAGGACTTAGAGGGGAAAAAATTACCAAGGATAAAAATGGACAATACATAGGGATAAATATCAATTTACCTAAAAGACATAATGATCCTAAGTAGGTATACAACTAACTATAGAGCTTTAAAACTGATTACTATGGGTTTAATTGTATCCCTTCAAAAAATGTGTTCAATAAGCTCCAATCCAATATAAATGGTGCCCTCTTAAGAAGAGGAGAAGAGACGCAGTGTGATAGCTCTCTTAATCCTTGTTACCTTTGGAGATATAGTGACTATAACGGGCCATGGGGGATCTTTGGTGTTGTATTCTTGATCTGGGTGGTGGTTATATGACTGTGTTCACTTTGCAGAAAATCCATTGAGCTGTACTGTGTTGTATTTTGTGTATTTTATATTTTATGTATTTTGTGTTCTGCATGTACATCATAGTCCAATACAAAAAAAAAAAAAAGAAAGAAAGAAAAGAAGAAAGAAAAGAAAAGAAAAGAAAAGTTAGAGAGGGAGGGAGCCAAACCATAAGAGACTCTTAAAAACTGAGAACAATCTGAGGGTTAATGGGGGGTGGGTGATGGGTATTGAGGAGGGCACCTGTTGGGATGAGCACTGGGTGTGGTATGTAAACCAATTGGACAATAAATTTCATATTAAAATATAAACAAACATTAAAAAAATAAAAATAAATAAAATTTCTAAAAATAAATACGCTTATTGTCAACATGCCTAAGACATTTAGCCCTAGAACCAATTTTAGCTTCTATTATTCTATTCCAAACCAATGAAAAAATAATGGGTATGTAGGTAGGTGATAGATAGATAGATAGATAGATAGATAGATAGATAATAGATAGATATCCCCAGGGCTCCCTGGAGAGTATTCATTACATGTTTGGGGTAGGAAAGAATACCTTGATGTTGGCATAAAGTAAGACTATCTTCCGCAGTCTTGAGAATAGGGTTAAAAATAATAGAATGGTAAGTCTAAAGAGAAGGATGCCTAGTTGTAGTAATAGGCTTCATAAAATTTAAAAAGCTATTATTAATATGGAAGTATTGAATTACTACATTATACACCTGAAACTAATATAACACTGTATGCTAACTGTAATTAAAATAAAACTTTTTTAAAAAAAAGCTATCATTATAATAATTAGAATTTGTTAAGCTGAAAAGGGAGTTTTTTACTTACAAAATGGACAAATTATTCATCTGATAAAATAATTAATGCATTTGATTGCTACTGTACTTTCCCCTTATTATGTAGTTCAAGTGATGATAGTATACTATGCATAAAAAATAGAAGTTCAGAAAGATTGGGGCACCTGGGTAGTTCAGTCAGTTAAGTGTCTGACTCTTGAGTTCAGCTCAGGTCATGATCTCCTGGTTCACGAGATCGAACCCAGCATCAAGCTCTGTGCTGACAACACGGAGCCTGCTTGAGATTCTTTCTGTCCCTCGCTCTCTCTGCCCCTCCCCTGCCCATGCTGTCTCTCTCTCACAAAATAAATTAATAAACATTTGGAGGGGGAAGTACAAAAAAAAAAAAACAACAAAAATAGAAAACACAAAACCTGAATGAACCAACTAAACAAAAAAGCTAATCTGCTGAAATGATACTGTGAGAATCTTTAACTTATACCAGGGAGTTCATTTCAGGAATGGACCTTATGCATGTTTGAAACAGAGGCCTACTGGAGTTCACCATACCTGGAAAATTAACCACTAATTTACATAGTCCTGCAATAAATATGAATATGAATAAATATGAATAAGAATAAATAAATAAGAATAAATATGAAGGATTTGTCCCTTGTATCCAAAGAGCAAGCAGGGCCACAGTCAGACTTCACATCAGATATGTGGGTGAGGGGAGAGGGAGACAAGCAGGTATTTTTAAAAATAGGAGGATGACAAAATCAAGCATCTTGCTGCCAGTTGAATCCTCATTCTATGGAATGTTATCCATAGATAACAGCTGTTTTTTGTGTGTGAGGGGCTTGGGAAAAGCCTGTATCCAGTATCTCAGGACAAGTTCTCAATTTATGCTTTGTCAGAATATTACCTCTCATCCTTGATATCAAAGAAACGTCACATACTCTAACCATGTCCATTGATGTCTTTCACTCAGTATCATTGCCCCACTGGCCAACCATGTGTGTAGACACACATTAAACTTTGCAGGATCTCACTGCCATTTTGAGGCTGTTGCTCTTTATATTAAGTATAATGAAACTTTACTGAATAATTTTGTCTTACACTGACATGATCCTATGTATGTTTTGCAGTAAGTACTCTGGGTATCAGATTTACTCACTGAAAAGAAATGTGGAGTTCTTTAAGAAGTTCTTGCAGAAGCCCCGTAAGAGATGGTGCTGGCATAGACTAGGACAGGGGTCAGCAAATCTTTTCTGTAAAGGACCAGGTAGTAAATATTTTAGGCTTTGTCAGTCACATGGTTGCAGGACCCAGTGTGTGGCTGTGCCCAACAAATGGGTGTGGCTGTGGTCTGAGAAAACTTGGTTTACAAAAACAGGAGGTGGGCTGGATTTGGCCTGCAGACCAAAGTTGGCTAATCCTGTCCTAGGATGATGGTAAGGGAGACATGTGGTTTTAAGAGACAGTTAAGAAGTAAATCAGAAGGTCTTTCTCAGGGATCTGTTGTGAAGTGAGAGAGGGGAGTGGGTGATGACCCCTAGATATGGGGTGACTTCATAGACTGGTATTAGAGGCCCCTCATACTCTATCTCCACTTCCCCTCCCATCTGTATTCAGTACTCATTAGACATTGTTTTTGGCTGTTCATCACATTTGAATACCTTTCCTCAGCTTCCAATGTTTCCATCTATGAATTCTCACCACTCTACAGTAGATGCTAAAAACTTGTTTTGCCAGTTTTCTGGCAGTGCAGTCACATGACTTAGGCTCTACTGTCAGATGTTTCTGTGTGATACTCTGATTCAGAACCTAGGGATTCAGTTAAGCAGATGGCAGCCAGACTCTACTCTGAAGGGATGGAAGGAGAGACGTCCCAGAGACAGAAGTAACTGAGACTCTAGTGACATATCCTCACTCAGCATCAGGGCTGTGTATGAGCTACAGTCCGGGCCAAGTGGCAGTGATGTCCCCACTGACATAGCCCATGATGAAGGAGACTATGTTTCCCTGAAGAACCTCTAAACCTGAATCTCTGGCTCTCCCAGATACTCTGTGAGTCACATAATATCCTCTAATAAGTTTCTTTCCTTCTTGAACTAGTCAGACTGGGTCCTGCTGTCCATAACTAAGAATCCTCACTGGTCCCCATCTTCATCTCTCCCTCAGCCCTCTATCTGAGAAAAAGAGAATTCCACAGAAGTTCCTGAACCAGGGCACTGGGGTGGCTCAGTCGGTTAAGCGTCTGACTTCAGTTCAGGTCATCATCTCATGGTTCATGGGTTCAAACCCCGCATCGGGCTCTGTGCTGACAGCTCAGAGCCTGGAGCCTGCTTCAGATTCTGTGTCTCCATCTTTTTCCCTGCCCCTCCCCAACTTGTACTCTGTCTCTCTCTCAAAAATAAACATTAAGAAAAAAATTAGAAGTTCCTGAACCATTCCTTCTATGAAGCATCTTCTGGTCTCATCAGGGCTATCAGGGTTGCATAAGCAAAACATTTTTAAAAACCCAACTAAACAAAGGAGAATCATGAATAATTAAGCATTAAGTTGAGAAAATAGTAAGCCTGAAGTAAAGTTTTCAAAAATCAAGTTAATGAGGATGGCAGATGCTAAAGAGAGGAGAAAGGCAGTGCAGGCTGGAGGAAGTCCATAGCCAGAGCCTCAAAAGCAAGGAGGAAACTGGTCTAACTTGTGTACAGGTTAAGCAGAGATGTAGTTCAGGAGGCATGTGGATAGGCAGGGCAAGATCATGTTATAGAGACCTTGGAACATCTGTGTAAGGGAGGACTGTCAGAGTGCAGCAGCCTCTACAACTACTTCCCAGTGCTTCTCCTTCCTGGCCTTTGTACATGCTATTCCCTCTGCCTAGAGAGATGTCTCCCCATTCTTCCTACCACTAACCTCTAGGTCACGTTCTCCAGAAACCAGGCTCTGCAATTTTCATGCAAGATTTATGGAGAATACCCTCTGGAACAGGTCCTGTAAGGCAGTGAGGGGTGCAGAATTGGATAGAGAGAAAAGTTGAACTGGATGCAGCTGTACCAGAAGCATTAGCAGATTCTACAATGGGATCTGGAGCTTTGAGGGGCTTCAGAATCATCCTGCCCTGAGGCAAGGGAGTCAGGCCTTTGCGTCCTCTTGTGGACCACTCATTGGATACAAGTGCTCCAGGAAGGAAGAAAGATTTTCTTGAGTGAGGAAACTCTTTTCAGTTAAAAGCAATTCCACAAAGGTAGAGGAGGTGGGTGGTCAAGAAGTGAGGAAACTATAGGCTAACTACCACCAAGCCATCCCAAGTAGGTCCTGTGTTACTTTTTTTTTTTAATGTATATAGCATGCTATTACTTTCCTTCCTAGTGTTTATTGTGATACATAATTACATATTGTATTATTATCTCCTCCAATAAACTCTAACAATCACGAATATAAGGACCATGCCAATAATAATCATCATTTTATCCCTAGCATCTAGCAGGGTGCCTGGCACATGGTAGGTGCTTAACCAATATTTGTTAAGTGAATGAATGAGTGAATGAATACCAAAATAAAGAGTCAGTGCAAGAAAGCAGACATGGCTGACATTGGATCAGAACAGTGGGTATGAGTGCAGCCTAGACCAAGGAAGAAGAGACCAGGTCACCTGAAGCCCCCCAAAACTACAGAGAAAGAGATGACAGTGAATGGGCTACCACAAAAGAGTATGAGTCAAAGACACATTGGACAAGCCTATGATTGATTTATGGAAGACCAGCTCCTCTGATTTTGCTAACTAATACTGAGGGACTGGAAACTACAAAGTTTGAAGCATGAACACTGACTGTAAGCACAATTATGAGATGCCTTGCAGAGGTTGGTGCATCACCAACAAATCTCTAGAAGAATTCAGAGCGCTTCCTATCAAAAGATAGTTCCTCTCTCATATCATGGTGCTGACAAGTGGTAAAATTAAATGTTAGCCAAACAACTTCCTTTGTGGGTGAGTAGTTTCATAATTCATAATGCATGTTCACACAGCAATACATTAAGGGTAAGGTTTAACATCAAAGCTCAGACACCAGGTAATTAATCAAAACCCTGATTCTTTTCTACAAACCTATGAGCAATGCATTGGACTGCATACTGTGGTTGATACAGGGCTTTCTATTCAAATGGGACAGATCATACAGCTCAAGGCAATATGAGGTAAGATTATAAAAATGGCATTAAGAGGGGCATCTGAGTGGCTCAGTTATTTGAGCATCTGACTCTTGATCTGAGCACAGGTCTTGATCTTGGGGTCATGATTTCAGGCCCCACACTGGGCTCTGTGCTGGGCATGAAGTCTACTTAAAAATAAATAGATAAATAAATTTAAAAATTAAAAAAATAAAACAATAAAAGTCATTAAGAAGGAAATGCCTTGAAGACGAGGTCAGAGGCATAATATCTCATTTCACACAAATTTGTTCTGCAAATTACAGATTCAGCCTCCCACCCAAGGGTATATTTGAGAAAAATATTTCAATGACAAATTTAACCAAGCTCATGGACAATATAAACTCTTAGCTACTATAAGTTGAATACAACACAAAAGAATGAAGAAGGGATCTCTTATTGAACCCATAGCTCACATTACTGGGGAATAATTTGGGACACTTAATTGAAGCCTTTCAATTAAAGACAGTGTGTTTATATCCAACACACACAGCATAGAGGTTTCCCCCCTTATAAGGTGTTTGTGTGTCTAAATCCCCAGCACAATGCCTGTGATCCACTGAATCATTATCTTGGTGTCAAAAAATAGATCCTAGAAGCATAATCATATTTCTAAAAATTTACTTTTCTGTGTATGTTGACATTCCAAGTGTAGCTTTCCAATGAGAGGAACACAAGGCTGTGACCATCACAAGTTCTGGGAAAGAAAGTGAGTGTTGAGGGAAAAGGGAAAATGTCTTAGTAAAAACTGAAGAAATACTACTTTAGAGTGTTATGTGGCAGGTAATGTAGCATCGTGGAAGGAGCACAGATTTTAGACTCAGGCTTGCTCAAGATCAAATGCTGTGTGACCTTGTGTGTATGATGTGACCTCTCAGAGTCAGTTTCCTCATCAGTATAACAGGGTTTTAAAGCCAGACTCAGAGAAACACACACAATGTCATGCACTTATTTTCATAATAATGATAGATATTGTTGTGGTTGTTGTTATTACTCTCTCCACCATCTTGCCTAAAATATAGGCATTCTCCCCTCATCAGGTATTCCAGAAAATGGGATGGATTCAGTGTTCCTTAACTCTTTCGCTTTCAGGCTAACTTATGGTTTCCTACAGCTCAGTGCTGCCTGCATCTGAATTTTCACATGAAAATAGCTATCCTTGGCAGAATGCCCTCTTTGGACCAAGTCTGTGCTTAGTCCTGGAGGGATGGGGAAGAACAAGACTCATGGGGCTCACAGTCACTCAGGGAAGAGACAGGAAACATATCTGTCACTATAGCATGTGGTATAGAAGGGGTTCCAGGTATAGTCAGGGTGTGGAGAGGGAAGCCTGGGGGTGGGGGCGGTGGCAGTCAGAGAATGCTTTCTGGAAAGTGATCTGTCAGATGATTGTGCCTGTCTAAAGGTTAGCACTAGCTCTGTTGTACCTCGGTGCCCCAGCAGGTATGTTTATTCAGTCCCTCCCAGCCTCTTCCTCTCCTGAGTCAGAGTTTCTTCTTCGGGCCACAGGTCACTTAGAACTCATCATGATCTCAAGAGTCTTGCTCACAGAATACTTACAACGTAGATGAAAACCTGGGATGATTGAAACTTGGGGCACTCTAATAAAGAGCAATAGTGATGCAGGACTTGAGTGGCTTGTCAAGACATTCTGTAGGGTCCCAGGGAGAGTCACCTGCTGTGTAGGCTTTCTTGGTCTACCAAGAAAATGCCTTAGATACCTTTCTGCCAAGGGTTGAATTGCTGGAACATGTCATACACTCAGTGCCCTAGTTCTGGGTCAGGTTGCCTCAAAGAGAAAGCCCTCCCCCTACCATGGAGCCCTTGACCTGGTGGGTTTTGCCTGGAAGAATATTCCAGTGAATATGGCAGTGAATAGGGCAGGTACCACTTATGCAAATTCTACAGTGAATTCCCCAGAGATTCACTGCCTCCTCAGCTAGACCTAGGACATCCTTCACATACTATTTCCAGAGAGCAGAGCCTCAGAATAGCCAGGGCCCTTCCCGCCCCAGGCCACCACTGCCTGTTGATGGAAGGAATTCATGACATACCCACATCTCTCATAGTTGTTGTCTCACCTTTTTATCTGGGATCTTTGCTCTACCTATGTTTCTCATATTCTGGGATTCTAGTGTCTCTCATAGTGAGTAAATGGTTTCTCGCAAATCAGAATCTGGGAAGTGAATCATTATCCCAGCTTTGGTTGTGGGAGGGAGTGGACCATGATGAGATGTGGCAGAAATCCCATCACTGCGTCCAGGGGCAAAAATATCCTGCTCTACACACCCTCAACATAGTCATGTTGGTCTCATATTATAAAATGATAGAGTACAACATGGTTAAATACATCACTGATTTGCCAATAATAGGTATTGGTGTATAAGTCTAACTGGTGGTGCAGCTGCCTGAGGTATTGATTTTACTGTCTAATGGTTGAGAGAGATGTTATCTTGATTAATTAGAAGTCAAAAACAAATGCATCTTCTATTAAATCTCTTGTGGCATTCACCTGAAAAAAATTCTACACATGTCTTAAAAATGTCGGAAACCTAAAAGGACAGGGTGAGGAGGGAGCAAACCACCCCTTCCGCCACCTGTCCTGAGTGGAGATAATGTCTGTGAGTTCCAGGCAAGCTGATGTGAGCTTATCGACCAGAAGGAAAGGGGGGTGCCCATCTTTCTCTTCTTTCCAACTGCAGCCTTAAATTCAGAAATTAAAAAGAGAAAGCACCACTGAATATAGCATTTTTCCTGGAGTTATGTACTACAGCCTTTCTGGGTTTGACTGGATGTAAACGTTCCACTTACCCTGCCATCCCCAAGACTGGTAAATTATTGGGTATAGGACTTCTTCTGCAAGAAGCATTTTAGAAGCACCCAAGGGATAATTTCCAGAAGTCATGAATAGATTCCTAAACAATATTATTCTTAAAGATGAAAGGCATCTGCATATCATCTGCATGACTGCTAAATTTTGGTCAAAGTATACTTTTATAGAAAAATCAGAGGAATTTAAGAAAGAGCAATAATTCTCGGGCATTTTAGTGAGCTTTAAAAAAGTGTTTATTGGCTTTAAAATATCAACCCATATGGCATGATAAACCATAATATAATACTATAATACAAAGCTATAATGAGGGTTGATTTTCTTTTGGATGCGTGAGCTAATTTCTATAGAGGAATCTACATTGGATGACTATTGTTTTTCCATATTTTTCTTTATGATCTAAAGCTTTCTCCTTTTTTCAACTTGAACACTACCTGTGTCAATGACACTGAAGGTGAATCCACCTGTCATACCATTGTGGGTGTGGCAAGAAGCTGAGCTATGAACATATTTGGGAAACATTCTTAGCTACCCGTGAAATGTAACTATTCTACCATTTATTAACTACCTGACATTGGGAAAATGATATGGCATTTCTAAGCCATCATCCTGTTTGTTGTCACTGGTTTATTCTACAAATATCTATTAACAACTATTTATTGAAGTGAGGAGAATACAGTGATAAGCAAGAGATATCTGGTCCCCACCTATATTGGACCTGAAGTTGTACCATTCTGAACAGGATAATATATGTAAAAGGACTTTGGAGTCTATGATCTGTTTACTAACTGTAAGATACTATCTTATTTGCATTGCAATTGCTAAATGATTTCTGTCTTCATCAGGACTGAGCTTAAGCCATCCTATGTCATGTTGTAAAATGTTTATTTGAAAGTCTAAGCTACAGAATTTGAAAGACTGCCAAGTTCACTTTATTTTTTTAAGGACATTTTTCTAGCTAGGAGAGAAAATTTTACCTGCAGAGCTCAGATTAGAGAACAGTCACCTGGGTGAAGTTCACTTTGCTAAGGGCCCGAAGAGGCAGCCCTCCTCTACAGCTTGACTGAGAGTACTTTTCTTACCAAATGTCAGGATGCTACTCTTTCTCTAAATGCTTCTCTAATCTCCTTGCCATGCCTCAATTTCCACATTAGCCAGATCAGATCAAACCAGATCTTGGCTTGAAGTTAATTTGTCCATTCAACTCACTGATAGTTCCCAGGGTCCCACTGTGGGCCAGGCTCTGGGCCATGAGTCAGGGACACAGGAACAGACTCTTTTGTCCTCATGAGGCTCACTGGTTTAAAGGTCATCAGAGAAGTCCTGATTTCCTCCTTTTTTGGCAATGTTGGGGGGCGAAGCCCAGAAATCAGTGAAAAAAATGCCCTAAGAAAGCTGCCCTCAGCACCCCACAATTTATAGGCACAGAGTGAGTGATTTAAAGGAGCCAGTTTTGAGAGCTTCGTGTTAATTTTATGTGGATGCTTCCAAGGAGTTTACCAGGAGAAAAAATATGTATAGTGTGAAGTGTCCACAGTTTAGACGATCAATCATCCCCTTTCTTCTAGTGGGGAAGGACTTCATAAGTGGGAAACTGCTTTTTTCTGACCTACTGAAATCATTCACTGAAAATAAGAAGCACACATTCCTCCACAAGAGGCCAATACATGCATCAGACTTGCTCCTAGTCAGGCCTAATTTACACACCATCATCTCTTCACATCTGAGTGAATCTTCACTAAGTGAAGGTCTTAGTCCATTCAATTAATGGGCAGTGACTATAGCAACCTGTGGAATCTGCACTTTTTCTCCATTTCTTGGGGGATATTTGTGTTTGGCCATGATTAATGGCAAGTGACCTGTGATTCTTATCTGTTCATCATCTTGGGCATATTCAATTATATTAACATAATTCTTCCATGGGGATCATCCAGTTGAACCCATTTATTTCATGGAGGGAGAAATTGAGGCCTCGCAATGGAAATAATCTTCCCAAGGTCAGTAAGGAAGTAGAAGGACCCATGATATGCATTATTTCTCTGTGTCTATTGAAAGCTCACCTATCCTTCAAGACCTAATTCAAGTCCTACTTCTTCCATGATCCATTCCCTGAGCCCCATTCTTCCCCTGTGTATGGGCTGTGCTTTTTCCTCCTTTTTGTCTGGTTGACTCCTTCTCATCCTTCAGGACTCATTCTCAGTGGCACTTCATCAGGGAACCCCTCTCTCCTTACCCAGTCTAAATTAGATCACTCCCTGAATTTTCTCTGAGGGCACTCAATTATTTTCCCTCATAATACTCATTTCTGGTTGTATTTTGTGTAATGTCTGGCCCTCCCATAGGTTGAAAGCCCCATCAAGGTAACAATTAATATCTACTTGGCTCTTAGTCCTTTCACTTAGCTTAGTGTGAGTAGATACCCCATTGAATGGCAAGAACCTCCTGCTCTCATGTTGTATGTCCCCATGGACCCTGGTAGCACTTGCTTTCATTCTCACTTAATGCTTAATATTTCATCACATATGGATTTTTTCTTATAATTTTACATATTCGTGTGTTACTTTTTCTGATAATATTATTTGCTAATTATTAGCAAACTACATATCTTGTGTTTATTATTTATCAAGAACTATAAGTGCCTTACATATATTAAAAAAGTTTATCCTTAGACAAATTATCTTAGAGGTGAGGAAACAGACTAAAAGTATTGTAATGCGGAGCTGACTCCCTCTCATGCCAAGAAAGTTGTCTTATACTTAGGGGAATCAGCCATCCCAGTTTTTCTGGGACTGTCTCTGAGTTAGTACTGAAGGTTCTATGACCCATGAAATCCCTCAGCTCTGAGTAAATTGGGATAGGGGGCATCACTCTATTTATACTCCTTTGTAGATCAAGTTTCACTGCACTATGCCCTTGATCGGTAGCTCACATTCATAGATTATTGACCTCTGTATGAAAACAAAGTCCATTTTCTAGCTATACAAACATTTGGTACCATAAAGTCAAAATATTAGGTAGTGTTTAATTATAAGGATAGAGCTCAAACTTTACACAATTTTTCTTCTCTCACTTGCCTTACTCTAACATGAAAATCAAATAATGGTGCAAGGCACACTGATGACCATGTCTTTATAGACATAGTAACTGATGATCTCTTCCACCTGTTGAGGAATCTTTTACTGGAATATGTATGTATGTGTATGTATATATATGTGTGTGTGTGTGTGTGTGTGTGTATAGTAAAATGTATGTTATACTATGCTAAATGTATTATGCTAGTGTGTGTGTGTGTGTGTGTGTATATATATATACATATATATATGTGTGTGTGTGTGTGTGTGTATATATATATATATATATATATATATATATATATATATATTATATGTATATTATATTGGTGCTAGGGCTGAAGTCCATAGCAGACAGCCAGGAAAGAAAGATAGATATGAAGTCAGGAAATCAAGGACAGGCTGGAACCTACAAGGCCGAGTTTGAACTCCGGAGGAAAGCTGGGATTCCATGTTGGTCTCTTACCTCCTATAGACCTCCAGCTTTGATGAGGGGGTGGGCTGCAGGAGAAGCTGACCCCACGTGTCATGCTGGCACCTCTTCCAGGCATTGGAAAAGCTGAAGCAGATAACTCTGCAGCTCTGGAGGAGCCTGTGAGCCCTACATCTGTCCCATGTCAATCAGATAAGCCAGCAGATATGTGGCAATGTAGGGCTGCCTCCAATGACCTCTGGAGAATAAAAGAATATGGCCACACCTCTACTGTCTTCTTCTAAATCTCATACAAAATATCCATGTGGCATTAACTTGGAACTATGCAGGGAAGAGAATTCTAGGAAATGTGCAGTTTAGCTAAGCTAATACAATACACATCTACCGCAGTCCACCTCTTGTCCACTTGGGTTCCATGAATGGTCCTTTCAGCCATAAGCAAAGACAGTATCAAAATTACGTGAAAAATCGCAAAGCACCTAATACTGTCCCTAAGGATCCCACAATCTCAAAGGCTTTCTAAGTTCTTTCTCAAAGCAAGCTGTCTCCAGTGACTTTTCTGCTCCAAAGCCCGTGGCGCACCCTGTTCTCATCACCATACTTTGGCACAAATCAAACAATTCTTGTCTATTCAGTGTTTTTATAATTTTTCTAAATTTATTCCTGCCAAGTTTTGACTGGGCGGTCAACTGGGGTTATTCAATTCATGTTGCAGGTTTGGATTTTGAGAGTTTGTGTCTTGCCCAAGTGGAGGGACTTGAATTCTAGCTGTCTGAGTTTCATCCCAAATGAGTAACAATGCACATTTGGGCCTTTCTTTTCTGAAGCACCTTTATCTTTTAAAAAGAGAGTTCATTTTGCCAACTTGTTTTGGACAGCACAAAACAGAGCAAAAAATACCTGTAGCAGAGAACAGACCAGTTGGTATTTCCAAAAGAGAACTGCTTCTTTTTGTTAGGCTTTCCATCATTCTAGTAAAATATATGACTTCCCTGTGTTTACCTAATGCTTGGAGAAAAGGCTTTTCCTACCTGTTTATGTGGTGTCTCATCTTCCTAACTAGTCTGTGTGCTCCTAAAGCAAGAGGGTCACCTCATTTCTCCTCTTGTGACTCCTCCAAAGTACCCACTCCTTAAAGCAGTGCCTGCTGGGGTAGATGCCCCGCCTCCAAAGTGTTCTCATAAACTTGCATGCAAAATAAACCTTGAGCACAAGAACAATTTACACAATTAAATCACAAAGGGGCTTTGGGATCCGAGGCAGCCAGGGAAACTATCCACCTAGCCTTCCTAAACCGGGCCCCTGCAGTGAGTATCCTCAAAGCAACCCCCACGGCAACAAAGCACAGAGGCATTTTCCCAGCCTCCATATCATCACCTGAGTTGGACGCGGTTGACGGTTAAGAAGAGCTTGGCTAATTCAGTCAGCTTGGCTCTCTTTGCCTGGCTCTGACTGACAGGCCAGGCCCCTGCTCATCCCTGAAAACTAGCATCAGGGAATGACATACAGTTTGATAACATAAGATGCTTAGGTTTTTTGGCTCAAGTGAGATGTTCAGAGCTAATAGCCCTGTGAGCTGAGTTTTAGCTGTGATCTGCACCTTGAGATATCCGTTATGTCTGGCTCAGGAAAAAGGGAAAAGAATGAGAGCTTATTTCTAGAAAGGTTTCCGATGAGCAGCATTTGTCATTGAAGGGGAAGATGGGTATAATTAGCTTGTCAGTCTAGTTTGGGCTGAGCAGGCTGTCTCTGCTAAGAAAGATGGACTAACTGCCAGAGCCACTGACAGGCAGTCGATAGCACAGCAATTAATGTCATAAATAATTCCAGAACCAATTACATCAAAATGGACTCAGAGCTTTAAAAAGGTACAGAATTCTCTTATTCTTCCTGCTAACAGCAAGAAACAGCTTTCATTTTTCTCTGTAATTACTTTTCATTGTATATAGCAATACAGCTGAGCTTTTCTGCCCATATTTAAGCCTTGTCTCTTCCCCCACCGCCAGCCTCCCTCCTTCACCCCACAGCACAAGGCTGTTAAAGCAGTGGGGTGAATGTATAATCTTTTAACTTGGCTGTTGCTGGAGAACTCCAGCTACACCTAAATGATTAAGAGCCAAGTTTTCGAAAATGTCATGGACAATGACAGCAGAGTGCCCCAAACAATGGCATTTGGAAATGAAGACATTTGTGAAATAAATGGATTTGTCTTATTATTTTAAAGGTTGCCGTGACTTTGCTTACACGGAATTTATTGATTTTTTCCCCCTTCTCCTTCTTCTTTTTCTTCTTCTTCTTCTTCCCCTCCTCCTTCCGTACAGTTGCAAACATAGAAGCCAGGCCAAACTATTCCCTCTACACTGCAAACACGATTCAATACTGCCCTTGTGTGCTAATGGGCATTTTTTTTTAGAAAGAAGATCAGTCTCTTTAGCATAGTGTTTTGCTTAAAAGCTATTCTCTTGAGCTGTCTCAACTCTGTAGCTCGTTCTCTATGCATTACAGTACATATGTAGATAACACAAAGGCTATTATACACATAATAGCAACGACATACCAGATACCACTGGTGCTAATAGTCTTTTTTTTTTTTTTCTTTTGCTCTAGCCCCATCAGTTGCTTCCGTGTCTGCTTTAGAGAAAGCAGGAGATTGTGGGAAAGCAAATTACTGTAGTATTCATTCACAGCTTTGTTCTGGGCCTGACAAACATTTCCAACTTTTCAACCATGGTGGCATTTACTCTAGCGGGACCGGGGAAAATGGCTCAGGAAGCTCCCACTGCTTGGAAACCAGAAACAGCTGCTGGTGTTGCTTGCAGTTTGCTGAGTGTGCTCTGGCTTTGAGCTTCCTGCAGCTTATGGCTCTCCCTTCAGCAGTAGGTGTCACTGCGGTGAGTGGTAATTACAGCAGAAGATTTTAGAGGACACGGGATAATTAGGCCAGCCCGTGCAGGCATAAACACTGACATTTACCATATTAAAAACTGGAGATGTCGGCATTTTCCTCCGTCCCAAGACCACAACAAAAGCAACCTCATCAACAAAGACAAGTTTTCAAGAGAACAAAGGGTCTTTGCATTTGGGGGAGTTTGATTGGGTGCCTGGTACTTTGCAGTTTGGTCCTGAATGGGTTCTGGTGACCACTTGGGAAAAGATCCAGCTTAGGTTTTGAGGCTCATGTTCTGCGCTCATGCTCCAGCCCCTAGAACATGCAGAATGCTATATCCTCTCTTTGAATGGTGGAGGGGGCAGTGGAGCATGATAAATGACACCATGCTGAAAACACTTCTCCCCTTCCACTTTGTGTCAGACACAGGTAGACTCTCTCAATATCCACTTCACCTGGTACCTGGGTGATTCCATGGCAATAACACCAGGTATATTTCTTGGCCCTTTGGCAGGTGATAGGCAGTAGGAAGGTAGGTGACCTCAAACTCCAGTGCTATAAACCCAAAACAACCCTCCAAGGGCTGAAGTTGTTGGGATGTTCCTTATTCTCCATCACAAAAAGAAAGGGAACAAGTGCCTAAAGAAAGGTCAATAATAGCTAGGCTGCAGCTGAAACCTCGGTAAGGAGTCCCTTCTGAAAGACACCAGCCTGCTTCAAGTACAAGGCTGGAGAATAAGAACAACCTGGGTTTGAAGCCTGGTAACTTCCTATTAAAGGGCCCTCAATAACTCAGATCTGCAGTTTTCCTTTCTATAAACTGAAAAAATGATCTAGCTAATAGGGTTGTTATATGGATAAAATAAATACATACATTTAGAGCATTGAGCACACAGGAAGAGTGTGCAGAAGGTGGAAAGGCAGAAAGAACTTAATAAAATGGTAAAATTCTTTATGATTACAAAAGCTCATTTGCCCCAAATTGGCAACATTTGAGGTTGATTTCTCCACAGAAGAAAGGAAGCTTAAGTCCAAGTTGTTTATGTTTCAGAGAAATGGCAGTGATAAAGTGAGGAACCATGGGTACTTTCTTGACCCAAGACTTGGAGAGATATTTAAGCCAGATAAAGTGGTGTGAATTAGTTCTCACATTTGCTCTCTCACTGACCCTGCAGATGTACGAGTAAACTTTCTTCAGGCTGTGACTACACACTAGCCTTTTGGATGGGAACTTCTCATTATGGTCTGGGTTTAAAATATACTCCTAAACTTGGAGGTCCTCATGGTCTATACAAATTTTCCATCTCTTGAGGTGGGTTGTTGGGAATGGGGTCATGGAGCCTTGTGGTCTGGGAGAGTAAGGCAGTATGGACCTGTAGAAGGACCTGGAAGCCTCATTCCAGGTAACTATGTGCTAACCCTGGGCAGATTACTTTAACAATATGAACCTGAAGTTCTTCACTTATAAATGAGAGGAAATAACTTACCTCTGCCCACCATTGCTGTGGGAGGAATAAATGAGCCAGCTCAGGTAAAATACCCACCTACCAAATACTAAGTCCCTGCCTCTTCCTTTGTTTATTTCCTTTATCATCTGTAAGACACCTGGCCTTCCTCACAAGGCATTTGTGAGAATCTCATGTATAAAAATATGTACTATGTCCTTATTGGTAATATTGTTAATATTCATTGTACCCTGAGGAGCTTTCTGGATGTGGCTATTCCCCTCTTCAAGAAGTTGGGCTTCGAGTTCCTTGTCTTGACTTGGGCAGCAATGCAACCCTTCCACAAGATCAGTAGCAACATGTGCTGACAAGCTGAACTGCAGATGGGTACTGCTCGGTCAGCTCTATTTTCCAAATTAAAAATAAGCCCAAAAAATTTATTTCAACTACTTGTAAGAGTCAGCCTAAGAGTGTTTAGACACATAAAAATCGGAATTTCCAGCTGGGGTGCCTGGGTGGCTCAGTCAGTTAAGCGTTTGGCTTCAGCTCAGGTTATGATCTCATGGCTCATGAGTTTGAGCCTAGCATCAGGCTCTCTGCTGTTGGGGCAGAGTTCACTTTGTATCCTCTGTCCCCCTCTCTCTTTGCCTCTCCCCCTCTCATGTTCTCTCTCTGTCTCTGTCTCTCTCTCTCTCTCTCTCTCTCAAAAAAAAAAATGGATTTCCAGAATATTTCGGTGACTTATAAAAGAGTAGGAACACGGGGCGCCTGGGTGGCGCAGTCGGTTAAGCGTCCGACTTCAGCCAGGTCACGATCTCGCGGTCCGGGAGTTCGAGCCCCGCGTCAGGCTCTGGGCTGATGGCTCAGAGCCTGGAGCCTGTTTCCGATTCTGTGTCTCCCTCTCTCTCTCTGCCCCTCCCCCGTTCATGCTCTGTCTCTCTCTGTCCCAAAAAAATAAATAAATAAACGTTGAAAAAAAAAAAATTAAAAAAAAAAAAAAAGAGAAGGAACACGTATCTTAAAGAGTAACCATCTTGGACAATTTGGCCCCACTGGAAGTATGCATTCCCACAGCAGAATGGAGAGTATGGTCCAACAGTAATCTGTACTGAGTGAAAGTTGACTTGCACAGAGAGGGTCAAGGCAAGATTTGTGGTTAAGCCAACAACAGCATATGACATATGAGCAACCTTTGGAACTGGAGTGGTCCTTTTAGATAGTGTCTAAGATGGTCCTGGACCCATGGTCCCTGAGGTCCTCCTTGCTCTGCTAAGATTCTTTCCTGCAGTTTAGGATCTTGGGTAACCATTCTGTTTTCTCTCTTTTCCTTGGCTCCAAAGCAAAATTCTTATCCACCCTATAGGTGTTATGGGTTATTGGATAAGCACAAAGGTTTTGGAGTCAAACAAACTTGGATTCAATTCTAGTCCTATCATTTTCTTGCTATACAACTTTGGACAAACTAATAGATCTTAGTTTTGCTTTTTCTTTCCTTTTTTTCTTCTTTGGTTGTTTTTCTTAGTATAATGGGTGAAGTAATACACACTTTTATAAGGTTTTAGTGTGAATTATATAACATCCAATAGTCAAAGTAACAGTCATAGAGTCGTGGTAACACTAATAGTAGTAGAAGATACTGTGCTTTACACTCTTACTAAAGTCACAGCTAAAAATGATCAGAGCTAGAATTCCAACCCATTTGCTGACTTTAAAGCCTCTTTTGAAAACACTGTAGAACATGAACAACGCATCTGGAACACAATAATCTGTGATTATTGGTTTCCTTATTGCTTGAATTGGATGCCAGTCCTAGGTCCTGTGATTGAATTTTGGGTTCATTTGAGACATCTGGATGATGTTGGGCTCTTCTTCCTCCCAGGGCCCTTCCAGGGGGACAGATGGAATTTCAACACCACTGCCAACATCAGGCTCTCTCTGCTTGGAGGATTAGGAAGTGGGTTTGGTGGAGATGCTGGCTGTGGTGTTGCTGATGATGCATAGAGGGATGTATAAAACTCCAGGCCTGGGGTCAGAGATGCTGTAGAGTATTGGACATTTACTAAACTCTTCAAGTTGTTTTATTTTCTGTGTAATTGGGAAAGTCTTCTGAGCCTACCGCCACCCCTACCCCAGCCAGTGTCTCTCTCTGTCTCCTTTTAATTCCTTGGCCAGTAAAGGTGGATACTTTCAGTATTGTTCCCAAGTGAATGGAATATGGAAACCACTCAGCAAATATTTGTTGAGTGAATGAATGACTTTGATTTAGCTAGAGTACTTTGAAATTTCACATGCTCAAAGATCCTCTTGTCTCAGAATGGAGAAACATGAGAAAACAAACCCCAACCTCTAAAATTTCAGGTTGAATTTGATTTTCTCAAGTCACCAAGCTCTACTATCAGAAACAATTCAAGTACCTCTCCCGGCTGGCCTTGCTATAAGCTCTGGCTTCTGGTAGCTGATTAAAGCTACTTTATTTTAGAGGGATAGAAAGGGCAGAAAAGGGGGAGTTTAATATTCCATTTCCTTTTTGTTGTTTTGAAACCTATTTTCACACTGTATGTCATAAGTATTTTGAAGGATGAGGACTAATAGAAAAAGCACTGTGGAGCTCTCTTTGAATATAGATTTCTTCATCAAAGCTTTGTGTCATCTATAGATTTGATAAATATGCCTTCATTACTATCATTCAAGTCTTCAAGAAGAAGAAGAATATCTACAAAAACATTTTGAAAAGTTATCTTTTTGTGTCACCTAAGATATAATAATTATCCATATAATTACATTAAATATAAACATCGACTACTACCTACAGGTATTTTCTGTGCTTCTCAACTAGGCAAAAATCCAAATCTGTAGGGCTATTGTTGTCTGTTTCTTTCTTTTTAAGTAGTAACTTTTCCCTTCTTACCATCACTATGCATAATAATCTCATAATAAGCATAAATAATTTCTCTTCTAACAGAGTCAGCTTCTACAATGGCAATTCTCTGAATAGATACCCTAGAGTTGACACTGGAGTTTATTAGCAAATGAAGATAGCAGCAGCCAAGAATGGGAGGTAGGATTTTCATTGTATAATGCATCTTGTGAACCTGTGCATGGTAAAGAAGGGAGACAACTCTATTTTGAGCCTACCAGTGATAAACAGAATGCAGAGTTGAAATCTGGGCTTTCAAACAATTTATCTCCCAACTTATTACTTGACTTCACTATGCTGCTGCTTGTGAATTTCAGCCTGATTTGATCATATATTTTTAAGAATTAAGAAGATATCTCAAAAATTAAATTCAGAAATTTTGTATTTCTTATAATGAACAAACTATGTCCCAAGTTTAAAGAGCAAAAAAGCATTTAATGGGAAATGCTATAAAAAAGGAGGTTAGATGTAGGGTAGAACAGAATGCTCTTTCCTCTAGCTTCCTAGGGGGGCAGACATTCTAGATTCCTCATGACATCATATAAGCCCTTAACCCAGCAGTGTTGGAAGCCAATTATGTGAGCCAATAAATTGACTTGAACTGGGTTTCCGTCTCTTGTAGCTGAAAATGACCTAATATAGTATCAAATGATTCTCTTTTCCATGTAACTTACATCATTCTTTCCTACTTGTTTTCTCTTTTCTTGCTCAACTCAAGAGAATGTCTCACTCTTTTATACCCTGAGGAAATCTACAATCTCATTTATCATTATACTTTATACTATTGTATTTTTTATGTACACACTTGGTTTTTATCCATAAGGTTTAAGTTCATGGCATGTAAGATCATACACTTCTTTGAATTACACATAGCACAATTTCCCTCGCACAGTAGATGCTCACTTAGCATTTGGAAATGAGGAGTAATGGCAGATTTGTGGAGAAGTCCACATGCCAGAGGGTTAATGAAGTCTTCACTCATTAGTTTTTTCATCAAATATTTATTAGATATTTACTAAATATTTGGTAGCATGATAGTGAATTTAGCCTGAAGATACATGTGTTCTCCTTCAGAATTGTCAGATTGCTGGCATGATTGCTTGGAGCAAGTAGGAGAAGGAAGGAGACTTTGGACGAACTAGTTCTTGATATCATTTCACATTCAAATACAACATACAGCTCAGCCTATTGGAGGAAATACAGATGAGAATTCCCTATGTTTAATATCTGTCATTAAAATGACAGCGAAAAAGCCTAAAACCCAAAAAGGGGAAATCAGCTGGGTCCTTATAGATTGTCGCAGCCAAGAGCAATAAAAGCTAAATCAATCACAGATCGTGGCAATAGATAATTTAGCTAGTACTGGAAATTAAATGAAAGGACATTTCCAGCACTCAGCCCCATTGTGGGAGGATGAACATGCCCTCAGAATTCAGATGGGCTCATTGAATAGTCTAGGGTGAAGATAGGGGGAAGAAGGGAAAATTATTTAAATGAGATTTAAATTGCTTTGTTTCCTTATTCCTCTGAAGGTTGCCTTTGTTATTACATTGCAATATTTAGCCATCAACATTTCTGACACACCATGGGTTTCTTGGCATTCCCACCTTTGTTCAAGACAAGGAAAGGTGGCTGTCCTGAGAGTGGACCTGTGCCTGGGCAGCTGGAACCCAAACATCAGCGTATTGCTAGGGGCAGTTTTGGAAAAGAGGTTTTTGGAATAGAAGCAAATGTGGAGAGGAGCAAAGTGCACCACCAGGAGCCTGTATGATTTCTCTTCCAGGCTTGTTTCTGATACCATCAGTCACAGATCAATAAATCTAAGCTTCAGAATTCTCAGTTGCAAAGGAAAAATATCATTTTCAATGACCTCTCAGATCCTGTCTAATGCTAAGACTCTGTTATTCTATTATAGATAATCAGTATGAGGAACAGAGTCCCAGCATCATGGCCTCAACCCTGAGGAGTTTGGCTACTAGACAGAGTGAATGAATGCCCTGGTTATAGGACCTCTATTTTTCCCCCTCCCCAGAAGACATTATTTCTAGAATTAATAGATGAATGAATGGCCAATGGGCAGTCTTCCATTCTTTTGGACTGGATCTAATTCACTGCAGTGTTCCCAGTGAGGGATAATTTTTCTTATTTCAAATACAATATTATTTTATACTTTGGGCTGATGTATGGGGAATCTCTGGATCTATTTCCCATATTTGCTTTCTCTGAAGAAAACTGCCTTGTGTTTAGTTCCTGGTTATGGGATTCTCACTGGATGTTAAGCTATTTTCCCTGACCCCTCTCCAATAAGGCCTATTCCCTTAATATTACACATGAGAAAGAGGGTTCTTGTCACTTTCAGGAGAAGTAGATGGGGCTCAGGGGTATTAAAACTACCTTTGTAGAACACCTAAGGCAATATCTTAAGGAACAAGACACCTGCCCTCTCCTATTGGCATGAATAGTTGAAATAAGCCTGGTCTCCTAAATCTGGGTAAATGAACTTAAACATAACATATGTTGCTTGTAAGGCAGGAAGCAAAGGACAGATTAGAGAAGTAAATGGAGAGGCTCCTTGGAGAATGTCAGATGATCATTGAATCCTAAAACCATGTTCAAATCAAATCTAAAGACCTAAAAAAAAGTCCATAGATTTGAAAGTAAATGAGATTTAGTGAACTATCAATAAAGGGACATTGGTATCTTCTCTGAAGAAATTTAGGGGAGGGGCACAGTTTAGGAAGAGAAAGCAAGTTAGGCTCTTAGACATCTTAACTTTCATTTCCAGCTCCAGGCTTGTGACATGTTTCTGGCAGCCAGCAAGATTTCTGTTCCTCCAGGACCCCCATTTTCTCCACCAACCTACATTATTTCTTTTCCTTTTTAACTCCCATATCAGCCCCTTCCTCAAACATGAAGTTTTGCCAGCTGTTCTCAGCAATACCTTTTCCATCTATTCACAGAACTTAAAATATTGGCAAACATTTGGAGAGAACACCAGCCCCCATGTTAGGCACATTCCTTATAGTATCTCAGTTGACCCTCTCAATGGTCTCAAGAGCAAGCTACACTTATTAAAAGTAAGAAAGGTGATGGGACATCTGGGTGGCTCAGTTGGTTAAGTGTCTGACTCTTGACTTTGGCCCAGGTGGTGATCTCATGGTTTGTGAGATTGAGCCCCTGTAGGACTCTGCGCTGACAGTGTGGAGATTTTGGGATTTCTCCCTCCCTCTGTCCCTCTCCCACTTGCTTGCGCCTGTTCTCTCTCTCTCAAAATAAGTAAAAACGTTTAAAAAATACTTTTAAAAAATAATAAAGGTGAGGTTTAAAGAGGTGGAGCCAACTTGCCCATCAGGGCTAGGACCCAAACCCCTGAATGCTAAATCTGATACCATGCCTTGAACCTACTACACTATACTACATTACTGCTAATCTAATGGTTACAACTGGCCCTTTAGAAATAATGTTCGCTTTTATGTACTATTTACTTCTGCATCACTGTAATGCTATTTAGATGTCTTCTGCCAACCTGGCCCTAAGATCTAAAAATCAAGACTCATGATACTTCTTTCTTTGCTTCCTCCATCCTCTGTCACCTTCAGCCTGAAACCACAGCACCATGACGCCAGCAAGCCCACTCTCCCCTTGAGCCCCTGACTAATCATTTATCCAAGACCAGCTTACTTCAGAATTGTCCTTTTGTCTACCTCCTCTCTGCTGAGCTGCATGGAACCCAGGAGGCAGTGTGAAGCGATTAGTCCCCATGTGCACACACAGCCTGAGCACAGCTGGACTGCAAAACCAGTTTATTATCTTAAGAAAAGGATATGGTTTAGCCTGAGTTTATATCTCATCTGCCTCCCATTCACGAGATGGGCTCAGGGGCTCAGCTTACATTGCGTAAACTCAGCTGGTATGTATACAATGCCAGCAATATGGAGGAGGCTAACATGTGTTGAATACATCTACTGCATCTTAGGTCTCTGAAGGTCACTCACTAAAGTAATATATGGTGCTAGTGTTGGTGGCTGAAGGTCAAATCATCTTGCTTTTCATAATGCATAAACCTGAAACTCACTCAGACACCAATCATATGACCTAAACCTTGGAACAAATATTTTACTAAGTAAATCAGTGAGCATGCTGGCATTTCTATTAACCTTCAATGCACTGCTGACAGAAAATGAATAATGATAAATAATAACTCAAGCCTGTAAATCATGCTTAGCATCAGAAGCAAGAAAAAAATGCTCGTGTGTGCTACCATCTGTTAGGAAGAGAGCAGCAGGGACTTGAGGAGAGAGGTAGGAGAAGGGAGAGCAGGCTGTCGCTAGCTGGGGTAAGCACCTTTTGGATTCAATAAACTGACTGACAAAGGGTAGGCCACTTCTGAGCAGGATTGATGGAGGAAAGAAAACCCCTTTTCCTCCTGTCTCCTGTCTGATGGGCATCAGTTTCTGACTTTGATCGGCCACCCGTGGGTGTTTCTTCTTTCCCCACCTTTTGCCTCATTAAATGTTTCCACTTTACTCACTAGATTTCTGGGCCATTTGTAAAGGAGTCCTGTAACTCAACAAAACCCTCTTGGGAACACTCCTCTCCTGCCCCTCACCCCCCCACTTAACAGCACTTGGTTCTTACTACCCTGCAGGCAGGGATAGGAGCTGGAACGCTGCCCTGAAGTTGCTACACTCCTCATAAATGTCTCTGCAGAGGGAGGTCCTAGGCAGAAGAATCTCCAGACCTCTAGCACAGAATAATTCACTGTGATTCCAATTTCACAAAACAGAAACTGACCCCCGTATCTACAAGGTGTGTGAAACAGGTCTCCATTGAAACATTCCCCTCAGGGAAGCCCTTGTGTTTTTTTTTTGTTTTTGTTTTTGAGGAAGTCCTAGATGTTGATGCTTGACATCTAGGCACATCTCTTCCTGGAGTTGTGAGTGTGCATTTACTTTTCTCTCTCTCCTCTTTCTTGCAAAGGGGACAACATCTGTCCAGTTGGCACTGTCTTTGGATGCATTCTAGCCAAGAAACAGACAAAACCATGTTCTACGGTCACATGTCTTGGGATAAAAACCCATCTTTACCTTTTTTTTTTTTTTTTGCTGATTCTGTGTGCACCCCAAGTGCCAAAGCAGCTTTGGCTGTATGTAGACTGAGAAGGCTGACTTGAGGTCACACTGATCCTCTCTCATGTCCACATGATGCTAGCCTGCCTAGACAACAGACTGATGGAGAGGAAGCCAGGGCTGTCAACAGGCTTTCCATCTCAGACTCCGTGAAATGGGGAGCAACCATCCCTACAAGGATAGCTAGCTCAATGGGTTGAAAGAAATATTGCTGATTATAATGTGTGGCCCCTGGGACTCTGTCCATGCTGGCTACTTCATGAGTTAAATGTGTTCTTCTCCTTGGGAATTCAATAATCAAAGAGAGAATGTATTCTTTTTATTGCTTGAAACATCAGTCTTCTTTAAATGCCAGTAATTTAAAGTCATTCTGTACCCCTTGAGATCAGAGTTATGCTAAGTGAAGATAAAGTGAAGATAGTATAAATGGAAGAAAAGTAGTGCTAACTGCTCACAGAAATTTTGGTTTCTGCCTTTCCTTTATTTGCTATGGGATCCATTTCCCTATTTGGATTTGGGGCCTCATCAAACAATTGGCCAGGAAATGAAGCCAAAGAACACTGAGTTTACAAAGAACACTGAGAAACATACTGTGAGGTCCCCACTAAACTGAGTAACTGTGGGCATCCCTCTCTGGGCCTCAGTTTCCCCTCCCATAAAACTGTCTAACATCGTAAAGGTGTGTGATAGGTTTTCTCCTCATTGGTTACCGCCCCCCTCGTTATTTCTTTACCTTCCCCACTTTTTTAATTAGAGGGTAAAATAGATGAAAGAAAAAAATGAAAGGAAAAGCAGAAAATTAGCATTTTCTTGGCTGCACATTTCAGTTATTAATATTGCAATTTGAGGTAATGAAATTCACAAAATGCAAAAGGTTTAAGGTTTGCCCGGTGGGGTGAACTCTGCTGCATGGTATATGGCTTGAATTTCAAGGTGAGGCTCATTATGCGGAATGCACAATGTGGGCAAGCTAACAATGCCATAAACCCTTCACTTTTGCATTTCTTGACTTTAATGTTGCATTACTGTAGGTTTTGGGTTTTAATATGCTGTATAAATACGGAATACATATTTGTAAGTACAGGCTCTGTGAAAGGGAGGATTTTTCTGTTTTGAATCTCAGGCTTTGAAAACCCAACTCTGTTAGCTCTCTGGTTGACTTTGTTAGAAAGCTGGTGGGAGAAAGTAGGGCAGGGTGAGTTACCTAGAAACAATCCTCATTTATGCCCAAATCCATTATGAAAGGCACAGGCTTGCTTTTTGCCCTCACTGCAGTTTGCAGAGGATTTAGGAATGGAGACTGAAGGCTCCTGGGAGGGGAAGCACCAGGATAAAGGAAAGATTTTGCTTGGCTCATCCCTGGCACCTGCCCAGGCCAGCCCTTCCTCTGGCTCCGCTGATGGTCAATGCCAGCTCTCCCCGTTGTTGTCTCTCCAATTAATGATGCTGCTCACACGGAGCAGGGGTGGAGGTCTCTGGGCAACAGAAAAGATGAGAATAGCTGCACAGTTCATCTCTGGCAGAGGACATGGCAAATTCCCTGCACCTAATATGGACAGTCAGTGAGCATGGATGGATGCTCTAATGTTGAGTCCTTACCGCCAAGGACTTTCCAGGCCCCAAGCCTGTCTGATGAAGTGCTCGCCACTGTCAAAGGCAGCAAAGGGACCACACTTTTCTCCCTTAGGAGACATCACTGTAGCCTCGGCACTCATGGCTGTCAGATGGGAGACTTTGCCCAATGGATGAGGTCATAAAGGTTTTCCCATTAGGCATGGACTGAGGGGAGAAAGGGCTCAATGTGTAAAAGAGACTAATCTTGTTAGAAAGGCAGGTTTGGGGAGAAGGCAAAAACCAACTTCTAAACTCAAAGAGAGGATGATTTATGCTCAAGAACTTCATTTGTGAGCCCTTATGCAGGGCTCACCACCCCGCCCCCAGTACCATGCTGACCCATGCCATGCCTCTACTCTATTATGTCAGCATCTCTGCATGTCAGAATCACACATGCTCAGAGCCAAGGGAGGCCCTCAAGTTAACACAACTCTTCTCAATTCTCTCCTCACTAAACCGCTATAACCTCTGTTAAGTGGCTTCACACTTTCTACATTGCCTTGAAACTATTGGTAAAATCTCTTATCTCCTTTATCTTCCTTTGAGGTAAGATTTTATCATATTCAATCCACTCAGCATTTATTGAGGACCTGCTGTGTGCCAGTAGATATCTAAGATCTCTATCATACCCATTTATTAATGCATAAAACAATGGTCACTGCCCTCGAGAAGCTCACAGCCTAGTGAGGGAGGATATTACATGAATAAGCAGTGCTCATTCATTGGAATGAATACTGTGATTAAATAAGCACACATGTAGGGAAGAAGGAATTCTCTCTGCCAATGGGAACTGAAGGATGGAAGAATTAAAGTACATAAAGGGAATTTGAATAGTTTAGTAAGGGGTGCCTGGGTGGCTCAGTCAGTTAAGCAATCAACTCTTGGTCTCTGCTCACGTCATGATCTCATGCTTCATGGGTTCAAGCCCTGTGTCAGGCTCTGTGTTGACAGCACAGAGCCTACTTGGGATCCTCTGTCTTCCTCTCTCTCTCTCTCTCTCTCTCTCTCTCTCTCGCTGTCTCTCCCTCTATCTCTCTCTCTCTCAAAGATAAATAAATAAACTTAAAAATAGTTTAGTAGGACTGTTACTGAGGACAAAACAGTGGTCCCAACAAAGGTAAGATAGGAAAGTAGGCTGAGGCCAGGAGGTCAAGGGCATATTTAGGTCCTTGCCTAGAATTGCACATTAATAACTGGCGATCCAGTTCTAAAGTTCCAAGAAGATCCATTTCTGAAGAAAGTCTTCAAGAGACCAAACTTGGGCCTTAAAAGGCATCTGGAGCCAACCCAGGGAAGCTACACTGTAGTTTGTAGAGTTACTTGGGTCTTCTGTGGTCTACATGCTGGATTTTGAAGAGTACACAAAGTCTGCCTTTTCCTGATACACTTTTCTATGAACTTATCTTAAAACTCATTGGTGTTATCCATGTGGATTCAGGATTCAGGTGTTAAACTAAAGGCACATGCTAAACTCCAAATAATTTAGCAGGTAAAGGTAATGTGTTCTGATGTTGTTTGTCATGAAAACCTCAGACCTTTTCAGGACAACTGCCACCACCACAGACCTAACAGACCACACGCAGGCATGCATCTCAGGGCCTCTAGGACATCTAAAAATACTAAGTCCATGCTCAAATGAAAGAAACCCTCTTGAAGGGGATGGAAAGATGGTTCTAGAAAAAGATTGCTATTGTCTTGGCCTAGAACATCTTACCACCTCTCAGAGTTCTTCTTCCCTAAGTCAGTACTAGGGACCTTCACTAAACCACCCTGGGGAACATGTTTGTGTGTATGTGTGCTAATAGGAAGAAAATTACACTCTCAGTACTGGGATACAGAGAGTGAGCTGATACATTAGCATCTTGATCTGACATGGCTGTCAGAAAAATTATCCATGACCCAGAAGGGGCCACACTAAAGGTGATTTATCCTCTTACTTGGCTTAGGCTGAGCTCTCCCCAGAGAAGGCCATGCCAATTAAGCAAAAAATAAGGCAAATAGTGTGTGTTGTGGTGCCTGGTGTTGACTACCCCCCTAGAGAGACGTACAAATTAATTTTCTCATCGTATCCTTGTTCTGTAACCAGTTCCAAAATGGAAACCTCAGCAGTTTATCTCCTTAATCTCTTATTCCTTTCCTCATCCACTTTTTTCCGAAACAAAATTAAATCATTTAACAACGAATTTAATAAGCACTAAAATGTGTAATGAACCAGATAATGAAGAAGAACTCATATTATTTTCTTTATCTACTTTGTACTTAATTTATTTTGTGTGTTTCCTTAGCATGCCTCTTCCCTGAGAGTGTTTCCAACAGCATTAGGATTGTAGGTAAATGTTTCATTTAGTTCCACTGAAACTGGGTAAAAATTCTTATTTGAAAGCTGGATGGACTCTTGTCCAGATCACCTGGGACAGGGTTTCAAAGCTCATGCCCAGGACTCTGCACCCCCTTTTGGGACTTGGTGTGTCTCAGGCTCTAATGAATTTCTTCTCAAGTCTCAATTCAAATGGGTCCCTCCTGGGGCTAAGGGAGCCATGCTAGTTTCCACTTTGAATGTGGAGTACAGTCTAGGAAGTGAGGCCCATGCTAGACTGGACTTCTCCTTCTCTGCGTTTTTGATACTTGGGTGAGAGAGCCAAACCAGGATGTGGCTGAAGCAATGGGATCCAAAGTCCTAAAGCCAGGTACTCAGAGCTCCTAGGAGTTCTGCAATGTGGCTGAGCATCACTTTCCCATTCTCTATAAGATGTTCATAACTCTTTCATGACCTGTGAAGCATACAGATTGGGTAGGGGAAATCAGCCAGGTGTTCCTTCTTAAAATCCTTCAGTGGCCCCCTATAGTAATAATCCAGGTGACAGGACAAGCAGAGTGAACAGATAAATGAGAATGCTGCTCTAAAGACACTGTCCCTATATAGTGAGGTAGACTTATAGTGAGGTAGACTAATTGGCCTAGGGAATTTAGACAGAAGAGATATGGGAGACTATGCACAAAAGCCCTCCCCTCCCCCCAAATTTATAGTATTTTATGTTTCAGTAAAAAGAGGATACAAATATATTTGTTAAACCCAATGTCTGGGTTTAAAAAAATATTAAGGATGCGAGGAAGGAAGAAAGAAGGGTAGCATGGAGAGAGGGAGGGAGGAAGATTAAAAGGGAGGAAAGGAAGGTAATTCACGAATTTCGTTATATATTAGGACTTTTTAATCTATTAAATGACAACAACCATGACCCTATTTGGAATACCCTAGAGGCTGGGATCAGTGCAGGGTTCCCGGAGACTGTGCAGCTGGCAGGATTACTGGCATCTCGGGAATAAGCATGAAAGGACAAGCAATGGATCATGCCGGATACTTGCCTCCCAGCAAGGCAGTTTGGGGACATGTGTGCATGGAGAAACAGAGGATGAGGAGGACCCTGAGCTTCTGGACTCTAAGGACAAGTGTGGACTGGATTGTAGATAAATATTACTTAGCTCTTTCAGAGTCTTTCATAGAAAACCTGGGGTGGGGCAGAATGAATAGCACACCAGGCTCAGAATCCTGGCCCTGCCTTTACCTGCATGCTAATTTCTCAGGGCCTCAGTTTCCTTGTCTGCACATAGGCATGATGAAAACGGTACCTATCACACAAGGTAGTTATGAGTGTTGCATGAGATTAAACCTGCGACCTAAGACCATAAATGCTAGTGGGTCCTCAGAACCACTTGTGGAGCACTGTTTGGGTGCTCCCAGTCGCTCTGAGCCTGTCTGTCTCTCCTAACTGTCCTGCTTTTCTAAAGCTCTTCCTCTTCCCCTGCAAACTCTGCATGTCCTCGGCTCTGTGCTAACGAGGGATTTTCTTCAGCGAGAATTGATTAAAATGTAGTGGCATACCCTCATTTTGCGTCACCATGTGTGTGACTAATAGCCACGGAATTCATGCCACAGATAAATAATTGGCCCTTCAGCCATCTTCCATGTCTTCGGAGACGCACAACCACGATCTATCACAGCCGCAGACATCTCAATGAGCATCATCTCCAGATCATAATAGATCATGTTACATTTGTATATGTTCAGGAACATAATTTACTATTAAACGGGGCCAAGATCAGCACCAAAGAAATTATCCTTCCGCGGGGGTGGACTCTTCAACTGCATTATATGCATGCTGTGGTTTTTAAAATATTAATTATATTGTAAACTAAAGGTTTACTTTATGTATCATAAATCTGGATGTCCCTTCTTTCTGTGTGCCCAATAAATATACTTCTCATCAACTTTTAATTATGCTGTTTGCATTATTCTGTCCTGAGGATGAGAGTGCAAGCTAAATCATGGCCTTCTAATGTGGACTACAGCATAAGTTTAGTTAATTAAACCATATATTTTATTAGTTCTTGCACCTCCATCTTGTAAAACCATGCATTATTATGTTGCAGGTGGGGGGGTACAGAATAACATAGCAAGTGTCTTGTTTATTATTATTAGTATTTATTCTAAAGATTCAGATAATTAAGGAAAAATTGAATTGTTTTATTTCTGTGTGGTTCTGCTGCCCTCTAGACTGGGGGCATACTGTCGCTCCAACAGCAGGGGAGGGGTAGAATTGTTATCAAAGGGCCAGGCCACAGTTTCGACCCCAGTTCCAGAGCCAATGATGGAAACCCAAGCATGTAGTAGGCTGCAAGCAAAGACCAGCTCCCAGGCAGCCCCATCCAACCCCATGCTTTTCTTCCTTTATTGTGTTCCCAGGCAAGTGGCCTTTGGAGGTTAGGCCTATTTCTCTGTTCTTTAATTTATGCACAGAATAGGAGATTGAATATGCAATAATTCTTATTCCAAGTTTTAGAGAAGTTGGCTGTGGGTGCTAGAATGGAAGTCTGAGATGTCTCTGAAGGCAAGAAGCTTGAGAAGAGGATGAAGCGATGGAGACACTCAAAGCCTGTTTGGGTAACATTGCAGGCCTGCCCCTGCATCACAGTTCACATGGTGCTGACAAAGAAAAGCTTAGGAGCCAAAGGAAATCGAGTAGAAGTCCTACTCCACCACTTCCTAGCCATGTGACCGTGCGAAATGGGGTACATAAAACTATCCCTTCAAACTATTGTGATAATTAAGTGATATATAAGTGCTTAACACAGTACTGATATAAACTAAATGTGTGACAGCAGCGGTTACCTGTTGCTGCTACTGCTGCTGCTGTTATTCTTGACATTCTCAAGGTCTGGCAGGTCTGATGAGTGGATGCACAGCACTGACCTGTGCTGCAGTCCCAGGACGCCAAACCTGTAGGCTCAGTCAATGGCTATACCACAACACAGCTTGACTCAAGCCACTCCTGAGTAAAGGCAACTGGCACTAATAGCTAAAACTGTTTCTGGAAAATTCTCTATTCTCTCATGTCCCCACGTTGACCATGGAGTTGTAGTGTCCTGTAGGTCCCAAATGCTCCCTCAATGCACCCCTTGGCATTGTCTCTAGCCATTCCCTTGGATGTCCCGTCTGGACACATATGCCCAGGTGCCCAATGCCCTGTGCCTCCAATCCTCTGCAGAGGCAGAAAGAGACCATGCACACAGGTGCAGGTGACTGCCACACCATCCCCTTCAACAGCGAGCGGGCCCCTAAGGCATGGGACCCTTTCAGTTCCTGCTCCTTTATTAATAATTCCCAAGGAATATACTGGCTTTATCAGCTCCCTTGTTCTCTTCCCCTGCCCCCAACCAAAAAAATAAATAAAGAGCAGAGGCAAGATCTGTTTTATTTCAACTTTTAAAGGCCTTTGAAGGCACAGCTATTTGAGCACCAAAAAAAAAAAAAAAAAAAGCATTTTGTTTCTTAACTGCTGCTCAGGTGGTGAAGCCCCCCTTGTCCTTTCCACAGAGTGGGGAGGGGATGGGGCAGTTGTGTTTTGTGGTTGGCTAAGGCCCTTCTCCTGCACTCCCTTGGAGGGTCTTCAAGTGTGCTGCCCTCCAGGACAGAGTCCACAGCAGAGTTTGCAATAAACAAAGACAGTGAGTCAGGGCTGGCATCGGGGTTGACTGTAAGTGCCTTTGCCCATGGCTCCCTCCCCGACGGGAGTGTGGGTGGGGACACTGGAAGGAACTCCCAGAGGAAGACTTCTTGCCTATAATGGATCCCATATGCCAAGGACTGAGTTCTGATATTCTCCAGTCCTGAAGCACCTAGGCTTTGATTTTTATTTTATTTTGGATGGGTGGAGGGATAGAATCATTATGCTTGGGCCTCAGATCTCAAGTTGACAGTTTGGCATTAAATAAAGCATTAAACATAAATGTTAATTTTTTTTCCAGTGTGCTTGCGTGTGGTCTTACCTCCTCCTTCTGCCTTATGGCTCTCAACTCCCTTTCCTGAAGACTTTCTTTATCTATCAGTTTTAAAATTACAGAGAAGTTTATGCTCTTAAACTATGAGAATGTAATTAGCCTACCCTGATCTGAGGATACCAAAGGGAGGCTGACATTTTCCATAATTTATCGTCCTGTGGAGGGGGTAAAGCTGGAAAAGATAGGAGGACAGAAGAAGGTAAAGTACTTCGATGGAGGTCCCACATCCAAGGGTAAACATTTACTAGTCCAATTAGGGAATTGACAGCATAAATATCTAATTTGGGAATTTTCTGTCTTGAACTAAATGTTACACGGGCTCCTCCCTTTTCTGTTGCTATTTTGTAGAAAGAAAAGCAAAGAAACTTTCAGCAAGATCTAGCCTGTTGACAAATGGAAATCCTCTACTATGTTCTAAAGGTTTCTAACTCCAACGGCCAAGCAAGGACTCCCTTGGCTCTATTTTTACAACCTCATTTCAAACTCACACCCCTTCATGAGTCTAAAGAATTTCAATAATCTGAGGCTACAAGCAAAGAACTTCTGAAAGAATGTAAGCTTGAACCATCATAGACCGAAAAGCTCCACAAACTATTCTGTACTTGACGAATCCAAGAGGACCCGGATAGAGCACAGACCTGGAGTGTTTCGTGTTTGATCTGATGGACTCTGCATCTCCCTCAGGACAAAGGGGCTTTGCAGGAAAGCAGAAGCCAAACTGAATTCCAGATGGAAAGGAAACCCAAGTGTCACCCTGGGATGCCGATGGTCTGGTTTAGTCATTAAGAATGCCACAGCTAACAAAAAGCTTCAATCTGAGCCGTTAAGAATTTACTAGTTTTGTCTCTCAACCCCTACCGCGGGAGACCCCTGAACTTTTATTTTCCTTCGAGGCCGTCCTGGGTTTTCTTCTTTAACATTGTCCCTGATTTATGGTATGTCCACATTTCCCTGGATAGTACCATCTTTTGAGTTATACATCATCAGAGTGACTCATTCTGATGATGTATGGCCCCAATACATCATCAAAGCTCCTTGCTCTGCCGTTGCACTAATGATATGTTAGTGTAATACATCACCGGGCTGAGCTGCAGCGGTGATGGATGGCACTGAGGGTGATGGGAGCCCATGGAGAGGGAAGCTGAGGAGCAGGCTCTGGATATGAACAGGAGGAAAATCAGTCAATCCCAAGTCTACTTCCCTTCCTGGTACCAATGTCCATATTGAATTAGTACTGTGATATGCGTCCTGCAACCTTAAAGAAACACAGAAGTATGCATTATCCCCAAAGGAGTGTGAGCTTGAAGCTCACTCACAGATCATAGGTGCCTTAGAGGTGATGTATGTACGGCCATAATTAAGAGGTAGGAGAAATCCATTGGCTTGAACTAGGGCAGTGAGGAGCAAAACAGAAGGTAGGCTCTGGATAAGGGCTTCTTCAGCAGGAGGGAAGTTGAGTGTTCATAGAAAAATGCAGGGATCAGAAGTCTACTACTTGGGTTCATAACTGTCCAGTTGATTTTCGATGGGAATTCTCCCATGGTTTCTCAGCTGCTTTTCTCTCAGACCACCTTTCTGTCTGATTACCCCTGCCCAGAGTTGTAAATGTTCACCTTAAAGGAAGTTTGAACTGTGAGCATTTGTTGATGGGCAGATCCACGTGCTACACTGAACTCATATGTCCTATTAAATAATTGGGACTCAGTTTCCTTGTCTGTAAATGGGGATAATAAAATAACCTACTTCACACAGATGTTCTGAGGACTATGGGAGTTAACAACTCTGAAGTACCCAAACAGGTTATGAAACGAACACTCACAAATGTTAGCTATTACTAGAAAAGCTTCTACTACATTGCTACTACTGTTGCTACTATTAATACCAACATCTCCGGCTCTCTTTAAAGCTGGACTTCCCAGTATCACTCTCCACCCTCCAGAGTGCTGTGTGTTCCATCTGTTGCTTGGAAGGTGCCAATGTACATGAGTATATTAAAACAGCTGAGAGATTCTGCAGTTAAGAAAGCAAAATGCTACTTCTAATTCCAGTGTAAAATGGACTAGGTACTCTGGCAAATCCACCTGCTAAAATACACCCAGAACTGGGAAAATTACCGCAAATAATTGTTTATCGAGCTGAAATTCCTATTACATAAAATTAACCAGTTTACAATACAATTCAATGACAGTACATTTTCTTTTTTTTTTTTTTTTTTTTTTTCAACGTTTATTTATTTTTGGGACAGAGAGAGACAGAGCATGAACGGGGGAGGGGCAAAGAGAGAGGGAGACACAGAATCGGAAGCAGGCTCCAGGCTCTGGGCCATCATCAGCCCAGAGCCCGACGCGGGGCCCGAACTCACGGACCGCGAGATCGTGACCTGGCTGAAGTCGGACGCTTAACCGACTGCGCCACCCAGGCGCCCCGACAGTACATTTTCAATACAACCTCTATCTGGTTCCAAATTTTCATCATCCCAAAGAAAATCCTGTTCTTGTTAAGTATTCATTCCTCATTCTCCCCTCCCCCAACCCCTGGCAACCACCAATCTTCCTTCTGTCCCTGTGGATTTAACTATCCTGGATATTTCATATGAATTGAATCATAAGATCTTTTCTCTCTGGTTTCTGTCACTTAGCATAATGTTTTTAAGTTTCATCTATACTATAGCATATAGTTTCATTCATTCATGTTTTTGAGGTGTACCTACACATTTTGTTTTTGTTTATTCATTAGACTATTGATGGACATTTGGGTGGTTTCCACCTTTTAGTTATTGTGAATAGTGCTACTATGAACATTCAATACAAATATTGTTTATATGTATATTCATATTATCAATACAAATACAAGTATTTATTTGAGTACCTGTCTTTGATTCTTTGGGACATACACCTAAGAATAGTATTACTGGGTCATATGGTAATTCTGTTTCTGACTTTTTGAGAGCCACCAGTTCTCTGAATTAATGTTCACTGATGGAAATTGTCTAGAAATCTCTCTTTCATTTTCATTCTAGAAGGATGGTTTTTCTGGGTATACAACTCAGCATTTTATATCGATTACCCATCATCTTTTGGCTTCAATTATTGCTATTGTTTTCATCTCATATATTTTTTTAATGTCTGATTTTTCTCTGTTGCTATTTTTAAGACTTTTTGTTTTTAGTGTAATACAGTTTTATTATTATATTGTTATTATTCTTATTGTTATGTGCCTAAGTGTGAATTTCCTGCTACTTAATAGCATATATTCTTCTAGCATATATATATTATTATATCTGTGAAGATAATAATATATATGTTAAGATTAAATATATAATTAAACTAAATGTACAATTATAAAATATATAATTATTAAATTAAACATATAATGATTTTATTAGAGAAAAATACTTGATTAAAACAATAGTTATAGAAAAATCATTTGATAAAATTAAACAACTATTAACAAAAAGGAAACAAAATAAAATAAACAAACAAAAAGTCTTAGGAATAGAAATGTCCTTCCTTAACTTTACAAAAGGTGTTTAACAAAAAAAGTTATATACATGGCATTCTAAATAGTGAAGTTAGAGTTATTTCCTAAAATGTGAGGAGTGGTGGAAATGATTCCCAATATCACTATTTCCATTAAATACTACAGTGGAGATCCTAGCTGATGCAATAGCAAAAAGGTATGAAGTAAAAGACATAAGAATGGAAATGAGGAAATAATATTGACAAGATGATATAATTGACTACATTGAAAAGACAAGGGAATCTGAAGATAAATTATAAAAATTAAGGAGAGACTTCCAAGGTGGCTAGATATAAGATCAATATAAAAAAATCAATTGCATTTCCTTTTAAGATAAATACACATTTAAAAGATGTAACTTAAATAAAAGTACACCATTCATAATAACAAAAGATAAATACCCAAGAATCACTTTAACAAAAGACTTTCAACTGCATGATGTAATTGAAAGACATTAAAGAAAATTAAATAAATGGAGAATATTCCATGTATATGAATTGAAAAATTTAAAATTCCAAAAATGTCAGTTCATCTAAATTGACTTGTAGATTTAATGCAATTCCAATAAAAATTCCAACTGAGGTTCTTAAAAGAATTTGATAAGCTTTCTAAAATGTATATGAAAGATACAAATAGCCAAGGCACTCCTTTAAAGATGAATGGGACGAGGAGATATTCCCTACTAGAGATCGGGGCTAATCTTAAAGCTAAATAATTAAGGTACTGTCACTATTAAGTAAAGACAAAATAAAATGTCCTGACAGAATTCCATACATCAATGAATACTTGATGTATGCCAGAGAGAACACGTCACATCACTGAGGAACTAGTAAATAATTGGTACAGGGACAGATGTCTTTACTTGAACAGAATGATGAAAAAAAATGAAATAAAATTTTATACTCACCTCATACCACACAATCAATTCTAGATAGTTAAATATAAATGTTAAACTATTAAAATTTGGAATGATATATAATGGAATACCTTCATAAAATTGAGCTAGGAAATTATTTCTCAAAACTTAAAAAAAGCTGATGGGGAGAGGAGCCAAGATGGCGGAACAGCATGGAAGCTTTTTGTGTGTCTCGCGTCCATGAAATACAGCCAGACCAACACTAAACCATCCTACACACCTAGAAAACTGATTGGAGGATTAACACAACAATCTGCAGAACCTGAACCACAGAATTCAGCAGGTACGGGGCGCGGAGAGGTGAACTTGGGGGGCGAGAAGGTGCTGGAAGGGAGGTGCTTTTGCGAGTGGAGAGAGGACAGAGACTGGGGGAGGGGGAGAATATGGGAAAAGCACCTCTCCCCAAAAGCAGCTGGAGAGAAAGTGGAAAATTGGAAACAGCCGCAGGGACTAAACTAAAAAGGGAGAAAGGAGAAAGGACAGGGTTTAAATTCCACTAAGACTGTAAACAAGGGGAGCGCAAAGGCTGCGACTCCATAGGAAGATACCTGGTGGTGCTCTGGTGGGAAGGGCGAATCCCCAGGAGCAGAGTGGGGTCCGGGAGGTTCTCAGGCCACACGGGGAAAAGCGGTTCCACTGCTGGAAGGACATTTGGTAGAGGCTTGAGGCAACCTGGGCCCAGCAGACCCCAGAGAATGGCCGCATTCGCTGGTGCTGGAACAAGGTCGTTAAGGGTGAAGCCTGGTGCCAGATGTGTGTTGTGATATTCCATAATCCCTGAAACGCTGCTGCTACACTGTCTCGTGAACATTTTCAGGGACGGGCTGGCACCTGGCCGCAGTCTCGGGGCACCGGCAACAACACGGTCCAGCGGGCGTTCCTGGGTGCAGCCAATATTTGGCCATTGCTCATTCGGCCGTTGCTCGGTGAGACCCTCCCACAGAGGGGCGGAACAGGTCAAAGCCACAGTCCTTCGGAAGTAAGGGGCCGGGGAAAACAGCCGCGTCTGAGACAAAACTTGGGAGAGAGGTACTGCCTGGAGCCTGGTCACAGAGAGTGAAAAAGCAGCGAGTGGACGAGAGCTGAAGACAGAGGACGGGTGCACTATTGCTGATCCGGGATAGTGCCATTTTCACCCTCCCGCGCATGCGCATACGCACCTACGAGCCCTGCAACAATCCACCCCAGTAGGCTCGCAGCGCCATCTAGTGGAGAATGGAGCCATTACACTGAGCCCCACCCAACTGGGCCAACTTCGCTCTTCAAGAACACAAGTCTCACCGCAGGCTTCATATATGGACTATAAAGAGCTACATAGACTGACTTCTAGGGGAAAACGAAGCAATTTCAGTCCTACTTTCATGTGTTAGCAGGTTCATCTATTCAATTTTCTTTCTTTTTTTTTCTTTTTTCTTTTTCTCTTTTACAATTCTTTTCTTTTTCTTGAATACAGAAAGAGAAAAAATTCATGATTATTTTCAATATTTATTAAAAATATCTTTCCTTAATTTTTATTACTATATTTTTTACTTTTGTGTAAATTTTTCATATTCTACTATACTTCCATCATTTTAGTTTAATCTACTTCAGTGTACTCACCTTTTCTAATTTTCAAACAATTTCCTTTTTTTTATTTCTTTTTCTTTTTTCCTTTTTTGTTTCTTTTCTTTTTCTTGATTTTTACTTTCAATTTCTATTAAAAATATTTTTATTTAATTTTTATTACTATATTTTTGCTTTTGTGTAACTTTTTTCAAATTCTATTTTACTTCCATCATTTTATTTTAGTCTACTACAGTGTATTCACTTTTTCAAATTTTGAAACAATATCTTTTTTCTTTTTTTTTTCTTTTTTCTCTTTTTCTTTTCTTTCTTCTTAAATACAGAAACTGAAAGTTTGTATTTATTTTTAATTTTTATTAAAAATATTATTCTTTAATTTTTTTCTACTATATTCTTTACTTTTGTGTATACTTTTTCAAATTCTATTTTACCCCCATCATCTCATTTTAGTCTACTTCAGTGTATTCATTTTTTCAAATTCTAAAACGATTTCCTTTTTTATTTTTCTTCCACTCCCCCTTTTGTTTCTCTAATCTGTCAAACCACTTTCAACACCCAGACCAAAACACACCTAGGATCTAGCATCATCTATTCGATTTGTGGGTGTGTGTGTTTTTAATCTTTAATTTTAATATTTTTTTAATTTTATTGTTTTTATTTCAATTTTTCTACCTCATTTATTCCTTTTCTCCCTAAAATGATGAAATTAAGGAATTCACCACAAAAGAAAGAGCACAAAGAAATGACAGCCAGGGATTTAACCAACACAGATACAAGCAAGATGTCTGAAACAGAATTTAGAATCATGATAATAAGAATACTAGCTGGAGTAGAAAATAGATTAGAATCCCTTTCTGCAGAGATAAAAGAAGTAAAATATAGCCAGAATGAAATTAAAAATGCTATAACCGAGCTGCAATCACAGATGGATGCAGCGGCGGCAAGGATGGACGAGGCAGAACAGAGAATCAGCGATATAGAAGACAAACTTACAGAGAATGATAAAGCAAAAAAAAAAGAGGGAGATTAAGGCAAAAGACCACGATTTAAGAATTAGAGAAATCAGTGACTCATTAAAAAGGAACAACATCAGAATCATAGGGGTCCCAGAAGAGGAAGAGAGAGAAATGGGGTAGAAGGGTTATGTGAGTAAATCATAGTGGAAAACTTTCCTAACCTGTTGAAAGATACATCAACATCCAGGAAGCACAGAGGATTCCTATTAGAGTCAACAAAAACCAACCATCAAAAAGGCATATCATAGTCAAATTCACAAAATACTCCAGGAATGAGACAATCATGAAAGCAGCAAGGGAAAACAGTCCCTAACATACAAGGGAAGACAGATCAGGTTTGCAACAGACCTATCCACACAAACCTGGCAGGCCAGAAAGGAGTGGTGGGGTATATTCAATGTGCTGAATCAGAAAAATATGCAGCCAAGAATTCTTTATCCAGCAAGGCTGTCATTCAAAATAGAAGGAGAGATTAAAAGTTTCCCAGACAAACAAAAATTAAAGGAGTTTGTGACCACTAAACCAGCCCTGCAAGAAATTTTAAGGGGGACTCTCTGAGGGGAGAAAAGATGAAAATATAAAAAAAACAAATAAATGAAGACCAAAAGCAACAAAGATTAGAAAGGACCAGAGAACACCACTGGAAACTCCAACTCCCCAAGCATCATAATGGCAATAAATTCATATCTTTCAGTACCCACTCTAAACGTCAATGGACTCAATGCTCCAATCAAAAGACATAGGGAAACAGAATGGATAAGAAAACTAGATCCATCTATATGCTGTTTACAAGAGACCCAGTTTACACCTAAAGATACCTTCAGATTGAAACTAAAGGGATGGAGAACCATCTATCATGCTAATTGTCAACAAAAGAAAGCCGGAGTAGCCATACTAATATCCGACAATCTAGACTTTAAAATAAAAACTATATCAAGAGATGCAGAAGGACATTATATCATAATCAAGGGGTCTATCCACCAGGGAGACCTAAAAATTGTAACATTTATGTGCCAAATGTGAAAGCACCCAAATATATAAATCAATTAATCACAAACATAAAGAAACTCATCGATAGTAATAGCATAATAGTAGGAGACTTCTACTCCCCACTCACAGCAATGGACAGATCATCTAATCAAAAAATCAACAAGGAAACAATGGCTTTGAATGACACATTGGACCAGAT
This sequence comes from Lynx canadensis, assembly GCF_007474595.2. Lineage (NCBI taxonomy): Eukaryota > Metazoa > Chordata > Mammalia > Carnivora > Felidae > Lynx > Lynx canadensis. The sequence goes on along the minus strand of NC_044313.2, from coordinate 50,690,378 downwards.
GGACTTAACAGATATATTCAGAATATTTCATCCCAAAGCAATAGAATATACATTCTTTTCCAGTGCACATGGAACGTTCTCCAGCATAGACCACATACAGGGACACAAATCAGCCCTCAGTAAGTACAAAAAGGTCGAGATCATACCGTGCATATTTGCAGACCACAACGCTATGAAACTCGAAATCCACCACAAGAAAAAATTTGGAAAGGTAACAAATACTTGGAGACTGAAGAACATCCTACTACAGAATGAATGGGCTAACCAAGAAGTTAAAGAGGAAATTAAAAAGTATATGGAAGTCAATGAAAATGATAACACCACAACCCAGAACATCTGGGATGAAGCAAAGATGGTCATAAGAGGAAAGTATATAGCAATCCAGGCCTTCCTAAAGAAGGAAGAAAGAGCTCAGATACACAACCTAACCTTATGCCTTAAAGAGCTGGAAAAGGAACAGCAAATAAAACCCCAAAACAGCAGAAGACAGGAAATAATAAAGATTAGAGCAGAAATTAATGCTATCGAAACCACACACGCACAAAAAAAAAACACACACAAAAAAAACAGTAGAGCAGGTCAATGAAACCAGAAGCTAGTTCTTTGAAAGAATTACCAAAATTGATAAGCCACTAGCCAGTTTGATCAAAAAGAAAAAGGAAAGAACCCAAATAAATAAAATCAAGAATGAAAGAGGAGAGATCACAACCAACACAACAGAAATAAAAACAATAAGAGAATATTATGAGCAATTCTATGCCAATAAAATGGGCAATCTGGAAGAAATGGACAAATTCCTAGAAACATATACACTACCAAAACTGAAACAGGGAAGATATAGGAAATTTGAACAGACCTATAACCAGTGAGGACATCGAATTAGTAATCAAAAATCTGCCAAAAAAACAAGAGTCCAGGGCCAGATGGCTTTCCAGGGGAATTCTACCAAACATTTAAGGAAGAGTTAACACCTATTCTCTTGAAACTATTCCAAAAAACAGAAATGGAAGGAAAGCTTCCAAACTCTTTCTATGAAGCCAGCATTGATTCCAAAACCAGACAGAGACCCCACTAAAAAAGAGAACTATAGATCAATTTCCCTGATGAACATGGATGCAAAAATCCTCAACAAGATATTAGCCAATCAGATCCAACAATACATTAAAAAAATTATTCACCAGGACCAAGTGCAATTTATACCTGAGATGCAGGGCTCGTTCAATATCTGCAAAACAATTAGCATGATTCATCACATCAATAAAAGAAAGGACAAGAACCATATGATCCTCTCAATAGATGCAGAGAAAGCATGTGACAAAATACAGCATCCTTTCTTGATAAAAACCCTCAAGAAAGTAGGGATAGAAGGATCATACCTAGAGAACATAAAACCCATATGTGAATGACCCAACGCTAATATCATCCTCAATGGGGAAAAACTGAAGCTTTCCCTTTAAGGTCAGCAACAAGACAGGGATGCCCACTCTCACCACTGTTATTCAACATAGTATTGGAAGTCTTAGCCTCTGCAATCAGACAACACAAAGAAATAAGAGGCATCCAAATCGGCCAGCAGAGGTCAAACTTTCACTCTTCGCAGATGACATGATACTCTATATGGAAAACCCTAAAGATTCCACCAAAAAACTGCTAGAACTGATTCATGAATTCAGCAAAGTTGCTGAATAAAATCAATGCACATAAATCTGTTGCATTCCTATACACCAACAATGAAGTGACAGAAAGAGAAATCAAGGAATCGATCCCATTTACAGTTGCACAAAAAACCATAAAATATCTTGGAATAAATCTAACCAAAGAGGTGAAAAATCTATACACTGAAAACTATAGAAAACTTATGAGAGAAATGAAGAAGACACACAAAAAAATGGAAAAAGATTCCATGCTCCTGGATAGGAAGAACAAATATTGTTAAAATGTCGATACTACCCAAAGCAATCTACATATTCAATGCAATGCCTATCAAAATAACACCAGCATTCTTCACAGAGCTAGAACAAATAATCCTAAAATTTGTATGGCACCAGAAAAGACCCCGAATAGCCAAAGCAATCTTGAAAAAGAAAACCAAAGCAGGAGGCATCACAATCCCAGACTTCAAGCTATACTACAAAGCTGTAATCATCAAGACAGTATGGTACTGACCCAAGAACAGACACTCAGATCAATGGAACAGAATAGAGAACCCAGAAATGGACCCACAAACATATGGCCAACTAATCTTTGACAAAGCAGCAAAGAATATCCAATGGAATAAAGACAGTCTCTTCAGCAAGTGGTGCTGGGGAAACTGGACGGTGACATGCAGAAGAATGAACCTGGACCACTTTCTTACACCATACAGAAAAATAAACTCAAAATGGATTAAAGACCTCAATGTAAGACAGGAAGCCATCAAAAGCCCCGAGAAGAAAGCAGGCAAAAACCTCTTTGATCTTGGTGACAGCAACTTCTTACTCAATATGTCTCTGGAGGCAAGGGAAACAAAAGCAAAAATGAACTATTGGGACCTCATCAAAATAAAAATCTTCTGCACAGTGAGGCAAACAATCAGCAAAACTAAAAGGAAACCAACAGAATGGGAGAATATATTTGCAAATGACATATCAGGTAAAGGGTTAGTATCCAAAATCTATAAAGAACTTTTCAAAGTCAACCTCCAGAAAACAAATAATCCAATGAAGAAATGGGCAAAAGACATGAATAGACACTTCTCCAAAGAGGACATCCAGATGGCCAACTGACACATGAAAAATGCTCAACGTCACCATCATCAGGGAAATACAAATCAAAACCACCATGAGATACCACCTTACACCTGTCAGAATGGCTAACATTAGCAACTCAGGCAACAACAGATGTTGGCGAGGATGCAGAGAAAGAGGATCTCTTTTGCATTGTTGGTGGGAATGCAAGCTGGTGCAGCCACTCTGGAAAACAGTATGGAGGTTCCTCAAAAAACTGAAAATAGAACTATCCTATGGCCCAGCAATTGCACTACTAGGCATTTATCCATAGGATACAGGTGTGCTGTTTTGAAGAGACACATGCACCCCCATGCTTATAGCAGCACTATTAACAATAGGCAAAGTATGGAAAGAGTCCAAATGTCCATAGATGGATGAATGGATAAAGAAGATGTGGTATATATATACAATGGAGTATTACTTACTCGGCAATCAAAAAGAATGAAATCTTGCCATTTGCAACTATGTGAATGGAACTGGAGGGTATTATGCTAAGCGAAATTAGTCAGTCAGAGAAAGACAAAAATCATGTGACTTCACTCATAGGAGGACTTTAAGAGACAAAACAGATGAACATAAGGGAAGGGAAACAAAAAATCATATAAAAACAGAGAGGGCGACAAAACAGAAGAGACTCATAAATATGGAGAACAAACAGAGGGTTACTGGAGGGGTTGTGGGAGGGGGGATGGGCTAAATGGGGAAGGGGCATTAAGGAATCTACTCCTGAAGTCATTGTTTCACTATATCCTAACTAATTTGGATGTAAATTTTAAAAAATAAAAAATTAAATTAAATTAAAAAAAAGATACTCAACATCACTAACAAGGTAATTCAAATCAAACCACATGAGATATCACTTCACATCTATTAAGGTGACTATTCCTAAACAAGTGAGTAAATTGCCAAAGATTTGGATAAATTAGGGAACTTTCATGGGTTTTTGGTGGAAATGTAATATGTTGCAGCCTCTATGGGAAATAATATGGTGGCTCCTCAAAAATATTAAAAATAGAATTACCGTATGATTCAGCACTCCCACTTCTGGATACATATCCAAAAAGTAAATCAAAGCAAATTGAAAAGATATTTGTATATGTATTTTCTAACAGCATTATTTGCAGTCATCAAAGTGTGGAAGCTACAAAATGTCTTGATAGATGAATGGATAAACAAAACGTGATATACACATAAAATGGAATATTATTCAGCCTTTAAAAGGAAGGAAGTTCTATGGAAACCAATTTGACAATAAATTTCATATATTGAAAAAATAAATAAATAAAAGGAAGGAAGTTCTGACACAGGCCACAGTATGGATGAACCTGGAAGTCAGTATGGTAACCAAAATAAGTTAGTCAAGAAGACAAATACTGTATTGTTCCATTTATATGAGAAATATAGAGTAGTCGAATTCATATTAACGGATAGTAAAATGGTAGCTTCCAGGAGCTATAGGGAGGGGGAAATGGGGACATATTGTTTAATGGGTATAGAATTTAGTTTTGCAAGTTGAAAAATTTCGGGATATTTGTTGTACAACCAAGTATATACATATACTTGACACTACTGAACTGTGTTCTTTAAAATAGCAAATATTATGTTATGTGTATTTTACCACAATTTTTAAAAATGGTTAAATGACTTAAAAAAGCATTTCACAGAAAAGTTATTATAATGGCAAATAAAAATATGAAACAAAGATCAAATTATCTAGTAATCAGAGATATGCAAATTACCACCAAAATGAGATACCATTTCGTATGTGCTAGGTTGCATAAATTGAGAAGTTTGACGGTACTAAGTGGTGATGGGATTGTGGAATACTGGGAACATTTATACATGACCACTCCCAAAGTATGTGGGCTTCTAAGTAAATCCATTTTTCAGGGATTTTGCCCATGTAAACAATTAGATCAACCAATATCAGCCAGTCACCACTATTCTGGGAGCTTAACCTCATACAATCCTGAGAAAGAAATACTGCCTCAGCCAGCAGAAGCAGTGTGCTGACCAGGCCAACGCTTGAAATAGAGACCCCCACCTTGGGGTCCCAGGACAGCCCCATAGATCTGAGTCTGGGAACTTCTTATGTATACGTGAGGCAGCTGTGTTAGGGTGAGGGGGGTTAGAGGGCAGGGAACACCCTAAGAGATGAACTAAAACTTGGAATACCCTACCTACCCAGACTGCATTCTTCCTCCAAGCCAGTCTTAGGCACTGTAGGAGAACTTGGAAATTTTTCAGAAAGGCAGTCCAAAGCACAATCCCCTGTGAATCAAGACCAGGCAGAGACTTCTTGCCTACATATAAAGGCAGTACTATTCTTACACACTGCTGGGAGAGATTGCATCAGTATAATCACTTTGGAAAACAATTGGCTCTTGTCAAGTTAAACATGTACATTTCTTGTGACTTACTTCTAGTCCTACATGTGTATACTAGACAATTCCTTGCATATTTATCCTAAGAGTCATTTATAAGTCTATTCATTCCACCATTGACATCCCATGATCTACCCATGTGTACAACAACATGGATGAATCTTAGACATATAATGATGAATGAAAAAATACGTCACTCAAAATTATGTATAGTATGATTTAATTTTTACAAAATTACCAAAACAAAGGTAAATGTCTAATACACACATATATACACATATACAGGTATATATTTTCATGTATATACATATGTAGGGGGACAATTGAGGGAAGCAGGGAAGAATTCACAAGTAGATTCAAAGATATTGGCAATGTTTTTGTTTTTAAGTTGATTGGGGGAATACATGGCTATTTATTTTACCACTGAGTTTCATTACTTATATGTGCCATATATTCTTTGATGTATTAAATATCACACTTTTTCACATAATTTTTAAAGAGAAAATAAATAAACTTAAAATCCTTTAACCAAGGATTTCCTATACATGTTTCGGGACAGGACATTCTTTCTGGGAGACCTTCATTAACATACAGAACTAGTGCCCTTGGAATGTTTTAAGTGCCTGATTTGAGGGTAAACTGAGCTTATTAATGTGGTTTCCCAACAGAACAGGCTGGGATAACATGTGGTTTTATATCTCCTCATTTCAATGGCAATGCCACCCAGGTAGGGACATAGTCAGTCTTGTACCTTTTCAAAAACGGGAGAGGAGAATATCTGGGACTATGACAAATAATACAAGTTTGCTTGTCGTCAGTACTTCACTCCTTTGCTTTACTTTCCTTGTGTGTATAAATTGTTTTCTATTCAGAGGAACATTAGTTCACTCTAAAACAATAAGCACTTTTAGTGGCTGTCTGCCTAAATCCAATCCATCATGTCCTTGCCCAAAACCAATCTTGTCTCAAAATATAAACTGTGAGTGAGAAATTGTGTGTAAATTGCCACCACACCTTCATGGTGAGCAGCACTAGTGTTTGAAGACCCAGTGATGTCAACCTAATGCTGGATAAGGAGCTGTTTTGTGTCTTTGATCAAAATGTAACTTAAGAAACTAGTTACACACAATCATACTTCTACCCCACATGAGAGAAGAAGAGCTCCAGGGAATGTGGCAGTCATGTTCTCTTGGCTGAACAGACTCAGAATTTTGGTTCTTGGCCGAGTAACCAATGCTTACTCATTCCCAGTTCAAGTCAACAAATATTTATTGAGATTTATTGAGTGTTGGTTGCAATTCTTGGACTGTGTGGCTGAAAATGAAAAAGATGAATTTGAAATTAGCCCCATTCTCAAGGAAGTTAAATGAGAGACAATGTTGAAAAGGAAAGAGGCCCCAGTTCTCATCTCAGCTCTGCTGTTAACTTACTGGGTGGGCCCAGGCAACTCACTTGGTCTGGGGCTCTGTTTTCTCTTTCATAAATTAAAGTGTTGGGGTTGGATAATTTTGGAAGTTTCTTCCAAATGTAAGAATTGACATTTCTGTGAATCTGGTTGAGTAGATAAGATAATCAGAGAATTGTCTGATCACAAGCCATAAAGACCATCAAGTGATTCAGTCCCCAAGGTCTGCAAATGTGAAAACCAAGGCTCAGAAAAATGATGGGACTTGTTCAAGGTCACATAGCTACAATGTGAGAGAGTACAGGGTGGGGGGAGATGTCATTACTGGGGGTGTTTTGGATGCACTGAAATCATAGCTGAGGTTGAAATATAGTCTATAAGCTATGCCAGAAGACCAGTGGACTATTAGGGGATTGGTCTGACCCTCCTCCCTCAGGTATTTTTGCTATAGAAGGCGAGAGAAAACTGAGCCCATAGGTAAAAGAATTACATGATGAATTGTGTCCAAAGGACCATGTTTCCAGAGAGAGTTTGCTTTTAATATGATGAAAGATTCTAAAGAGACTTAGAACAGAGAACAGGTAGATACCAAAGCATTTACTGTCCCATTAACCATTGCCAGTGTGCCTGCCCCTCTTTTTGGCCTTAACAGTTCAAGAGCATTTATATTCTATTATTATCTCACTTTGATTCTGCTAATGTCCTCTCCTGATATTAACCTGAGTTAATAGAAGACTTTCCTTTCCATGATGAACCCTGCCTACAGTAATTTATGAATAGTAATCTTTGAACATGGAGCAAAGTGGGTTAGGTGAGCTCACCATAAGACACTTACAAAGCAATTCTGGAAGAAGGATTTATGGAGTTTTTCCCAAGATTTGTGTGCAGGGGACAGATAAAGAAAAAAGTTATCAAAGATTGGACTTGAAGCTATATCTGCATTGGTAAGTATAAGATCCCAAGGATATTTCCAGAGATTTTAGAGCAGGCCAGGAATCTCTCCCAACGTATTGGGAGTTGGATCAGTTAGCTATCGCTGTGTAACAAAGAATCCCAAATTCAGTGACTTAAAACAACAATTATTTATTATTATAGGTTGCCTATCTGTGGGTCAGCTGGTTTTTCCTGAAGACTAGGTTTGCTTCATTTCAACTGGACTTACTCATGTGTGTCAAGGTTGTCAGAAGGGCTTTGTTCTGAGTTGAGTTTAGTTGAAACACCTTGGTTGGGGCAATTCAAGATTCCTTATCCACTTCTTGGGATCAGCAGGCTGGCCCAAGAATGTCTTTCCAATGGTGATGTCAGAAGCTAAAGAGAACATACTGAATCACACAAGGTCTCTTAAGGCATAAACTTGTAACTTACAAAATCTCTTCATTACATTAATATAAGTAAGTCACAGAGCTGAGCCCATATTTAAGGAGTAGGGGCATAGACTTCACTTCTTTGGCATCAAGAACTCCAAAACCACATGATCAAAATGTGCATAAAGGAAAAGGTGAAGAATTTGAATCATTGGAGTCTACCATGGGAACCTAGGAAAAGCAATGCTTTTCAAACATTTTTTTTTAAAAAACCAATAGACATGTTGAGACTCAAATAAAAAAGAATGCAACCTCTCCCAAGATAAATCCATGATATGTAAAATGTATTTATGTCTCTGGGGTTATTAATTCTTCAAGGCTTCTCCATGACTCCAAATTAAAAATTCCTGGCTAAGAAGGTCTAGATGGCTGACTAAGGGGTGGCAGTATATATCTATACATAGAGGGAGAGAAGGACACCTGCCCACTAGTGAATCCAAGAGGGTTCTCCGAGTAGGAGATTTGTTAATTCATCAAGAGCAGAGATTTTTTATCATAGGATTAAAAGGCTTGAGATCAACAAGTATAAGATCCAGTGCCCAAGTGTATACAGAAGAAAGAGCTCTGTGTGGGTGGTGATTCTAGAATGCACCACACTGAAATCCTATCTTGGCAATATTGTCATTAAATACAATACTTTATGAATTCCAAGTTCATTGCTTCATTAGCATAGTGATAGGAAGTCGTATTTCACTTTTCAAAATAAGATTATTTGTCTCTTTTTAATGGCCTCCTGCTTCAGGATAGGACATAAGCTGTGAGAGGCAGTTGAGCCTGCAGACTAGGTGGCAGAGCTGGTTTTTAAGAAACATGATTCCTATAGGCAGAAGTCCCCCCCCCCCTCCACCAAACACCCACCAGTCAAGGAAAACGTGGGCAGGCTCTACCCACCTGCCAATAATGCTGCTGTGTGGAGTTGACAAAAGAAGCTTGAGCTATTCCAGTGAACTTGTGAGGATCCCTGGTGAATGAATATCTCCCCGTAAATGCACATTCATTGGTCTATTTTCAGAGATTTGACCTTCTGAGTAAAGTAAGTAGAATAACATCCATTTGATTTATTCATCTTTTCTTGGTTAATTAAGTCAAAATAGATGGATTATTTATGAACATGTCATTTTAAAAAGCAGGGAGTCTCAACAAACTGATTTAGAAAAGCAAAGTAGGAAAGACTAAGTTGACAACATTCAGTTGTTTACCATCTTACATCGAAACTGCCTTATCTACAAAGCCAGAATTCAAGGTAGGAAGGCTTGCTCCTTATAGTACTCATCACGTTTGCGTTCTTATTTTATGTCTGCATCCTTCTCTGGATCGTGAGCATGATGGAGGGTTGAATCTGAACCTGCTTTTATTCCTTGTTGTATTTCTAGAACATACCTCCATGTCCAGCACACAGTTGGTCCTTAGATTTGTCAAATGAACAAAAAGAATACTTCTAAAGCACTTGGAACAGTTCCTTCCATGCAGTAGGCATTTTATTGCATATTAGCTATTTAAACACTAATGAGCCTGTATTTATAACTAAGATCACCCTCCGTGGGTTTTGCTATATTTTCAGAATTCCTTGGGGAAGATAAGGAACTCGAAAATTGTGGTATTATAATAGTATAATTCTGAGTCAAAAAATTTATAATGAAGCAGAATTCAACGAAGGATTTGAAATGCAAAATTTGAAAGCTGTTTTCCCACAGAGGCTTTATATGATGAAAATATTTTTTAGGAACTTTTTTCTTTTTTTGACTCAGTGTTTAATCAGAAAATTTTAACATGTTCTATTTTACATAAAAAGTTGAGCTTATTATTAACAATAGGAATATTAATTGATAGTCACTGTGAACTATAATACCGTCTTGCCTTTGGGATGAACAATTAATTATCATCACTTTTTTGTTTTTATTTTAATTAAGCACTTATGCAGCACTTTACATATTTGATGTATTTTATAACCATTAATTACAGAATTAATGCACAAACATAAATTATACATGTTCAGAAAAAAAGAATCATCTTCAAATTACGAATAAAGGAGCCGTTAAGTTTGCGTAGTTTTTTTGTCTTTGGGGAGAAAATTCTGCTCATATATAATAGGCTCAAAAATCATTTTCCTATAAAGAATGACTGGACTAGTAAATGTTAACTAATGGTTTATAAGAAGAACTTGTGGCGAATAGCAAAAAAAATAGTATGGTTTAATTTTTTTAAATATCTGCTATTTTAAGGAATATATATATTTAAGAGCTTAATAATTGATAAGTGTTGATAGGTTGTGTCTCTGGGTTGCTGAAGGAGAAGTATTTTTGCATTTTTCCTCCTTTCAGTTAAGGTGCACTGTGCCTTCAGAAGCAGAGGAAAGACGTGGGTTTGGGGCACCGAGATGGGCTTTATGGAGGTTTCATGTATGAATCACTAAGAGTCAGGGCTAAGGATTGCTGAGCTGAGGAGTGTCTGTCCTGAGCCCAGGAAGCCTGCTCTGTGGACCTAGGAAGGAAAGGGAAGCTCTCAAGAAGGGACTGTGGCTAGATGGGATTGGCCTTGGCTGCTGGAGAACAGCCCTCAGAGTTGCCCTTCCTCCCTTCCTGAGCTAATACAAACACTCTTAGAGGTAAAGTGTGGCCTCTGGAATAAGACTGTTGGCGGTCTGTCATCTGGATGACTTTGGGCAAGTTCCACCACTTCTCAGAAACTCACTTTCCTTATCTGTAAACTGGGGGCAATAATTGTATGTACCACATAGGGTTGGTATGAAATGAAATGAGTTAACTTACATGAAGCACTCTAAACAGTAGCTGGCATGTAGTGAATTCTCAGTCAGTGTTACCTATTTCTATTTGTTTCCAAAACTAGGAAATTTCTGGGACGCTGTGTACCAGTGGCTTCTGTCATTAGAGTGCTTTCTTAAGGAGGTTGGTCCTGTCCTACAGGCATCACAGCAGGTTTTTCATTGGTCTGCTGGCTGCTGAGAAGATGCAGTAGATGGGACCCCATAAGAGAAAAGCAATGGAAACCATCCTAAATGAAGGGCTTGAAGGAACCGGGGACATTTTGATTGAAGAACAAACTTAGCGGATTCATCCTTGTTGTCTCCAGATATCTGAAGGAAATAGAACAGGTTCACGCATGACCCAGGGCAGCAGATCCGGGAGCCCTGGGAAACATACAGCCCAGTACTTGGAACAGAAATCCCAACATATGTTTGTTGGTTGGAGGAATGAATAAATGAGACAATACATTTGTATGAGAAATGAGAACAGTGACTAAGAGCTGGATTATCTGGAGTCAGGCAGACTTGAGTTAAAAATTGTCCACTGCCACTTAAAAGCCATGTGACCCCAGAAATTTTACTAATCCTTCTCAGCTACAGTTTCTTTAAGTATAAAATATGGGGCGCCTGGGTGGCTCAGTCAGTTGAGCATCCGACTTCAGCTCAGGTCATGATCTCATGGTTCGTGGGTTCGAGCCCCGTGTCAGGCTCTGTGCTGACTGCTCAGAGCCTGGAGCCTGTTTCAGATTCTGTGTCTCTCTGCCCTTCCCCCACTCGTTCTCTCTCTCTCTCTCTCTCTCTCTCTCTCTCTCTCTCTCTCAAAAATAAATAAATGTAAAAAATTTAAAAAAATTGAAATGTGTACATTGGCTGTACCAACCTCACAATGTTGTGGTGAAGGTTAAGTGAGAATGCACACACCGTAAAATTCAGTATATCATAATCCTAACAGCAGTAAGAGTAGCTATTGTTACCATCAGGCTGGGTAAATACAGGTCAAAGACATTATAGATGGACCTGGGGGATCAGATCAAAAAAGGGATTTCTGATTTAGGATTTAGAGATTCCTTCAAGGAATCCCAAAAGGGATTCCTTTAGGATTCCTAAAAGGGACTTAGGTTTTCCTTAAAATTGTAGGTCCTCAGCCTCTATTTTCAGCAACACTGTATTCTTTTTTTAGAAAATTTTGAAAGTCGTAAGTGTGTGCCTCTGTATTAAAGAGGGAGAAATCTGTCTGGTAGTAGAAAGGAGCATAGCCTGTAACCAAAATGACAACAGGTACATCTGAAGAGAGATTTCATCTGCAACCTTGGTTTTATTGGTGCTGTACTCTAACCACCAATCAACCAGCCATAGAACTAGTCACTAGAGACCAGAGGTAAAAAGAAGTGAACTGAGAGTGATTTCGCAGCAGCCATGAGCTTACCTGACAAGGTCTGGGTCTGGGTCATTCTGATTATGGTCATTCTTCATGGTCTCTCTATTTCTAGCACAGGATCAACTAGAAAACCCTTCATTTTCTTACTCATTTGCTCACTCAGTTCTCCTTGGTGCCAGACTCCAAACTGAAGCTTTTACTGCTGGAACAAAGCCCCTCATAAACAGATCCAACCTGACCTAAATGGTCCTAGATGACAGAACCCGGGTTCAGCATACAAGGGCACAGCAAAGTGGTGTAAAGAAGGACTTTCTAATAGTCCCATTGGGCCCACGTATTACATAATTCCACCACGTGCCACTAATACTGTGGTTATGTGCTACAGCCTCCTGGACCAGCATGGAAGCCTACTGTGTGCCCTGTCACCAGAGATGGCCCAGTGGAGGCAGGGAGACCATGAAGTCATGAAGAGTAGATGGAAAGGTTGGCTCTTTCCAATCCAGAACTCTGGGAGGCTAGAACATTTTAAGACATAGCTCTTTCCCTTCTTCTGGGAACTTATGTTCTCTCTGGGAGAGGACCCAGTTAAGACACAGTAATGGCTACCTATGACTGAATGCCATCACAGTTGCACAAGTAGTGCATCATATATTATCTCATTTGAAATAAAATATTTTCCTAATCTAACCAAGGAATGAAAAGATTTTGAGTGTGTAGTTTGGTTGGACAGACAAATGCTTATTAACAAAATCCTATCCATGAAGAGAGAGAGAAAGAGAGTTTGTCTTTCCACCTTTAAATATATGCCTTTTAAATACAGACCGGTAAGATTGTAGCAAGTACAATCTGGTACATACCGCTTCCTGGTCAGAATCTAACATGGTGGATGAAAAATAAGAAGAAAGACAAGATGAATGTGTTCACTTTGGCATGTGTTAGCCTGAAGAGCCAGAATTGGGAATGGAGTCCCAGTTACAAGAGGGTAGTTACTTCTAATACAGTGGAGTTTATTTTGGAGACTCTTTGAGGATCTCAGCAAACTAAGGACTCTTCTCCTCAAAATATATATATTTATAAGAAAATATCTGACACATACACATGCACATGCATGAACTATACCTACAGAATCCTGTTCATGGACCCTGGAATTCCTGGATTCTATATAAAGAACCCATGCATAGAGTAGCCCTCATTTTTTGGCAGTTATGCTCCTGCTATTTCTAGGGTGAAAATTTTGCTTCTGTAACTTGTCTGGAGTCTCTCCAAGAAAAGGAACCTCATTTTCCTTTCTAGTAAATTGGTCGGTACCTAATGCAATGCCAAACGTGAGGGTATATGTTTAATAACTTCAAGTCAAATAAGTAAATATTGAAAGGCTGACTCCAAATTTAGACCCAGAACTAACATTCTCCCCAACCTCTCCATGCCTGAAGAAAAATCATGTTTTGGTATGATTGTCTTTTCTTGTAGAAGGTACTCACTGGACAGACAAGACCTTTCAACACCTCCACTTGAAGGAGAACAAAAATTTCTTCCCTCTAAAAAGAATCTAAAACTTGCTTTCCAAAAGGAGTTTTTAAACCAGGGAGAAACTGCCCCAAGCATGCAAACAAACATCACGAAGCATCCAAATAAAATGACATTAAAGGGTGACTGTACCACGAGTGCCAAGGAGCTTAAGCAAGTTACCATGGAGAGGCTTTTAAGGGAGGTCTCTTACCAACTTCTCTGCAGTGTCCTGATCATAGGGGCTGGATTTTGGAAATGTAACTGCATCCTTGTTCCTGGCCAACCGTCCTCTCAGCCAAATCCCATTGGGACACAGGAATGACTTCCAAAGGAGTGTGAATGTTACAATTGGCCCCTTTATGAGCCTTCCTGGAAGTCCAGTGGTGCTCTAGCCCCCGGCTGGGATTCACAAGCTGAGATGAGCCTCTGACATGAACCTGGATGCTTTTCCAGGCCATGACTCAGCCCCTGGAAAGTGGAAAGTGCCACTACGACAGATGGAAGTAGTTCCAGAAGACAGGGTGGGATGCTGCAGGGGCCAGACCCCTTCAGAGGAAGAGCAGGGTCACCGATTTGGCGTGAAATAAGAAAGAAAGTACCTGCTGACTAGTTTCACTGAACAGTAATGGGCCTCTTGTGGTGGAGAGAAATGAGAAGAATTCAGCTTCCCAGCTCTTCAGATCTGCCCTTTTGGGTCTGGGCCGGGTGAGACTTAGGCTGCCCCAGGGCCGAGATGCTGACTTACTCATTGGCATTTCTGCCAACACTGGGCTCTCAGCCAACACCTTGCAAGGCATATTTGTGACTATTTGAGTTCTTAGAATCTGGAAGACTGGGGTTTTGTGGCCCATATTAAACATGAGGCCTTGGGCAAAGAATTGACTTAGCAATATGGTTTATTCCCATTTGTGAATTCACTCATCGTTTATTTCACACTGGCTTTTAACAAACATGAGTAAAAGTTCTTTTCCTTTAGGCATGTACAGTCCAGAAAAAGACCATGGACATGGACCCAAACAATTGCACCAGCAGAACGTGATGATGAACACACAAAGGCCAACGGGCAACACAGAAGAATGGGTGCAAATTCAATTCTAAAAATCACGAAGTTTTCATGGAGGAGGAGGTGTTTGAACTGAGATGCAAACAGTATCATGTGAGAGGGAAACAGACAGCACATATCCCACCCAACCTTCAGAGACTCTAAGAATAAATATACACATGATCATGTAGTTACCATGCTGATATTTACCTGGAAGAAAACTTTTGTATACTTAAGACCTTGGTCTTTGATAATCATTTAATATCATGACAACATATTGCTTATCTGATACATCTCAATAGTCTTGTGTTAGTCACTCATAAAGAGCCAACTAAGGCATGATGAATGCTATATCGTCCCCTGGCAGGGAAGACACACAGGCAAGAGTTAAGGGTGGTGACACTGACATTCATACAGAAAGCTTCCACAACTTTGGATCAATTTTAACGTATTCAATATCCTTAAAACACAGTATTCTACGGTGGGATAGTCAGGCTGACCTGAGTTCAAATCCTCATTCTGCCAATGTGGCATATGTCATCTGGAGCTGGCTACCAGATACTCTGGACCTGAATTTCCTCAACTGAGAAATGGTGATGATTTTACTCACCACACGGGGTTGTTATAAAGAGCACTCAGTGATGCTTATAAAGCACCAGCACCGATCAGGCCCACAGTACGGGTTAACACCCCTTCTAACACATCACAGAAACAGGACTTTTGATAGGCCATATTCAAGCTGCCTGTCATGATCCCTTCTCTTAGTGCTATTTCTCTCACTTCTTACCCCAACTTCCATTTGTATAGAGTATAAACCAAACTTCCTGGATTTGTCTAAGTTTCATGTAATCCTTGGACGTACAGCTCACTGAATTTTTTTTAATTTAAAAAAACACTTTATTAGTCCAACTAGATTGAAAACAATCTACCTTAATTTTTTTTAACGTTTATTTATTTTTGAGACAGAGAGAGACAGAGCATGAACGGGGGAGAGGCAGAGAGAGAGGGAGACACAGAATCTGAAACAGGCTCCAGGCTCTGAGCTGTCAGCACAGAGCCCGATGCAGGGCTCGAACTCACGGACCGTGAGATCATGACCCGAGCCAAAGTCGGACGCCCAACCGACTAAGCCACCCAGGCGCCCCCAGCTCACTGAATTACAAAGGACTGCAAGGAGGCTGCAGCCACTAGGACAATTACCTTACTCCCTGTCTCCCCTACCAATATCCCACTGGCATCTCTTCTAGATATTCTCTCCAGATACAGCTCTCATCTAGCCAGTACAATGCACTTTTATCACCTCTAATCACCAGAATTTGAGAGTAAAGAGAGCCAGTGGAGGCCAAAGGTTTTGATTTTTATAGGTCTAGATCAAGCTATGGGAAAGACCAGCATTTTTATGGTGTTGGGAGAGACAGATTGACTGTCAGAGAGTCAATCCCACAATGGTTGTATCAGACCACAACACCCTGTCAATAAATTTGTTAGTGCAGACACTGCTGCCAAGGGACAGAGACCTGCTGGAGATGACCTGATAAGGGGCATGAATTGTGGACCATGAACACCCTTTTTATCAAACACAAAGAGTCATTTGTGCTACTTGATAAAAAACAGATTCAGGGGACTCAGTGCAGACCTAATGGGTAGGGTGGTGAATTTCAGTGCTTGACATGTTCTCCAGTTGATTCTGATGTCCACTATATTTGCCATTCGGATGGGTAGAACAGGGGCCTTCCATCAGCATTAAATGATGGCCATCAACAGGCCTCCTATTAATGGAAAGACACAGGAGTTAGAACTGAGGTAGAGTAGAGGGGCTGGTAAGGTCATGGTTAAAGTAGAGCCAGGATTTGGGGGGAAAATGAGTAGTCTGGAGTGTGCTATGCTTGGTGTGGAGGAGATGGCAGGTACCTAATGTCAAAACCAGACAAAAGCAAGAAAACTCTACTGCCATTTCTAGAGGTGTCATGGGTACTAAGAGGATTCTCAAAGGTGCTTGCTTCAGCTCCTAGAGGAAAAGAAAGCAAGATATAGGATGCCTAACCAGAGAGGAATAAGATCACCCTTGTCTGTTTGTTTACAAAATTCTCCAAACAATCCTGAGTCTCAGTGTCCGGCTCCCGTCTGTCACTTAGCTCTGATCATGGGACATTAAACACCAGCCACGGGTCATACATCAGACAGTGTCCTGCACATTTCGGATATTAATCCTGACAGAAAAATCTTTAGCATTGTATGGATTAGTCAATGTAAATTCATTAACTATTTGTCATGACTATAATATAATCTGGCCTGACGGTAAAGACTCGACAGCACAGTGTTAATCAAATCTATGCAGAAAACAACGCATTTCTGTTTAGCCTCAACAACTGCTCCTCTTGCCAGATCAGAGGCTGGAGACTTAAGGGGAAAACCAAAGGTTCCCCATTGCGCATCCCTTGTAGGGACCCTCCTGTCCTAAGAAGAGCATCACAAGCTATGACGATTTGAAGTTACCTTCCATTTCCAGCAAACCTCGCCCCCTCCATGTGATGGAAATCTGTCAATCTCCAGTCCCCGTCAGCGAGAAGTTCACCGAAAATAAGGCAGAATGTATTCTGCAGGGTTGAACATTTTCTCCCAGGATGAGTCATTACCAGGTTTTAATCATGCTCATTAGGCAGCCATTAGGGTCCTGTCCAGCTTTTCACCGCCAGAGATGAGAGGAGAGAATGATTGTGGGAGACCCTGCACCCTACTTGGTGAAATACTCACCATCTGTTCCCAGTTGTAATTCCCCGTGTGAAGCACCTTGGTTTATGGCTATAGCAGTCTTAGATCCCTAGCTCCGAACTACTGTTTTTCTAGCATGAGCTGACCTGAACCCACTGGAACTTGAAACAGGTTTTGACATTCACTAAAATCAGAGGCAAGCCAGCACCAACTTAACCAATCACAAGGCCTCCATTTCAGCAGAAACACACATTTTAATTTCTACAGCTTGGAGCATGAAGGAGCCAGTAAGAATGTGGCTTTAAAATAAGTGAGCTCAATGGAAATTGCTGTGAACCTGTTTCTTTTCTGTTCCGGGAGCAACTGCCACTGATAAAGCAACCAAGTGTTATAAATGCAGAGCGAATATTTAAGATTTCTAGTATCTCTCCATTTGCACATTATTCTCTATCTCTCCCCAGTTGTGCTTTGATTGTCTCTGATTGGACTATGTTCTATGTTCTTTTATTTTAACATAAATCGATATTGATTTGAGTACAGTACCTGACAGAGGGCTTTATACACAATAGGTGTTTCATAAAGTTTTGTTGAATGATGGAACAGCGCATGTGTATTTCCTTAGCCAAGAATTGGAAGACAAAGTGATTTCATGTATTTACAGCATGAGAGTTCTTTTTGTGCCTATGTCTAGTGCCCCAAAACATTTTACCTGTAGTAACATATTACCTTACCTTAGCCTTTTCATTTATAACCTGCTTATTCAGAATTTTGTCTATACTAGAGAACTAAAAACCTTAAGGTTTTCACTGTCCTTCCTTGTTGGATAGGTATGAAATCTGTTCTTCCACTTTCTCATCCTTAGACTCAGATTCTAGTCCACATTAATTTCAATGTTATGTTTTCCCACATTTCCTCCTTGCTCCTACTGAAAGAATCCCCTTTTGTGTTCAGTGCATGTGGGTAAGCCCTTGACCTCTAACTTGATGGCCTCCACATCCAGTGTGGGAAGTCTACCTGCCTCAGGACTGCCACTTGTAGCTTCTTTGTGCCTCCATATTTGACTTGAATGTTTAGTATAAACTCAAGAGAGCATAGAAAAAGGGAGAGAACCAACAAAAAGCTTTTATTCTGTGCCAGCTAGTGTTGGGTATGTATAATATGTCCCTTCATTTAATTCTCCCATAACCCCCATGATGAATTAAAGGCCCATTCTACAGATGACAAAACTGAGGCTCAGAGGTGTTATATAAGTTTCCTGATGTTACCCAGTTGACAAATGATCAACCTGAGATATGAACTTAGCTCTCTCTGAGTCCAAAACTAATTTTCTTTCTTTTAGAACAAGCCACATTCTGGAAACAATATGCGAGGATATAAATGTTGTAGAAGGGGCCGTACTGAAATTCCCCATATGGCCATTATTGCTGTGAGTTCAGCAGGGTCACTTACTGTTGTCACAGAAGTGCCCCCATCCCTAGTTTTGGCCAGGTACTGCCTCAAATTAGAAATGTTCTTACCAAGAACCAAGTTTTCCACATCTATTTTTCTTCCAAATCCTATGGAGATTGATAGACAGTATGACTGGCCCCAAGTTTTTGTTTTGTTATAAACATGGGACTATAGGGACACCTGGATGGCTCAGTCAGTAGAGCGACTGTTGATCTCAGGGTTGTGAGTTCGAACCCCACATTGAGTGTAGAGATTTTTTAAAAATAAAAATTTAAATAAATAAATAAATAAATAAATAAATAAATAAAAAGAAAGATGGTGCTATAGTTAATTTCCTAGAAAACTGTTGAGTTCTCCATTAGAAGGAAGGACAGAAAATACTTTAGGTAAGGAAAGGGATAGTCAAACCCCTAGTTCCTACAACATTTACTCTCCCCCGAGCTCAGCATCCCAATAGGACCAAGAGAGAGAAACGAGAGGTTGCGAAAGGAATGTTCAGGCAACTGTGGCATGGTGGACCCAGAGTATAATGGCACAAGGTGTGCTGGCAATGTTGTGTCTTTACCAAGCTTGTGTGGGAGCTCTTCAGTCAGGCAGTGATGGGTTGGAATCTGACCACTAACTGGGTGCCTTGGCAACTTCCGTCACTGTTTTAGATCTCAGTTTTCTTATCTATAAAATGGAGACAATAACGGCAGTGTTGTTATAAGGATTAAAGGGTTAATGCATTTAATGCATTCAGAAAAAAAAAAAAAAAGAGCAGAATCCAATAAGCTCTCCATCATTGTTAGTTACCGTTATTATGGTTACTTTTACTGTGATTCCTGTATTGAAATTATACACTTTGTTGTTCTTTTGTTAGGTGGGAGGGAGGCTGGGAAGTTGCACCCCCAAAAAGGGATGAGTTCTTTTGGTATTAACTCTTCTGGTATTAGCAGGACTTTGTGCAGAATCTTGAATTATTTTGGAAGGTGTAGAGGGAGACAGAGAAAAGGCTGTGGAAGATCATCCAATTTAGGTATTGGATTCTCCAAGCAATGCATGTATTTATTTCTTTATTGATCGTGCATTCATATAAGTGGTAGAATCACAGTGTTATAGGATGTCGAGGTCCTTCCTTTTGCTCATAAGGAAACCAACACACAAAGAGGAGAATTCCTTCTTGGGATTGTACAGTGAGTGAGGGAAGACTAGAATTCAGAACTCAGGTCTTCTGACTCCCTTTCTTAGCCCTTTTCCCAAATGTTTTGTAAGGTGTATAGGCTTGTGAGGGTGGGCCCTGGATGATACCTTCTCTGCAGGGCCCAGCACAGCCCTGGGCTCAGGGAGATGCTAGGCCAGACCCTGTCTTTTGATACGATGTTTGACTGGAGCCTCTGCGATAGTGCCTTCCCCATTTATTCCCTATTCTACCCCAGTCTAGGCCACTTCCTCGAGGCACCTAGGTGGCTCAGTTGGTGCCGACAGCCCAGAGCCTGGTGCCTGCTTCGGATTCTGTGTGTCTCTCTCTCTCTCTCTCTCTCTCTGCCCCTCTTGCACTCTCTCTCAAAAATAAATAAACATTAAAAAAATAAATATGAAAACTTGAAAAGACAGTTCCTCATTTCTGCTGTGTGGCTTCCCTTACAGCTCAGTCTTTGCTACCATCACAAACCTGGTCTCTCTTTTTGGGACTGCTTTCCCACAAGCTTGTCATCTGCCTTCACTTTGTTTCTGTTGGGTGGGCAGTATTAGGCAATGGCTAAGAGCTTAGACTTCAGAATCAAGCTCACCTGGATTTAAATCCCACAGTTTAGCTCAGAGACCTCAGGCAAGTTATCAAACTGTTCTCAGTCTGTTTCTTCATCTGTAAAATGGGCATAATAGTAACTATATGTACATGGAAGGGGGAGAATTATATTAGATGAAATATTAAATTAGATTCAATTAGATGAAGTATGAGGAATGCCTGGCTCATAATAAGTGCTCAAAATCTGATACCTGCTAATTATAATCTGCATCTGTACTAGATATGCAGGGTGTAGCTGGCAGGATTCTGTGTCAGAAAGCTGTATTTATTTTTTTTTATAATTTTTTTAACATTTATTTATTTATGAGACAGAGAGAGACAGAGCATGAATGGGGGAGGGTCAGAGAGAGAGGGAGGGAGACACAGAATCTGAAACAGGCTCCAGGCTCTGAGCTGTCAGCACAGAGCCCGACGTGGGGCTTGAACTCACGAACCGCGAGATCATGACCTGAGCCGAAGTTGGACGCTTAACCGACTGAGCCACCCAGGCGCCCCAGAAAGCTATATTTAAAGATGTCCCACTCTTTATCTAATCTTTTTGCGTGATATCGAGCATTCCACGATTCCTATATTTTCTCAAATCATCTTTGCTCAGAAATGGAAATGTATCCTTCATTTATTTCATACTTCCCAAGCACCTGTTCTATCCGTTAAGCTGACAGACAGTAGACACGCTGCCTCCAGCCCTGTGTCCTTTATGGAGCTGAGCTTGATGGTAGTTCACAGATTCTCTGACCTGAGGGCTCCAGGGGTGAGACACATTTTTCAGTTGTATTGGAGGGACAGCATTGAGGGAGGGAGTGTCTGCAGACCTGCCCCCACCCCCTCTGGGACCCTGAAGGCTCCCTTTGTCTCCCTCTAGAGGGAGTCTCAGTCCAAACAACAACACATGTACATCTCTTTAGATATAGGTTCACCTACACTCACAGTAAGAGTTGGGAGAAAGGGGATTCTCAAGAGGGAAGCCCTCTAGTTGCTGACCCTGTGTTGCCATGGCAACATCCCACTCCCTCCACGGGTCATTACGTCTTAACCATTTGAGACTCACTCTTATCCTCTAGTTAGACCATGGGGCTAGTACTTCCGTTGGCACAAAGCCAAGGCAGTCATGGTGGCCCTAATCAGAATAATAAAGAAACATCAATGGGAAGATGTCTCCAAACCCAGGAAATAAACTCATTCCAAAAAAATAGTGACTTTTGTACTTTGTGTGATTTTGTGTTTCCACTGGAATAACGTGAGCTCCATGAGAACAGGAGCAGCCCTGCCTGTGTTTTATAAGACATAGTAGGTATTCATTAAGTATTTGTTGGGCGAATTCCCGATGCCTAGAGATTATTTTCCAAAATGAAGGGCTTACTATATGCTAGATACCACTGTACATGACTTACACGAATTAACCACTCTATGCCTCAGTTTCCTTATCTGTAAAATGGACATAATATTAGGAGTCATATTCACTGTCACGTGTTACATGTTAAGTAACTTGTCCAAGGCCACATGGTTAACGAATGATGAAGCCATGGCTTGAAATCAGGCAGTCTGAATATTGAGTCTCAGGTCTCTGCTAACAAGGCTGCAGAATCATCTCAATGGAGAAGTAGGGTCTGGGCCAACTTCCTTATGGGTGCTCATGTCCCCCAACCCCCACATGGTGTGTTCTGGTAAAATAATATTGAGATGACTTTCTTGCCAGCTTGTTGGAGAAGGAATGCACACCAAAATTGCAAGCTTGGGGGAGGAAGTTATGCTATTCTTTGCCATGTGGCAGTCCTATGGAAGGAAAGCTCTGGATTTGAAGTACCCTAGGGCTCTTGCCTCTTCTCTTAAGTACACTTCCCTTATCCCCATCACAGATACAAGTCATAAGCTACACTAATCTCCATGAGCACAAGGACCCAGTCTATCCCATTACCCTATAGTTTGGTTGTCCAGCCCAGGGCCTGGCAACAATAAGGGCTAAAGAACAAATCTGCTGAATGAATGAATGAATGAATGAATGAACAAATGAAGAGATTACTATGTGATGGGTGGGGTTATTTTTAAGGGAGAGAGCATTGACTGTAACTATTCAGGGTTCAGAAAACAAGCTAATAGACATAGTTTTCTTTTCTCGGGACTCAAGTTTTGAATCAAATCCCAGAACTCAGATTCCAGAAGAGACGACAAAAATAATTATCCTTAACATTCACATTGGGTAGTGTGACCTTTCTTTGGAAATTTTCAGTGCCCAAGTTTGAGAATGCCCGTTGGGGGAGAAGATGTTTTTTCCCCAATAAAACAGTACAGAGCACTTCAATTATCCCTGGGAAGAGGGCTGTCTGTTCCTCCCTCCTCCAGCCTTTCACTGAGCTCTGCCTGCCTCATGAGGAGTTGTGGGAAAGAACAAGATGCATCTGCTTCTTCCTTTTTCTCTAATAAAGTTTGTCATTCACTGAAAACTAAAATGCTGTCCTCTTCCCTGCATGATTAATGCCCAGCCAGCCTCTCCAAGTTTTGGACCCTGAGCCACCAGTGAGCAATGGAGCCACATTGCCTTCTCTTCCCCTGGGGACTGCCACACTGTGCAACCAGATGCACACAATGTGCAACCAGATGCACACAATGCACGTGTGTGGAAGTGCACACCACACACACACGCACATACACACACACCCATGCCAATCAATTGGCTCCTTGCTTATATCGACCTGGCCCAATATGATCAGCTAAAGGGGAGGGATTTGGGCCCCTGTGCACCTCACAGGGCCTTCTGGGTTGTTGTTGTTGTTGTTTTGTTTTGTTTTGTTTTGCAATCTGCAGGTAGTAGCAGCTGAGATCAAAGTTGTCCTTTCTCTTCTTTGGGGGATCTAGCAAAATACAGAACATAGCAGAGCTGGCTGCCTTGGAGGAGGTCATTCCATCCTGCCTGAAAGGACATGATGGGACAGGCTGTTGTGCCTTCTTGCTGAAGTGTAGGCAGCCTCCCTGGTACACTCCACCAGGATGGGGATCCTTGTGTGTTTTGTTACTGATGTGCCCTAAGTCCTTACAAGTGTGCCTGATACTTAGTAAATGTTCAACAAAGACGTTCTGAAATTATGCATAATTCTGGATAGCTTTTAGAGAAATGCATCATCTTTTCTCACATATGCTGCCTGGAATATTCCTCAATCTTCTACCCCTTGCCAAGGCAGAGTGCCACATATATTTCCAGGGCCAGCACACTCTTCACTTCTCTTTCCCAGTTTTGTGGAGCCTCCACCCCAGGGGTAGGGATTACACCCCCTTCCCAGCCTGCTGTGCACTGTCTGCATTTTGGCTTTTCTTAAAAACACGAGCACACCGAGTTGCAATCAAATACTTATATTTTTTGTCCTCCACTAGTAAATACGTGTTTCTTTCTTTTTTAAGTTTATTTGTTTATTTTTAGAGAGACAGAGACAGCACAAGTGAAGGGGGGCAGAGAGAGAGAGAGAGAGAGAGAGAGAGAGAGAGAGAGAGAGAGGCAGAGAGAGAATTCCGAGCAGTTTCCACACCGTCAGCACAGAGCTGGATGCAGGGCTTGAACTCATGAAACCGTGAGATCATGACCTGAGTCAAACCAAGAGCTGGGGGCTTAACCGAGTGAGCCACCCAAGCGGCCCCAAAATATGTTTCTAATTAGACATTCCATTTGTTCATTTCCATGTCCCTAGCGTCTACTAAATTATTACCAGTCACTATAGCACAGTGACTAAAATGCTGCCTCAGGAATCCCTGCTCTGCTATTTGCTAACCAAGTGGACTTGATCAATTTCTAACTTCATTCTTTGTTTCCTTTTTTTTGTAACATAGTGATACTAACAGTACCTTTCACAGAGTACTTGTCAGGGCTTTAATGAGTGAGCACATGTGATGGTCTTAGGACTCTGCTTCCTGCAAATTAAGTACTCAAGAAATAATTCACTTTTATTTTTTATTTAGAGCAGTGCTTATAGTTCACAGTTGCGCGAAGTTTCTTTTTTTCAAATGGACTTATCTTCAGTTGTTTAGTATTCAAGCACTCTTCCCACTAGTATTCCTTGATTTTTGTGTGTGAACTCATCTCACCCTAAGTCAGAAGGCCTTTCTGATAAAATCAGTATCAGTTAGACTTTCCATCACTCATCACAGAATGAATCCTAACTATACAAAGTTGATAAACATTTGTTGGATAGACAAGCTAATTGTTGAAAATCTGCTCTACATTTTGTTCAGGGGGAAAGATAAGTCTTACATTGTAGGAAAGCCTAACAAACAGTGGCATCCAAATAGATACATTAAACTAAGTAGCATTGCCAATCAGGGCAGGCTCACTTTTGCAAGCCCTCAGCCACATAGCACCTGAGATGTATTTGTACAAACATTCTAATCCTCACAAAATACTTTCATACCCATGAAATTTCTTGGCCTGCCCAATTATAAGGAGCAAGTATTGTCAATTTTTGAGTCACCTGACTCAGTTTATTTTATTTTATTTTTCAAGTTTATATATTTATTTTGAGAGAAAGAGAGAGCAGGGAGGAGCACAGACAGAGGGAGAGAGAGAATCCCAAGCAGGTTTCATGCTGTCAGTGCAGAGCCTGACCTGGGGCTGGAACCAGTGAATTGTGAGAGCATGACCTGGACTGTGAGATCATGACCTGAGCTGAAATCAAGAGTCAGACATTTAACCGACTGACCCACCTAGGCGCCCCTTCTGACTCAGTTTGAAGATGAACAGTGATTGATAGGTAGAGGAAAAAAGAATAATTAACATTACTAAGTACTAGACTATAATGGACCTAATAGAAATTCCAAATAAAAATGTGCACATACACATTTGGGGGAGGTCAGGATAAACCAAAATGAAACAAGATACTATTTTAAATTTTAGTCTAGGATTTTCAAAGTCCTTAATGTGGCATTCGCCACCAGTGACTGTAGAGCACAGACTACTCTGAGCTGATTGGACCCCAGAACATTTTCTTCTGAAACGCTTCTTTTCAATCCTGGTGTTCCTAGGAACACAATTTGAGAAATAATGGTATTCCTAAGATAGATCTTGGAGGCAACCATAAATGTTTTTTTTTCCTACTTGCCTTTTTTTTAAGTTTTTTATTTTTTTATTATTTTCTCCAGCCTATTAAGTTTCATAGTTTTCATATAAACACTCCACAAATGGTGTCCATATGAGCATGACATCCTCTGATTCATTTGGGGGAATAACTGCTACCTTCCTGGGTGGGATAATGTCTTTCATCTGTAGGCCGTGAAAGGCTCTATGGTGTGTGGTAACAGTGACATGTCACTGAGCAAGATAAGTCTTCCTGCCACCAAGAGAAGTGCCTTTTCCCAATTTAGAGGGGCCATAATTCTTTTTGACACACTCTTGGGTGTGCTGTGTCTGGTATATATTTTCTAGCTCTGGAAACTGGATCCAATCCTTCAACCCAGGACTTCCTTTTAAAGGCAACCCCATGAGCCAAAAAAACAAAGGGTGGACATTCACTTTTCTTTACTAATAGCTTTGCTTTGCTGATACTCATTTGTTGTGTTTCTTTCGTTATAGTTTGCCTGGAACTTGGCCATTCTGAGATTGGTTATTCCAAGCCGAAAGGGTCTTCCCTTTCTAGAAATGTTCTTTCTAGTTCTAGAAATGTTGGCTTCCTCCCAATGTTCTTCATTTCCCAGTGAAGTGTCCTAGTACCTGCTGCCCCTAAGCATTCTTATCAGGAGACTTCTCTGTGGTTTCACATTGTTGTTGCACGTTTATAGGCTGCCAGCACTCAATACATGCATGATGCATCACAGATCCACAGTGCACTGAGCATCTACCCAGGAATTGTCAATTCTTTTGTTGTGAGATTCTGATGGAGCGATTATCACAAACAGCAGGAGGAAATCTTATCCACACAGAGGGATGACACAGAAGGATCACTGTTTTCCAAATATCTCCTTCTTTAGGAGGAAATTCAGCTCAATAATACAGAGATCATTGGAAAAGAGATTGTGATTCTTATTCAGATCATGTGGACAATGATAAGAGAAAAAGGCAAGGAGGAAGTGATGCACAGAAAAGGTAGATGCTTGGGTCCAACATCGCTCAAAGTATTTTCCAGTGACTGTCAGTTCTGTAGAATATTAATAATTATCAACTGAAAAAGATTGTTTAGTCAGATGAATTTAGAAAACCTATGGTTAGGAACTTTTTTATTACAGGACTTATCAGAGCCTTTAATACATTCATTAGTTTTGTACATCTGCAAGAGGGGGATGTTCCAAAAAAACAATGTTCTAAACATTTCAGATGAATTGGCTTGTTCTTATTCCTCTCAATCCTATGAAGTAGGTAGTATTATTACACTCTTCTTACAAATGAGAAAGTCAAGGCACAAAGACATGGCATTTCTTGCCAGAGTCACTCGGCAAACAGATAGTGGAATCAGAAATTAAACCTGGGCCATCTGACTTCAGAGCTTTTGCTCTGCCCCACTATATTGTACTGACCTGATAAATATTGAGGGAAGTGTCACTGTACCACGGGAGTTACCTCAAGGAAATGGAGTGGCACTGCCTGTGAAGTGGTTGTATAGCATGGTGACAGTAGAGAGTTTGGTGGAAAGATGTTTGTGGCTTTTCACGTGACAATCATATGCCTGAGGCTTTCTTTTTTTAAATTTTTTTTAATGTTTATTAATTTTTGAGAGACAGAACACCAGCAGGGGAGGGGCAGAGAGAGAAGGAGGCAGAATCTGAAGCAGGCTCCAGGATCCAAGCTGTCAGCACCGAGCTTGACGCGGGGCTCAAACTCATGAGCCATGAGATCAAGACCTGAGCCAAAGTCAGATGCTTAACCAACTGAGCCACCCAGGCGCCCCTCCTGAGTCTTTCTAATGACACCAGCGTTTGCCATTTACATTATGCCTTCAAACACACAATGAATAGTATATAAGGGGGGGTTGTGAATCATGGGGTTATGTCTAGTGATTCCTTCTTGACGTTAGAAAACTAATGCTTTGGCTTTCCAGTTGCTTCAGATGCTCTTAAACTATATTCCAAATTTCATGTGCTTTTTAAAAATTAATAGACTTTAAAATTTTTGTTTAATGTTTATTTATTTTTGAGAGAGAAAGAGACAGAGTACGGGGGTGGGGGGCGGGGGCAGAGAGAGACAAACACACGCAGAATCCGAAGTAGGCTCCAGGCTCTGAACTGTCATCACAGAGCCCAACGTGAGGCTTGAACTAGCAAACTGCGAAATCATGACCTAAGCCGAAGTCGGATGCTTAATATACTGAGCTATCCAGGTGCCCCAATAAACTTTTTTTTAACTAGATATAGGTTTACAAAAAAGGTGAGCAGAAAGTACTAACAGCTCTCACTTACCCTTCTTTCTCCCCATCCCCTTAAAAAGTTTTCCCTATTATTAACACCTTGCATTGCTGTGAAATATTTGTTACAGTTGATGAACCAATATTGAAATTTTATTATTACCTCAAGTCCATAATTTCTATTAGAGTACACTTTCTGTGTTGTAGAGTTCTATGGGTCTTGAAAAATGCATAATGGCATGTATCCACCATTAACATACCACACAGAATATTTCAATAAATGAGTTCCAGTTATTTAGTCCCTCCCTCCTTTGCCCCCTGGAAACCACCTTTTCAAAATGTCATTTACTTGAAGTCACACAGTTATATACTGTGTCAATTTGCAGTATATAGTCAATTTGCAGATTGACTTCTTTCATTTAGCAATATAAATTTAAGATTCGTTCCAGTCTTTCGAGTCTTGGTAGTTCTTTTTATTACTGAATATTATTCCATTATACGGATGTACCATGGTTTGCCGATCCATTGGAGTCTTGGTAGTTCTTTTTATTACTGAATATTATTCCATTATATGGATGTACCACGGTTTGCCGATCCATTCTTTTGAACCATGTTTGGTGCTATAAACATTCACATGCACGTTTCCCTGTAGATGTAAATTTTTAATTCATGTGGGCCAATGCCTAGAAGTGCAATTGCTGGATCATACTTGAAAAATATGTTTAGCTTTGTAAGGAATTGCCAGACGATCCTCCAAAGAGGCTGTACCGTTTGCATTTTCAGCAGCAACAAATGAAAGTTCTTGTACCTCTACGTTGTTGCCAACATTTGATGTTGTCAGTGTTTTAGATTTTAGCTATTCCAATAGGTATTCAGTAGCATCTAATTGTTTTAATTTGCAATTCCCTAATGGTATATGATACTGAGCATCTTTTCATATTTTTATCTGCCATTTGTGTATCTATCTGAGACGGTTCAGATCTTTCACTTACTTTTAAATTGGGTTCTGCTTTCTTATTGAGTTTTAAGAGTTCTTTCTTTATTTTGAAAATATTTTCTCCAGTCTGTGGCTTACTTTTTCATTTCTTAACCATTTCTTTCACAGAGAAAACCTTTTTAATGTTAAATAAAGTCCAACTTACTAATTTTTTTCCTCTCCTGGTTTGTGCTTTTGGTGTTATATCCAAACGGTCATTGACAAACCCAAGGTCACTTAGTCTTTCTCCTATATTATTTTTGAGGAGACATATATTTGCATTTTATATTTAGATCTATGATCCATTTTTAGTCAGTCTCTGTGAAAAGTGTAATGTCTATGGAGATTCATTTTCTTTTTGCATGTGAATGTCGAGTTGTTGTAGCACGTTTGTTGAAAAAAAAAATGTAGTTTTTGCATTTAATTGTCAAAGATGAGTTGACTATATTTGTGTGGATCTACTTCTGGGGTCTCTACATGGTTCCACTGATCTAGTTGTCTACTCTTTTGCCAATGCCACACTGTTGATTATTGCAGCTTGAATAACAAATCTTGAGATTGGGTAGTGAGAGTCTTGCAGATTTGTTCATCTTTAAAATTGTGTGAGCTGTTTTCTCTATTGCTTTTCCTTATAAATTTTAGAATCAGTTTGTCAATACCCACAAAATAACTTCTGAAGCTTTTGATTGGGATTGCACTGAATCTAAGATCAGTTGGGAAAAATGGACAGCCCAACAATACTGAGTTTTTTTATCCATAAATATGGACTATGTTCCCATTTATTTAGATCTTCTGTGATTTCTTTCATCAGTGTTTTGTACCTTTCCTCATATATTTTTGTATATGTATTATTTGCATATTTATATATGTAAATATTTATATATACTATATAATGTATATAGTTGTTGTTAGATTTGACCTATTTCTCTCTGTTTCTGGTGCCAATGTAAATGATGCTGAGTTTACAAATTAAAATTCCAGTTGTTCATTGATGATATACAGGAAAGTGATTGACTTTTTAATATTAACTTATACTTGCAATCTTGCTATTATTATTTCTTAGTTCCAAGAGTTTTCTTCGTGGATTCTTTGGGATTTTGAGTTCTCTTTTCTTTTTTTCTTAGTTAGCCTGGCTAGATATTTATCAATTTTATTGATATTTGTGAAGAGCTAGTTTTTTTTTTCATTGATTTTCTCTACTGATTTCCTTATTTTAATTTCACTGATTTCTGCTCTGATGTTTTCTTCTCTCTTACTTTATATCAAATTTGCTCTTTTTTCGCTAGTTTCCTAAGGTAGAAGCTTTGGTTATTGAATATGATCTTTCTTCTTTTCTAATATGTGAATTCAATGCTTTAAATTCCCCTCCAACCACTATTTTTGCTGTTTACCACACATTTTGATAAGTTGTATTTTCATTTTCATTTGGTTCAAGATATTTTAAATTTTCTCTTGAAACTTCTTTGAACCATGTGTTATTTAGAAGTGTGTTGTTTAATTTCCAAGTGCCTTCGTATTTTCCAGCCATGTTTCTGTTATTGACTTCCAGTTTAATTCCACTGTGGTTTGGGAGACTACTTTCATTATTTCTATTCTTTTAAATATGTGATGGTATGTTTTATGGCCAGAATGTGGTTTATCTTGGTAAATGTTCCATGTGTGCTTGAGAAAAATATGTATTCTGCTGTTACTGGATGAGATATTTTATAAATGTCAGCTAGATTCAGTTGACTAAGGGTGCTGTTCTGTTCAACTATATTCTTATATATTTGACCCCTAGATCTCTCAATTACTATTAGAAAGGTGTTGGGGCACCTGGGTGGCTCAGGTCATGAGCGTCCAACTTCGGCTCAGGTCATAATCTCACAGTTTGTGAGTTCGAGCCCCACATTGGGCTCTGTGCTGACAGAAGGGAGCCTGTAGCCTGCTTCAAGTTCTGTCTCCCTCTCTCACTCTGTCCCCCTTCTCATTCTCTCTCTCTCTCAAAAAACAAACATTTAAAAAATGTTTTTAAAAAAGAAAGGTGTTGAAATCTTCAACTACAATAATGAATTTGAGCTGAAGTCGGACGCTTAACGACTGAGCCACCCAGGCGCCCCGAATTTTTCTACTTCTTATAAGCCTGTCATGTTTTGTCACATGTATCTTAACTCTGTTGTTAGACACATACACATTAAATATTCTTATGTCTTTTTGGAGAATTGACCTCTTTATCATTATGTAATGCCTCTATTCATCCCTGATAATTTTCTTTGCTCTGAAGTTTGCTTTGTCTGAAACTAATGTAACTACTCCAACTTTGATTCGCTTTAGCATAGTACATCTTTCTCCAGCCTCTAACTTTTAATATAACACTATCTTCATATTTAAAGTGAGTTACTGGGTGGCTCAATTGGTTAAGCATCTGACTCTTGATTTCGGCTCAGGTCATGATCTCATGGTTAGTGGGATCAAGGCCTGAGTCAGGCTCCTCACTGTCAGTGTGGAGACCATTTGGGATTCTCTCTCTACCTCAGTCTCTCCCCCACCATGCTCACACACACTCTGTCTCTCAAAATAAATAAATCAACTTAAGACAAAAATAAAGTAAGTTACTTGTAGACAACATATAGTTGGTACTTGTTTTTGTTTTTTAAGTTTATTTATTTATTTTGAGAGAGAGTGGGGAAAGGGCAGAGAGCAAGAGAGAGAGAAAATCCCCAGCAAGCTCCACACTGTCAGCACAGAGCCCAATGTGGGGCTGGAACTCACAAACTGTGTGATCATGACCCGAGCCAAAATCAAGAGTCAGAGGCTTGGGGCGCCTGGGTGGCTCAGTCGGTTAAGCGTCCGACTTCAGCTCAGGTCACGATCTCACGGTCTGTGAGTTCGACCCCCGCGTCAGGCTCTGGGCTGATGGCTCAGAGCCTGGAGCCTGCTTCTGATTCTGTGTCTCCCTCTCTCTCTCTGCCCCTCCCCTGTTCATGCTCTGTCTCTCTCTGTCTCAAAAATAAATAAACGTTAAAAAAAAAAAAAAAAAAGAGTCAGAGGCTTACCCAGTTGTGCCACTCAGACACTCCAGGTTCTTGATTTTTTTTTTTTTTTTTTTTAATCCACTCTCACCATTGGTAGATTTACATTCACATTTAAAGTGACCATTGATATAGATGGCTTAATATCTACCATATTTGTAACTATTTTCAACCTATTGTTCTTGTTCTTTGTTTCTTTTCTCATCTACTTTTTCTTTCTTCTCTGGTTTTCCTTGATCATTTCATGTGATTCAATTTTCTCTCAGCATATCAATTATCAATTTAAAAAATAATTTTAGTGATTTCACTAGAGTTGTCAATATAAATGTACAACCAATCCAAGTTCACTTTCAAATAACACTTTACTGCTTCCTGGCTAATACAAGTACTTTGTAAGAGAGCCTTCCCATTTCCTCTATCTAATCTCTTATGACATTGATGCCAATAATTTCACTTATCTGTAAGTATCAGTTACTGAATACACCATTGCTATTGTTGTAAACAAACTGCCATCTGTTAGATCAATTGAAAATAAGAAAAGGGGCACCTGGGTGGCTCAGTCGGGTAAGCGTCCAACTTACACTCAGGTCATGATCTCACAGTTTATGAGTTCAAGCCCTGAGTTGAGCTCTGTGCTGACAACTCAGAGCCTGGAGCTTGCTTCCAATTCTGTGTCTCCCTCTCACTGCCTCTCTCCCGTTCATGCTCTTTCTCTCTCTTAAAAATAAATAAATAAACTTTAAAAAATTTTAAAATAAGAAAAAATAAAAATGTAATTTTGCTTCATTTATTTCTTTTCTGTCACTCTTTCTTTTTTATGCAGATCTGAGTTTCTCTCCTATATCATTTCCTTTTTTTAATATGAAATTTATTGTCAGATTGGTTTCCATACAACACCCAGTGCTCATTCCAAAAGGTGCCCTCCTTAATGCCTATCACCCACCCTCACCTCCCTCCCACTCCCCATCAACCCTCAGTTTATTGTTTTTAAGAGTCTCTTACGGCTTGGCTCTCTCCTTCTCCAACTTTTTTTTTTCCTTCCCCTCCCACTTGGTCTTCTGTTAAGTTTCTCAGGATCCACGTAAGAGTGAAAACTCCCGTATATCATTTTCCTTTTCTCTAAAAAACTGTCTGTAACATTTCTTTTAAGGAAGGAAGGCAGGTCTACTGGAGATGTTCCCTCAATGTATTGTATTGTATTGTATTGTATTGTATTGTATTATTTTTTTTATTTATTTAGTCTGAGAACATCTTTAGTTACTCTTCCCTTTTGGAGGGTAATTTTGCAGGATACAGAATTCTAGGTTGGTAGGGGTTTTATTTCCCTTTCAACACTTTAAATATTTCACTCCACTCTTTTCTTGCTTGCATGCATTCTGTAATTTTTAACCTTGTTCCTCTATATATGTAAGATACCCCAACCTCTTGCTTCTTTCAAGATTTATCCCCCCATTTTTTTTTTATTTCTGCTGTTTGGATATGATATATCCAGTTGTAGATTTCTTAGTATTTATTCTTTTGGTGTTTTCTAAGCTTTCTGGATCTGTGATTTATTGTCTATCATTAATTTTAGAAATTTCTCAGCCATTATTACTTCAAATATAACTTCTGCTCCTTTTTTCCCTTAATTCACTTCTGGTATTCCCATTATGCACACGTTACATCTTTTGTAATTGTCCAAGTTTTAGTATTTTGTTCCTTTTTATTTTCATTCATTTTCTCTCTGTGAAGTTTGTGAAGTTCCTATGGATATATCTTCAATTTTACTGATTCTTTTCCCACCTGTGTCCAGACAACAGATGATCCCTTCAAAGGCACTCTTAATTTGTGTTACAGAGTTTTTGAATTTTCAGATTCCCTTTGATTCTTTCTTATGGTTTCCATCTTTCTGCTTAAATCACCCATCTGCTCTATAGTATATCTCTTCCCTCAGAACCATAGAGTGTTAATCAGAGTTATTTCAAGTTCCTTGTCTGGTAATTCTAAATCTCTGCCTTGGCTGAGTCTGGCTCTAATGCTTGCTTTGTCTCTTAAAACTGTGTTTTACCTTTTAGTGTGTCTTATAATTTTTTGTTGAAAGTCAGATGTGATATACTGGGTCAAAGAAACCGGTAAATAGGCCATTAGGGTGGATTTGTGTGTTTATATGGCTGGAAGTTAGGCTGCATTTGTTGTTTGCCATAGCTGTGGGTAGCAGAAGCTAAAATTGTTGCTAGTATTCTTATTTTTACCTTCCCTGATAACTTTGGGTTTCCTGAGAGACTTCTTAAATCAAGTGTGAACCTTCAATTTCTGTTACCTATAAAGCACTCTCATACAGGAACCTGACTGACATAGTGGCAAATGGGGGTCTGGGGGCATTCTATAGTTCTGTAATTAATTCTCTTTGTTTTAGTGAACCTGTGTCCTGGGCTGTGAAGTCAGAAGAGCTGCATTAGGACACTTCCATTCTCCTGTGTTGAAGGCTAGAGGGGCCTGGAGTTGGGTATTTTCCTTCTTCCAGGTCAGTTAGTTTCTCGTAAACCCAAGTCATTAGGTTCTGGTAAAATAATTTCTTTTCTTTTTTGTAACTTTCTTTCTTTCTTTCTTTCTTTCTTTCTTTCTTTCTTTCTTTCTTCCTTTCTTTCTTTCGTGTAATTATATTAAAGCCTAATATAATTAAACGTTATATTAGTTTCAGGTGTGCAACATAATGATTCTATATTTGTATATACTGTCAAATGATTACCAAAATAATTCTAGTTAACATCTGTTACCATACATAGTTTGTATATACCATCATTCATAGGGGCACAAAATAGCTTACTTTTAGGTAAGGATTTGTTTAGGAGAGTGGAATATTCTGGGGGGTATTTCAAATGGTTTCTTCCTCACTCTCCTTGCCACCACCCTCCTACCCTAAACAGAAGGAAATTTTTCTCCAATGTATACCCTGAGAGCTCAGTGGGACTCCTGGACTAAATCTCACAAAAGTATATGGTCCTCTATCCTCCACCCTGATGCCAAGATTTTGTCTTTCAAACACGGAGTCTCCACTGAGCATCTAGAAAATTTTAAATTATAGCTTAAGTGTTTCTACTAGCACTAGCTCCAGTGTCAGCCTCTGCTCCTGGGCTTCTGCTCCCAGTAAACTGTGGTTCTCTGTAACCTCCCCTTTCTCCAGCTTTCAGGGCAGTGTTTTACCCTATGACTGCAATTCTCTGATGACCCAAGAAGAATTGTTGATTTTCACTGCAGTAGCTTTTTTCTTCTTGTTGTGAGCATGGGAGTGACAACTTCCAAGTTCTAACATGCCAGACTAGAAATTAGAAGTCAAGTTCATATGGTTTGGAGAAAAAACTACATACCACAGACACTTCCCACTCTTCATTTGCTGTCTATATGGATTAACTTCTATTCTACTAGAAATTCCCTCCTCTCCTCTAAATGACTATGAACGTTTAAATGCTCATTCAAAGTCCACCTCAATTGTTCTTCCACTAATTCACAGTGGAGTCTCTTGGCATCAAACTTCTGTAGTACTTATCCTCTACCCCATCCCCCCCGACCCGAAATTTTATTTTGCTTTGGCAGTTTTCTGATAATTTTTTAATTTAATTTTTAAATTTTTTTAAGTTTCAATTTACTTTTAGAGAGAGCAAGAGAGCATGCATGCATGCATGGAAGAGGGGCACACACACAGAGAGAGAGAGAGAGAGAGAGAGAGAGAGAGAGCTCATGTGCTGTCAGCCCAGAGCCCAATGTAGAGCTCAATCTCATGAACTGGGAGATCATGACCTACACCAAGATCAAGAGTTGGACACTCGACCAACTGAACCTCCCAAGCACCCCCCTTTTATGATCATTTTAAGACCTGAACTTTTTCAAAAGAGATCATAGAAAAGCCTTTGCAGTAACTAAAACAACCTGGGAGTTGATGTTGTTGCTTTCTCCCTGAGAGTCTCCTGAGACCTTGCAGAATGAGGTCAGAGACAAGAGAATCATGAATGCTGACTATGAAGGGCATGTCCTCTCTTCTGAATTTCAAGCTTCTAGTCACCCATAAGGTGACTTTGTAAGAAAAAGAAAAAGGCAGACATTCTTCCCTCAAGAAATCAACTTCTATCTCCCCTATACTGGCATAGTGCTTTTGTGAGAGCAAGCTACTTTATTATAATTTGCAAGGAAATCTTGTAATACCATACACACCATGATCTTACACTGTCTTAGATATACATGCACAACCTATACATTCAAACTGAGAAGCCCTGCCTTTAATTTCTTTTTTTAATTTAATTTAATTAATTTGTTTTTTAAAATTTACATCCAAATTAGCATATAGTACAACAATGATTTCAGGAGTAGATTCCTTAATGCCCCTTACCCATTTAGCCCATTCCCCCTCCCACACCCCCTCAAGTAACCCTCTGTTTGTTCTCCATATTTATGAGTCTCTTATGCTTTGTCCCCTCCCTGCCTTTATATTATTTTTGTTTCCCTTCCATTACATTCATCTGTTTCGTCTCTTAAAGTCCTCACATGAGTGAAGTAATATGATATTTGTCTTTCTCTAATTTCCCTTAGCATAACACCCTCCAGTTCCATCCACGTAGTTGCAAATGGCAAGATTTCATTCTTTTTGATTGCCAAGTAATACTCCATTATATAAATATACATATATATGTACATACATATATATATATACATGTACATATATACATATATATACACACACAAGTATATATATGTATGTGTGTGTATATATATATATATATATACATATACATATATATATGTATATATATATATATATACATATATATACCACATCTTCTTTATCCACTCATCCATTGATGGACATTTGGGCTCTTTCCATACTTTGGCCATTGTTGATAGTGCTGCTATGAACATTGGGGTACATGTGTCCCTTCGAAACAGCATATCTGTATGCCTTGGATAAATTCCTAGTAGTGCAATTGCTGGGTCATAGGGTAGTTCCATATTTAGTTTTCTGAGGAAGCTCCATACTGTTTTTTAAAAATTTTTTTGAATGTTTATTATTTTTGAGAGAGACATAGACAGAGAACAAGCAGGGGAGGGGCAGAGAGAGAGGGAGACACAGAATCAGAAGCAGGCTCCAGGCTCTGAGCTGTCAGCACACAGCCTGATGTGGGGCTCGAACTCACAGACTGTGAGATCATGACCTGAGCTGAAGCCAGTCACTTAACAACTGAGCCACCCAGGTGCCCTGTCCATACTGTTTTC
Source organism: Lynx canadensis (assembly GCF_007474595.2). Taxonomy (NCBI): domain Eukaryota; kingdom Metazoa; phylum Chordata; class Mammalia; order Carnivora; family Felidae; genus Lynx; species Lynx canadensis. Next base: position 50,653,270 of record NC_044313.2, on the reverse strand, counting down.
CAGAATGGCTGCACCAGCTTGCATTCCCACCAACAGTGCAAAAGAGATCCTCTTTCTCCGCATCCTCGCCAACATCTGTTGTTGCTTGAGTTGTTAATGTTAGCCATTCTGACAGGTGTAAGGTGGTATCTCATGGTGGTTTTGATTTGTATTTACCTGATGATGAATGAAGTTGAGCATTTTTCATGTGTCAGTTGGCCATCTGGATGTCCTCTTTGGAGAAGTGTCTATTCATGTCTTTTGCCCATTTCTTCATTGGATTATTTGTTTTTTGGGGATTGAGTTTGATAAGTTCTTTATAGATTTTGCATACTAACCCTTTATCTGATATGTCGTTTGCGAATATCTTCTCCCATTCTGTTGGTTGCCTTTAGTTTTGCTGATTGTTTCCTTTGCTGTGCAGAAAGAAGCTTTTTATTTGATGAGGTCCCAGTAGTTCATTTTTGCTTTTGTTTCCCTTGCCTCTGGAGATGTGAGTAAGAAGTTGCTGTCGCCAAGATCAAAGAGGTTTTTGCCTGCTTTCTCCTCGGGGATTTTGATGGCTTCCTGTCTTACGTTTAGGTCTTTCATCCAGTTTGAGTTTATTTTTTGTGAATGGTGTAAGAGAGTGGTCAGGTTCATTCTTCTGCATGTCGCCATCCAGTTTTCCCAGCACCACTTGCTGAAGAGACTGTCTTTATTCCATTAGATATTCTTTGCTGCTTTGTCAAAGATTACTTGGCCATAGGTTTGTGGGTTCATCTCTGGGTTCTCTATTCTGTTCCATTGATCTGAGTGTCTGTTCTTGGGCCAGTACCATACTGTCTTGATGATTACAGCTTTGTAGTATAGCTTGAAGTCTGGGATTGTGATGCCTCCTGCTTTGGTTTTCTTTTTCAAGATTGCTTTGGCTATTTGGAGTCTTTTCTGGTTCCATACAAATTTTAGGATTATTTGTTCTAGCTCTGTGAAGAATGCTGGTGTTATTTTGATAGGCATTGCATTGAATATGTAGATTGCTTTGGGTAGTATCGACATTTTAACAATATTTGTTCTCCTATCCAGGAGCATGGAATCTTTTTCCATTTTTTTGTGTGTCTTCTTCATTTCTCTCATAAGTTTTCTATAGTTTTCAGGGTATAGATTTTTCACCTCTTTGGTTAGGTTTATTCCTAGGTATTTTATGGTTTTTTGTGCAACTGTAAATGGGATCAATTCCTTGATTTCTCTTTCTGTCGCTTCATTGTTGCTGTATAGGAATGCAACCAATTTATGTGCATTGATTTTATATTCTGGAACTTTGCTGAATTCATGAATCAGTTCTATCAGTTTTTTGGTGGAATCTTTAGGTTTCCATATAGAGTATCATGTCATCTGCGAAGAGTGAAAGTTTGACCTCTGCTGGCCGATTTGGATGCCTCTTATTTCTTTGTGTTGTCTGATTGCAGAGGCTAAGACTTCCAATACTATGTTGAATAACAGTGGTGAGAGTGGATATCCCTGCATTGTTCCTGACCTTGGGGGGAAAGCTGTCAGTTTTTCCCCATTCAGGATGATATTAGTGTTGGGTCATTCATATATGGGTTTTATGTTCTCTAGGTATGATCCTTCCATCCCTATTTCCTTAAGGGTTTTTATGAAGAAAGGATGCTGTATTTTGTCACATGCTTTCTCTGCATCTATTTAGGATCATATGGTTCTTGTCCTTTTTTTTTAATGATGTGATGAATCACGTTACTTGTTTTGTAGGTATTGAATGAGCCCTGCATCTCAGGTATAAATGGCACTTGGTCCTGGTGAATAATTTTTTTAATGTATTGTTGGATCTGGTTGGCTAATATCTTGTTGAGGATTTTTGCATCCATGTTCATCAGGGAAATTGATCTATAGTTCTCCTTTTAAGTGGGGTCTCTGTCTGGTTTTGGAATCAAGGTAATGTTGGCTTCATAGAATGAGTTTGGAAGTTTTCCTTCCATTTCTATTTTTTGTAACAGCTTCAATAGAATAAGTTTTAACATTTCCTTAAATGTTTGGTAGAATTCCCCTGGAAAGCCATCTGGTCCTGGACTCTTGTTGTTTGGCAGTTTTTTGATTACTAATTCGATGTCCTTACTGGTTATCGGTCTGTTCAAATTTTCTATTTCTTCCTGTTTCAGTTTTGGTAGTGTATATGTTTCTAGGAATTTGTCCATTTCTTCCAGATTGCCCATTTTATTGGCATAGAATTGCTCATAATATTCTCTTATTATTGTTTTTATTTCTGTTGCGTTGGTTGTGATCTCTCCTCTTTCATTCTTGATTTTATTTATTTGGGTTCTTTCCTTTTTTCTTTTTGATCAAACTGGCTAGTGGCTTATCAACTTTGGTAATTCTTTCAAAGAACCAGCTTTTGGTTTCATTGACCTCCTCTACTGTTTTTTTTTGTGGTTTTTTTTTTGGTTTTGATAGCATTAATTTCTGCTCTAATCTTTATTATTTCCTGTCTTCTGCTGTTTTGGGGTTTTATTTGCTGTTCCTTTTCCAGCTCTTTAAGGCATAAGGTTAGGTTGTGTATCTGAGCTCTTTCTTCCTTCTTTAGGAAGGCCTGGATTGCTATATACTTTCCTCTTATGACCATCTTTGCTTCATCCCAGATGTTTTGGGTTGTGGTGTTATCATTTTCATTGACTTCCATATACTTTTTAATTTCCTCTTTAACTTCTTGGTTAGCCCATTCATTCTGTAGTAGGATGTTCTTCAGTCTCCAAGTATTTGTTACCTTTCCAAATTTTTTCTTGTGGTGGATTTCGAGTTTCATAGCATTGTGGTCTGCAAATATGCACAGTATGATCTCGACCTTTTTGTACTTACTGAGGGCTGATTTGTGTCCCTGTATGTGGTCTATGCTGGAGAATGTTCCATGTGCACTGGAGAAGAATGTATATTCTACTGCTTTAGGATGAAATGTTCTGAATATATCTGTTAAGTCCATCTGGTCCAATGTGTCATTCAAAGCCATTGTTTCCTTGTTGATTTTTTTATTAGATTATCTGTCCATTGCTGTGAGTGGGGTGTTGAAGTCTCCTACTATTATGGTATTACTATCGATGAGTTTCTTTATGTTTGTGATTAATTGATTTATATATTTGGGTGCTTTCACATTTGGCACATAAATGTTACAATTTTTAGGTCTCCCTGGTGGATAGACCCCTTGATTATGATATAATGTCCTTCTGCATCTCTTGATATAGTTTTTATTTTAAAGTCTAGATTGTCGGATATTAGTATGGCTACTCCGGCTTTCTTTTGTTGACAATTAGCATGATAGATGGTTCTCCATCCCTTTAGTTTCAATCTGAAGGTATCTTTAGGTGTAAACTGGGTCTCTTGTAAACAGCATATAGATGGATCTAGTTTTCTTATCCATTCTGTTTCCCTATGTCTTTTGATTGGAGCATTGAGTCCATTGACGTTTAGAGTGGGTACTGAAAGATATGAATTTATTGCCATTATGATGCTTGGGGAGTTGGAGTTTCCAGTGGTGTTCTCTGGTCCTTTCTAATCTTTGTTGCTTTTGGTCTTCATTTATTTGTTTTTTTTATATTTTCATCTTTTCTCCCCTCAGAGAGTCCCCCTTAAAATTTCTTGCAGGGCTGGTTTAGTGGTCAGAAACTCCTTTAATTTTTGTTTGTCTGGGAAACTTTTAATCTCTCCTTCTATTTTGAATGACAGCCTTGCTGGATAAAGAATTCTTGGCTGCATATTTTTCTGATTCAGCACACTGAATATATCCTGCCACTGCTTTCTGGCCTGCCAGGTTTGTGTGGATAGTTCTGTTGCAAACCTGATCTGTCTTCTCTTGTAGGTTAAGGACTTTTTTTTCCCTTGCTGCTTTCATGATTCTCTCATTCCTGGAGTATTTTGTGAATTTGACTATGATATGCCTTGTTCATGATCAGTTTTTGTTGACTCTAATGGGAATCCTCTGTGCTTCCTAGATTTTGATGTGTGTGTCTTTCCCCAGGTTAGGAAAGTTTTCCGCTATGATTTGCTCACATAACCCTTCTACCCCTGTCTCTCTCTCTTCTTCTTCTGAGACCCTTATGATTCTGATGTTGTTCTTTTTTAATGAGTCACTGATTTCTCTAATTCTTAAATCGTGCTCTTTTGGCTTAATCTCCCTCTTTTTTCTGCTTCATTATTCTCCATAAGTTCGTCCTCTATACCACTGATTCTCTGGTCTGCCTCGTCCATCCTTGCTACTGCTGCATGCATCCATGATTGCAGCTCAGTTATAGCATTTTTAATTTCATTCTGGCTGTTTTTTACTTCTTTTGTCTCTGAAGAAAGGGATTCTAATCTATTTTCGACTCCAGCTAGTATTCTTATTATCACGAATCTAAATTCTGGTTCAGACATCTTGCTTGTATCTGTGTTGGTTAAATCCCTGGCTGTCGTTTCTTCATGCTCTTTCTTTTGTGGTGAATTCCTTCGTTTCATCATTTTGAAGGGAGAAAAGGAATTTATGAGGTAGAAAAAATTAAAATTAAAAAAACATTAAAACTAAAAAATTAAAAACACACGCACACAAAATTGAATAAATGGTGCTAGATCCTAGGTGTGTTTTGGTCTGGGTGTTGAAAGTGGCTTGATAGATTAGAGAAAAGGGAAAAAAGGAAATCGTTTGAAAATTTGAAAAAGTGAATACACTGAAGTAGACTAAAATGAGATGATGGGGGTAAAATAGATTTTGAAAAAATTTACAAAAAAGTAAAGAATATAGTAGAAAAAAAATTTTAAGAAAAAAATTTTTAATAACAAAAATAAAAATGAATTTTTTCTCCTTCTGTATTCAAGAAAAAGAAAAGAAATGAAAAATAGAAAAAAGAAAAAAGAAAAAAAGAAAGATAATTGAATAGATGGACCTGCTAACAGACTGAAACACGACTGAAATTACTTCGTTTTCCCCTATAAGTCAGACTGTGAAGCGCTTTATAGTCCATAAACTAAGCAGGCGGTGAGACTTGTGTTCTTTTTTATTCATTTTTGAGAGACAGAGAGAGACAGAGCATGAGCAGGGAAGAGGAAGAGAGAGGGAGACACAGAGTCTCCAACAGGCTCCAGGCTCTAAGCCATCAGCACAGAGCCCGATGCAGGGTTCGAACTCACAAACTGCAAGATCCTGACCTGAGCCGAAGTCAGACGCTCAACTGACTGAGCCACCCAGGTGCCCCTAGACTTGTGTTCTTGAAGAGCGAGGTTGGTCCAGTTGGGTGGGGCTCAGTGTAATGGCTCCATTCTCCACTAGATGGCGCTGCTGGCCTACTGGGGTGGATTGTTGTGGCGCTTGTAGATGCACATGCGCATATGCCAGAGCGGTGACAATGGCATCATCCAGCTACCCAGTCTCTAGTATCAGAACTCTGTTCTCCCTGATCAGCAATCGCACACCTGTCCTTTGTCTTCAGCTTCTGTCCAGTCCCCTCTTTTACACTGTCTGTGACCCAGCCCCAGGTAGTACCTCTCTCCCGAGTTTTATCTCAGATGTGGCTGTTTTCCTCTGCCCCTTATTTCTGCGGCTTGGACCTGTTCCACCCCTCTGTGGAGGGTCTCACCAAGCAATGGCCAAATGTCAGCTGCACCCAGGAAAATTCATGGGACCATGCTGCTGCCAAAGCCCAGAGATTGCGGCCAGTTGCAAGCCCATCCTAGAAAATGTTCGTGAGACAGTGTAGCAGCAGCTTTTCAGGGATTATGGAAAACCACAACACGCATCTGGCACCAGACTTCACCCTTAATGACCTTGTTCCGGCACCAGCGAATGCGGCCATTCTCTGGGGTCTACTGGGCCCAGGTTGCCTCAAGCCTCTACCAAATTTCCTTCCAGCAGTGGAACCGCTTTTCCCCATGTGGCCTGAGAACCTCCCGGACCCCACTCTGCTCCTGGGGATTTGCCCTTCCCACCAGAGCACCACCAGGTATCAAGCTGTGGAGTTGCAGACTTTGTGCTCCCCTTGTTTACAGTCTTAATGGAATTTAAACCCTCTCCTTTCTCCTTTCTCCCTTTTTAGTTCAGTCCCTGCACCTGTTTCCAATTTTCCACTTTCTCTCCAGCTGCCTTTGGGGAGGGGTGCTTTTCCCGTATTCTCCCCACTGTCTCCATCCTCTCTCTGCATGCAAAAGCACCTCCCTGTCCTCAGCAGCTTCTCACTCCCAAAGTTCACCTCTCTGTGCCACGTACCCACTGAATTCTGTGGTTCAGGTTGTGCTGATTGTTGTGTTAATCCTCAGATCAGTTTCCTAGGTGTGCAGGATGGCTTAGTGTTGGTCTGGCTGTATTTCATGGACACGAGACACACAGAAAACTTCCATGCTCTTCTGCCATCTTGGCTCCCTCCCTGCCTCTAGTTTCTTAAAGCATTTAAAAGTGGCTCTCAGTCAAAACCATGAAATAGAAGATATCTGAACCTCTCTTATTAAATTTAAAAAAGCTAGCATTTTATTTCTTTAAATTTTCTCTTTTTTATGCCCATTTAATGTCTTCTCTCTGTTCATTCAGTTCTTATCTATTCTTCAAAACACAGTCATACCTTTTATAAGAAAATTTCAGTGACTCCTGCAACCCCAAGTGATCTCCAACATCTCTTAAATTCTACACCACTGATCTATCCCACAGAGTTCATTATATATTGCCTTATCTTGTTCATTGTTATCTCTGAAATGTTAACTTTTCCATCTAAGGAGGTTGGGACGCCCTGAGTACAGAGACAATGCCTTTATCTTTTCTTCTATTCCTCATTGCTTTTATTTGGGAACACTGAGTGGTCTTTTCTGTAAACACATTCTGGTTGGATGATAGTATCTTCCTTCGGGAGACAAATGGACTGTAGATTGTCTTAAACTTTTATTGCCTCAGGCCTTGATGGTTGGCTTCTTGAATCGTAGCTATAATTATCTCTCTTCATTTTCTACTAGTTTTAGGCCTGGAAAAAGACATAAGCCAATTCTGAACAAAGAATACTACTCCAGACTGAGTGTGTGAGTGAAATTTCCACAAAAATGTAAAAATAAACAAAAGGTGGTGTAAAAATAAACAAAAGGTCGTTCATCTATTTTTAGTAAGCTTTAGTTGTTTTCTTTCAAGCTCACCTCTCACACCATCTGGCTTCTTACGCATTCAGAAAGCAGTGTTTGCAAAATATGTGCTTTCTGTCAATAAATCCATCAGTCTATCAGAATTTTTGAGCCTTGCTGCAGTAGGCCCTGAGAGAGGTGATATGCAAGAAATAAAAATGGACTGAATGTAGTGTCTGCCCTCAGCGAGCCTCTAAGACTTGTTGGCAAGTAAAGACCAAATTCACAGAGCACAGTGAGCACAGAAGAGTGAACTTGGCTGCAGTTCTGGTCACGAACTCAGAGAACACAGAGCGAGGAGCCAGAAAAGGCAGGCAGAGATGAGCTTTACCCTGGATTAGGAACCCAGAAGAGTAATTGGAAAGAATAAAAGAAAGTATGTTATATTTGGCATGGAAAAGATAGCAAAAGCAAAGACACAGAGAGGTGGAATGGGGATATGTGTTTGAATCCAACAGAGGGTGCATTTATGGTAGCAGTAAGAAATCAAAAGAGATGTAAGGAGGGCACAGATTTGTAGAAGGCTCCTTAAAGAAGCCATATATTAGTCAGAACCTTTTTTACCTGAACCACAGCTCAAATATATTTAAGGAAAAAAAAAAAACAAGAAAGAAAGGAGGGAGATAAGAAAGTAACTTATTAGCATCCATATCTTCAGACTTGCCAGGATCCAGGTGTCGAAAGGTAATGTCATCAGAAATACCCTTCAATAATTTTAATTGTATTCTCCTCTATGTTAAACTCATCTCTACATGGTGGCAAATGGTTCCCAGCACTCCGTGTTTTCATTTTATTAGCTCAGCAGTCCCAAGGGAAAGGGAGTTCCACATTTATAATGACACCAGCAAAGGATTCCATGAGAGTCTCCACCACACATAGGTTTGTGCCATCTGTTAATCTCTGCACCAGTTATGGAGGCCAGAGGGATGCAGTGCTTGCTTGGCCTGCTCACAGTGTGTATTCCAAGAGTTTCAGGATGGAGTCAGCTCTGCCCAAACCACCTGAATTGTGTGTAAGGAAAGAGAAAAAGTGGTTCCCCAAAGAAAATTAGGAAGCCGTTATGTAAAAGGAAATGGGTGCAGGGCAGGAAACAATAAGGAAAACCAACTGCAGAGGCCTTAGAAAACCAGGCAGAGGACAACATACAAAGTAGACATTAGTAAATAATAGCTAGAATTCGGTAGAAGCAATTTAAAGATAACTTGGAGGAACACAAGCAGGACAGGAGTATGCAAGAAAGTTCGAAGTACGGAGTCAGGCAGCCTTAGAGCAATGCAAGGTCAACCCCAACACTCTGAGAGCAGTGGACTTTCCTTTTACTGGCATCTCTTATCTTGCTGTCCATTAAGTAGTCACTAGCCATATATGACTACTTAAATTTGAGTTAATTAAAATTAAAACAAAAGATTCGGTTCTCACTTGCACTCTCCACATTGTAAGTACTCAATAGCCACATGTGACTAATAGCTACCATATTATATAGTACAGAATAGAATATTTTCAGCATTGCAGAAAGTTCTATTAGGTGGCCCTGGATTCAATGATCACTTCCAGCATTTCAGTTAATTTTCCCAAGAAACACATGTGCTCAGACATTACACTTTTCTTTTGCTGTTCAATTTAAAAATAATGAGAAAATGAGAGTAGAATTATTCTGCTAATGATAGATCCAATAAAGACTCTCCAACGAGAGGCTTAAACTCAAACCTGAAATTCAATTAAAAATGTTGATTATCTATCCATTGCTCTACCTATCCCCCTGTGTGCTTCTCTTTTCCTCTCCCCCTAAGCATGTCTTGTCAAGTTGGAAAATAAGTTGTGATTATTGGAAGCCAGTCAGGTTGATTAACAGGCACCAATTAAGTATCTACTGAAAGGAGAGAAGAATGTGCTGGTTAATTCTGGCTTTGGGGCTCCATGGCCCTCAATTGGTATTATGCAGAGCTCCAGCAGGGCCTTAGGAAACAATTCTCCAATTGCTCTGTCAGCCACCCATTGTGCACCCTGGATGGCCCTGACAGCATGAAGGGAAACCTGGGGTTCCAGGACTGACTCTTCTTGTAACTGATGACAAATATTTACAACTGCCACATCTCCGAATTGTACTGTTTCCTATCTTAAGAGAAATGTCAAGCTACGTGGAAGACTTTTTTGGGTTTTATAAATATAGTGGAGATGAATTTGGAGTGTGTCTGAGCGTCCGTCATGAGAGAGAAAGAGGAGAATGGGGTGTTAACCATCATTTACTGAGCTCCCACCACGGGTAGACTCTGTGCCAGAGACGTGACAACAGAGGCCTTTAATTTAAATACCACAGGAACCCGATGTCGTGTAGGGATTCTGCCCCCTGTTACTGATGATGAAACCGAGGCTCAGGGAAGTCAAGCAATTTTACAAACATTTGTAAATGTTTTACACACATTTGTTTGTAAAACAAATTTGTTTGTCATGAAGTGGCACAGGTGGGACATAACCCCATCATGTCCGATACCAATTTCAAGTCCTTCACCACCTCGCACTCCTTCAGTATTTGCCGAACAGATAATAAAGCTTGACCCTTTGGTTGAGACCAGTTCCTTCACTTCATCAGAAATCTGCACGGACTCCAGTTGGCAAGTTTTATGACTCTGGGCGCCGCTAAAGCTGGAGGTTTTTTACCTTTGCCAGGGGTACATATGTAAGGATCTTGGCCTGCTTCTTGTTTGCATGTGTTCACGGAGTCATTTCCCCCCCCCCCCCCCCGCAAACAGTTACTGAGAATCTGTTACGCATCAGGTGTGGGGGATATAGAACTGAATAAATAAAGCATGGACCCTGCTGCCAAAGAGCTCACAATATCCGATGCTATAAGGATATTTCAGTAAGCCATTACAAAGCAGAGTGGTAGGTCTAATGAGGGAAGGAAACACAGGGTTCTATGAGGCACTGTTGCAAAAGCAGGGTGGGGGGAGAGTAGTCAGGAGCAGGCAACAAAGGGATGAATTAAAAATAATAATAGAATCATGGGACACCTGGGTGGCTCAGTCAGTTGAGTGTCCGGCTTCAGCTCAGGCCATGATCTCACACTCTGTGAGTTTGAGCCCTGCGACGGGCTCTGTGCTGACAGAGCCCACTTCGGATTCTGTGTCTGCCCCTCCCCTGCTCATGCTCTGTCTCTCTCTGTCTCAAAAATAAATAAAAACATTTAAAAAAAAATAGAACCAAATAAGACTCAGACTTACTTTAATTTTTTAAATGCTTTATTTATTTTCAAGAGAGAAACAGAGTGCAAGCGGGGGAGAGGCAGAGAGAGAGAGGGAGACCCAGAATCGGAAGCAGGCTTTGGGCTCTGAGCTGTCAGCACAGAGCCTGATGCAGGGCTTGTGAGATTATGACCTGAGCCGAAGTCAGACACTTAACCAACTGAGCCACGCAGGCGCCTCTGGACTTATTTTACTATCACCATATGATAATAAATTCTAAACAGTGTCAGTGATAAAATTCTCCTTCTTCCCCAAATTATCTCTTCATCTAAGTTTTAAATGATTGCTGGACTTATTGTTGAGTTTGAATAATACATACATGTAAACAGGAAATCAGCACATTTTTGTCACCTGTCCTTTAAGAAACATTCTGTTCTACATGGAAATTAATTCTGAGAAATCTCAGTTATGGGGTCACTCCCCACCCTGATGCAGACTGACTACACTCTTTCGTTTCTGGGGTAAGTCCATCATGGTCCAGACAAGCTCACTTAAGATGCAGACTGTCTCCAACTTCATTTAAACAGGAGATTCATAATGAGCAATGATAACACAATAATTGGAAAGATCACAGGTCTGGAGATACTTAGGCAAACTGTGAGTCATAACAGTGTTTTTACAGGTAAGGAAAGATTCTAATTCATACCTGACATATGTTACAGATTTTGTAAATATCTTTTAAATTGGCATTTATTTTTTTAAAATGGTCAGTTGTGTATTTTTAAGCTAGTGAACAAATCAGGAAAGTGATGATTACTATTCATTAATATATATTTCAACTGAAAATTCAGTTACATCATTTAGAAGAGGGAGGTATTCAAAAAACCACCTGTTCTGGACATCTGATTCACTAGATCCAGCACTGCTCCTTTGAGCTCACAGATAGGGGCCCTTGAGACCCATGGGCTTGAGAAAGGCTGATGTGTTCACAGAACTCACAGTGACGTGAGTCGAGGATAGGTATTAGGAACAACAAGAGGCTGGCAGGGACCAGGTAAGGAAGGCCACGGGCTTAGAAGGTTTTGAGCAAGGGAGAAAAATGGTTAGATGTGTGTGTAGAAAGTCCATTGACAAGAAATATCCCAACAGGCTGCTGTTTTAACCACTTTATTTTTTTAACTCTAAACATTTTAACAACTTGTCTTTTTAAAATAATTCCAGACTTACAAAAAAGGTGCCAAAAAACTTTTCAAATATCCTTCACCCAGAATCCACAGCAGTTAAATCTGATCACGATTGATACAACATTATTAATATGCTACTCTTATTTAATCTACATATCTTATTTGAGTATCACCAGTTGTTCCACTAATGCCCCTTTCTTTGGTCCAGGATTCAGTACAGGATACCATGTTGCATTTAGCTATTATTTCTTAAGTTAGTGTCTCCTCCAATCGGAGATAGTTCATCCATTTCTCTTTGCTTTAGCACTTTGGAGAACGCTAGCCATTTATTTTGTACACTGATTCTCAGTTTGAGTTTGTGTGATGTCTCCGCATGACTACATTCTGATTTAAATTTTTGCCAAGAATACTGAAAAACTGAGGCTGTGTCCTTCTCTATGTACATATCAGAAAGCACTTGATCTATGCTGTTACTGCTGAAAATAACATCACTTTGTTAAGGTAATACATGCTAGTTATCCTCACTGTGGTTTATTCCTTTTTTATTTGTAATTAACAGGTATATCATATGGAGATATTTTGAAACCATGTAAATATGCTGTTTCCCAACATACTTCCACTTACTAATTTTAGCATGCATGAATGATTCTTGCCTGAAACAATTATTACTGTAATATTTCATTTATACATTCACTTATACATTTATATTAGTATCAGTATATAACTATCAGTATTAGGCTATGAATTATTATTAAAACAATTTTTAAAATATATTTTTTATTTAATTTATTTATTTTGAAAGAGAGAGAGAAAGAGAGAATGGGAGAAGGGCAGAGAGAGAGAGAGAGAGAGAGAGAGAGAATACCAAGCAGGCTTCACACTGTTAGCTCAGAGCTCGATGTGGGGCTTGAACTCCCTGAGATCATGACCTGAGCCAAAACTAAGAGCTCGACTCAACGGACTGAGCCACCCAGGCACCCCATGAGTTATTATTTTAATCTGTGGATTATAATTGATTAGTGTCATTTATTTTGTTGCTCAAAATTTCCCACATTTGGCCATTAGGAGCCTCTTCATGTTGGCTTCTATATCTTTCTCACGTGTCCCTATTTTCTATTCTTGCTAGTGACATATATATTTGATTTTTTTTTCAAAAACAGAATTTTGATATATTAATTGTATCTCTTTTTTCTATTTTCAACGTTTATTTATTTTGGGACAGAGAGAGACAGAGCATGAACGGGGGAGGGGCAGAGAGAGAGGGAGACACAGGATCGGAAACAGGCTCCAGGCTCTGAGCCATCAGCCCAGAGCCCGACGCGGGGCTCGAACTCACAGACCACGAGATCGTGACCTGGCTGAAGTCGGACGCTTAACCGACTGCGCCACCCAGGCGCCCCTCTATTTTCAACATTAGATCATTTGACAGTTTCACAGTTCTGGGATGCTGTGCTCTGTACGTCCATTCGTTTTTCCCCTTGTATTTCAGCTTGGGAAATTTCTATTGTCCTATCTTCAAATTCACTGATTCTTTCCACAGCCATGTCCAGTCTAGTGATAAGCCCCTCAAGAGAACTATTTATGTCTGTTATCAGGTATTTTATTTTTATTTATATCTGTTATCAGGTATTTATTTTTATTTTATTTATCAGGTATAAAATATCAAGTATTTTATTTATATAGGATTTCCATATGGATTTTTCTTATAGTTGCTTTCTTCAAAATTAGCCACCTGTTTATTATTTCTTAATGTTGTCCATCATTTCCCTGGAGACTTTAACGTATTAACCATAGTTATGTTTAATTCCCTGTCTGATGTTTCCAACATCTGGTTCGCTTTTGAGTTTGATTCTTTCAATTATTTTGTCTCTTGTCAATGAATGCATGTTCTTGCTTTTTAGCCTCTAATTGTGTTTGATCAAGTGGCAGACATTGTAGACCAGTAGGCAGCTGAGCTGAGATAGTTTTATGCCTGGCAATAGGCAAACTTCTTCTCTCAGGCCATTAGTGTAGGGGTTTAGCCAATCTAGTTAGGGCTTGGGCTGGGTTTGGGTTTTTCTCTTTCTAGTGTTACTTATAATGCACTGCAGATTTAAATTCCTTAGCACTGGGGAGCCTGGGTGGCTCAGTCGGTTAAGCATCTGACTTCGGCTCAGGTCATGATCTCACAGTTCATGAGTTGGAGCCCCACATTGGGCTCTGTGATGACAGTTCAGACAGAGCCTGGAGCCTGCTTCAGATTCTGTGTCTCCCTCTCTCTCTGCTCCTCCCCCACTCATGCTCTCTCTCTGTCTCTCAAAAATAAATAAATATTTAAAAAAATTAATTCCTTAGCATTACCTTGTATTTACGTCAGGGGCTCTGGAATGACCAGAGCTTCTCTCCATGCTCCTGCCTCTGCCCCTCAACTATCCTCCTTCCCCATGAACCTATGCCACAGAGTGGTTTCTCTCCAGGCTATTACCCATTCCCTACCAGTAACTTCTGTTTTTATCTTTTGTATTTTCTTCTTTGTGCTTTCTTTTATTTTCTTCTGACTTTTCAATACTTAAAAAAAATTTTTTTTAATGCTTATTTATTTTTAAGAGAGAGAGAGAGAGCAAGCAGGGGAGAGGCAGAGAGAGAGGGAGATGCAGAATCTGAAGCAAGCTCCAGGCTCTGAGCCATCAGCACAGAGCCCGAGGCAGGGTTTGAACTCACAAACCATGAGACTATGACCTGAGCTGAAGTTGGATGCTTAACTGACTGAGCCACCCAAGAGCCCCTTTAATACTTTTGTCAAGTATTTCCTTACTTTCATTGTTTCATTTTTATGTATAAGATTACTATGGCTATGCAGTTCCTTGCAATCGTTACTTTATATATACCCATAGATTCTGATAAGCAGTGTTTTCATTACCATTAATTTTTTTCTAATTGTTTTCAATGTGTATTTTCCTTTATACAGGGTTGTTTTTCAATTCCACGTAGAAGGTTTTTTTTTCTTAATGATATCTAAGTTTTTTGCATAGTGATGAGTTATATTTAAATTTCTACTTTATGAAAATTATTGCTGGTTTCTTTGTGACTTAATATAGGCTAAATTTTGTTACAATCCATGAGTATTTTAGAAGAGGGAATATTCTCTATTATCAGTGTGTGTGTGTGTGTGTGTGTGTGTGTGCGCGTGTGTGTTCATGAAGGCTCAATGATTTTTCCCTTATTTTTGAGGTTCAGTAGTTTTAAATGATGTATCTCAGTGTTAATCATCCAGGGTTGATTTCCCAAGGATGAGTCCTTTCAAGATATAGATTCAAGTTTTCTTTTATTTCTGGAAAATAATATTGAATTAAAGTTTTAAACATTAGGTATGTTCCATTAGTTTCCTTTTCTTATTCTGAGCCTCCAATTATATGCATGTTCTTTCTTCTTTGCCTGTCTCCCATCACTAACACTTTTTCTCTGACTTTTTTCTCTTTCCTTTACCTCATTTCCATGATCTTGGCTACTTCCTATCTTTACGGAATACAGTTCATGAAATGTTTTTTTTTAATTTTTTTCACCTAGAATCTTATAATTTAGTCTTCATTTCTGAAATAATTTTGATTATTTTTACCTTTTCTTTCTTTGGTTCAATAAACTGTCCTTTTGTTTTTTTCCTTTTATTTTTTAACTTATTTCCATTTTTTGTTTTTTGAATTTCTCATTCAAGTTGATTTGTTATATTCCCAAATGATCTTTGCCTGTGTACTTAATTAACCTTGCAAAGTGATCTTGTAGGGATTTTTCTTCATGATTTTATCTTTTCCTTTTTTTTTTTTTTTGAGGGAGAATTTTTCATCAACTGAGACATATTGACTCTTGTTTTCTGATTTTTTTTATAACTTTGAATATATTGTCTTTCGTGGTTTTCTAAGATTTGTTGATATTTAGATTTCTAATTCTGTGCTGTTCTCTTCTGCCAGGATAGCAAAGTCCAATTCCTTAGTGGAGTGTGTGTGTGTGTGTGTGTGTGTGTGCATGTGTATACACCCATACGATGTGGGGAGATATTCTATGTCCACATTTATTTATTTATTTATTTAAATTTGTTTCTTCTCTGGAAAAAACTTACATTTTTCCATTTGGCTTTTTTTCTCCTTCACCATTCAATCGTCAAGGGGATTCTCTCCCTTCTTTTTTGTACCTTCTTCTCTGAAGTCATGCCTTTCAAAAACTATCATTTCCAATCGTGTGTGCTTTTAAGCACCAATTTTTGTCATCAATAATCAGATGTATCAATAAACATTTTTAGTGTTTTCACACATAACGTGAACTTTGTCTTTCTGGCTGTGGTTTTAGAAAACTTTATGTCCAGTTTAACTCCTATCTTCTCTTTTTCTTATAGCTTTTCCTCAAACTGCCCTTCCTTATCTCAAACAGACTTTGGTGGGACTATGAATGAAAGTTCACTGGGATTTGGCAATTTTTACTTTTGTAATTGTTTTGAAATTTGGTAACTCTCTGTGATGTATTTATTCCAAAATTGTGGGTTTTGTGTGATTTTATTTGTTCTTCTTTTTTTCTGTATTATTTTTACAGGTTATATGGCTTGTGTGGATGTAGGTAGCAGCTACTATTTTCAACTACCCAAAAGCTCCCCATGTAATATTGTACAACAACACTACAATGTTATAATCAAAGACAAAAATTTTGAGGTCGTGTGAGTATATACCCCAAATCATGCAGCTGGTAACTGACAGAAGCTGAGAAAAGTAGAATGCAGTGATAAGAGCCCAACTGTGGAATAAAATAAATCTGGTTTTAAGTACTGGTTTTCTAGATGTGTGATCACCCACAATTTATTTCACTACTCTAGTTCTGCCATATCCTCATTCAACAAATGGGGATTATAGACTTACCCCTTGGTTGTCCAGTGAAAATGGAATGAGATAACTTTTAAAGTCTGTAGTATATTCTCAAATAGAATATGTCCCAGTAGACATAAATGGAAGCCTCTCTTCCCAAAAATGATCTCTTTACAACTTTTTTCCAGAATTCTTCTATATCCTGTTATCTGTCTGGTCAGGAAGAGCGTTGACCAACCGAG
The DNA here is from genome assembly GCF_007474595.2 of Lynx canadensis. Lineage (NCBI taxonomy): Eukaryota > Metazoa > Chordata > Mammalia > Carnivora > Felidae > Lynx > Lynx canadensis. Next base: position 50,636,744 of record NC_044313.2, on the reverse strand, counting down.
TCTTGACTTGCTCCAGGGAAGAGTTAAGTTCCTCCTAGCGTATGAGTATTAAACATGGCTCTGATGTTTTTTAAAACATCAAAAGTAACATGTCAGATTCAGAAGGGATTTTGAAAGTCTAATATCCTATTGATGTTTAAATTGCTCCAAAAGATCCCAGCAATTGGTTATTCATTTTGTTTTGTGGATCTCCAAATGCAAATTTTAAAAAAACCACTATTTCCTAAGCAGCTTATTTTTTTCTTATGTTAAACTGACATCTCCCTCCCTTCAACCTCTGTTCACTGGATCTAGTCTTGCCAACTAAAAGTCACTATAATAATTCTACTTCTCAGCGATCCAAGGGCCTCCAAAACAGATCTGGCTCACTGGGGTTGTTATTTGAAACCAAGTGCTCCATTAAGCCTTTCTTCCAAAACTGTGGAGACCATTGTTTTGGTGGTTGGTTCTGCTCTATTTGCAGAAATAAATAGGCTTTTGCATGCTTGTCTCTAGGATAGGTTGTAAGATGTTTTCCCCTGTTTACTAAGTATACCAGACCCTTCTAAGAAATGCCCACTTTGAATATTTTCTAGATCCCTGACCTTCCATACAGCACAGCATCTGTAGCATTGGTTTCTTTTTCTAGATGCTAGAATGCATTATCTATAGGATATAGACACGTGCCAAGCAGGGCTCAGGACCAGTAATGAAAGCTATTATTTCTGATTTTCTCTAATGCTTTCTCTTATTTAGACTTTTTTTTGGGACAGTTTTCTCACTCTTGCCCTCACTCTCCCCATTCCTGGCAGCATTTTAGTCTACGTGATTGAGTAGTTCAGTTAGATAAACAGATGAATTGCACAAAAACATGATACAAATATAAAGGCAGCTTTCATCAAACAAGTTTTAGAATGGCCCCCAGTTTTAGATATAGTTATAAGTAGACATCATGGAACCCCATTTTAGCAGCAAACATGACAACAAAATAGCAGAATATTGTCTAATAGGCTTGTTACCTCTATAGCTACCTTACCCATCATGATTTCACCACTCCATCACTTCAGACCACATTTCCTAAAATTTTCATTTAGTCAACACAAGCACCAAACCCATAAAACATATGATATTCTTATTTCCCCAAACCAGGGGTTATCATCCACAAAACTGGTATCAGTAACAGCAGTAGTAATAATAATAATGAGGGATCGCTTTCAGTGAGTACTGTGTGTCTACTGGGTTAAATGCTTTGTATTCATCATTTAATTTAATCATGACAAAGACAACTGTAAGTATTCCATAGACCATGCTTTTTCCTAAATTTACCTTTAATTATCTCTTTCTCTTCATCAAACTTCTTGACTCTCTAGTTCATGACTTTCTTTTGCAGCCCATTGGAATGTGACTCCTACCCTCACCAAATGTTGAAACTGATCACCAATAATCATTTTATTCACCAATTCAAAGCTTTCTCTTTATTTCTTATCCTATTGGACTTTCCTGAAGAGTGACATTGTTGACCACTGCCTTGTTCATGTAGTTTTCTAACAAGTATTATTATCCCCATCTTACAGATGAAGAAGTCAAGGCTTCCATGGGTTAAATAATTTGCCCAAGGTTACACAACTAGTAAGTCAAAGAGCCTGGTTTGATAAATCTAGAGTTCAAGCCCTTTGCCTCCCTAGGCAATCCCATATCTCAAAACCCAATCTCTTTTCATTTCCAGCCCACCTGGGCAGAATTTCTGTGGCTCTTCTTTGAGGCTGAGGTTCCAAGATCCTGAAGTGAAATTATGACTTACTACTCACAACAGTTCTCAAATAACCATTCCTCCTTAAATGATGTTAATCTCTCCAAGTCCCTCAATCCTCTTTGCCCTGGTCACACTGCTATATTTTCCCTGTTAAGCCAGCACCAGATACAGAGTCAACCAGCCACTCTATTTCTAAATTGTTGCCTCTGCTGAAAAAGGGTATCATTTCAGCAACATCTTTAGTGCTCTTACATTTCATATTCCCATTCATTCCCTTTACTTCTTTCCCCAAGTCCAACATGCCACTTACACCCCTTCACTTTCAACAGATGATAAAGCCTTTTACTTCTTCACTATAATAGAGGCCACAGAAGTATGAAACAAGTATGTTTTCCTCTTCTTCCTCCAAACTTGTTTTCATTCATCCTCATCTTCCCCTACCTACCCTTCAAAATTAGCTGCATGTTAGAAATCATGAGAAAATTATAAAACTCCTAATATGCAGGCAAAATTCTAGATCAAATAAATCGGCTACTTTGGGAGGTGGGATCCAGACATTGATGTTTTTAAAGCACTTCAGTTGATTCCAATGAACAGTCAAATTTGTGTATCACTGCCCTAATCTCAAATATTCCTACAGCAGTTTCCCAAACCAGCATGATTATTAGGGCCACTTGTGATGATTATTATACATTGAAATCCCCTGGTCTCTCTGGTGGATCTTTTTTTTTTTTCTTTTTTCTTGAGAGAGAGCATGCAAGTAGGGGAGAAGTGCATAGGAAGAGAAAGAGAGAATCTTTTTTTTTTAATTTATTTTTAATCTTTATTTATTTTTGAGACAGAGAGACAGCGTGTGAGCAGGGGAGGAGCAGAGAAAGAGGGAGACACAGAATCTGAAGCAGGCTCCAGGCTCTGAGCTGTCAGCACAGAGCCTGACATGGGGCTCGGACCCATGAACTGTGAGATCGTGACCTGAGCCGAAGTCAGACACTCAACCGATTGAGCCACCCAGGTGCCCCGAGAGAGAGACAGAGACAGAGACAGAGAGAGAATCTTAAGCAGGCTCCATGCTCAGTGTGGAGACTGACATGGGGCTCCATCCCACAACCTGGGATCACAACCTGAGCCAAAATCTAGAGTCACTCAACTGATGGAGCCACCAGGGCACCCCCCTCCCCCCGCATCTGGTATATCTTCTACATCTACTAATTTAGGAGATCTCAATTGGGGCCTGGGAACATTTTTAACAAATACCCACAGGTAATTCTTGTTTACAGGTTATTTGGGGAAACACCATTCTAAGCTTGTCTGTATTTCCTCGCTGATATATTCATACTCCATAAGCTTCTCTTTTGAGTTCAAATAAAGTATTTTTCATTCTTAATCATCCTCCTTCTGCTATATATCTTCCTAAATTATAAACATACCTCTCATCTCTTTTTATCATCAAAAGTCTTGACTGTCTCCCATTCAGTTTTCACGCAAGGATAATCTGTCTTCTATCCACTCTGTTCTTCTAACTCAGGATTGCCAAGAATTACCCCAAAGGCTTTTCAGTTCTTTTTTTTTTTAATGTTTATTTATTTTTGAGAGGCAGAGATACACTGCACGTGCAGGGGAGGGGCAGAGAGAGGAAGTGAGACACAGAATCTGAAGCAGACTCTAGGCTCTGAGCTGTCAGCACAGAGACCAATGTGGGGCTCAAACCCAGGGACTGCAAGATCATGATCTGAGCTGAAGTCAGATGCTTAACTGAGTGAGCCACCCAGGTGCCCCAGTTCTGTTTGGTTTTTAACTAAACTCGCTTCCTTGTAATATTTGCCATTAACCATCCCCCACCCCCCACTCCAGAAACATTCTCCCTTGATTTTTCTCCTACATCCTTGACCAGTATTTCCCCGTCTTCTTTCAGTGATTCAGTTTTCTCTGTCCTCTCCATAAGTATTTTCTATAGGATTCTATTTTTCTCTCTGTTCTTCTCAGCCACATGTTTTTTTTGTTTGTTTGTGTGTGTGTGTGTGTGTGTGTGTGTGTGTGTGTTTGTGTCTGTGGCTTCAACTACAGATACATACTGATTAGTCTGAAAACTATATGTGCAATTTTAAGCTCTACATCATTAAATTCAACAAGCCACCAGTTGACCTGTAGGTGTTTCCAATTCATCACACCCTAAAGTAAACTCAATATCACTCTATCATCTTCTGTCTTTTCTACCTCTGTTAAACATGACCCTGCTTTGAATTACCCAGATAGAATTTTTGGAATAATTCCTGGTGTTGTTGATTGTATCTGAGTTTACATGAGGCCTTATAGTATTAACTCTCCCCACACTGGTACCACACCAGACTGAGGAATGATGTCCTGCTCACCTCACCTGAACAATTTGCCCCAACCATATTTCCAGCTCTGCATTCTGACATCTACCAACTTTCATGAGCTTCTCATCTCAGTGATCCAATACCTCACTCCTACCTTTGGATCATCTTCCATGCTTGGCTCTTACAGACTGTTTCCATGGTGAATTCTTGCTATCCTCTTAGACTAAATTTCTCCCTTGGCTGTGCTGCCTTAGTTCGCCCTGTGCAAAATTTTCTCAAAGACCTACACTGACCCAAGACCAACTTTCTTGGAGGAGATGCCAAGGTAACCCTCTAGCCATATTTACCCTATCCCTAAGAGCAGAAGCTTGATAGATTCTATTTTTAAACATTCTCACATCTTTGTTCTTTCCTCTACTCCCTGACCAATCTTCATCCAGGATTTTATTCTTTTTGCCTGGAACTATTATAATAGTCTCTGGCTAGTCTTTCCTTATCTCCACACAGCCATGTGATTGCATTATTCCTCTGCTTAAAGTCATTGACTGCTTTTTATTGCCTATAGATGAAAAATCTGAATTCCGTAGCTTGCCGTACAAATCCCTTCATACCTTTCTAGTCTTTTCTGTAGCCTATTTGTCCCCTAAAGTCTCTTTCTCTTCTTCTTGACCTTGTCATTTCACCTGTCTTCTCTGTTTCCAGATCTTTCTCTCTTGTGCTCTCTCTCTCTCTCTCTCTCTCACACACACACACACACTAAACTCTGGCCACACTGAATCTGTGATGCCTTTACCCACCTTACCCACCTAGAGTTTCTTGAATGCGTAGCCCCACATTCTCCTGTTCTCTATATTATAGTCATGCACACAAAGAGTTGTCTTTTCCATTTTACCGCAAATTCTTCAGATGCAAGGACTGTGTTTCTTCCCTTATTTTTCTCTAATAGCTAGTTCTGTGCCTGACAAATAGAAAGCACTCCATGAATGTTAGTTGGGTGAATGGAATTGCTAAGATCTTTTTTAGTCAAGGATCTGCAAACTGCAGTGAGCTGGCCAAATCTGGTCCACTGCCTGTTATTGTAAATAAAGGTTTTCTTGGAACACAACCACTTACATATCATCTACAACTCTTTTCATGCTACAGTGGTAGAGTTCAGTAGTTGCAGCAAGGCTGATAAGGTCTAAAAAGCCTAAAATATTAGCTATTTGATCTTTATAGAAAAAGATTTGATTACCCCTGCTTCTGATCACTGAAGAGTATTCTTAGTAAATCTTAAATGCAACTTTCTGTTAAAAAAGTAAAATTTTTATTTCTGATACCATTGTTCCAATTTGTTCGAATTTGTTCATGCTGTATCCCATGACTTTAACTGCAGCAAGGGTAGAATGTTCCAGTAAGTGAGAAAAAGATATTTCTGTCCAAGAAACTCTCAAACTGCTCATTTCCTTCTTTGGGAGTTCTGTTCTCCTGCCATGGGGCCCTTCTCTTATTTTGCTGAACCACTGACTGGTTTGGAAAAAATTGCTGTGGAATCATAGGCTTAGAAGATTTAAAATCAGGCAAAATATTTCTCTTGGGAAATATATTAAAACTCTGTGTATTTATGGCTTTCCTCAGCCCAGATTCATAAGTCTAAAATAATCAGCGAGTGCCACTGGGAAGGGTAGGCTTCCAGGCTGATGCAGGAAGAGGCATATTCAGTGAACGCCTTGTGTCCTTACACGTTGCTTTGGCAGGGTGTTAATGGGATTACCCACGCTTCATTTGGAGAAGGCTTGGCCCAGAATATATGCCTGGATTGTACCTGAATACCAAAGGAGAGCCTCCTACATCATAAACATCCCTGAGCCCTTGCATGGATGTTAAAACCTTGGGTGCCTTTGTTGTGGTCCTTAATTCTGTTAATCGCCCTAGGTAAAGATTAGCTGCTCTTGTCAATTTAATTCAGCTTCAAACAAAGCAACAAGGTCACTATATTTCCCCTTCTCTCTCTCTCTCCCTCTCTCTCTTTGCCAGCAAACAGGATTGAGTTGTCATGTAGCTCTAATAGGCAGCACGGGGAATCGTTAGCCCACCTCAACGCCCTGACTGATGGGCACTTCACTTCAATCATCTGCCTGAGCAGTAGTGGCCCAGTACTATTGACACTGTGTCAGCTGCGAGAGAAGATGCCTTAATCGGCCTCGACACCCTCTGCATTGATTTGACAAGTTGCTGTAATGACCTTCTTGTTTTTCTGAAGGATTACTGTTTACTTGGGAGGTGCTACTGACTAAATATACTGCATCGTCATGGAAACGCTGATGGTGGATGCTGCCTCCCCACCAGGCCTGGGTGGAGGGTGACATTGATAGGAGACTGAATATTTCAATGAATTGGTCTGTCCCAATAGTGCTAATCTCAGCCCCACTGATCAGACCTGCTTTGAAGAGCCAACTGGAATTAGGGACGAGCCTTGTTGGGTCCCCTTTAAGAGACAGTTTGCTACAAAACTCATTATTTTTCCAAAATTCATGGTGGAGTTTTCCTTTTAGTGAGAAAGCGCTGTTCACTGTGACCACCTCCTGAGTGCACCTGGAACCTATTACCCTTTACAGATTATTGAAGGAGGCTTCCTAGTCTTGGACAGACACACCCTTGCATTAGAAGAAGCAACACGAATGGATACAAAGAAAACAACACTTTGAGCACTAATGCCATGTAACACTCTGAACAGTTAGCACTGTTACATTTATAAATAAGAGTTGCTCTATAAATGTTAGCTATTATTATTATTATTATCCTATTTCACTGATTCTAAGGTACACAATTTGCCCATCCTAACATTTCTGAAATCAGAAATAGTTGAGACATAGTTGGGAAAAACATTCCACTGACACCTAGTAAGAATAACCACCACAACAAAAGACAGTATCAAGGAGTCAATATTGCAGATTTTTGCAATGAGTGTTTTGTATGGATTACTTGTTTGAATACTTAAACAATCCTAACACAATTATACACTGCATTTGGCTGCAAGTAACAGAGACTTGATTACAGAGTACTAAACATGCAAAAGGATTTATTTTTTTCTCAAACAACAGGAGGACTAGAAGTAAGAGTTTGCTGGTGTTGTTTCAGCAACTCAAGGATGTCAGAGTCAAGGTCTCAGCAATCCTCTTTGTCTTTCCTCATGAACCCAAGATAGCTGCTGAAGCTGAAGACATCACATCTAATTGCAGATGGAAAGAAGAAATAAAGGGGGAAAGGGTATCAGTTGAGGATTCCTTGATGTCACTCTTAAAAGCTTCCACTTTCATGGACCACCCCTCTCTGCAAGAAAGGCTGGGTCTTTTAAAAATCATGGCATCTTGCCACCATTACCAGAACTAGGATTATGCTACTAAGGAAGAAGTGAAGAATGGATATTGAGCAGGTAACTCTGATTCACCCTATAAGTAAGATATTACTCTATGTCCATTGTGCAGATCATGAAATTGAAGCTTAAAGAGGTTAAGTGATTGAACTCTCACAGCTATCCCATGAGATAAATATTCCTATTCCCATACTATAGATAAAAGATAAACTAAGCTTGCAGAGATTAGGCAACTTGCCCTCATTGTTGTAAGTTTATCTTACCCTTGAATTTTAGCACCATGTGCTACACCGCAAGTCGTTCTAGGGAAGGCTTATATTCGATGGCAAGATAATTTGTGGAGGGAAGGAGGAACTGGGGTAGGAAACATGACTGAGAGTATGTTTTTCTTCTTCTTCCAGGGATCCAGCGAGTGGTCATGGGTAGAACCCATCTTCACAGATGTCTGTGATTTGTTTGATGTTTATCAAGCGTGCACAGAATGTCTGGCTGCTTTTCCAAGACTCTTGGATGGAGACCATCTGCCCATCTTTTACTGCCTATTTTAAGGCTTATTGGCCATGCAAGTGTTTTATCTCTTGGGCTTTTGTTGACTCCTATTTCCCTGGGAAAATCCTGAGCAACTTCAGCTATGATTTAGAGAATGCTTAGGGAAAAATGTAGTTGAGGCCTGGGTAAAGGGTAATGGATTGGAAAGTCCCAAGTGTGGTAAAATTGGGAGAGATGATTATCTGAGACAATCTGAGTCAAGGCATCTAGGTAGGTGAGGTGGGGACATGGTTTCTATTTCTGATCCCCCTTCCCTTTGGAGGCTGCTCTCCCCACCCCACTCCCCAACACAAACACAATTCCATGTGGTTATGATGAGGCTACTAATCATGGAACTCGATGTAGCACCCTGGCCCTAAGCTGGCCCAAGTCACTAGGCTAGACCCAAAGTGTAAACAAATCCCATGATTACCCCAGTGATTCGGGGTGTGACCCAAGTAGGGCCAGTCAGAAACCTCCCTGAGATTATACATATTGACACTGAGAGAATGGTTTTCTGTCTTTTCGATCATGAGCCATTACTGTAAAGGCATGGGGATGCTAAAAACCATCTATCTCACTATCTGGAAAGAGCTTATCTGGGAATGACACAATCATACAGTGGAAAGTGAATCCAGACATGGCAAGATAGCCAGAGCCCTGACAACATCATTTGAGCACCTGGACCTAGCAGTGCCTAAAGCTATATATCCTATAACCCATTGCAAATTAAGTTAAACAAAGTAACAGCAACGAAACAACAAAGAAATTCACTGTCTGGTGTAACCGGAAAGTCTCCCTCACCTTTGATAAGAATGATCCTAATACTGTAGGAATGAAGCACCACTGTTAAATAAGCCCAAAGCGTAGCCAACCGAAAAGTTTAAAGGAACATCCACAAGGCAGGTATGCAAGGCTGTGTGAAGGACAAGGAAGGAGTTAAGAAGAGTGGTTTAAAATTGGTTTAAAATGGTTTAAAAAAAGGTTTAAAAATGGTTTAAAACACACACACATACATACACATATATATACACATATATGCATATATGCACATATATACATACATATATATCACATGTGTGCATACACACACACGTATCACATACACACGAACATATATACGTACACATACATGCACACATACATGCAATATACCACACATATGCATACATATACACATATACATGCACACATATACACACATATATCATATATATGCATACACACATACACACATATATACATGCACACATATATACATACACATATATGTCACACATATACATACACATACGCACACATACACATGCACACATGTATACATACACATATACCACACACATGTGCATGCACACATATGTACATGAACACATATACATGCACACATGCACACAAGCATAAACATATACTGCATCATCTCAAGGAGGTATGTGTGTATCTGTGCACACTTATTTTTCAGCTCTACTGAAGTGCTGTTGTGATTGAATTAGTAGTGCTTAGAGACAAATTTGAATTTTCTGAATGATCCTTTTTATCATTTTCTAAAGCAACGAATATGAAGAAAGGATTCATGCTATATCACAAAAAGGTCAATGAATTTTTTTTTTTTTTTTGCTATGTTTGGTGGCTAACTGAAAACTCTCCCCATCTCTTTCTCTCAGAAAGAACCTCAGACAGGGGCACTTGGGTGGTTCAGTTGGTTGAGCATCTTGGTTTTGGCTCAGGTCATGAGCTTGCAGTTTTGTGGGTTCAAGCCCTGCATCAGGGTCTGCGCTGACACTGTGGAGCCTGTTTGAAGTTCTGTCTCTCTTCCTCTCTATCACTACCCCACTCACACTCTGTATGTCTCAAATAAACAAACTTAAAAAATAAGTGGGGGGAGCGCCTGGGTGGCTCAGTCAGTTAAGCATCCGACTTTGGCTCAGGTCATGGTCTCATAGTCCGTGAGTTTGAGCCCCGCATCAGGCTCTTTGCGGACAGTTCAGAGCCTGGAGCCTGCTTTGGATTCTGTGTCTACCTCTCTCTCTGCCCCTTCCCCGCTTGTGCTCTGTCTCTCTGTCTCTCAAAAATAAATAAACATTAAAAAAAATTTTTTTAAAGAGCCTCAAACACACAAAGCTGATGTTGTGTCCCTAGTTCGTAAAGCTACTTCTTAAGACTTTTTCCTTTAGTGAGTTTAAAAATTCAATAACAACCATGCATATTGGAGCAGAATCCATTGGGTCATCCTTGTTTAAGTTTTTCACTATTAAAATCATGCATTTATAAATATCATCATGGGAGGATGCATGCATATTTGATACGCGGTTCTGCATGTGCTTTCTACACAGGTTGTCAGGAAGCAAACTACAGGCATATATGAAATGTTCAACTAGATCACATGTGACTTAGTCAAATAAATACTAAGATGACAGACTCTAACAGTGATTCACTGTAAAATTGCTAATAGACTGTACGTTGTCTGTTATGCCCATATTGTGTTTCCACTGAGTCAAATTAAAGGGTGAGGAAAGTTAGATTTGTGTCACTCTAAATTGAAACATGCTTCAATATGCTACTTGAGCATAATAAAAGAATACCTATATACCATCGTGTGTTGGCATGGTAATGTATTAAGCCAAGATAGATGGGGCAGTCATCTGAAGCAGAAACTAATGATAGCCAAATCAGCGGTTAACAAGCTGGGGGCCTGACATCTATCAGGTTTTGAGAGAGAGAAAAAACATTAACAGTCCTCCCGATCAACATCTGATAAGGGTAAAAAGAAAGTTCACGGGATCTTGCTAAGCCATTTCTGAAAAGACAGGTCATTTTTTTGAGCTAGCAGAGGAAGCAATGGGTAGAAGGATTAGGACTCCCTATCCCCCCGCCTCGTTCGTGCTGCCCACCAACTATGTCATCCCAGGATAACTGCCAGATGTCTCAAGGTACTCAGTGAAATACACCTTCTGGTGGAAGAAAAAGATATTCAAACTGTAATTCATGTTTTGGAACTTAAGTAATTTTTTTCTTGGTGTGTTTGGGGGTTTTTTTGTTTGTTTTGTTTGGGTTTGAGTTTAGGTTTAGTTTCTATCTTGATGAAAGGTTTGTACTACTCCACCATTCCAGACGAGAATGCTATCTCATTTAGAAAGCAGGGTAGCGATATTATGCTTTTTCTGGGGCCACAACAAAACTCACTTACCCTGTCAATTCAGCGACTCCTTCCCCAACAGGAGCTAAAGCCGTGAGCTGGTAGAAAGCAGTTGTGCCTTTGGTGCCCCAGGACTGCCTCCTCTATTCTCCTTGTCCATCCTTCTCTCTCCCATTGCTCTTTAAAATTATTCCATTCCTCTCTTTTTCTTCATGCTACATTTTTACTTATTCCAAATGACAACCTACTTAGGTACTCACTCTCACATTCTACCTCTGAGCTGTGCCTCCTAAAGTTTTGTTGTCCATTTGTGACTGGGGCCATCAAACAGTTCTGGAGAGAATGTGTATGTCCACCTAGGTGAGCCCTGAGGCAAGGATCATATGGACTGAAACTAAGTGGCTAATTAATATCAAACTGAACATGTGTCTAGATGATGCTGGACCCAGCTGGGTACATATGTGTCTGTAGCAGTCTAGCGGTCACAAAGAGCACAACCTCCATGCAAGTGAAGACATCAGGGAATGCTAAGAGATGTCTCTGTTCCCCGAATCCCAGGCCATGGATAAGTAGATATCCCAATAAACTCCTCTGTGACTATATTTATGAGACTGTGATAGTAATAAATATCTTTCCTGCATACACATTTGCATATGAATAGGAGTCTCAGGGTGATCCCATAGATTAATAGGAATGCTACACTAGTGGGATTTGGAAGCTCTGGAGAAGCTAGTGGGACCTTCTAGTTCTCAAAACCATTTGCAGAAGTAGTCACGTATGGGATGGCCATGAAGAGCTAGGTTTTATCACGGACAAAGCCACGTCATGAACTTGTGCATATTTATTATTCCCAGGCAGCAGAATCAACATGAGGCCAGTGCAACCCGGGACAAATTCTCCAAGAGAATGTGGAGGAAGTCCAGATAAGTGATTGGAAATCGGACTTGCCTTTCACATCAAAAGAAGGTTTGACTTTGCGTAAATAATGAAACCCGTGCGGTCGTTCCATGGAAGTTTTCATGAGGAGTGATCCTGTCCTTGAGAAGGTGAGAGCTGCTTTAAATTCACCGGTGCTGCCTCCTGAGCATCACCTCCTTTTCTTCACTACCTGTACGCTTCGGGTTCCAGCCGTTACCTCCATTTCTCAAAGTGGCATCTGCCTATTGCTTCTGTGGAAGCCTATAGACATTCTCTCTGCTGCCTCTTCACCTGCAAACCTCTCAATGACAGTCTAGGTCTTGGTTTCTGTTCTTTCTGTCACTCAGTGGTCCTCTGAGTGCCGTCCCCAGACAAACAATGCTAACATCATGTGTGAGCTTAATAGAAATGCAAACTCTTGTGCCCCTGTCTTATTTACCCCCTCCAGAACATGGAGACAAATGAGCAATCAGTTATCATTGATTTGGGGTCTCACCCATCAGCCGGATTGTCCTTCTGAGCAGAGAATGTGCCTGTTCTTGCTTACATGCTTTGTGTCCAGGTGGTGTTACTGGGGGATGTTCCAAACCTGACAAACTGACACATATTAGGGGCTCAATAAATTCCTATTGAATGAGGGATTAACAATGAAAGAGAAGCAGAAGCCTAGGGTGGTCAGATGTCAAGGCTCTGGAGCCAATCCTGGATCCTCCATTGCTGATGCCTTGAGAGTTACTCTGTCTCTGTGCTTCTTGCTAGAACAGGCACAGTAATGGCCCCAATTTCTCAGGCTTGACACAGAGATTGGAACAATGCATGATGATATCCACTATTATGAGTATAAAAAAGGATTTTAACTCTCACACATTCATTTTGCCAGAGGATTTCACTGGATTTCCCCCAAAGGATACTTGGAATTAGAATACGTGTGGGGTGTGTGTGTGTGTGTGTGTGTGTATGTACTCTGATTCTATTTATTGGTACTTTTCAACACAGCATCAGGAGACCTTCTTCTAGTGATGTTGTTTTCCACCCAATTAATGGTTTTTATAAATCTGAAGCTGAGTTGAGAGGAGCAGGGATTTGCTGACCAGCATCTCTCCCTCCTGCCTCTATCACTTCCCTTTCCCCCAGCGCCCTTCTTCTTCCCTTTTCTTCTCCTGCCGCCCCCCATCTCCTTCTTGCTGTCCTTCTGTCCATCTCCTCTCTCTGCCTACCCTTCTCTCCACTCCCACGCTAATGGCTTCCTCCTTTCCCTTCTTCTGTCTTCCCCGATGCTTCTGGAGCTATCACAGCTGGTTTCTGCCAGAAGCTTCAAATGCCACAAAGAGTCTGACATATTTAAGATTTATAAATGACTCTTAACCGCACATGGTTTTTAGCCCAAATGAACATGCTAAGAAAGTGTTGGCGGGTGGGGGGAGGGAAGAAAAATTAATGCAAATGAAGTCCTCAAAGCGATTCTGTTCATCAGACCTGCAACTGAGATTCTTTGCTGTGCTCTCAGCTGAGGGCTTGTTGTTACAAAGCTGTCCACACAGCAAAGAGCAGGGCCCCCGCTCAGGGCCCGGGGGCTGTCTTCGGTGTGCCTGGAATGCCAGCCCCCGCCCCCAGCAGAATGCCAGTCTCACAGGGCCTGCTAAGTAGATGGGCTGGAGTTAGCTGTGCTGCTTTGGATCAGATGATTCAACCACCCATGCAGCATGGAGGGGCCTATAACGCAAAGAGCTAATGATCTCCCTGCATACAGAGGCTGGGTCAGCCCCTCCTGTGTACTGAAGAGATGATTCTGGTGACTGGTAGAAGGTTGGATAAGATGACCTCAGAGATTCCTTCAAAGTGGGAATTCTGTGATTATGTTAATTCTTGACTCCAAACTCTTCTGGGGAGAATGGAATTCTGCTGTGTTCTAGGTCACCTCAGCTAACCCCTCTTAGCCATGGAGACCCTTCTGAATAGTCAGCGCCCTCTCAGCCCCCTGGCAGTCAGACATGCCTCCTCTGGGTTCTACCTTGGCCCTGTACTCTTTTTCAAGTATAAACAATAAGCCAAAATGCCTCCCTCTGAAGTGGCTAAGAATGTGGGGCATATTGCCCACCAGGAGATAGTGGCTTACAGGCTCATATGGGGGTGTGGCTCAGCATAGGAGAGAAGTTCTAGTGACAATGGACCATGCCCTTCCTTGCCTCCCCTCTCAGCCAAGAGGCCCTCTCTTCTTCCCGGGATGCAGCCTCTTCCCTTAAAAGGGAAACCAAATCTGTGTCCCTTTCTTTCTCCCAGCCAAAGAGGTGATTCCTGACGGGGCAGGAAGAGAAAAAGGGCATTGTCTGCTTCTACCTCTGGCTCCCCTTCATTTCATTGAGCTCACACGTTCCCTCTTCATGTCACTGAAAATGTTATTTATCGATCCTGCTGACAGCAGCAGTAAATAGAGCCTGGGCTGTTTTACATCGCTGATGAGAAGGCAGGCTCCATAACTCATCAGGCCCAATCTGATTCCACATCAGTCCTCAGCCCTTTTTTCTCTTCTGTATCTCATTACAGAACCAGGAATTAATACACATGGACAGAAGAGAAATGAGTTCAGCTGCTCTTAGGGCTTTTGTGGGCAGGCAAGCATCCTCAGTGGCTCCTTAAGAAAAATTGACGGATGGGTCGGTCTGGTTGCGTGTTTAGGCCCACCCTCATCGAGGCCCATTAGCTGTGCCCTGATGATAATAGACTGTGGGGTCATCATACATTCGGGCTGGAGCTGAGATTTGGGATTACCATAGAGATAGAGAGCCCCCAACAATTCTTCTGAATCTCACTGTACAGCTGTGGGCCATGGGTGCCCTGAACCAGAAGATAAAATGGTACATTTTCTTGGAATGCCTACTTTACTTCAAGATTTGAGCAGTAAATGTATATTAAAATAAACACATATATTTTAATGTGGAGTTGACTCAAATGGATGTGAATTTTAATGGGAAACTTCAAAGAAACTTCCCTCTTGTGATGAGCCTCTTGGAGCCGTGCTTTAGACCCTTAGTGACGGGCAATCACTTACTCTAGCTTTGGGGCTTTCTCAAATAAAAGACTCGCAAAAATGAGCCAACATATTTATCCTACTTTCTGAAAGCACAGTACTTAAATAATGGCCACAACAGACAGTGAGTCTACACTGAGAGACAGGGTATTGACTGGAATCCGTGCTGGATGTAGGATGGGAAATCTGAGATTATTTTCCACACCCATCCCCTTGTAACTGGATTGCAGACACATAGCTCCCCTTTTCCCCCAAACTCACTTTCCTCCTCTATTAAATGCAGATGGTGGTAACTGCCTGCCTGGGTCTTTGTGAGTATTAACTGAGACAATGACGGCAACTTTGTCGATATTCTTGTAAGTAAGATTTTCTGTAGTATTAAAGCACAGAATCAGCACTGATTTCTGATGGCAGGTCCACCAACATTGTAGGGACGTGTGAAAAGGCCACACTTCATAAATTGTCCCACTGTGTGAAACACAATTGGGATCATTAGTGAGCACCTGCTAGTTGAATTAAGGCCAGACACTGGGAACACTACGTGGGTCTAAAGATGAAGCTGATCTAAGGAACTCCATGTCTAATTGAGAACATTAGACAGGTGTCACCAGTGTGGGACAAATAGCACCAAGAGCTACAACGTCCAGCTGGGCTGTGTGTTCAGACTTTATAATAAAAAAGAACCAGTCACAGGGAAGTTTTATGGGCACCTCATGGATGCTAGGCTTTGTTCTAAGGCCTTTTCCTATAGTTATCACCTCAAAACTCCTAACAAACATCCAAAATTTGTCTTCATTTTATAACTGAAGAATTGAGGCTTAACAAGACAGAGAGGCTTCCCACCATCCTATAGTGTCTGCACCCAGATTTGTGTGACTTCAAATCTCATGACTAAAGGGCTTCCCCAGGGAGCCGTGGCTGTGTGTGTGTGTGCGGGGGAGGGGTGCAAAAAGGTTGCAAGAAAGTTCTATTTCCTCTACCTCCCATCCCCCGAGTACTAGGGATCCCAGACCCCTCCTTGTGCCTCAGTTTCTTTATTTGCACAACAAAGGATTGACTTAGATGATCTCAACTCCCAGATTCTAAATATACTTGTAAAAAGGGAAATGAGGCAGATTTTTAACCTCAGTCTACAGAAACTTCTGGTATGTTTTGTCTTTATTCTAAATGGAATAAGGAAGGGCATGATACCACCCTAAACTAGGTCTCATTTATCTCTCAGGAAATTATGACTTTTATTTTAGAAAAATAGATGTAAAAAAAAAATAAAACCTCTTGCATTCATCCACTGCTTTAAATAAATATTGAATATGTATATGTTATACATATAATATATATGAATATATGTGCATAGATACATGTATTCAAATAGCAAATATGAAATGTATATGGTATATACATATATAAGTTTGTGCATATGCATACAAACATTTATCACTATTATCATGGTAATTTTTATTAACCTGCTTTAATTTTAGGGTGACTTTCCCTCTCCTATAGCCAGAGCTTAGAGCTTGGAGCTCTGAGTATGGAGACATCTGAAAATCCCAGCTTTTTACTCCTTTCTTCGCCATCTTTAGAAGTTGTTGCTACTTGTTTTCCAGCCATTTCATAGTTCCTAACTTTGCTTAAAAGCATTTATAATTCCTCACATTTAAAAGCGGATTGCAAATGAAGTTTAATACAGAATGTTTTGTACCACGAAAACTAATGCCCCATTTTTCCCCCCTAATGAATGCCAAAATCATCACAGACTCAAGGCTCATGAATAATGTATATCATCCAATTAAGTGCAAATGCTGTTCAGTTCTTGCAACGGGTATGTGATGCCAGTTCTGGCCTTAGAATGGGCACTGAGACTGGGGATGGGAGCACAGGCTGGGGAGGGTGTGTGGTTGTGTGTGTGTGTGTGTGTGTGTGTCTGACAGCTAAGCCCCCACAACTTAGAGCAGCTCATTATGCCCTGGGACTTAAACTTCCCATGCTGAGGTCCACAGAGATATGTTTTTTCCAACCATAAAGAGAACTCATCTTAAATATCTAAATCCCTGATCCTTAATAGCCTAGGAGCTCTGGCCTGGTCATGCTGTCCTCTGCCTGTAAAACGATCAACTCTAATTGGCCAGCTGACCCCTCTCCCCAGGCTGGACTGCTTCAGAAGGTCGGCTTCCTCTCCAATGAAGCTACAGCAGTGACTCTGTGGGTAATTCATTTCATTCTTTTGGCTCCTGATCAAGATGTCCTCCTTCACCAAGAAACCCTGGCAGCCTTTTGAGACTGCTGAATTGGCTGTGTTCTCGATCTTCCACTGCCAAAAACACAGAGCCAGGAAGACATGCTATAAGTCGTTACTTTCCCAAACCCAGGGAAGGTGGTCACTTCACATATCTGAGCCTCAGTTTCCTCATCAGAAATAGAAGATGATAGCCACAATTGTTGTATCTCTGGGCTAGTATATAGACCTGGGTGGGTATTATCTGTCAATCCTGAAACTTCATACAGATGTTCATAATTACCTTCTTTGCTTTGAGCACGTAGACATCCTCACTTACAGCTTCATGGCTGGGCATGACAAACCTCCAGGACCTGGGCTGGCCTGAGTCTGATTAATGCTGTTCATAAAAATATTCATCCATCAAGCTTTCCGTTTGTAGCATTTAGTTGTGCCAAATAACAGAGCCAGCCACTGGTTTCTTAGAATTACACCATCTAATAATGAATGCTGGAGACAGATTTTTTTTTTCAGCCTGAAATCTCTTCTTATAACTCAGGGCTGATGAGTGCTGCCCTACATTTCTCGATGGATCCAATTTAACACCAGACGAAGCAGTGACTCAGACTAACTTAAATATCTCAAGACGAGTTTCACCTTTTCCTCTGAGGCCGTATCAGTTCAATTGCATAAGTGCAAATTTATTGAAAGTGGTTTGGTGCTTAGCTTTTCTCTATTGGCAGTAATGGAGTTTAAATTTATAGCAGGCTGATGAATTTCAGATAAGAGAACCATTACCTTACAACAACATTAAGGAAAAATATATAACTCCGATTGCTGAGCCTCGAATGCGTATTGTTTGAATGAGGGGAGATGGATGAGGTAGGCTGACATTTGCAAATGCAATTCCTTTCCATCCTCGTGGTGCTAGCCCGGGAGTTTGAAAGCATGGCATATTCCAGAAAGGGTTTGGGAGAGTTATGCATTACAAGTGCATTATAACAAAATAGCAAGAGTGAGATATCATCTAGAGGTGAGGGATTTTTCCTTCTGTTTAGTAATATGATTCGAGGTGTCTTTTGGCAATGCACCAAGGCTGTTATAGGGCTTAGGTGGTTCATTTGGTCCTTGTAATGTGCCTCTCCCACATGTTATTTTCCTTTGACTACATGGCTTTGTCTTCCCACGGAGTGTGACTCTGGCATCGGGGAGACTAAAATGAAGGATTCCCCGGACCAAATGAGCACAGCCTCAGAGAGACTGAAAGAGGCCCGGGCTTCTGTATTTCTTAAAGTTCCTGGCCAATGAAAAACAAATGAAGCAATACCAAAACAGGGTTATGAAAATCACATTATGTGTTTAAATGGTTATGCCAAAAAAAATTAACTCTTCAAGTTAAAAAAAAAAATACTGTGCTCTGCCTAAGATGATCACCAAATTGATGAAATAGAGGTTTATGGACACTAGGTTTCCAAAATAGAACGCAGGTTTCCGGTTGTGTGATGAACTTTGTTCTTTCTCCAATTCTGTTATGTACCCCAGCAGTTGTATGAATAACCTCATTTGGAGATACAGGTCAAGTCTAAATGCAAGATCCTTTGTGGGTTTGTGTGTCGCAGAGCCTTTCTGAAGCTTTGCTGTTTCCACCTCAGTCCCCTACAGGCCAGAGTTTTCCAAAAAGTGTCATTCTTGTTCTCCTTGGCTCTGGTCCTCTCACTGATAAAATCTACGTGCATCTGGGGCAGAGTAGAGGTGGGGGATGATCATCACTGCGGTGGAACAGGTGAGGCCTCAGACCCAAAGGCCTCCACCCATTTCCTCAAGATGAGAGGCATTCCCACTGTTGTAGGAGGAGGCTAGCTCCGCCCGCCCCCCTCGGCCCCCAAGGAATCCGCTCCCGGGTGGCTTCTGTTTCCTGCACTCGGTCTGAAGTGTCTGCAATTGGAGCTGCACAGGGCAGACTAGCCACTGTGTGCCCTGAGCAGGAGGAGAAAGAAGGGACAGTCCCCATTTCCCCAGTCTTCCTGAGAAGGCAGAGGCTGACAGATGAAGCCAGAAAAGCTGCCTCTCCATGATACTTGGGGATGAAGCAAATATCCTATTCCCCAACACCTAATTGTTTTAGTGTCCATTGATGATTCTTGCCTGATTCAATTATTATACCGGAACTTCCCTTCTTTTAATTAAAGTATAACATCTTAAGTATTCAGTTTACTGAGTTTTAAAAATTGTACGCACCCAGGTAACCAGCACCCAAAATAAGGTATAGACAATTCCACCACTTCAGAATGTTCCAGGCACTCCCCTATCTCTCCTCAGCCCTTTCTGACTTCCGTCGCCTTAGTTTTGTCTGTTCTTATAGTTTGTGTAAATGGAATCATGTAGACTTATTGTGGTGATCATTTTGCAGTGTATACAAATACTAAATCATTGTGTGGTACACCTGAAGCAAATATAATGTTTGTTACACCTCAGCCACAATTATACTTCAACAACAAAAAAGAAATTTAAAATAATTTTTACAGGCATGCAAAAAATAAAGTGTACAAAGTGATGATGTGATACACTAAAAAAAAAAAAAAAAAAATGCTGCCTCTGTCTTAGCACTGCAGGCAGGAGCAGAAGCCCAGGGGCCTCTCTGTGTGGCCTGCACTCTCTGTTCTAGAACACCGGAGAAAGTCCAGCACTTAAAATGCAGTTAACTTTAAGAGAGAAACCTCAGTGTTCTGTAAGTAATCCCACAGGGAGTTGTGTAGAACGAGGCATTTGTTTTGGGGTTTTACACACCGCAAATTTGAAAGCAAAGGGGCTGAATTCAGTTGGCTAGTTGTTTATTTTGAAAAGAACTGGCTATTAACTGAACTCAGCAAAGTCTGAATGAAATTAAATAGGGAAACAACTTGATGTTTTGCCAACAGTTTTCTCAGTTCACAAACAGCTTTTGGTCCAGGCCCGATGCTTGGAAAGGTTGACACTGTCATCCTGGGCTGAAGCAATCAGCTGTGGTCCCCTGTTAGAACAGCACAATAGAAAAGACCCAGACTAATGCGGCCTTTAGTGGAAAATAGTATTTCAAATGCAAATTGCACAACACTGGCCAATGTTGCTCCAAGAACGTCAATTACAGTTTTAATTTGGAGTCTCTGAGGTTCTATCAATAACCCCAAGTTGTTTGTTTGGTTTTTGTTAATGTAAAAGATAATGGCACACAGCAAAATAAGAAAAATAAAAGTAATAATAATCACGTTCCATTTTGATTCATAGACTCATATAATTTCGAAAGTGAAAGAAAAACGAGAGATCATTTAGCTCAATTTTCTTATTTTACAGATGGAGAAACTGAGGCCTGCAGGATGACCAAGTGTCGTTTCTGGGGTACAGATTCCAGCCCTTTCTCCCTGAGTGTCTTGGGCTTATAGAAATCGACATCACAGAGCTTTGGAATTAGGAAGGACAGATTACTTTTTTTTGGTCCCATTTTAATTTTTCTCCAAACTCATAAAATATCATTAGAGTGCTTTTTAATTTTTTCTGAAAAGCAGGAAATCGTAAGATTGATAAATAGTTTAATGTGAACCTGATGGCTTGATTAATTAATCACCAAGCTGAGGAACCACTACAATTCATATGTCAATTCAGACTATTTTCGGGAAATGATTTGAATCAATTGCTAATGAAATTGAGAAATTTAGGAGCCGCTTTCTGACTTCCAAATGACAGGGCTCATATTTAACTCAAGAGACATGACAGTTAATGACAACATAAAAAGTACCATGAATTATTTTCTAGATCATGGGAAAATTACAGCATCTCTCCATTGAAACAGCTCTCAGCTCATCAGCATGAAAATAAACAGCCTTAATCACATGCTAACAAATCTTAGATGCTGTTTAAAATTTAGCTTCTTTTTGAAATAAACAAAGACCATAATCCTTAGGAATAATTGTAATATTTCATAACCTCTTCCTTAACACAGAGTGATAGATGAACCTACTCTAACTGATGTTATGGCTAAAGCCTATGGGGGGGGGGGGAATTGTGCATCATCATTCTTAGATCTCATTACTTTAAACCCTTAAAATAGGTTGAGTTGAATTTTTCTTTTCTGCTTTAATTCATAGACTGAGTTTTCCAGTCCTATTTATGTTTAAAAGGGGTATCTTTCCATAACTTTTCATTTACACCCAAACTCTTTAATTAATTTAAAGTTTCATCTAGATATTACAAGACAGTTACTGTGTGCTAATGAAATATCAATGGAAAGTGCACTGATCAATATTTAATCCAATTAAGGTGTATACAAGGCAATATTATTATGTAATTAACTCAAAACAGCATAAGAAACACGTGCATGTTTAAATTTTTATTAATATATTTGTTAAGAATTTTTAGATCATGCTGTTTTATGGGCTTACTTGAGAGATATAAAATTAAAATGTTTGTCAAGATGCTACTGGAGCAACTATTAAATGTGGCTCTTAATCATCTTAACAGTCCTTAAGGTTCCCTTGCTGTTCTAATAGTCTCACTAAGGATGAAAGATGATCTTGCCACAAACAAGAGTCCACATGTAAAACCTTTTTGGAATTGTCTTTTCTCTTCTCTCTTTTTTTTAAGTTTCCGTGCCACATTGCGAGGATGATGTATAACAGGACTTGTAGCTGCAGGAAAATTTGAACTATGTTAATATTTTTAAGAACATTCTTTAAAGAGCTCTATGTTGCTACAGAAAAAAATATATTGAAGAGTAAATATTGGATTACTCTACCTACGTCTCATGGGATTTTAATAACACAGCTTCACCAATTCTTACAGACTCTCAACTTTGGGGAGGGGGGGTGAACTTTGGTGGGACAGCGATTATCTCATACAAAGACCAGAATCGACTGTTAGGATTTTCAGAGCTCCAAATACACGCACTGAGAATATGGGAAACCATTTAAACAAGGGTCCTTAAGCCAAATCCAGAAACAGGCCACTGTACATCAATATTAACAAGAGTAGTGCTATAGAATGTACATATGTACTGAGTAAATTAGGGTGAAGAATGGGTCCAAAGTTACCACATTGAAGCTTCTTTTTAGGGTCATTGCTTACAAACTTTGTAGTTTCTCATTGTTCCCTAAATTCCACAAGCAAATCTAGCTCTTGAACCAGAGAACCATCTACTGGAATCTACCCATTTCATGTACAAGTAGATGTGTTTACATATTCTTTCTTTGGTGCCTCTAACTGCTGGAACACCCAAAACACTGGGAGACTTTTCTTTATCTAAATAAATATCAAGATCACATTTGATGGAATGGCGACTTTATTCCAAAGGCTTCCATTGCTTCCCTCAATCCTGCCATTTTATTATGGAGAGACTATAGGACTTACTGGTACAATTTATTTTTCTACACCATTCCTAGTATGTATATCTTGCCTAAATGTTGGAATGGCATTTCTATGTTTTTTATCTCTGTGAATGGGGGAGTAAGGGATAACTCATACCTTATGATCTCCCCATCTCCCCTATGAGTGATGATAACAACAGGGTTGAGTCATCATATATTATATACACAACCTATTTTTCTTCCTCTCTCTTGAGAAGGACTGCAAATGCTGAAGATGACAGTTATGGAAGATGAAAAAGCCATAAAAGGTGTGAGATAAAGATGTTCCATATAGAAGTAAACTTTTAAATACTTCTGTGTGACTGTGTTGGTAATGAAGCCATTGACATGTGTAGCAAGCTAACAGGATGGCTAAAACGATTACATTCACCTCTATTATGTTTTTGTGGGGGTTTTTAAAACCATAGCTAGAAATATCTTGAGTCCACAATTCCTATTGTGTTACAAATCTTTTATCACCAGACAGCTTTTAAGACTAAGCAGCTGTTAAGGAAGTAAGAGAAAGATTCACAAAGCCCTTCATTCTGCAGGCTCATGTCTGATCCCAGCCTGATGGAGGTAGCTAATGGTTCTGCAGTCAGTCTTGGAGCTAGCAGGCAGTGTGCACCTGTGCGTGGGTGTATGGGGGAAGGAAGTTACCAGGCTGCCCCATACTTTCTCCTCACAGGAATGGTCAATGGAAACACTGGGATTTGTTTACCCCTCGAATATCAAGACTGAAGTCTTAAAGGTTCTTTGCCAATAAGAGAACAAGCAATCTTTAATTTCAAGGAAAAGGTAACAAAAGAAACCAGAAAAAAAAAATGAGAATTTTGGTCTGGAGCAAAGAACACAGCTAGATTATTTAGGAGAGTTTCCTCATAGTGCCACTTCTGATTTTTATGTGATACAAGTTTTCTGAGTGGTCTATTATATGATTCTCAGCTTTGTCTTCCCAAAGAAAAATGTTCTTTATTTTCTCTGTCATTTCTGGGCCTTTCTGTTTTTTTGTTTGTTTGTTTGTTTGTTTAAATGTTTAGTTATTTTTGAGAGAGAAAGAGAAAGAGAGAGAGCATGCGCACAAGCGGGGGAGGGCAGAGAGCGAGAAGGAGACACAGAATCCAAAGCAGGCTTCCAGGCTCCAAGCTGTCAGCACAGAGCCTGATGCGGGGCTCAAACTCACAAACCCTGAGATCATAACCTGAGCCGAAGTCAGATGACTTAACCCACTGAGCCACCCAGGCACTCCAAGCCTTTCTTTTCTTTTTTTTTTTATTATCAGCTTTATTGACTTATATTTTACCCACAAAAAAATCAATTAAAAATGTACAGTTCTTTGAGTTTGGCAAATTTAGATAGTCATGTAACAACAACAATCAAGGTATGGAATAATTTCATCACCTCCCAAGTACCCTCCTGCCTTGTTGCAGTCAATCTGTCCCGTGCCAACCTTAGGTGACTACTGAATTTCTTGCTGTCACTGTAGTTTTTCCATTCCTAAAATTTTATTCCAAAGGAATCACACAATATGCAGTATTTTTTATCAGACTACTTTCACTTAGCATAATACTTTTTAGGATTCATCATGTTGTTGATTATTTCCATGGTTGGTACTTTCTAACTGCTATGTAGTATTCCTCCAACGGACATGTCACAATATGTTAATCCATTGACCAATCTATATACCTTTGGGTTTTTCCACTGTTTAGCTATGAAGAATAAAGCCGATATGAACATTTCGGTACAAGTCTTTAATACTTATGAAACAAACAGACATATGTTTTCATTTTCCTTGAATAAATACTCAAAAGTGGAGATGCTGGGTCAAATGGCTAAAGTGTGTTTAACTTTATTAGAAACCACCAACATGGTTTTTTTTAGTGGCTTCTATAACTTTGTATTTACAGCAGCAATGAGAGATTGAACTACTTCACATCCTCACCGACACCTGGGTTGTTGGTCTTTTATTTTAGACACTCTACTGGATGTGTTATATTACTTCATCCGGCTTTAATTTCCTTTTCAATTTTGTAGATATGTTTAGCATCTTTTCATTGCTTTTCTAGTTATATACATTCTTTGGCAAAGTAGCTGCTCAAATCATTTGCTCTTTTTAAAAAACGTTTTTTCTTAGGGGGCCTGCATAACTCAGTCGGTTAAGCGTCGGACTTTGGCTCAGGTCATGATCTCGCGGTTCGTGAGTTTGAGCCCCGTGTCAGGTTCTGTGTTGACAGCTCAGAGCCTGGAGCCTGCTTCGGATTCTGTGTCTCCCTCTCTCTTTCTGCCCCTCCCCCACTCATGCTCTCTTTCTCTCTCTCAAGAATAAATAGACATTAAAAAAATTTTAAGTATTTTTTTTTCTTACTGTCTTACTATAGGAGTTCTTTATTTATTCTGAATACAAGTTCTTTATCAGGTATGTTTTCCAAATTTTCTTCCAGGAGCTACTTGTTTTTTTATTTGTGAAACAGCATATTTCTTCATTTTGATGAAGGCCAACCACTTCATCCTTTTTTCTTCTTCTTATGCTTCATGCTTTTTTGTGTCTTATCAAGAGAGTTTTGCTTAACTCAAGGTCACAAAACTGTTCTCTGTTAAATTTTTCTGCGTAGAATTTTCTGCATGCATAGAAACTGCATAGTTTTTACTCTTTAGTTCTATGATCCATGATGAGTCATTTTTATACATGGTTTGCGATAACAATTGAGGTTTATTTTTTCTATCTGAGCTCCAGCTGTTTCAGTACCATTCGATGAAAACAATTTTGTTTCTTCCATTGTACTACCTTGCATGTTCCTTGAAAATCAATTAGCCATATAGGTGTAAGACTATTTCTAGGCTGTCTATTCTATTCCATTAAACTATATGCCTATCGCAATGTTTTAATTACTGCAACTAAACAGTAAGTCTTACTAACAGGTGACATACTCCCATGATCCTCACCTTCAAAACAGTCTTGACTATTCTGGCCTTTGTATTTTCATATAATGCAGAATCAAATCGTCAATTTCTTTAAACATCCCATTGAGATTTTGATTGAGATTGTTATCGCATTGAATCTCAAGATTAATTTTGTAAAATTTGATATTATAACATTATTCTGTAACCTGATATATGAACACTGTATGATTTTCTCAGTAATAGTTGGTAGTTCTCAACACAGCTCTTACACAGATTATTTTCTATTTATCTCTTAGTATTTGATGTTTATGATATTGTAAATGTTACTATTTTTTTAAAAAAAATTTAGGTTTTATTTATTGATTTTGAGAGAGAGAGAGAGAGCAAGGGAGGGGCAGAGATAGAGGAAGAGAGAGAATCCCAAGCAGGCTCTGTATTGTCAGCACAGAGCCCAATGTGAGGCTCGAACCCATGAACCATGAGATCAAGACCTGAGCCAAAAGCAAGAGTCAGACGCTTAACTGACTGAACCACCCAGGTAACCCGTAAATGGTGTTATTTTTAATTGCAACCTCCAACTGTTGATTGCTAGTGTATAGAAATTCAATCAATTTTGTACATTGACACTGTATCCTGCTATCCTACTTACATCACTCATTAGTTTGCCTAGCTTTTTGTAGATTCCATGAATTTTCTGTGTAAATGATTATATTGTCTGCAAATAAGCATAGTCGTCCTTATTTCTTTTAAATCTGTTCACTTTTATGCCTTTTTCTTGCCTTATTGCACTGGTTAAGATCTCCCATACAACATTAAGCAGAGATAGTGAGAGCAGACATCCTTCTTTGTTTCCTATTATAGACATAAAGCATTCAGTCTTATGAATATCAGCTACAAGTTTTTCATCAAGTTGAGGAACTTTCTACAGCTGAGAGAAATTTCAAATCTTATGTAAATAGTGATGTACATTATATTCATGAATCTGAAGACTCAGTTTCATTTAGATGTCAATTCTTCCCAAATTAAGCTAAAGATTCAATGTAATCCCAATTGAATTTCCAAAATGCTTTTTGGTAAAAATGGAAAAGCTGTTTCTATGTTTTTATGGCAATGTAAAGGACCTAGAAATGCTAGAGCAACTTTGAAAAAGTTTATTTGAAAAGTTGGAGGAACCATACTGACATAAGATTTATGGTAAAGCTGAGGTGTCTGGGTGGCTTAGTAGGTTAAGCATCCAATTTTAGTTCAGGTCATGATCTCATGGTTTGTGAGTTTGAGCCCCGTGTCAGGCTCTGTGCTGACAGCTTGGAGTCTGGAGCCTGCTTTGGATTCTGTGTCTCCCTCTTTCTCTGGCCCTCCCATACTCATGTTCTCTCTCTCTCTCTCTCTCTCTCTTTCAAAAATAAATAAACATTAAAAATTATTTTTTAGAAAAGGTTTATGATAAAGCTATAGTAATCAAAGAAGTGTGATATTAAAGTCAAGATAGATAAATAATAGAACAGAATAGAGAAACTAGAAGTAGACATCCCATAGAGATGGTTAGTTGACTTTCAAAAAAAGAGGAAGAAGTTATTTGGTGGACAGTAAATAGCCATTTTAACAAATGATGCTGGAAAGTTGATGTTGATATGCAAAACAAAATAAAACAAAATTTTAGTATCTTGCAATATTTACAAAAATTAAGTCAAAATGGATTATGGACCTAAATATAACACTTGAAACTATACTTTCTTAGATACAATACTAGAAGGAGAAGCATAAAAAATGATAAACTGGACTTTATCCAAATTAAAGACTTCTGCTCTTTGAATGATACTATTAAGAGAATGAAAAGGCAAGACACAGATTGGGAGCACATATTTGCAAATCACATATCTAATAAAGGATTTGGATCCAGAATATATAAAGAACTCCCAATATTTCATTATAAGAAACAAATAATCTGGGGCGCCTGGGTGGCTCAGTCTGTTGAGTGTCTGACTTCAGTTTAGGTCATGATCTCACAGTTCATGGGTTCAAGCCCCACGTCCAGCTCTGTGCTGATGGCTCAGAGCCTGGATCCTGCTTCAGATTCTGTGTCTCCCTGTCTCTCTGACCCTACTCCTCTTGTGTTCTGTCTCTCTCTCTCTTTCTCTCTCTCAAAAATAAACATTAAAAAAATGGAGCAATCTGATTCTAAATGTCCACAGATTATTAAAAGGATAAAACAGAAGTCCAACATATAATTGATGTTGTGGAGGAAGGAATAGAGAGAATGAAAGGAAAAAATATTCCAAAATATCACTGATAATTTCTAAAAACTAAAGAAAGATGTGCATTTAAATTAAAATGGATGACAGAGCAAAACTACACTACAAGCAACACCAGGGCCAATGCTATGTTGACATATTATAGATACACCTCAGGGCATCAGTGGTAAAGAGAAAATCTACTTATCCTTGCATCTTTGCCTTGGAACCTACCTCAAGAATTCAGGTAACACTAGATTTGTCATCAACAATACTGGATACAAGAAGACAGTGGAGAAGTTGAAAGTGCTCATGAAAATACTTTAATTCTAGAAATCCATACCTACACACATTGTCACTTAAGGGTGAGCCTGAACACCAAAGGTCTATAACTTACAGACCGTTGCTGAAAATAGCTGCTTCTCAGAGAATGAACTACATCAGGAAAGAAAATAAATCCAGAAATAAGCAAGAGTATGTGTGAAGATACGGTTAACAGAGAAGGGAGGACCACTGGTTGTTAGGTCTAAATAAGTATTTATTAACAAACAAGAATTTTAACAATAATATGAGCTGAAATTCCAGGCAGCTACCACGTGAACCTTGGTAGATGCTAAGGGGAAAAAAATTCAGGAAAATGAAAATGTCCTATGGTTTCTACATTGCTCTGCGAGGAAACATAGTTACCAATTAACGGATTTAAGACTTTAAAAGAAATAAAAGTTATAGCTAATTACAGAATTACTTCACATAGGGACTGCTCACTTAATGATGTTTTGCCATAGGAGCTCTTGACAAAATATATCACTTTTTGGATGCGACTTTTTTTGTTGTTGATATAATAACTTTTTGCACCTAAAACACACTAAGTAAATATACTCTAAGATGTGGTATTTCAATGTTACATTTTTGAGCAAAGACACATTCAGCAATTTACTAGACACACTTTCTAGTCAGAGAATATCATATGGAACAAATTTAAACTGCAGGTCGTGGTTCAATGAACCAAAACATTTTTATTTGTGAATATATGCCAAGTGAGACGAATAAAAAAGAGCTTCCTCTTCATTTCTTCAGTCTGTTGAGTATGTGTGCTTTTCCCAAATGTTTCAATGTGCTTTTGGATGTTGTCTTCATTTTGTTAGATAGATTTTTTTTTTCTGTTCTTTGATTTTATCTAGAAGTGTTTGCAAGATAAAACATGAACTCCAAAATGTTAACTCGGAAAGAGATCCAGAATGATGACTACGCCTTCCAAAAAGTGACTCCTTGTGCCTCTCTTCCACCATCTACCACCCATTCTGAATTTTCCTCTTCATTTTATGGTCAGCACAAGAAACCTGTATTATGTTATGTACCTATTGGTTTTAATGATTGCTTCTATCTTATATAAGGTTGTTTGGTTTGTTCAATTTACATATCTTTCTATATGTGCAAATTGTGTTGGGTCTCTAGGGTTGAAATGGAACATATCTATTTTTTTTCCCCATTAAAATCAGTAGGTATGACTTTATCTCGGCTCAGACATTTAAGGAGCTTGTAAGACATCATTTTGTGTCATTACAAGACGAAAGAAAAAGGGGGCGCCTGGGTGGCTCAGTTGGTTGAGGGTCCGACCTTGGCTCAGGTCATGACCTCACTGTTTGTGAGTTTGAGCCCCGCGTCAGGCTCTGTGCCGACAGCTCAGGGTCTGGAGCCTGCTTCGGATTCTGGGTCTTCCTCTCTCTCTCTGCCCCTCCCCTGCTTGCACTCTGTCTCTCTCAAAAATGTTTAACAAACATTAAAAAAAAGTTTAAGAAAAAAAGAAAAAAAAACTGGGCAAAGTAAAACCAACAACTCATCTCAAATCTGTCAGAGAACACAGAGCAAACCACCACTCCCAAACTGGAAAGACTGGAACATCTAGAGAGATAAAGCACTAGAGACATGCTTACCTGGAAGCCAATGGAAGCCATAAATTGTAAAACTACTTCCTTTTAATTTTGACAAATTACTGTAGTCTGAGTGCTAACTAGCTTGATCGTGACAAATTCCTGGGTGCTGCAGTCAAAGGGGAGCCCACACACTTTCTTGGGCTTTCCTTGGAGGAGCCCCACAGGTTCCCACAGTGAGGATCCAAGAAAAATCTCCCGTGATGCTGACGCGGGGAGGGGGAAGGAAAGCAGCAAGTGGAATCCTCTCATTTCCTTTTCTGTAACAAAGGCTTCTTTAATCTCCAGGAAGAAATACTTCGCTAGGGAGCAATACAGAAACTTTACCTCAGCCTGGGGAGAGAGAGGTCCTGCCCATCCCACCCCCTTCTAGCATTTGTATTTTACCAAGGAGGGGAGAGGAAAAATTAACAGGGACTGAGCTTCAAGGAAATGTATTGGAAGCTTGGTACAGGAAGGGCCAGGGAGCTACAGGCCTCTAGGAAGGACAGAAACACTTGTGAAGTGTGTTCACAGAAGACCTCTGTGAAGACAGAGGTCTACCAAATGACTGACCCTTCTTTCCTCTCCCACACCCAACCACCACACCTACAAACCTTCAGTATAATAGAGAATTACAGCTGACAAAGCTGTAGGACAGAGACTGCCTCTGAGAAGCAATCCAGAGAGAAGCCTTAAGGCCAAAGGAGGAAACAAAAACAGTGATGCCAGAAGGATTTGGGGCCCCTACTCCCTATAGCTACAACAAACATTAAACACAACCCAACTCATAGCCAGATAAACAAAACTCCTCCTCCTGAAATGTCTATTTACCTCAGGAGCTACTATTGATACATGTTGACTTTCAGCAAAAAATTGAAAGGCCTATCAAAAGGCAAGAAAAAACAATTTGAGGAAATAAAGGAACCATCATAGCCATGCTCAGATATATGAATTAACAGATAAGGAATTTAAATTAACAGAAAAGAAATTTTAAGTAACTATGATTAATATGTTAAGGATGCTAATGAAAAAAAAATAGACAGCATGAGAGATCAGATGGGTATTGTTAGCAGAGTGGTGGAAACTATTTTAAAAAATCCAAGGAAAATGGGAGAAAGAAAAACACGGAAATGAAGAATGCCTTCGGTAGCTCCAAACTGGACTTGACACAGTCTAGGAAAGAACCAGTGAACTTAAAGATAGGTTAATAGAAAGTTCCTAAATGAAACACAAACAGCAAAAAAGTAAAACATAATATCCAAGAACTGTGTGATCCAATTCTCACAAGCCAAGACTATTTAAGAACATCCCAAAGCCATAGTCATTTGTTTCGTGATCCGGTTGAGCTGAGCTATTGGTTCCCAGACAAGTTCCCCTTCTGTAGATCTTTATGAAAACTTGAGTGACAAGCTTTGTGAAATGGCTCTGGTCCTTCACTATGTCTGTGTCCCTGAAGGAGATGCAGTCTTGGGCCTGGTTCTAGAATCCGTGTCAAAAATGAGAGACAGAGAGAGAGAAAATGATTCCAAGGGAAACATCCCTGAGGTTTCCTCAGGGCAAACTCCCTAGAGGAAGAGAAAACTCATTCCCAAAAGGCTATTTTTTCCCATCAGAGGGAATCCTAGATTTTTGGAGATGGAAAAATCCATGGACAATATCCTTGGACAAGACATGGAGACCACGTTCCAGAGAGATTAAATGACTTGTCCAAGGTCATGGTTTGTAAGTCCCGGAGAGGAAACAATATATCTTTTCTGAAATAGCATGCTTCTCACATTTTAGTCTTTCACCTCCTTAGCAAATTTAACCTTTTCTATGCAGCTGTTGAGATAACCTACTGATCATACAAGCTAAATCAACACAAGGGACATATCTCAGAAAATGCCCCCAAACTGCCTCCCTTTTCATTATTGAAAACCGTGAGATGAAAGTCTTTAATAACTCACTGCACAAGAGGACCATTACTGTCAGCATATACCACTCAGCCATATATTATAGCCTTTTACTTCTCCACACAAAATTGCTTTGAAATTTACATTTGCTATAAAGGATTCAAGTCCATCACTATTAATTTTCTTCTACAAATTATGTTTAATTATCACCTCTTTCCACCTAGGAAGAAACCCCTCTTGTACTCCTGTCTCCATATAGCTCTCAAGAAGAGTTTCCTCAGCATGAATCTTTGATCGGTGATTTTATATCCCTTACTTGCCCTTCCTCATCAAACTCACACAGCCCACTTAGAGATATGGAAATGAATGCTATGCCTGGCTCCGCATTTCCTGCATGCATATGAAATCTGGTCTCCCTAAGCAGGAAAAAAAAGAAGGCTAACATTTTCCAGCTTTAGCCTATGGACAATTAAGCTAGAATCATTCCATTTTAAGATTCAGAGCAGCTTTGGAACTTGGCCCATGATTGATTGCTTAACAGCTCATATACTACGTCTACTAAAGAAACTTCTCAGAGATTCAGCTGTCTTTCTGATGCTTCAAGAATCACCTTTATTCTCACACAATTTTGGAGCTCTATATGAAACTACTTTAAAATAAACAAAGAAGTCAAAAACTTATATTTTGTTATTTTTTCATTTAACTTCTATGCTTCCTTACTACATGGCATCATAAATAGCGTGGTGTTTGGAATCAGAAACATCAACAGTGAAATTATAATTCAACCAAAACTTTATGCAACTTCAGGCAAATCGTTTACCTCTGAGTCCCTGTCCTCTCAACCTTAAACATAAAGCTATTTCAAGTTTAACTAAGATTAACATGTATTATGCTCGGCACATTCAAGGAATTCCAATGGTAATTGTCTTTCCCTTCCAAATTCAATGAAGCAATATTTTTGTCTAAAAACTTTTGTCTACAGGGCACCTGGGTGACTCAGTCATCTAAGCATACAGCTTCAGCTCAGGTCATGATCTCACCAATCATGGGTTCAAGCCCCACTGAACTCTGACAGCGCAGACAGAGCCTGCTTCAGATGGGATCCTCTGTCTCCCTCTCTCTCGAGTGCCCCTCCTCCATGCTCTCTCTCGCGCGCGCTCTCTCTCTCTCTCTCTCTCTGTCTCTCTCTCAGATAAAGAAACATTAAAATATAAATAAATAAATAAATAAATAAATAAGAAAACTTTCTCTGCAACTGATCAAAACTCAACTCAAATTAACTGAAGGAAAAAGGAAATTTACTGACTTACAGAACTTACACACATGCAGTTCTGGCATGTCCCTGGCTTTAGACTGAGTTTCTCAAACAATGTTGTCATGGTTCTTGACTCTGTTTATCTCTGCTTGCAGTTTTTCTGAACTGACCAAATGCCTGGCAAAATAGCCCGTATAATTTATACAACTTCATCTCCTTCTTATTAGTCCCTCTGTCAAGAAAACTGTCTCTTACTATCTACATATCAAGCTCAGGGAAGATTCTAAATTGACCTTGCTTGGATAGTGCACCCACCTCTGACCCAATCACTGTGACCATAGGGAAGGAACTATTCAGTTTAGTGAAACTGGGTAAGGATCTGTCGTTATGGTAGAGAGCAAAGTACCATGATTGACTGACTTATCAGGATTATATAGAATTATGTATCCTACAGAAATCAGAAGAATGACTATTGGAAATAATATGGAGAAAAAAAATAAACATAAATAAATATGAAAGCTTCCATGATGCATTGTTGTCAACCAATAAATAAGTATTTGGCTTCTTTTTTCATGGTTTTCTTTTCTCCCTCTAGATTGTCTTGTTCAGGGATTTGTAGTTTATGTCAGGGATCAAAAAACTGCAACCCACCAACCAAATATGGCCCACTGCTTGTTTTGTAAATAAAGTTTTATTGAAACGCAGCTACATCATTCCTTAACATGTTGTCTATGGTTCTTTTCACACTACACCATATGGGTTGACTAGTTGCAACAGTTCATATAGACTATGAAGCCTAAAATATTTACTATCTGGCTGTTTTCAGAAAAATGTTTACCAAGCCCTGATCTATGTTATAATAACAAAGATAATGAGAGAGACAGAGAAAAATGCTTACTTAGAATATTTGCTTGAAATAAAATAGAAATATTAATGACAATTAAATTTTTATGTGATTTCCACTCACAGTCTGTTAGTAATAGAAGTATTTTAGAAGTTAGAAGACCTTATCTTGCCAAAAAAGTGTTCTCTACACAGTAGATGCTCAGTGCGTATTTTTAACCCGTATTTAATGCACAGCTATCCACCAAACTCAGTCAAGTTCTCAAATTAGGAGCCATTCTTGATCCATCCATTTCCTTCACACTACCTCATCCATATTTTCAAATCCTCTTAGCTCTACCTTCAAAATATATCCTGAATGCCTTTACTTCTCTTCATCTTTCAACTGCTTCCCTAATGCAAACCAACATCATTTTTGTCTTGACCGATGCAATAGTTTTTTAATTGGTTTCCCCACTTCTGCCTTACTTATCTACACTCTATAATCCCCTCAACAGCCGAGAGGGATCCTTTTAAAAACAAATCAGGCAGTCACTGTGCCTGGGTGACTCAGTTGGTTAAGCGTCTGATCCTTCATTTCAGCTCAGGTCATGATTTTGCAGGTTGGTGAGTTCGAGCTCTGCATGGGGCTCTGAAGTGACAATGCAGAGGCGGCTTGGGATTCTCTCTCTCTGCCCCTCCCCTGCTCTCACTCACTCTCTCTCTCTCTCATAAAATAAATAAATAAACTTTTTTAAAAAATCAAGCAAAACTCCTTCCTTCCCTAAATCTTTCTAGTGAATTCCCTCTTTGCTTAGACAGAAATCTAAATTCCTATCCTTGGACTGCTGCTAGTCACTAGGTGAACTGGCCCCTGCCTACCTCTTAACCTCAACCAGATTTACTCTAACCCTTTTGCCCCCTCCAGCTATGAAAGCCTTCTTTGGTTCCTAGAGTATATCATACCCATTCCCATGGTAGGACTTTTCTGTTCCCTCCCTCTACCTAGAACTCTCTGCTCCCATCCCTATGGCTGGCTAACTTGGACTAGTAGTATAGGAATCAATTCAAAGGTCACCTCTTCATTGGATTAAAAGATACCTCCCCATAACTTTTAAGGAGTATATAATACTGTGGTATTAAAAGTGATACTCTATTTTCTAGGTGGTTACCACATGCATTATGAGATTTACATTATGTGTAAATGCAAAGTATTTGACATCTGTAACTTTATTGTTTATGACTTGCCATCTCCTTGTTACTAGCCTGATTTCCTAACACGGTCTAGGTGGTAATTGAAGTGATATGGACACAATGATATATGCGAGGTGAATGACTCTTTTAATGAGATAAAGTGACACAATATTCATATATTTCATATTTCCATAGACTTTGACTAATTATTTCATAATTAGCTCCACCTCATCTTCTTCCTTCAATTACTGAAGTTTTTTGAGCTTATTGTTGAAGCTAACAATCTAGACTTGACACTGGTGTGTACTATCAAAATAAGAAACTCTGCACTCTGTTTAGATAACTCAATGAAGCCGTATATTTTGACGCAAAAGCTGTTGACTTCAGGTAACTCAGACAAAAATATGTATATGTCGGGGCGCCTGGGTGGCGCAGTCGGTTAAGCGTCCGACTTCAGCCAGGTCACGATCTCGCGGTCCGTGAGTTCGAGCCCCACGTCGGGCTCTGGGCTGATGGCTCAGAGCCTGGAGCCTGTTTCCGATTCTGTGTCTCCCTCTCTCTCTGCCCCTCGCCCGTTCATGCTCTGTCTCTCTCTGTCCCAAAAATAAACGTTGAAAAAAAAATAAAAAAAACCAAAAATATGTATATGTCATCACCACTAAAACATTCAATCTCATGATTTTTTAAAAGATTGTGAGAGAGTAAGCATTTACTGATTTTTCTGTTGCAGGACAGAGTTTTAATTAACCCTGAATATGACCTTGGTCCGTCAGGGTGTTAGCACTACATAATATAAGCTTTTATTGCACTGTGACTGACCTCTGGTGGTTCATAGTTATTCTGAATATCCACAAGTTGAAATGAATATATTAATGCAGGTTAAAACTAGTATATTGATTCATACACTTTAGATGCAATCCTTCAGCCAAGTACTAGCCACCTTCCTGAGTATGTCAACCCCTTATTTGTTCACAAAAATATTTTGAGGACATGGCCAAATGCCATAAAAAATGTGTACATATGCTTGATCTGCAAGCAATATCAAAAACAGGAAATGGCGGTTTATCTGTCATGATTTTTTTTTAATAACCTCATCTGAAGTCCTGATGGGAACTGCTTTTTCTCCTCAGTACTCATAAAGCAGCTTGTAATTTTGATCAAAAATATCTCAGAAGTGTAGTTTGCCATGTCTTTCATTTGGGAAAACCAAATGACTCTCTCTTCTATCATCTAGCGCTTCTATTAATGTTAGATATCTTATTCTTACCTTGGGATATAAACCCAGCCATTGAGGAGCTAAGCTCTCAGATAGAACCACAAGTCACTGTCCTACAATCTTGCTAACTATCTAGGGTCTCCACTGCCGTGCACCAGGCACCACAGATTTCAGTCCCAAAACATTTCCTTCGGCCAAAAAGCCCAAGGGAAATGTGAGTTTATTTTGCACATTACATGCACTGTTATGATAAAGAAGAGTGAGAGGAAGAGCTCCAGATATTCAAAAAAATGTTGGCCTTGTCACCACAAAATGTGTAGCATTTTCATGGAGTCTCATCAGGTAATTGTTACTCAGACATGAGCTAAGATAAACATGTCTACAACTCACTGATTAACTATAGAAACTTAAAGACAAGCTTTAATTATAGGCATTCCTGGAGCTTGAGTCATCTGTGAGTGGTTCTTAAAAACATGTGGCCAGTTTTGGACAGAGAAAAGGAGAATCCCTCAGTAGATATTGAATGTGGTTTCCATAAATGGATCAAAAGCAACATTGAGAAATCCTTGGCAATCTTTCACTTCACCTCCACTTCTCCCTCCTTTACAAGTTCAAGCCCTTCTTTTCTCCCAAGGGCTGGGTCATCTTGCTTCTTAACAGCTGCCCCAATCCCAAAGAGACACTCCAAACACTGTACATAAAACTTTGTGTCCCTGATTTTTATTTTTAATGATAGACTCTTAGCAAGGAGCTACTAGGACATATTGCAAAAACATTTTGCAGGTCCTTAATATATATTGCCAGAACAGCATTCTGTTTATTCATCTCAGCACTGAGACCTCTGACAGCCATATAGCTTAACTCTCAAGACTGAGAGCGGAGGCCAAGTGTATCAATATGATTTTACTTTTTCTTCTTGGAAGTTGTTGCTCATTAAGATAAGGCTATAGACCAGTTTAAAAAAAAAAGCCTCCACTTTTAGCTTTAGAAATAGTTTGAAAGCTAAGTTATATGAATAATTAATTTGTTCATCTGGATAAAGAGACACTCTTGTCAAAACAATAGGTTGTTCATGGGGGCAAGCACTCACATATCAAACTATTTTTACTTAGAAGACTTTCTTAAAGATCCTTATCTTGCTATATTACCAATCTTAAACTATTACATCATACTTTGGCCATTCTAGATCAGCTCTTCACACTAAACACCTGCCTTAAACCACTTGAGCCCAGATCCCCAAACTATAGATTTCTACCCATGGATCTCTACCCATGACCGCCCTCTTCTGAGACGTGACCAAGACCCTAAGGTTCCTCTTGCTGCTGTAAGCTTAATAAAGTTAGCTTTGCTTAGGATTCAGTTTCTTCTAGTGGTCTTTCAGGAAGTCAGCAGGTAAAACATCCAACAAATATTTATCAACTCTCTTGTTTTCTGGCACCTTGCTAGACACTGGGGACTAAAGGTGACACAGTTCATATAACCCTGGGAGGGAGAAAGGTAGTAACCAAACAATCACAAAAATGTAAATTCCAGTTGTGATCAGTGTTATAAGGGATAGTTAAAAACTGTTATGAGACCAAATAACCAGATAATGTGACCCTTTCAGGGAGAATAAGAAGACTGTATTGAGTAAGTAATGTTTGATCTGAGATTTCTGGGATGAGTAAATCTAGGAGAAGATGGAGAGGAAGGGGAGGAGGAAGACAAAGGAAGGCAGGGAAGAGAGATAAATATGGAAGAAGGGGAGGAACAAGGA
Source organism: Lynx canadensis (assembly GCF_007474595.2). Classification (NCBI taxonomy): domain Eukaryota; kingdom Metazoa; phylum Chordata; class Mammalia; order Carnivora; family Felidae; genus Lynx; species Lynx canadensis. The sequence goes on along the minus strand of NC_044313.2, from coordinate 50,598,965 downwards.
AAATGGAGGAGAGGGAGGATAAGGAGCAGGGGAAGTGGGGAAAGGCAGGGAATGAAAGGCAGGAGGAGGGAGTGAGAGAGAGGGAAGAGAGGGGAAGTTTGGGAGCTTTCTAGGCATATAGAAAACGACATTTTCTAGGCATATAGAATTCATGATGACAATTGAAAAAAAAATCCCCTTAATCTGGAACAGAGAGGCAAAGGAGAAAGCAATGTAAGATAATAGGGGAGAGGTCATATGGGACAACATATTGGTATGTAGACCAGAAGAGTTGTCCAGTTTAACTATCATCCATAAATGTATGAGAGTCTCTCTTTTATCATATTATTGATAGCATTAAGTATTATCATATTTTCATCTTTGCTACTTTGAGAGATGAAAAATATCCCATTATCTCATTTTTAATCTTTTGTTGACTGGTGAACTTATGAAAACAAGACAATTTAATGTTTTAATTTCCTCCTATAAATTCTGTCTTCAGTCTTTGACGTCAATGTGTCCATTGAGATTCCTGTTTTTCTTACCGATTGGAACAAAATTTTAGATATTACGTGGTATTGGTGTTTCACCATAATTTTTACAAATATTCCTCCTAGTTCGTTGCTGGGTTTTAATCTTTATATTATTTTGTAGATACACAGAACTTCATTTGCATGTATTAAATTCATGAATATTTTCATTCATGGTTTTTCCTATGCTTTTCTGCTTACAGATACTTTTTTGATCCAAAGACTTAAAGAATCACCTAAATGTTTTGAAGACTTTCATGATTTGGATTTCTACATTTAAATCATGAACTATTTGGTATTTATTTTGGAGCATGTCGTCTGTTAAGGATGTAAATATACTTTCCCCCCCCCCCCCCTTGATAATTCTGATTGTCGAGAACTGTTTGTTGATGACTCTTGCCTTCCCTCTCTACAGGTTTTGGATAACTCCTTTGTCATATTTTGCCTTTTCAAACACTACAGTCTGTTACGAAGTCACCTATTCATTTGTCTGTTTGTTTATCCCTGGGGCCACACGGATTTAATTACTGGAGATTCACACTAAGTTTTAATATCTGGTTACAGCCTGTTCCAGCTCTCACCTGGTTACTCCTCCGGTGGCACTTTAGAATAACAGTATCAAGTTCTGAAGAAACAAATCCTTTTGAAGTGTTAATTTGGAGTGTGTTAACAGATTCATCCTCTTACATTGGAAGGCCTTTCCAGACGCTTCATAAGGTACACATGTTATTTAGCCTGCTCATTCAGGCTTCCAGAGCTGTATTTGGAAATACTAAAACCCAAAACCTGCATTTGAGGTCAGATTTCACCCCTTCCAGCATCTGCTTGAGGAGGCCTTTAAATTTCCGCTTTCTCATAAGGAAGGTGGTTCCTGTGTGTCACATGAAGGTATCACAAGGATCAGATAACGTGTGGAAAGCTTTTGTGGGCAAGAGGCCAAGATTGGTCCTAGAGTCTGGAGATCGGCGAGACCTTCCCATTGGTGCCGTGACTGGGCCAAAGTTACACCAGCTCTCGTATTTTGTTTTCATGGACCTCCACACCCTCACCTGGTCTCTTCTACCTAAAAGCTCCCAATTTTCAGATCAATTGTTGTAATTAATACAGTAAAAGCAAATACCTTATTGTTTAAAGGATACCACAATGTAATCCTGCTATACAGCGAAGAGTCTGAAAAGCAAACAGACAAAATAATGGTCCTCCTTAACCCCAAAAAGCTTGGGTTTGGGGGATGTTGAGTTTTCTTCAGGAGAAGAGGGGACAAAAAGTGGAAGAAAGGAAGGGAAAGAGATCTGCCACTGGGTCAAGCAAACAGTTCACAGAGAAAAGAAAAGAAGAACAAGAGTGGACGCTTTTAGAAATTCAGCTGGTCCCCACACTAGGGAGTAGAGATGAATTTCAATGAGGATGAAAATCCCCACACTTTTCTTGGATAAGATCTCTTTTCCTCCAGCCTATAAAGGCAGATCTCAGAGAGGCCTCCCTGAAGGCACAGCCACCCTCCCCTCCTCTGAGGCTGGGCTCCAGGTTGTCACTCACCCCAGCAAACCCCAACAAGTTAATTTGTAATCTTAGGGGGAAAATGATGGCTGCGCTGTGTCTGTCACTGAGCATTCTCCCTGCCAGTTTAAACAGCTGATTAGTTAGCACCACTGGAATCGATCCGCATCAGTTCCACCTGCATGCACCCACCAGGAACCACTTTATTGTAAATCAATCATTCTGAAAACATCTCACAAAGGGGCCAGGCTTTGCTAACAAGCCGTCAATTCCTGTTGCCTGGTGGCAGCACCCAGCAAATGAGGAGGGCAAGCAACATTTATTCAAAAATTATCTCTGCAGGTTCTTTTGAGCCTGGACAGGAGGTGGAGGAGCAGGGATGCATTGGGGCTTCCTAATGCATGCACGTGCACATGCACAAGGCTGTAAATTTGTCTCCCTGAAATAACGCCCAAGGTTTGACGAGGCCCTCCCTTTAAAAAAAAAATGTACAAAAGGTTTGCGTAGACATTTCACAGAAGAAGATACATGTACAGCCATAAGCATGTGAAAAAGTACTCAACATCATTAGTCATTTTGCAAACGTAAATGAAAACCTCACTGATGTAAGTACAGCACCACCAGAATGATTACAATTAAAGAGACTGACAATGCCCAATGTTGGTGAGGATCTAGAGCAAACGGAGCTTTCAAACATTCTTGGCCAGAGTGTAACCCAAGATAACTACTTTGGAAAAAAAAAAGGTTTGTAATTGCTTATAAAACTAAACATACCCTAGCCTATCACCAGCAATTCTACTCCAACATATTTACCCGAGAGAAATGAAAACATAGTGCACACAAAGACTTGTGTACAGACATTCACAGCAGCTTTATTCATGGTAGCCAAAATCTGGAAACAGCACAGGTGTTCATCAGGAGGTGAATGGATAAGCAAACTGTGGTATATCCATACATAGGGGATATTACTCAGCAATAAAAAGGAGAGAATTACTAGTACACACAACATGGGAGAATTTCAAAAACATGCTGAGGGAGGATATTTACACAAAAGAGTACTGATGGTGGGGCGCCTGGGTGGCTCAGTCAGTTAAGCATCCGACTTCGGCTTAGGTCATGAACTCGTGGTTCGTGAGTTCAATCCCCACGTCAGGCTCTGTGCTGACAACTCAGAGCCTGGAGCCTGCTTTGGATTCTGTGTCTCCCTCCCTCTCCCCACCCATACCCCACTCGTGCTCTATGTCTGTCTCTCAAAAATAAATAAACATTAAAAAAAATTTTTTAAAGAGTACTGATGGTATGATTCCATACATCTGGTACTCTACAGCGCACAAACTAATCTATGGTAGGGAAGAAAATCATAACAGTAGTTGCTTCTGGGGAGGTGGGGTTGAGGACTGACTGGGATTGGCATGAGGAAACTTTCTGGAACAATGGTCATATTCTATATCTTAGCAGGGGTTTGGGTTACACAGGTAAATGCATATGTCCAAACTCAGTAAAGGGTCCACTTAAGATTTCCACATTATATGGTACTTCTCAAGAGTAAGAGAGAAATGTAAATAGATTTTAAATTTAATTAATGATATGTGTGCTGAAGTATTTGGAGTGACAAGTATCAAAGTCTGCAACTTACTTTAACATGTACTTTACTATAAGGTGGATAACTGGATAGATATGGCATAAAACAAGTATAATAAAATCTAAGTAGGGGTGGGTTGGTGGTTCACTGTAAATTCCTTTAAACTTTTCTGTATGCTGGAAAACTTTCATAAAACAGTGTTGAGGGGGGTAGAGATGAGATGGAGGGCCCGCCTTACCTGGTCCGCGTCATGACCGGGACAGCTTTGTGCCCTGTCTGAATGTCCTTTACCCTTTTCCACCGGCTAGATAAAATGAGTAAATTTTGGCTCTCCAGAAACAAACCTGCCAGGTAACACAGGGAACACACTCCTCAGTGAAAAGACGCACAGGGAGTATTATAATCAGTTTCCAAGAGCTTTCTACAAAACACGTTCAACTCTTTTTAAAGAGATAGGACAAAGGCATTTTGTCTGGAGAGATTTTCCCCTACCTTTGTGGCTCCTATCTGAGTCTCAGTACGTGGGCAGGAAAGCCAAAGAACACTGTGCTCCCATTCTGGGTAATGGAGAGCTCTATTGTTTGCATTTGGTTAGAAGGCATGAAGGTAATAACCTGATTTTGCCAAGTGTGGTCCAGACAGCCTCACGCAGGAATGGCTCAGCTCATTTGCTGACAGATGATTGCATTGTCAACGCTGCATGGTTGAGAGTAATTGTGTGATGATGACTCCCTTGTAAACCTTGCATCAGAAGGCAAAACTCCAGGAGTAGTTTGAGCAGTGGGGAGGAGTAAAATTGGACTGCAAGGGAGAGCAGCTGAATGCCTGTGGCCCATCCACTTCAGCGGGGGTTTGTGGACGCACAGATGGGAGAACCAGCTTAAACTCACTGGGGAGACAGTTATGGTAATGAAACATCACAAGGTAATGGTGACAAGATAACGTGGTTAGAAGGAACCTTGGATTGATTAGGACTTGGCAACCGAGGTGGCACAGGATTTAAGGAGACCATAGGTGCGATGACACCACTGTCACTGGTGTAGGAGCAAAGCACCCGGCAGCTAAATTAGCTTTGCCTGAGTTCAAGTCTCAGCTGGCCACTTACTAGCTCTGTGACCATGGGCAAATTACTCCAACTCTCCAGGCCTTTTACCTTATCTGCAAAATGGTTTAAATAACTGTAGCCCACATACGGTTGCTATGAGGATTGAGAGTGGAGTAAAAAGCTGAGAATAATGCCAACCATGTGATGGCATCGTGTAAATACTCACTGTGACCGGAGGCAAACCGCCTCTCCTCTGGGCCCTGGATGGTCTTGGGTTACAGTGATACGTTATTAGGCTCCGGATAGTACTCTGCCGTGGCTACTCTCTGCCCTCCATTCAGGATGGGGCTATTCTTGTTCTGGGCATGGGCCATAACTCATCACGGTAAGCGGTATAAATGTGAGATACGAGCTAGTTTGTTTTAGGCTGAGCAAGTACTGCTTGAGGATTCTTTCAGAGAATTAAGGCACAGGGTTCCCACACTTCCGGGAAGTTATCTCTAACATTTTGAGGCCTTAGCTTCCTCTTCCTAGAACAGGAATAATAATGACAGCTTCTGCAGAGTTACTATGAGGATAAGGACAATATATGTAAAATGCCTGTCCCTTTGTAAAGTTGCTCAATACCTGGCACATACTAGTTGCTCAATAAATTATATATGCTATTATGTATGTATATACAATATCTATGTCATATATAGCACACACACACATATATACACGTACATGTGTGTGCATATATGTATACATATATGTATAAAACATACATATACACATACAGATAGCTGTAGTAATAATGGTCATATACATAGCTATAGTTATAGGAATAATTATAACTCCAAAAACTGTAACCACATGAATAAGGGCTGCAGGTGAACATTTATGTAAGCACATGATTCCCCTTTTTTTCAGGCGTAGGTAACAAGGAAAGCATCAATCCAGCCAATGATCCATTCACATGTGTTTGGTAAATTCTATTTAATTCTACCTGATTCTATTTAAAAGTGATACATATTACAGTAATAATGCTTATGGGCTATTTAACACCCCACGTAGAGCAAGGGTTAAAAGAAACAATGTTCTATGAAGCACTTAATAACAGTAATAGACTGGTATTGGTGGTAGGAAGGTTGATGGCAACACAAAGCACACAAAATATTGCCAGTTTAATGTTTTACGTTCCTTCAAATACTCCTTCTGAACACTTTAAAACCATCAAGAGAAATAACATGTAATCTAAACTACACTATCATAGATGAGCAAATTAAGAACCTGGGAAAAATATGTACCTTTGCTCATCCTTTCATTAAACTTGTTGGATGATCTATCATATGCTCAGTATAGTGCTTTATGTTTTGGGTAAAAAAAAAAAAAAGCCTCAGATATTCTAATGGTGTATAGGGAAGTGAAATCTAGGTAAATCATATTTTTTGAGGTCCCACCAAAAAGGACCCAAACTTTTTGAACAAAAGTTTCTAGTTCAAAAACATTGTGTGAATTTCAACCTCCTGCTTATTCCCCTGGTGGAGATTCTCAATGCACATGGGGTATATCAAATGTTCTAAGAAGTCCTAGGAAAACCTGTTTATTCAACTCTGCACTCCAACAATGATTTGACCACAGGATCTCTCTGCCAGCAAGACATGCATTCACATTATTTGGGTAATTGATAGTAGAGGGGCACAGGCATGCAAACACGGTGATGGCCTGTGACAAAGGCTGGGGCAGTTGTTAGCCTGAGCAGCCTAAGCACAGAGAGGACAGAGGGGTCAGACCTACCTCTGCATTAACCAAGGATCAAGAAAGTCACTTGATTTGAGCCAAGGTCACTTAGCCAGATGATGGAAGCACTGGGATCATCTAAGAGTACTTTTAACCAGACCACAGTGCTTCTGGAAAATAAAAAAGAAAAGCCTTTCCACACTTACACTTCCTATTCAATACAGGTGCTCAAAGAAGTGTGATGTTTTCACGTGTTTTGTTCTCATTGGGAAGTTCAGCTTTGGTTTCTCGACATTTAGAACAAGGTGGTCGAAATTGTCATTTCTAATGCATGCCAGAGTTCCATAATTCTGTGCTTTAAACGTAGAGTCCGCATGGTTTGATTAAGGGCCAGTGGCTCACAGACCAGTACAGCAAGGCATTTCTTTTGGAGCCCCAACCCCAATCCAGCTGAAAGGCAAAGCCCTTTACAGGCTTTATCTTATTAATGGCAAAATGTATTGATTTAGGCTGGAAAGATACCATGAAAAAAGGAGCTTCCAGGTTAGGTTCGGCTATAACCTAGAATTTGGAACTCAGAAAGCTGTAGGGCAATTGCTCTGAAACCTTCACTTATGGAGAACTTCATCATACCAATGGGTAACTCTACATTACTAATTTACAGTTTGTTAATAGGTTTACGTATGAGACCCTGTACCCCTCTTTCATAAGCAGCGTTCCCAGGAGACAATCCTCTTACACAGTCCTCAAGATATTATAAGCATACACAGGATACTATGTTAGTCAAACCAGGATCTCTAGCCCCATGGGTCTGAATACGTACTCTCAGGAGACCATCCATTTAGGAGGAGGTTTAAAAAAATGACAGAGCCAGGGAATATTTTAGAGGCAAGCTTGCTCAGTGAAGGGGTGAAGGAAAAAGCTGAAATCATGAATGGTCTCCAAGTTTCTGACTTGTGCAACTTCGTGATTTAGGGAACAATTTCATGCAGGTTTCACTAATAATGTACTCTGACGTTATCTTTGACTAAAATGGGCATTCCAGGACTGTACTGATAAAGAATGAGGTCTGATTGTCCTGACCTAGCAAACTAAGTCTTGATGGTATTCATAGAATTCTGAAAAGCAAATGCAGACTTCCTCTGCAGTAGTATTATTAAGTCAAAACACAGAAAAAAAATATTCACTGTGGAATAAATCTGAAGCTAAATCATTCTATAATTAATGACAACTTCTATGATTTAGTTTCAGCAAAAACATCACACTGGAGTAATGTAAATTTGAATTTTATTTGTTTTAATAGTTTTATTTCAACTTAACTTTAAATTATTTTCTTTATAGCAGATAGTTTTCAAATCACTTTGTTTTCTAGTTGAGTAAGAGCTATATACATAAGGATTTCACTCCTGATTTCATGTTTATACATTTATAGAAAATTATATTGAACACTTACATAACACCTGATGTGTTTTGCAAATATTAATGCCTTTAACTCTGACAACAATGTCATGAATATAGGTATTGTTATTATCCCCATTTTACACATGAGGAGAATGAGGCAAAGAGAAGTTCAGTGATTTGGCCAAGGTCACATAACCAGTAAATGGCAGATCTGAGATTCAAACACAGGCACTGTGGCTCCTGAGTCTATGTTCTTAAATAACATTAATAATGTAAGCTAACATGAGGAAGGTTTGTGAATTTTTTTCCTTTTAATATATTATTCAAGTTTCACTGTCATAGTCCATTTGATTCCTTGTGCAGAATTTAGAGAAGATTTAGTCTAACATTATTCTTTTTTATCCAAGAGGGAACTTAAGCCCAGAGGGGAATAGGTGAGTATTTGGGGGTTTATTCATGCATTTCTTTATGATGTTATTCCAGTAACTTCACCTGCTCTCTCTATTCAGATTGTGAACAGAGATAGTATCTTTTCTATCCTTCAGGGACCGAGGACAGCACTGCACAGAAGAGAGGCCTACAAAATACACCATGGCTCACATGGAACTCAAATGAGATTTAAATAGTTAGGAGTCTAATTGACTGAGGACAGCTGGGCACATTTCTCTTCTCCCAAGTGTCACAGAAAATCCTTAATATGAGACAGCACTAGCCTGCGTGGGCCACTAGATTAACCCCAAATAACTAAAATGCCCATTCCTTTCCTTGTCCTTTCCCCATTGGCCTGGAGAACTCTTACTAAGACTGCAGGATCCAGAACAAATACCATCTTCCTCCTGATGCCTACTGTGATTTTGTCAAGCGGACCTGCCAATTTCTCAATATGCCTTCCCTACATGCAGGATCTGCCTCGGTTGCTACACTTCTTACACTGCCATATAATCAACTTTATTTCTGTTTCAGTGACAAGATCCTTGAAAAGCAGGGACTTTTCCTATTTATTTTTGTTGTCCCAACCTAGTGTTATGGGCTTAATTGTATCTTCCCGAATTCTTTTTAAAAAAAATTTTAATGTTTATTTATTCTTGAGAAAGACAGAGAGCGAGCGAGCAAGGGAGGGGCAGAGGGAGAGGGAGACACAGAATCTGAAGCAGGCTCCAGGCTCTGAGCTGTCAACAAAGAGCCCAATGCAGAGCTCAAACTCACAAACCATGAGATCATGACCTGAGCCGAAGTTGGACACGTTTAACCAACTGAGCCACCCAGGTGATCCATGCATCTTCCCAAATTCTTATATTGAAATCCCAACCCCCAGTCCCTCAGAATGTAAGCATATTTTGAGATAAGGTCTTTAAAAAGGTGATTAAATAAAGAGGAGGAGACACCAGGGATGAGTACACACAGAGCTAAGGCCATATGTGTACACATCCAGAAGATGGCCATCTGCAAGAAAAGGAGAGGCCTCAGAAGAAAACAACCCTGTGGACACCTTGCTCTTGGACTTCCAGACTCCACAACTGGGAGGAAAGAAAAGCCTGTTGTTTAGGCTACCCAATCTGTAATACAAAACTTGAGCAAACTAAAGCACCTAGTATAAAGCATTTATATATATTTGGTGCTAAACATAGAGGTAGATACATATCTATATTTATAATTTTATGTTTCTATCTATATGCTAAAATAAAAGGGACTTGGGGTGCCTGGGTGGCTCAGCTGGGTGAGCATATGACTCTTGATTTCGGCCCAGGTCATGATCTCCCGGTCGTAAGATTGAGTCCAGTGTAGGGCTCTGTGCTGGGTGTGGACCCTGCTTAAGACTCTCTCTCTCCCTCTCCCCCTGCCCCTCTCCTCCACTCATGGTGCACACATGCACTCTCTCTTTAAACAAATAAATAAATAAATAAATGTGACTTGTCCATGGCCACAGAGCAAATTGGTAACAGACTGTGGTTACAAAAGCAGCCCTCTGCTCATCAAGATCACTATCCTGTTTTCAACTCCAAATATCAGGACCCTCCAAGAAGTACAGTGTGTTGGCTTTGACATCATAAACCACATAAATAAGTTCTTACACTTTGGGAGAAATGCCTGATTGATTTGATTACATTAGGATCGATTAAGGTAAAGAATAAGGCAACAAAAGTTAAGAGTGTGTGTGTGTGTGTGTGTGTGCTCACAAGCATGCATTAATGTGTGTGTTTGTGTATGCACACAATCACACAACATGATTAAACTTATCAGAATCTTCTTGGGCTCTTTTTGTAACCATGATTTCATTCATATTTTTAGCGTTTTCCCAAATATTTATTTGCTTGTGCTTTGAGCAACAATTGTAGACAGGAGATGGGGAAAGATATGTTAATCCTACAAGAACAGAATAAGAGATGGAAAATCAGCAAAGGTTAGGGCTAGGACAACCAAATGTCTGCCACTGGACCCATCTGGGGCACACAGGGACAGAAACATGGGAAGAGAGAGACGGTGGGAGTCATCAAAGCAAATTTAGGGATCTTCTCCCTAAGCGCCCATGGACAAGTTCTACTGCTCTTCCTCAGACTTCGAATCCATTCTAAGTCCTTCTCTGCAAGCTGTCAAGCCTCAATAAGTGTTCATTGAATGGATGAATGAATCAAAGGGCTGATTTAACTGGGAACACACTTGAATGTTGATCATCGGAAAAGGAGGTGGGTTCACGTACTAGCCCACAGTAGAGAAAGCAATTCAATTACCAACACTAACAGACAGTAAACTCAGGCTAAAACATCGCAATTTTATGAGACTCTTGGCTGCGGCAACTTTGTCTTTCTTTCCTTGGTTTCTCTTTTCCATTTCCACCCCCTATTGACTATTTGTAAGCACCACAGTGTGGTATCCCAGTTTTTTTCATTTTTTCCTCAATCTCGTCATCATTGTGTGGGCTATGGGAAGCCTCCAGTGGCTGATAAGCCCTTTGCTTTTTTTTCCTTTTTTCCCATATAGTTGAATAACGCATATGGTCCACAGGCTGAGGAATTTGGCATGTGCAACACCACACACACAATGAATGGGAACCTTATTTGTTTAGGACACGGAAATAGAGTCGGGAAGAAGTTTGAAAGCACTGAAAAGGCTAGAATTTATCCTGACTCCCTGGTGGGTGTGTAGGTCAGAGAATAAATGTAACCTTGAGTTTTCTGGGTCCCTGCAAACAGGGCTAAGGCATTCAGACCAAGGGATTAGCTAGTCTGTCAGTTAACACAAGAAAATGCCTTCACAATTTTCCCCATGGGAGGTTAGAGAAGGGGTAGAGAAGAGGGATTAGTTGGGAGGGGAGGGGAAAACCTTGAGGAAACAAGGATGCTGATTTTTGGAAGCAAACAGAGAGGACAAAGTCAGATGCACATTGGAATCTGTCCTTTGGATGACTGAGGGTAGGATGGGGCTTTGATCTATATTTAGTCCCCAAAGCTCAGAGCTGCAAGGCAACTTTTGTTATGCCGGGGAGACTCATGTTGGACACCAGAACAAGGGCAAGAGAGGACGGTGGGAGAGAATTACAGAAGAGGGATGAGGGTGCACAAGGAGGGGCTGCAGTGGGGGGGAGGGGAGCGCTCTCTTTCCCTCCTTTGTGAACATACAGACAAGTCCATCAAACCCGTGGCAGGCTGCTGTGATGAGAAAGATACATAATATGATAAAGCTTGGTAGCAGGCATGTGTGATTGAACAGACCAATGAAGAGATAACATTTGAAAGCTTTACTGCTTGGAAAGCTGTTAGCAAGCTGGTGTCCCCTTCATCATGTTTAATTTTACTTTTACTACCCTTCATTTGCTTTGACGGGTTGATGTTGCCATGGTGCGGTTGGAATTCTCATAAAAGTGCTGTTACCCTTTCAAGATGGCCATTTTTTTCTAGGGTTTATACCACATTTTATAGTTATGTCAGAAGGTTTACTTGGTTTATGAATTCTCCAAGCTGTAAGATTGCTCTCAAAAAACTCCGCGTTGCCTTCAGTTCTTGCCATTTAATTTGTGATCTTTTAACAACAGCCTCATCTTTGGGTGATGTCCTGACATAATTAGAAATGCATCTTTTGGTTCATGCAAGTAAACAAAGGACACAGAGAAACCAAACCCCCTTTTCATAGGTTATAAGCCCCTGAATATATGTAACTGTCTATATGCTTCTGAATATTGCACTTGATGCATAAAATGGTAATAAATAAAATACTGTGACCAACTATGAAATCTAATGATTAATATCTCACCATATAACTTGATGACTCCTTTATTTCCTCTCTAACAATTCAAGGCTGGTAAACTGTGTAAGAGGAAAACATTCTTTTATGAAATCCCTCCTGAGAAGCCCAGGCTATAGGTCATGAGTTAGACTTTGAGCAGGTCATCAACTTCATCAATTATGATAGTCTATTCACCTATTCAAAGAAATTTAATTACTCACTGGATCTGCATCTGAAAATTTTAAGAAGGCAGAGGAATTCAAGACACTCTTTACCACCACATTTGAGAACTAATCCAAACTGAGATAGCCAAAGGAGCATATAATTGCAAGACAGCATGCTAAGGTCGGTTATGGAATATAATTCCAATGAGTTGGAATGTGGCTTTATGTTAAGATTTGAGGTGGGACATCAGAGATGTATGTCCAAGTCTATCTTTCAGTTTTATTCTGGTCAGTAAATATTTAGTGCATTCCTCCACATTGCCTTACAAGATCTGAAATGTGAAAGTAATTTTGAGAAGTGACAAGCTACCCATCTGTATGAGTCTTCCATAGTTGCTCTAACCAAATACCACAAACTCAGTGACTTAAACAAAGCAAATTTATTATCTTAGAGTTTTGGAGATCAGAAGTCCAAAATGGGTCTCCTTGGGCTCATATCACAGTATCAGCAGGGCAATATTCCTCTGGAGGCTTGAAGGCTCTATCCTCATCTTTTCCAGCTTCTAGAAATTGCCTGTATTCCTTGGTTTGTGGGCCCTTTCCTCCATCTACAAACACAGCAATGTCCATGTCCTCTGACCATTCTTCCAGTCATGTCCCTCTGTCTCTCTTCTTCTACTTTCCTCTTTCACTTTCTTTTTTAATGTTTATTTATTTTTGAGAAAGAGAGACAGATGCAAGAGGGTGAGGGGTAGGGGGAGAGGGAGACACAGAATCTGAAGCAGGCTCCAGGCTCTGAGCTGTCGGCACAGAGCCTATCGCGAGCTCGAACCCACGAACCATGAGATCATGACCTGAACTAAAGTCAGATGCTTATCCAACTAAGCCACCCAGGTGCCTCATGCCTCTTTCACTTTTAAGGAACTTTGTGATTACAGTGGGCCCACCCAAATAACTCAAGAAAATTCCCCAATTTTAAGGTCAGCTGATTAATACCTCAATCCCATCTGCAACCTTAATTCCTCTCTGCTATGTAAAATAACATATTTGCAGGCTTGTGGATTAGAAGGTGGACATCTTTGGGGGGGGGGTTCTTTATTCTTCCTATCACAGCATCCACTGGAGTTGGTTCAGTTAGGAAGACCCCTTAGAGCAGTATAGAGAAGGCTCTCGTTTAAACTAGAGTAAGACTAAACAACCAGAGGTCAACTTTCAAGCATAGACATTATGTGACACTTTGACATTGTACAAGGATCTGAAAATCGCTAACATTAGCTTCCCCACTGGTATCATAGGTGTGGCAACAAGCTTGCCAAACACCTATTTACTACCAACAAGCAAGTGTGTTTAAGGTTGCAGAGTATTTGGGGGCACTTGGGTGGCTCAGCTGATGAAGTGCCTGACTTTGGCTCAGGTCATGATCTCATGATTCATGGGTTCAAGCCCCACATTGGGCTCTGTGCTGACAGCTCAGAGCCTGGAGCCTGCTTTGGATTCTGTGTCTCCTTCTCTCTCTGCCCCTCCCCTGCTCACGCTCTGTCTCTGTCTCTCAAAAATAAATAAATGCTAGAAAATTTAAAAAAATAAAGTTGCAGAGTATTTGATTATATACACATATCGTGCTTACTTAACCTTTTTTTGACTATTCTACATTTTAATGACTTTGAATTGTGCTATTAAAAATAACACTGCAATATATGTCGCTACATAGTTCTGATTATTTTCCTGTGGTAACATCCAAGTTGTAGTCACAGCAGATCCAGTGGTGTGAACACCTTTAAGGATATTGGCACTTCCCAAAAAGTCAGGATAATTGGAAGTGTCTATCTTGGATGGAGCACAAGTGGGACAAATAAACCTGCTGGTGTTCAGCCCTTCTTGGTTCCTGAGGTCTGTCATGAAATGCTTCATGATACACATTTTATACATCATGGCCACTAAATGCAAAGGAATCACTTTTTATGGTGGTCACCCAAGAAAACTTCAGAAAGAAAAAAACCCTGTTGGAGTTACTATGTAGAAAAATGGTCTAAAATGTCAAAGTTCAATGTAGCCTACAAAGCCCCCATGGTATCTGCCACGCAGTAATTTCTATAACACATGGCTCTCCTTACAAATTGACTTTAGAAATTAACATCTATGGGAGATATCATTTACTTGTATCAGTGTACAATTTTGCCAGCAATGTATATTCAGTGCATTTACTTATCCAGTGTTTATTGAGAGTCAACTATGTGCCACACCCTATTCTAGGCACTTGTGATGTAAACCCAAGATTCCCTTACAGGGTATATATTCCAATGGAATAGTAAGTACTATTACAGAAAGTATCACTGATTGATGAAGGCATTCTTGGAACAAAACTAATGTGACTAATCTTGACATTGTCTGCAGCCTAACGTGACTCATAAAAATACTATAAATAAATAAACTTGGGTGGATAACATATTCTTAGATTGTCTCCCACAAATGTCCGTTGTCCCAGTCCTTTACGGTCTAACCTTGGAAGTCACATAGTGTCACTGTCATCAAGCTCTGTTGGCTGAAACCAGCGATGTCAATCATTTTAATTTACTCAACATCGCCTCTTTTAGGGAAATGTTCCTCCCCCATCACATGTGGTTCTGATGGGTCTGCCAATCATAAGACTCCTTCCCCTTCACTGCAAGGGTAGGATGATAATCCAAGTGAAACTCATCAGAATCTCTCTCTTATTAATCTAAATATTGTTTTAATCAGAGGATACGTACATGAATATGAGATATTTGGTGTCGTAACTTAATATAGAAAGGTCCCAGAGAGACAGAGACTGCTGCAAACCCTGGAGAGGCCTTGACTCCGTTCCTTCCACTGGTCTAATTATTCTTCTTTTAGTCTATTATCCTCCATCATTTTCCCAATAAAGTCCTGCTCCCTCAAACCATTACCTTAAACTTAAGCTAGTCAGAGTCAGTTTCCATTGCTTGGAACAGAGAACCCCAACAGAGAGACCTTGGATACCATCAGCTGGCCATATTGACCATAAGAAATTCAGCCAAGTTGCCACAGGGATTTGTAGACTCAGAACAGTTTTATATACTTAGGTCACATTGGTATCAACAATAACTAAACTATAAGAGTTACTGTTGTAAATTCTGAGAGCAATAATTTAACAGTGTGACTTTAATTACAGGAAAACATTCCATTTTCAAGTAATAGCTATGAAGACCACACATGTGTAACTGGTGGTGGAAATGAGAGAGACACCTATAACTAATGACTATACTTTTCCTAGAATGATGATTTTGCTGTAAAAATTAGAAAGGATGCTAATTGATGAAACCTTGCCTCTAATTATCATATGGAGACTGGTCAAGTCTTGGAACCCCATCCATCCTTGACTTCTAAAATGACCCGCAATGTTTCCCATGTCCTGGTGTTCATACCCTGTGCCACCTTCTCCCCTTGAGTGTGTACTGACTCACCTAATGACTTACTTGTAACCAACAGAATATGGAAAGGTGATATGATGTCAATTCATGATTAGGTTACAAAAGATTGTGACTTTGTCTTGTTAGTAGACTCTAGGGTTGGCTGACCTTAATGAAACATGGTGCTGTACTAGAGAAGCCATGTAGCAAAGATCTAGGGGTGGTATCCAACTAACAGCCCACAAGGCACCGAAGACTGACAACAATTACTGAGTCAGCTAGCAAGCAGTTCCTCCTTCACTTATACCTTGATTGTAACCTTGTGAGAGACCCTCAAATTGATGACTCAGCTAAGCCATGCCCAAATTCCTGCCCCAGGAAAACTGTGAGATGATCATTCTGTATTTTTTAAAGCCACTAAGTTTTGCAGTCCTCTGTTACACAGCAATATATTGATTATATACAGTCCTTAAAGGAATACAATTTTTGCCTTCTTAGGAGACTAAGGTTTTTCTCATGATGATCACATAAGAAAGCATGTTAGGCTGCGGGTTTTGATCACTCTCAGGCTCGTGGCCCCTGTACAAAATGGTTGAAAGTATATTGTGTCCTTCAGGCCAAACAACTTTGGAATAGCTAAGGGTTCTAAAATGGGGAATTGGAATATGTAACCTTTCCATTGCCCGCATGCAGAGTTTACTCCATCTTAGAAGAAATTTCTTCAAGAAAGAAAAATAAAAATCAAATGGCACTAGTAGGAGACAGAGGTTTTGAGCTATAGTCTCACCGGTATCCTTAATTGCACATTTTTATTTAGTTTTAGCCAACTGGCATTTAAACACCATTTTAATTAAGTTAGCACTGGAAAAAGAAGAGTATTTGGTTTGAGTTTCTTGTTCCAACTTCCTTTCTTAATTGCCTTTTCATTCAAGCTGAAGACTTATGGTGGCAGCCACAGCCCAGTTGAAAAACAATTCATTGTATCGGTGACTGGGCCTCATAACAGAGCACCTTAATAAGACCAAGTTCTGTACTTCCTGACTCCCTAAGATGGATTATGTTCATAGTCCATTATTTGAACGGGGGTATCTGACTTATGGCAAATCTATCTGAAACAGCATTGTAGAACTGTATTTTATCTTTAAGAAATGTATTTTATAAAAGTAAGATATTTACTTCTGTTGCAGGAAGGAATTTAAGCAGAAAAATTTCTCTCTAATGTTTGTTGAATCATACGAGAATGATGAGGGGGAACAGGGTGATACATCAACCAACTAACTTGAAAAACTCAGTTGTATTTTTATTTCAGGAAGAAAGGCTGAGCTAAGGGTGCCCTGTGGTATTGCATGAAATACTTTTCTTCTTTTTCCAAGTCATGCATATCGCCCAGGAATTCACAAGGGTAGCATCTCTGTTCTCTATTACTTAAATTTGCACAAGCATGCGATCAATTCTTCTTTCCTTTCCTTCCTCTTTAGGGCTTCTGAAAGGAGTTGAAATTTACAGGCTTTGAGGATGGCAATCTTTGTTTGGAATCATAGAATCATAGACTGTAAGAACCAGAAGGGACCTCTGAGATTATCTGGTCCGACCCTCTCATTTTACAAGTGAGGGAACCAAGGCCCGTTAGCAAATGATTCTGTCTGTGACTAATGCTTTTAACGACACCTGGAGCCCTGAACCAGAAGAGACCAGGGTCAGGATTCACAAAGTGCAAACAAATCATGCACACAGGTAAGGAGTCTTAACTCCAATTTAGTATATTATTTTCTTCCTTTTTGAAAGGAAGTTAGATCAAAGACAGAAGGCCAAAGGTACACAGGCAATGATGGCAGAGCCCTGGGTTCTCAGTTTGGTTCCCCAGCTCTCTAACTCCGTGACCTCAGGAAAGTCTCTTAATCTCTCAGTTTCTGCCTGGATCACCATGGAGAAAAACAATAGGGCCATCCTCTTGGGTTGTGGTGAAGATGGCCTGAATGACTGTGTGGAAAGCTGCTAGCACAGGGCCTTACTCTTAGCAAGTACTCATGAAACGTGTGTCATCATTATTATTGGTTCTTACTAGAAACATACCATCCCAAACCTGCTAACCCTTGACAATGGCAAATCATTTCGCCTTTTTGACCTCAGTTTAGCCAGATGTAAATTGAAGGAATTTCAGCATCAGGACTCACTTGAACTTGGGTTTTACACTGCAGCTGACCTTGGTTTGGAAGCTACCTCCTCAACCTTCAAAGGCCACTTCCATCAGCTCATACCCTGAGTGTCTCTGCACAGCTGGACCAGAAGTACCATGAGGATAAAATTCACAGTTGACTCTTCTGTGCTTTTCCCATGGACCTAATATGGTATCTTCAACTAATAGGTCCCCGTATTAAATCAACACTTTGCTATTTAATTTTTATTACTTCTAGATGAGAGGCAAGCTTGATAGGTTAATGCTGAAAAAGAAGATCCTAGTGAAATAACAGCTGAGGGTAACATATCATAAATCTCTGCAGAGAGCCCATGATTAGTGCCAATAGCTTGGGGAACAGTGGGCTGTCAGTGCACATGAGGCTGTGGGAAAGCTGGTAGGAGGCACATGAAACACTAATTGGACCAAGACGTCAATTTAAGAGTTGAAGCTGGGGGTGCCTGGGTGGCTCAGTCGGTTAAGCGTCCAACTCTGCCTCATCTTGTGGTTTGTGAGTTCAAACCCCACTCTGGGCTGTGTGTTGACAGCTCAGAATCCGGAGCCTGCTTCAGATTCTGTGTGTCTCTCTCTCTGCCCCTCCTTCGCTCATGCTCTGTCTCTGTCTCTCTGTCTCTCAAAAATAAATTAAAAAAAAACATTAAAAAAAAGGAGTTGAAGCTGAGTAGAAAGATTGGTTTTAATGGAGGGGGAGTCTATGGTGGGAGGTTAGGCTAGGTCTAGTGGTGGAAAGGGATCACTTAGTCACTTATCCTTGAGGCAAAAGAAGAAATGGTGCCTTAGTTGATTTTTAAAAAGTACTTGAATTGTATTTTTTAAGTGTGAAGCTCTTTAGTTACCAAGCACATGCTCTAAGGAGTGGCCCTGTCATTATTTTTCACCCTTCTTCTCTGCCTTTCGCAGAGTTTCCATGACAGGCAAAGGCTTTGGAGAAAACAAAGTGCAGTGCTTTGCTCACTCAAATGGACTGTCCCCTGTTGTCAGGGCTTAAATTTTAAATCATTCTGGCCGTTCAATGTGGAACCCAGCAAAGAACCTTTGTCAGGAAAAGGTCAGATGCAGTTATTAACACAGAGTGACAACCGTACTTCAGAAAACAATTGCCCTCTGCCGTCCCTGTAACCTTCACAGGAGTCTTTGCTGACAATCTCTTCATTTCTATATATTGTCAGCAAGATATTTAACAGCACCTTGTCGTCCATCTTGGCCCTCTCAGAGGTATGGGCTGAGAGAGTGCAGGGTAACTTGGGACAATAAAGGACAGAAAGAACATTTTAATCTCTGGTCAGGTCAATTCAATGTCACTCAGTGAACATTTAACTTTTTGTTGTTGCTTTTGGCTTTGCTAACAAGACCGAGGCAACTCTGAGTCACAACTGTGGTGTGTTAGACCTAGGAAGAGTTCCATCCATGCCCCTAGGGATGCCAGGGAACTCAGAGTTCTCTGACCCCATGGCCAATTTTGTGCTCCATATGGATCAATTCTCTCTCATTCTATCTGCCTGAGGTCTGAGTCACTAGAGGAAGCTCTTGGTTTCTGGTGATCATGGGCCAGGTCAACCAACATGCTACTGTGATTTGGCCATACTTTGCCTCCTGGCACAGCTTGATGTTCTCTGCCATCGTGAGGTTTAACAGTACCTGTCCTGAATGGATACATTAACACAGTTCTCTGGACTTACAGGACTAGGTCAAAATGAGCAAAGCTGTGAGGATATTTTGCTTTATAGATGATAGACAAGTGGCAGGCTTAACCCTTCTTGAACAATACACATGTAGGGAAAGGCAAAATCTTGATTTTGCATTATAAGAGTTATGTGCCTTAATCTGGGTAAGCAGGATTTTAGAAGCAGACACTCATACTGCACTGACAACCTCCTTTCTAGATGTGTGCGTGTGTGTGTGTGTGTGCACATGCACACTAGCATGCTCATGCTTCCAAAGCCCATCATAGGTAGGAATATGGAGGGATGAAGAAGACCAAAAGCAGTGTCAGGAGGAATAACATGTCGGCTATTGGCAGCCAGCACTGTTTCATGTAAGTACTCAAATCAAGTAATCACCGTGTATTACCCGTTGCTGGTCTAGATGCTAAGTATGAGTCAAGCCACCATCCTCATTTGGAAGAGGGCCTCTGCATCTCTCTGTTTTCTTTGTATGCTAGTACCATGGACCTTTGAGCCAGCCAGCCCTGTCCCAGTTAGATTTTATAGGAAGCTCTTTCCCTGGAATGGCGGCGCCTGTAGAGGGAAGGGCATCTTCTCCGGAGAGCATGTTGAGACCGAGAGAAGCCGTGACATGTGATAAAATGATGAGCTCCCTGGGGAAATCTCTATGGGCCTGGCACTAGCTCTGTGATTAGTCTTGTCCTCATTGGGGGATGCACATTGCCTTTCTCCAGCCTCTTGGAAGGAATAATATATGATTTGGATATTACTCTGCTATTGACATGCTGGCATTTCTGCTTAAACAATTTTTAAAGAAACAAGGAGGAGTTTACAGTTCTGGGTACTTAATAATCCTGAAGACAGCTGAGGATGGTTGCGTGAATGCATATTACATTTCCCCCAGTCTTCTTTAGGCCATTAAATATAGTCATAGGGATTTGCACCCCATCTAAGCAAATGATTGCTGATGAGGTGGATTTTCAATAGACGGGGTCAGGAATCTCAAGTCTAGTTCCCCCCATACCCAATTTCCTCCTGAAGGCCAGAACTTTTTAATTGCTCTAGTATGGTACACAGAGCTGATCTGTTTCATAGTGGTTCAATGTCAAGGACCATAACTTGACGTGAGTTTTTCTCCAAATCTGTGCAACAATAAGCTTTGCCGAAAATGAGTCCACCTCTGTTTTATCCACTTGAGGGAAGACATAGGCACCACAGGCAAAGTTCATAATTTTTAAATCAGTTTTTGGAGATGTCATCGGGCGTCATCTCTAATAATGTATTTATCCTGTAAATGAGTCTGTACCACTTCAGGTCAATGACATGAATTTTTTTCATTTCCAGTGTGGACGGATGCTGAATGAGAAAACAATAATACTGAGTTGGAGTAGAACAGAAAAGTTTGTAGTTAGATGCAAAGAAAGATTGTTTGCAACATTTTTAATCCTTTGTGATTTGACTTTTTTTAAAAAATGGACTTGTTTATAAAGTTCAGATTCTTACTTCTTAGCCACTAATGATTACTTGTTTCCTTTTGTTAGGCATAAACTCTGAAACCAAAACTCAAGCCAAAATCAAACAAAACAAAACAAGCCCAACCTTACGGGGAGGCCCACATAAAGTAGAAACTATGGAGTGAACCAGCAGTCTGATCTGATCTATCTCTGTCAATACAGTACACATGGCATAGTTTTTTTGTTTGTTAGTTTGTTTGTTTGTTTGTTTGTTTGTTTTTGTCAGGTTCAGGCTGAAGTGTTATGCTAATCTTTCAAAGGAGAACATGAAGGTTCTAAAATTCCAAGGAGGTCCCCACTTATGAGACAGAGGTGTTTGGGAGTAACATGGATGGGGAAGGAAATGGGATCCTCAAAGAAGATGCCTATGTATGCATGACTTGGCTTCCTAAGAGAAGGAGGCAGGACAAGCTTGAGCTAATCATGTGCATCAGGACTGGGACCACAATGGAAAATATTGTGTGCCCTCACATACTGTTAGGCTGAAATGAATCCGTCCTAAATTTGTATGTTGAAGCCCAAATCCCTGTTATTTCAGAATGTGACCATATTTGAAGAGAGGGCTATTAAAGGGATAAGTAACGTTAAATGAGGTCATCAGAGTGGGCTGAAATCCAACATGGCTGGTGTTCTTATAAAAAGAGAAGATTAGAACACAGACACACAGAGAGGAAGACTATGAAAATACAGGGAACAGATGGCAATCTTCAAGCCTAGGAGAGAGGCCTCAGAACGAAAAACTCTGCCAACATCTTGATCTTGGACTTGTAGCTTCCAGAACAGTGTGAAGAAAAAAAAAAATTCTGTTACTTAAGCCACTCAGTCTGTGGGATTTGCTATGAAAGCCCTAGCAAACTAATAATACACACATGTGCATATACACACATAGAACCAATTTTTAAAACTTTTCAGCAAAGGTGGATCAGAGTATTAAATTTTGCAATTCACTTTTTTCATTTTTTATTGTTATGAAAATTTCAAACATCCAGAAAAGTAGAAAGAATAATATAATAATATAATTTATGAACATTTACATACCTACTACCAAGATGTGACAAACCTTAACATTTTGCTGTTTTTGCAAAATCTTTTAAGCCTTTTTTGAGGGAATAAAACATTTCAGGTACAATTGAGACTCCTTTGGTCCCCCCCCCGCCACAAATCCTAGCCTCTCTCATTCCCAACCAACAGATTACACTATCAGCGAGTTTTGTATACTTGTCCCATGCATATTTTTTAAATTGTAATGCATGTGCACGTATCCATAAAATTCACACTATTGTTTTATGCGTTTAAAAATTTTATATTAATGGCATCTCATTACAGGGATACGTCTGTAACCTGTCTTTTAACTAAGCTTTTACAATATATCAATTTACAGTGTATCCAAATTTATCACATTTGGCTGTAGTTGATTCGTTTCATCTGCTAAATAATGTGCCATTGCAGGGTATACCAAGTTTATTTTAATTTACTAACTGATGGAGTTTTAGGACATCTTCAATTTGTTGTTATCATAAACAATGCTTCGGCGATTATTCTTCAACACATCTCCTTGAAAACACATGTAACTGCTTATCTGGTAAGTGTACTTACAAGGAGAATTGCCAAAACACCCGTCAGTCATTAAATTCATTTGACCTCCCTAGCAGTGTGCGTGAATTACTTATTTCTTTACTCCTTGCCAGCTTCTGAGTCTGATGATCACGGAATATCTCGATTTTAACATTTGCATTTTCTTGATTATTCATGAGATTGCCTATCTTTTCATAGGCATTGGTCACCTTCGTGCCTCCTCTTTAAATTGCCACTTGTCACATCAGCAGGGTGGAGTAGCGTTTTCTTACTGATGTGTAGGAATTCTTTGTGTATTCTGAATATATTCTGAACTCTAAAACTTTGTCAGTTGTATTTGTTGCGAGTGTCTTCTTGTTTGTGGCTTGTCTTTCCACCTTTTTATGGATACTTTGGTGAAACAGAAGATTTTACCTAATCTTTTTTTTTTTTTAAATGATCTGTGCTTTCTGTGTCTTATTTAGGATACCTTCCACAATTCTATAAAGATTTCGTGTACTTTTACTTAAAAGTTTAAAAATTTTTATTTTCAAGGTCCCTGGGTGGCTCAGTCGGTTGAGTTTCTGACTCTTGGTTTCAGCTCAGGTCACGATCTCGCAGTTGGTGAGATCAAGGCCCACATCAGGCTTTGAGCTGATAGTGTGGACCTTGCTTGGGATCCTCTCTCCGCCTCTCTCTCTCTGTCCCTCCCTGGCTGGTGTTCACTCTCTGTCTCTCTCAAAATAAATAAGTGAATTTTAAAAAAAATAAATAAATAAAAATAAAATTTTGACTGTCACAATTTTACTTTTCTTGGAAAAAAAAATATAAAGTGTGAGGTAAGGACCTGATTTTGTTTCCATGGGACTAACCAGTTATCTCAACCTCATTTACTTAGTAGTGAGTCCCTTCTCCACTGATCTGTATTGGGACACCTGTCACATATGGAGTTCCTATGTATATTTGTGGCTCTGATGCTGGGCTCTTCTGAACTACTGTTAATGTTTTGATCTATGCACAAATATTGTAGTGCCTTAACAACTAGGCCTTTTTTAATGTTTATTTATTTTTGAAAGAGAGAGAGAGAGAGTAGGGGAGGAGCAGAGAGAGAGAGAGGGACAGAGGATCCGAAGCGGGCTCTGTGCTGACAACAGTGAGCTCGATGAGGGACTTGACCTCCCGAACCATGAGATCATGACCTGAGCTGAAGTTGGCCACTCAATCGACTGCGCCACCCAGATGCCCCAACAACTAGCACTTTAATAAGACTTATTATTTAGTAGGCCAAGTTCGCCCTCATTTTTTTAATCCCCTTTATCTATTTTACCCATCCCCTCACCTGCCTCCCCTCTGGCAGCCCAGTCTGTCCTCTGTGACAGTCTGTTTTTTGTTTGTCTCTTTTTTTCTTTGTTTGTTTGCTTTGTTTCTTAAGCTCCACATATGAGTGAAATCATAAGGTATTTGTCTTTCTCCGACTGATTCATTTCACTTAGTATTATGCTGTCTAGATCCCTCCATATTGTTGCAGATGGCAAGATTTCATTCTTTTTATAGCTGAGTAATATTCCACTGCACATATATGCCATACCTTCTTTGTCCACTCATCTATGGATGGATACTTGGGTTGTTTCCATATCTTGACTATTATTGCCAATTATTGTAAATAATGCTGCAATATGTATAGGTGTGGATATATCTTTTTGAATTAGTATTTTCATTTTCTTTTTCATACATACCTGGTAGTAGAATTACTGAATCATGTGGTAATTCTACTAATTTCACGAAGAACCTTCACAGTTTTCCACAGTTTACGCACCAATTTGCATTCCTACCAACAGTGTACAAGAGTTCCTTTTTCTCCACATCGTCACCAACACTTGTTATTTCTTGTGTTTTGATTTTAGCCATTTTGACAGGTTTCAGGTGATATTTCATTGTGGTTTTGATTTGCATTTCCCTGATAATGACTGATGTTAAGCATGTTTTCAAGTGTCTGCTGGCCATCTGGATGTCTTTGGGGAAAAAATAATCTATTCAGGTCCTCTGCTCATACTTTCATTTTTTTTTTATGTTAAGTTGTATAAGTTTTTTGAAAATAAAATTTGGATAGTAACCCCTCATTGGTTATATCATTTGCAAATATCTTCTCCCACTTAGTAGATTCCTTGACATTTTATTGATGGTTTCCTTTGCTATGGAAAATCTTTTTATTTCAGTGTTCCCCCTCATTCAGTTCTTTTTATTTTATTTTATTTTATTTTATATTTTATTTTAGAGAGAGAGCATGAGCAGGGGAGGGGGCAGAGGGGGAGAGAAAGAGATGTAAGCAGTTTCTCTTCTCAGCACGAAGCCCAACATGGGGCTCGACCCCACGACCTTGGGATCATGACCTGAGCCAAAATCAAGAGTTGGATGCTCAACCAACTGAGCCACCCAGGCACAACCCTCCATTTTATTTCTAAAATTGACTGTCTAATCTTTTATCTTTTTATCTTTTTTTATCTTTTATATTTTTATTATCTTTTTTACTTTTCATATAAATTTTAGGGCCATCCTGTTAAGTACCATGACATATCGCGGCTTCAATTTTGCTTTATTTTAGGAAGGGAAACCATACCTAGGCACTGTGAGTTCCTGATTTGTTTACCCCAAAATATAGAAATGTAACAGAAGTCAGGTGGTTATCGGCATATCAACCAATGAATCTGAGAAAGTGTGCAATTGGGAATGTTGCCAAACCCAAAAACCACTAAATTCTTGTCGCACTACCTTGTCTTTATGCCTGAAGATGTCATCACGTGGCAAGCAAATTCAGTGCTTCCATTCAAGGCAGTATTTGTTCACACTGGCCCGTCTTGGCACTTGAAAGCAGGTTCACAGCAAGCATTCTTGATCGTTTTATTAGCCATCTGCTTTCCAGCATGAATAGAAGTTGTTTTCCCTCACGCATTTTGACTGAAATTGCCTGTAATTTTACATAAATTTAGAGAATTTAAAAAATTTAGGAATATTGAAACTTCCAAAGAATAAACACAGCGCATCTCTGTATTTATTTAGGTATTTTTCATGTCCATCACTAAAATTAATTCTTTTTTGTCTATGATGGTCTAAGTTTTGTGGCTGGTGAGAATTATATTTTTTAAATTGTACTTTTAATTGGCCATTGCCAGCATATAAAAATGTTACTATTTCTAACAACCTTATTATTTCTTTTTTTTAAGTTTATGTATTTACTTTTGAGAAAGAGACAGACAGAGCACACACACATGGGGGAGGGGCACAGAGAGAATCCCAAGCAGGCTCTACACTGATTGTTAGCGTGGAGCCCACAGTGGGGCTGGAACCCACAAACCAGGAGATACGACTTGAGCTGAAATCGAAAGTCAACGCTTAACTGACTGAGCCACCCAGGCCCCCCGAAAATCTTATTATTTCTAATACTTTGTAGATTCTTTTGGATTATTTATTGTAGAAAATAATATTCTCACAACAGAGTTTCCCCCCTTCTCTCCAATACTTATACTTTTCTTTTGTTTTGTTTTTTTCTCTCTTATTGTGTTGGTTAGGAACTCCAATAAAATATTAAATAGAGGCTGTGGTAGCAAGAATTCTAAATTTGCTTTTTTTTTTTCAATGTTTTTTCATCTATTTTGAGAGACAGAGAGAGGGAGGGGCAGAGAGAAAGAAGAGAGAGAATCCCAAACAGGCCCTGCACTGTCAGCGCAGAGCCCAACTTGGGGCTTGAATCAACCAGCCATGGGATCATGACCTGAGCTGAAATCCAGAGTCAGATGCTCAATTAACTGAGCCACCCAGGTGCTCCCTAAATTTGCTTTTAACTTTAAAGGTTTCTAAAGTTTCACCATGAAGCAAGATATTTTCAGTAGATTTTCAGAAGGAATAACTCCATTTTGCATCTTGATAAGATCTTTCCCTTTTTTAAAATCCACAATGAGTATTCAATTTCATTAAATTCCTTCTCAGTATTTATTAAAATGACCATATTTGCTTCTCTTTATACTTATAATCTCATGATTTACATGGAGGGATTTCCTGATACAGAATTATCCTTACTTGGTTAATATGGGTATACATACAGCTACATAGATGTCTTAATTTATGTATTGATTTTATTTAATAAAATATGACAGTATATATTACATATTTCATACCTAAATATAATACTTAATGTATTCAATGGTAATAGAGTAGATTATGTAGGACTTTCTTCATAATAAGCTATACTAACATAGATTTTGTAAGTAAATAAGTAAAATATATATACCACATATATTGATTTATGTATACAAATACATATCAAAACTACTGTATTTAATATAAATATTTGATATTATATACATTTAATACAATACTGACATATAGTTAATAATGTTATATACTATGGGACTCTTATTATCTATGTTTATTTTTTCTTTATCCTTGTCTGATTACATTACCCAATAATTTTATCCTTAGCCTATAATTTTATTTTAATTTATCCTTGTCTGATTATATCATCCATTATACTAACCTAAGAAAGTGAGCAAGACATTTGTCCATCTTTTAGTATCTGAAACAACTTATAAGACATACGTTTCTTGGAAGATAGCAAATTTTCCATAAAACTATTCTGTTGCCATTTGGGAAGGAAAGCGTCTTAAGATTGGTTCGATTTTTGGTTGATTTACTCTGGTCTTCAAGTTTTCTTAAGACAATTGTAGCAATCTATAATTTCCTTGTCTGTTGTCCATTTCATATACATTTTTCAAATTTATTGTCATCATTGTTCCTCACACTTTTAAATGATTTCTTACTTCCAGAGTATCTAGAATTCAGTCTTCTTTTGCTTTCCTAATACTGTTTATTTTGTTTTCTCTTCCCGATCTATGTAATCTAAGATTTGTCTCTTATATTGATCTGTTTTCTAAAAAGCTTTACAGTGTATTGTGCTTACTGTCACATCTTTGTTTCTTATTTTATTTTCTGCATCTAATTTTATTTTGGTTTTAGGGCGCCTGGGTGGCTTAGTTGGTTGAGCGTCGACTTCGACTCA
Organism: Lynx canadensis; assembly: GCF_007474595.2. Lineage (NCBI taxonomy): Eukaryota > Metazoa > Chordata > Mammalia > Carnivora > Felidae > Lynx > Lynx canadensis. The sequence continues at coordinate 50,571,429 of NC_044313.2, read as the reverse complement.
GGTCATGATCTCACATTCACGGGTTCGAGCCCCGCATCTGGCTCTGTGCTGACAGCTTGGAGCCTGGAGCCTGCTTCAGATTCTGTGTCTCCCTCTCTCTCTGCCCCTCCCCACTCACATTCTGTCTCTCTCTCTCTCTCTCTCTCAAAATAAATAAACATAATAATTTTTTAATTTTATTTTATTTTGGTTTTCATTTCACTTAACTTTGACATTATTTTATTTTGTCTTTTTTTTTTTTTTTGCAAAGTGGCACGATTACCTTTCTTACAGTCAGTATCTTCTTAGTTTAACGTATCTTCACATATGCACATAAATTGACCTCTGAGTAATACTTTAGCTGCAGCTTATTTATAAGCTTTCACAGGCAATATTCCTATGGGCTTCTAAGTGTGTTGTAAGTTATTTGTGATTTCTTCTCTAATTCAAGTAAGTATTAAAGACAGGAATGCCCAGTTCCAAACTTATGTTCATTCTTAACTATCTTTTATTTCTTTTAGGGGAGGGGGCAGAGGGAAAGAAAGAGAGAAAGCTTCTTTTTTTTTTTTTTAATTTATTTTGAGAGAAAGCACCTCTGGGCAGAGAGAGGAGAAAGTGAGAATCCCAAGCAGGCTCCACCCTGCCAGTGCAGAGCCCAATGCGGGGCTCGAACTCATGAACTGTAAGATCATGACCTGAGCTGAAGTCAGATGTTTAACCGACTGAACCATTTAGGTAGCCCTTCAGTTTTTTTTTTTAATTGAGGTATATAACACATACAAAAAAACTGGAAAAATCTTAAGTTTACAATTTGATGAATTATTACACATATATAATAAGCAATCACCAAGATTAAGACACAGAATATTTCAGAATTGTAGAAGGATTGTTTGTACTTTGTCTCTGTCACTAGTTCCTAGAGGTAACCGTTATTCTCGTTTCTGTCTCTACAGATCAGTTTTTGAACTTCATATAAATGAAATAACATTTTATGTTCTCTTTTGTACATTCACTGTATGATGTCTCTAGTCTCATCCATGCTGTGCCATTCTGTGTTTCAGTACTGTGTGTTTCCCCCTTGTGTGTGTTATTCCATTGTCTTAATTTGCCACATGTTATTTACCATTCTGTTTCTGATGGACAAAGAGGTTGCTTCCAGGTGGGGGATTTGCAATATGGTGGCTATGGTTATTCTTGTACATGACTTTTGAAACATGTAAGCTCTCATGTCTATTGGGTAGAGAGGAGTGTATGTGGAGCTTTAGTTTTAGAAGATATTTCCAAATAACTTACTAAATATTTTGTTCTCATCTCAGTGGGGCCTGCTTTCTGGAAGGTTTCCAATACCCTTCCCCTGTGCAAGTACAGCCTGACTCTCACTCACAAGCCTTTAGGGCGTTCCCAGATATTAGACATTTTAGTTGTTCTACCTCATCTCCAACACCTGACATGATCAGTTCTAATTTTGGTCATTCTCGTGGGTATGTAACTCTTATAATGGTTTTATTTGGTATATCTAATAGTATTGAGTGTCTTCTTATATGTCCATTCATTCTAACAATTTATTTATTTTATAAATATATAATAAAAACGTAGCATGCAAGCTGATACTAACTTTTTCTGAACAAGGATTCCTCTTCCTTCACAGGTAAGGTAGAGTGGAGTTTAAAGGGATGATTCTCTTACAGATATTTTTTGGGCTCCCCTGACTGTAATCCTGCTGTGTGAGACATGTACATCTTCCTCTACACCTTCCTCCAGCCTTAGTTTGTTGGAGAACTACTCATAGATCTCTGTCTGTTAGAATCCTTTACCCCCCGAGGTGCTACTCAGTGGAAGAATTTTACATATATGTAGGATAATTTTTTAAAGAGATATCTATTTCCTTTTATGTATTTATAATTGAAAAATTAAATTGAAGTATAGTTAACATATGTGTTATATTAGGTTCAGGTATACAACATAGTGATTTGACAACTGTATACATTACAAAATGCTCAACACAATATGTGTAGTTATACCATCTGTCAATTGCAGAATTGTAAAAAAAAAATGTTTATTTATTTATTTTGAGAGAGAAAGAGAGCACACAGAGGAGGGGGCAGAGAGAGAGGGAGACAAAGAATCCCAAGCAGGCTCCATGCTGTCAGCACAGGGTCTGATGCAGAGCTCAGATTCACAAACCATGAGATCATGACCTGAGCCAAAACCAAGCATCAGACACTTAACCAACTGAGCCACCCAGGAGCCCCAATCGCAGAATATTTAAATAGCCCCAAATTCATTCTCTTTCTCCTTTATGGCCTGCCTTTGGTCTGTAGGAAACACCTGATACCCTATTTTGGTGGGTGCAAGATAATTAAAAATTTTTTTCAATGTTTATTATTTGTTCTTGAGAGAGTTAGAGAGACAGGGCACAAGCAGGGGAGGGACAGAGACAGAGGGGGACACAGAATCCGAAGCAGGCTGAGCTGTCAGCACAGAGCCCTACACAGGGCTCAAACTCATGAACCATGAGAACATGACCTGAGCTGAAGTCAGACGCTCAACTGACTGAGCCACCCAGGCGTCCCAGATTATTTTTAAATGAAGACCTCTATTTCCTTCAGCCCTGCTGCTTGGGTCAGCAGCCACAGTCCCTTGCTCTGAGATTCCCAAACATGGTCTGACAGGGGTCAAACTCCAGCAGATATATATCAGCTCTCCTGGTGGCTTCCCATAACATGTAAAGTGACAATATAGGTGTATCCTCTCCTTTCCCCCTGGGAAGGATACAGAGTCAAGATTTCTCTAAAGAAATCCTCCTCTAAGGGGTGTCCAGGCAGTTCTATAGGTTAAGCCTCCGACACTTGATTTTGGCTCAGGTCATGATCTCACAGTTTTGATATCAAGCCCCACGTTGGGCTCTGTGTTGACAGCACAGAGCCTGCTGCTTGGAATTCTCTTTCTCCCTCTCTGCCTGACACTCCCCTGCTCGCTCTCTCTCTCTCTCTCTCTCAAAATACATAAATAAAAATAAATTTAAAAAATCCTCCTCTAATAATCCATTCTTGACAATGTTATGCCCTCAGATTAGCTGAGGGGTTTCAAGAGTGGTGATACAAGCCCTGTTCTTCGCTTTGAAAATCTGCATTTTGGTGTCTCACCTCACTTTGAAGTTTTATACCTGTGGTATTGCTGTAGGCTAAATAATTGCCCTGCAAATACGTCCATGTCTCCAGACCCTGGTAAGTTGTTACTGTAGCAACAGGAAACTAATACAGGTATCCTGGTGCCTCAGGCAGAATTTCAAATTTCGCATATCATTACTCAAGCACAAAATGCCCTTAGAAAACTGCATTATTTGAATGGGTGGATTAAGAGCCCATGCTGCTTCTGACTACAGGACAGACATGACATCCTGGGAAGGGCTCCTAAATTCTAAATTCTACTCACCCGTGGGTGGTGCTGGCATGCAATACATGAAGATTGAGTGCCACTTTTGTGTTCTACCTCCTTGCAAATACCAGCCCTCCCGGTCTTACTGAGCCAAGTGACTTGGAGGTGTTACTCTACCTATTCTTATTCATCTATAGCAAAAGGGATAACTTTATCTGCCTTTCCAGTTTTGTCTGAGGACTGAATGAATTTATTTAAAATTTGAAAACCTTGAAGTCAGTGTTTGCCATGTAGCAACTGATTTTAAAAGCACAACCATCGAACAATTAATAGTTCAATAATTGATGACAAACTTGGTGACAGTTAGATTCATACTCAAGTCCATTTGGAAGTGTTTAGTGAGCATTTACTCAATGCTCAGGATAATCTTAGGTGCCATGGAGGGTTTAAAAACACTAACCCTTAAGGTGGTTAGTGGGGAACTGTCTTAGAGCTTCTGTGGATGAGTGCTGGTTCGGTCAGTGCCAGCCCAAGTAGGCGAGACATCACCCTGATTCCAGAAGACGTGTCTTTGTGGCAGGTAGTCAGCTTTGAAATGTCAGTTTCCCTTCCAGTAAAAAATAACTGTTTGCCCAATATAAAATATATTTAGTAGAACTATTGATGAATAAATCATAAAAGATGAACACTTGAAAGGTTAATATTGACATCCTGTAAGACATAACTTTATACGCAGCACAACTATTGATTACACTGTAGTGATGGGCTGGAGTGTTCCAGGAGGGGCAAAGCCAGTACTAAGAGGACTCAGATGCTTTAAGAAGGTGAAACTTTGTTTAAACATACATTTTGGAATTTCCAGTCCAGCCCTTAGGCTGGTTAATTTGTCTCTTGCAACACTGATAACAAAAGAAGAAGAAACATTTGTTGTGTCCAAGAAGAAATATTTGCTGACCATATACTTTGGTTAATTGTGACCCTCCCGTTAACCCAGATAAAGGGGTCAAGAGGACGCTCCCAGAGTCCTGAAAAAATGCTTTTGAAGGAAACCTTGTGTTTGACTTGTTCACCCCACAAAAAGAGTAAGTAAAGTTTTTGGTGATACCTTGAGCCTTTACTAATTCCTTTCTGGCTAACAGACATCAGTAAGATTATTATTAAAAGAACAGGTACCGGCAGCTCAGAGCCTGGAGCCTGCTTCAGATTCTGTCTGTCTGTCTGTCTCTCTCTCTCTCTGCCCCTCCCCCTCACACTCTGTCTCTCACAAATGAATAAACATTAAACATTTTTTTTTAAAAGAAGATATGCCAGTTAGGAGTAATGTTTATTTCAATAATAAATTGGAGTAGAAATCAGCGAATGGCCAATAATTACCCTGGACAAAGGGTAAGACAAGTCTATTTGGTTTGGAAAGCTGAATGTACAAAGGGTACTTTTCATTTCTTTTTTCTAACTGCTACGTATCACAAGAACACTGAAGGAACCAGTGACTACATCTGGCTGTTTCTAGCATAATTACATAAAGAAAAAGAAACAAATGTTATGGCACATATGCATATATGCATATATATAAGCATATGTATATAAGCATATACTAGACACAAAACAGAAATTCGATGATCAGATTTGTTTGTTTTTTTAATTTTCCTTTCAAAATCATTTCAAGCTTACAAAAATGTTGCAAAAAACCAGTAAAGAATTCCTGTACAAACTTTACCCAGATTCTGAAAATGTCAATGATACAATTATCATAATCAAGAAATTAATGTTCATATAATATTATCCATCTACAGAGCTTATTAAAATGTCATCAGGTGGCCCACCAATGTCCATTTTCTCGTCCAGGATCCAACCCAGTATCACACATTACACTTAATTATTATTTCTTCTTAATAGCCATTAATCTGAAACAGTTCCTCAATCTTTGCCTTTCATGACTTGACAGGTTGAACGACTCCTGGTCAGTTGTTTTATAGACTGTCCTCCAATTTGGGTTTGTCTGATATTTCTTTGATTCATTTGATGTTATGCATTTGGGACAAAAACACACACACACACAAAAGTGATGCTGCATCCTTCCTAGTGTGTAATTCAGAAGTTTTACCTCTTCTGGACCAATTCTTAGCAGTCCATTTGTCCCACAACTGGTAATACTAACTTTGATCACTTTGTTGAAGTGATGTTTTCCCCAGTTATTTCACTTTTTCTTTCTTTTTGTGGATCTTCTGACAAGTTCCTTCAGGACTGCATTAAAATCCTGTTTGTCAGTCCGCCTTTGTCCCCGTCTCCAGTTTTAGCATCCACTGATGATACTTACCTGAAATGATCATTACTGTGGTGATTTTCTATGTCCATCATTCCTTCTATGTTCATTGCTTGGAATTCAACTGTGAGGGGAAAAACAATTCCTTTCCCCCCCATTTTTTATTTTATTCAATTAATTATTAATAACAGTAAGGACTAGTGAATTCTTTTTTTTTTTTAATTTTTTTTTCAACGTTTTTTTATTTATTTTTGGGACAGAGAGAGACAGAGCATGAACGGGGGAGGGGCAGAGAGAGAGGGAGACACAGAATCAGAAACAGGCTCCAGGCTCTGAGCCATCAGCCCAGAGCCTGACGCGGGGCTCGAACTCACGGACCGCGAGATCGTGACCTGGCTGAAGTCGGACGCTTAACCGACTGCGCCACCCAGGCGCCCCTGGACTAGTGAATTCTTATTCTCTATGTTGTCTCCAAGATTCTGACTTACGCTTTCTAAGTTTTCTGTGCTTCATGTGTATATTTTGTTTTATTCTCTTAGGTCTTACACAGAAGCTGGCACAATATAGAAATTCTTTGGATCTAAATCTCTGACATAAATGGTCTGTGTGTTAAACATTCTTGTGTATGGTGTGAGGTATGGATCTCATTTGACCCTTATTGAATGGGCTACCCAGTTGTCCCAGAGCCATTTATTAAAAGTTGGTCTTGGCCCCACTGGTTTAAGATACCAACTTTATCATATGCCTCAGCTACCCCCTCCCAGTGTCGCATTCCCTAGCTTGCAAACATTAGTCTACTACCTTCAGATTCTTGAATCCTAATATTTCATTCTTAAGAAAACTTCCTATGTCTCCAGTTTTTACTTTAATAGTCCCTTAGTTCTCACCTGACCTCATCAAAACTTCAGTCTCCAATTAATCCTACCACTCTTTCATAATCCTTTAGTTTTCTTTCCATGCTGTCCTCATGCAGCTAAGAGACTTTCACCCACTGCTACAATTCAGTGCTTGCGATCTCAGAAGCTTACAGGGTCAAGGAGGAGACGTTAATGATCGAAACTGGCAAAGCACAACTCAGCAAGAAGGTGCAGGGATGTGGTGAACCAGATGGATTGTGCACTATCTAAAAGCATTCAGATGCATAGCTTCAATACAATGCTCAAACCCCAAAAATTGTCTTCAAGCTAAATTTATCCATTTGTTTCTCACCTTATTTCCATTCATTGCTATCCTCTAAAACCTCAACTTTTGTTGAACCCACTATCTGCTTTCCCCATGTCTGCATCCACATTACCTCATGTTGCAGGAGGGAAAAATCGTACCGGAGGGCTGGTCAGCTTCACTATCAAGTCTCTGTCACATCCTGAGGTGGACGTTCTGCACCGAGAAGCCATTCTTCCACATTTCCTAGAAAGCTTTCTATTCCTCTCTCAGACATGACTATTTCATACTTTCTCCTCTGCATGTGTCTTCTTATTAGAATGCTTTTAGCTGCAATAATAGAGTTCCCTACTAAAATGCCTTCTATCTATCTATCTATCTATCTATCTATCTAATAAATCCACTCTCTAACTTGATTTACTTGTTATCCTATTTATTTCTTCTTTAGCAATCATTACAGTCTACAATCATTTGGGTTTTTGTGTACTGTTTTGTTTTTTTCATCTCCCTCAACCAGAACATAAACTATCTGGGGTCAAAAATCATATCTCTTGGTCTTGAGACCAAGAGTCTCGAGGATCTACAACAATGGCTGCCATATAGTAGGCACTCAATAAACACATGTTAAATCAAGAAATTAATCAGGGCAAAATTTCAATACATGTGACATTCCAAGAAATCCAGGATAAAGAGTTGTTGCAGGTAAAGTCTATGGCAGGGGTCGGCAAACTTTTTATAAAGAGCCAGATAACAAATACATTCAGCTTTGTAAGCCATGTAGTCTCTGTCACGACTATTCATTTCTGCTACTGTAGTGTGAAAGCAGCCTTGGGTAATACACAATGAATGGGAGTGGCTGGATTTGAACCACAGTCATAGTTTGCAGACCCCTGGTCTAGATCTAAACAGATCTTTGCACAAATCAGAATCCTGGATGCACACTGCTACTTGTGGATGCTCAAGAAATTATATATGCATGTATATATTCAACATCTATATTATCTCCTGAAAGGCAGAACATTGGAGTGGTTTAGAGTCCAACATATGGACTCTAGAGCCAGATTGCTTTGTTCAAGTCCTGGTTGGCCACTTATATGACTTGTGACCATGAACTAAGTCACTGCCCTGTCTGCACTTCAGTTTCCTCACCCTTAAAACAGAGATAATGGGCCGCCTGGGTGATTCAGTTGGTTAAGCATACGACTCTTGATTTGGGCTCAGATCATGAACTCATGGTTAATGGTTTCAAGCCCCACATTGGGCTCTGTGCTGACCGTGCGGATCCTGCTTGAGATTCTCTCTCTCCTTCTTTCTCTGCCCCTTCTTCACTCTCCCTCTCTAAATAAATAAATAAATAAATAAACAAATAGTAAATAAATACAAACAAAAGTAATAACTGTCTGTGTCATAGGGGTACATAAGGATTAAATGAGGTAGTCTTTGTGAAACACTTAGACTAGAGCTTGGCACATAGAAACTGCTAGATGTCTGTGTTGAGTAAATGTGGAATAAGTCTTTGGTTAGCATTTGCATACATTGTCTCATTCTTTTCTCACAAAAGCCCAGAGAGGTAATATATGTATTTTGAAGGTATGGAAATCTTCTTAAAGATTTCTTTTAAAAGATGTCCTTTAAAGACATTTAAATCCCTACAGAACGTGGGATTCAGAGAAATGAGGTAAGTTTCCTATGGTCACACAGCTAGTATTAGAGCCAAAAAAGTACACTTAGAGATTACAAGCTCTGTGAAGAAAGTATAATGCATTTCTCCTACCCAATTTCAACTCAAAATAAAAGAAACTGATATGGATTGGTTTCTACATTGGTTTGAAAAGATGGCTGCAAATACTCTGACATGCTTCTCATCAAGAGCAATCTCCTCCTCTTGAAGCAAGGTGGATTTGAGACTGCTTTAACCAACAGAGCTTGATGAAAGTGATACTATGTGACTTCCAAGGTGAGACTGTAAATGGTGACTCAGCTTTTGCCCTTGTGGAACACAATCTCTTAGAACTCTGAGCTGCCATATAAAAAAGTCAAATCACCCCGAGGTTGCCATGCTGTGAAGAAGCCCAAGCCACATGGAGAAGCCGTGCATAGGTTCTTAAGTTGATAGTCCCATTTGAGCCCAGTCTTGGAGTCATCCCAGTGCAGGAACTGTACATGTGAGTGAAAGTCTTCAAATGAATCCAGCCTCTGGCCCTGGAGTAACTCACAGACTTTTCAACTCTTCCTTTCTGAGGCTCTAGATATCATCCGTCCCCACTGTGGTCTCCCCAGAATCCATGAGCAAAATAAAACAGTGAGCGTTTTATGTGACTAAGTTCTGGGGTGCTTTGTTAGCACAGAGATAAACAGGACATCTTTCCAGATTTTCCTAAACTACAATTATAATTCAGCTTATTAATTCTGGTCTTCCTTCATTCCTCAGTGGCCCTGCTTTGCTACTTCCCCAAAATTCTTTTGAGTCATCAAGCACTGTAAGGGCTTAAGATTTGAACCCAGAAAGTCTTCCTTTAAAGCAGGGCTGTTGACCCTCACATGCTGCTAGGGGATCATAAGCAAATCATCTCATGGGGGGAGGGGGGTTAGTTTTCTGTAAAATGATGAGCAAAGCCTCCTTTGCAAGATTTCCATGAGAACCAAATGATACCAGGGGTATAAAACTGCTTTAAAGGAATTTAGACTTCAGACCTTTGTCAAGAGACCTGGGGCAGAGGGTAGTTTTAATCCTCCTGGAGTTGCAGCCCAAACAAATCAATAGTGTTGATGCCACAGCCATCAAAAGAGCAAGCACACTTCTCGTCATACACCAGGGGCTCCTAAAGGGTCTGTGTGTGTGTGTGTGTGTGCACGTGTGTGTAATCTAAAAGTGGGCCAGGCTGGTGATTTTGAAACAACTCAAGTGTCTGACATGAAAGCGAGTGACAGTACTTGGAACGAGGGACATGAAATGCAAGTATGTTGCAAATCACTCGGTCGTGCTGTCGGGGGAATCATAGTCACCATATATATTTTCTTAAATGTAGCTTCCCAGCAAACCTTTCATAAAATCCATGACTGTGACTGACCTCTGATACATGCTTGTCTCCACCACTTCCCCTTCCCCCTCAAATATAACCCAAGCTTATAACGCATTTGTGGCAAATCACTGTTGATTGGCTGCCGAACAGCCATTCCCAGTCCCCTTCTCCCTTTCTTCCTCTTCCCATGGAGTCTTGAAGACTATTACTTGCCAACCAGTTTTTCATGCAGCTAGTGGTAGCCAGTTCCCACGAGGAATAAACAAAAGTCTTCTTGGAAAAGTCTTTCATAAAATATTTCTCTTTCCTGATATAAGGACACATAATGCTGGCACAGCTTTTCCCACTTAATCTTTCTATTGCCTTGAATGCATGATGGATGGAGCTATAGCAGCCATCTTGTGATAATGAGGACAACTCCAAAAGTGGTATCTGCTCTAACATCTTTAAACCAACTACATCTCTCTGTAAAAAACATAGTTCCAAGTTTGTGTAAGCCTCTGAAGTTGTATTTTCTTTTACTTCTCAAACGCAGACAATTCTGATATGACTTGTGCCATGTATAGTTGGGACCAGGTAATAAATACTATTACATATGCACGTATATATTCACATCTATATTACCTATCACCATGCTGGATTAGCAGGTCACTTTTACTTTCCTACCCTTCACAAAGATGGGTGGGAACAAACTTCTTGAGTGTAAAGTCACTTTGAGGCCACACACATCTCTCTCCCTCTACTGGTCTAGGATTTCATAGACACTCTCTCCACTTCTCTCCATACTTTGCCACTCTGCTGGTCCAGGTCACGATCTTCTGCCTAGACCACGGCCACAGCCCCCCTCACTTCTCCATTGTTGTGCTCCCCAAGCTCTACACTGATGCCATCACGGTCTTTCTAAAAAACAATGTCCATGCCTGTATTCCTGTGAAAGCAGCATCCCAATGCTCACTCATGAAAGTTTGAACTTCTTCACTCTCCTGAGAAGGCCTCTGTGTTCTTCTCCAGCTTTTACTTCAGCCAGTTATTTTGTACTGCCTCCTTTCTACAATGTTCTCAGCTCTGCAGTTTCAGCCATGCTGAATTTAAAAATCTCTCTTGCACTATTCAAATCCTTCTGCCTGGGTTGCTCCCTCTTACCCCAGACTTCTCTGATGTAGGTACATACACTCCGCTCTAGTTTGTTGTTCCTGCCATGTATCCCCACAGTAATTACCTAGTAGTTGGAGAAGCAAACCCAGAATACAAGCAAATATTTTTCTGACTAGATGGTAAACCTGAGAGTGAGGCCCAAGTATATCTTGTTCACTGTTGTAATGCCAGTGCCTGGAGAAGTGCCTGGCACGTGGGCTTGGAAGAAGGGAGGGAGGGAGAGAGGGAAGGAAGAGAGGAAGGAGGGAGGGGGAGGGAGGGAGATGGGAGGAAAAAAGAAGGGAGGGAAGGGAAGAAGGAAGGAAGGAAGGAAGGAAGGAAGGGCAACAAAAGAATATTTGTCTTTATATTCTGGCCTTAGTTCAGCAGTTGCTGTGATAGACTATTTCAAACTCAGAAGGTAGACAGGGAGACTTTTCATTTACCACCTGGGGCACTTGCTGACTGGCTGACGTAATCCCCATTTTCAACATCCTTTTCTTTTCTACTTTTCAGATAGACCTGGTCATGGGGGAAAGTGATGCCTAATGGGGCACAAGCAGAACTGTGTGGTGGGATTTCCAGGAAAGTTTTTGCTTTGTTGATTGAGGCAGTACCGTTTCTTCCTATTCCTCTCCCCTTGTTGCTGCTATAATGTTGACTTGATGGCTAGAGTTATAGCAGCCACCTTGTAAGCATCAGAAATCACCAGAAGAGGGGCACCTGTGTGCTCAGTTGGTTAAACATCCGATTCCTGGTTTCGGCTCAGGTTGTGATCTCATGGTTTGTGGGTTCAAGCTCTGCACTGGGCTCTGCGCTGATGGTGTGGATCTTGCTTGGGATTCTCTCTCTCTCTCTCTCTGTCTCTCTCTCTGCCCCTCCCACCTCTCTCTCTCTCTCTCAAGATTAATAAACTAAAAAAAACAAAGAAGTCACCAGAAGAATCATAAAGACCTGTAACAACTCAAATAATTCACCTTTTATTCATCACTTACCAGAAAGCTTTTTTATAATTGGGTTTTCCTTTTTTCATCTAGGATTTAATCATAAATATTTTTCGTATGTCATTAAACTTTTTCATAAGATTGTCCACATAACATCACATTGAACACATATACCACAGTACATTTGACCATCTTTCTACTGTTGTGAATATAAGTTTGTTTTCCATTTTCTGTATACTCAAATTTGAGGAATTGAACATTCCAGGCAGCCATGCAGTGCAATGGGCTGCACTTGTGGGTTGATGTTTGGATGGACACTGAGTTGAAGACCTCTGGCTTTCAGAAGACACAATGAAGGGTGTGGAGTCTAAAGGACTTATCTCTATGCAGTGGCTGTATTTTCTAAAGCATGGTAAGTATCCGATAGGACCCAGGGCCAAGTGAACGCAGCGGACATGCCGTCTGTGTGAGAGTGAGGCCTGGAGAGACTGGGGGCTGGACTGAATTGGAAAAGTGTTTCCTAAGGAGATCTGGGACTGCATAGCTGGTGTGGAGAAACAGAATCACCCTGAGAAATGTCAAGGTGGCTGCCAGAAATTAAATGCATGAAAAATATATGGACATAGTAAGAACAGAAACAAGAAGGGGCGATTGGGTGGTTCAGTTGGCTGAGCGTCCATTTGATTTCAGCTCAGGTCATGATCTCGTGGTTCACGAGCCCCAAGCCCTTTGTCCAGCTCTGCACTGACAGTGCTTGGGATTCTCTCTCTCTTCCTCTCTCTCTGCCTCTCCCCTAGCAGAGTCTCTCCTCTCTCTCTCTCTCTCTCTCTCTCTGTCTCTCAAAATAAATAAACTTAAAAAAAAAGAATTGAAAGAAGAAAATGAGAAATGAAGTGATCAGTTGGGAAATCAATAAAGTATAAAGTACATGGTGTGGTTGCAGATCAGGTTGCAGACAGACACTGAGAAGACATTGGGCTCCGTGTGACAAGATGCCTGTCTACCATGATGCAGACTGATGCACAAACTAAAGAACTCACTTCCGCTAGATAATCCTACTCTTCATTTTCCCTGATCAGTTTGACATATTTTTATAGGACAAAACTATTTATTTTTTTAATTTTTTTAAACATTTATTCATTTTGAGAGACAGAGCATGAACAGGGGAGGGGCAGAGAGAGAGGGAGACACAGAACCCCAACAAGGCTACAGGCTGTGAGCTGTCAGCACAGAGCCCAACGCGGGACTCAAACCCACGAACTGCGAGATCATGACCTGAGCCAAAGTCAGACACTTAACGGACTGAGCCTCCCAGGTGCCACAGAAACTATTTCTTTATGAAAAATGGGGTCCCTGGGGGCTCAGTCCGTTAAGTGTCTGACTCTTGATTTTGGCTCAGGTCATGATCAGACAGTGTGGAGCCTGCTTGGGATTCTCCATCTCCCTCTCTCTGCCCCTCCCCTACTCTCAAAATAAATAAATAAACTTAAAATAAATAAATAGATAGATGATAGATAGATAGATAGCAGAAACACTGCAATTCAGAGGCCATAACAGTCTCTTTCTCATCTCTCTGCTATTTCTCAGTCTGTTTTTAAGCATTATGTTATTGGATCCCACCCTGTGACTGGACAGCCAGATATGCCAAGGGGCTCAGGACACTCTCTTCCTGCCAATGAAACTAAAGTTAAAGATTAGAGTTAAAAAGGGGAGCCTGGGTGGCTCGGTCAGTTAAGCGTCTGACTCTTGATTTTGGCTGAGGTCATGATCTCAGGATTCATGGGAGAGTGCCCCACATCAGGCTCTCCACTGAAAGCACAGAGCCTGCTTGGAATTCTCTCTCCCTCTCTCTCTGCCCTTCCCCCACTTGCATTCTATCTCTATCTCTATCTCTCAAAATAAATAAATAAACATTTTTTTAAAAAGATTAGACACGAAGAAATAGAGCAAACATGACTACTGATGGCCCCTAGCAATAATTCATATGGTAAATGTTCTGTTTCCTCACCCAGGTGTTGTGAACCACTGTCCTCCCCAACTTCCCCCCGCAGAATCTCCATGCTTTAGGGGAGTCCCCACACTACAGAATGTGCCCCCCACTCTTTGGGATAGTCATCAGGTGCTCATCAGTCTCTCTCCTTTCTGAGCCCCATCCTGCTTTTCCCTTCAAGGATTCTATTAATTTTCCCTCAGCCCCAGCCTGTGTGAAGGTGAGCTTTTTCCTGCATTGACCTTTATCTGGCCCCAGTCCCCAGATCATAATTTGGTCACAACCTGGGCTCCTTTGCAATATAATTATATTATATTAATTTTAATTATGGTCTATTAACATTATATATTAATTACATAATATTATATATGGCTAATGTAATGTTAATATAATCATATTAATTATATCACAATTATATTTCCCCATGGGAAACGCCAAAGGTAGAGATTCATGAAATAATAGGCCAACCAAGAAGGACTACCATGTAAACTTAAAAGTCAAAAGCTAAACTTGACAAAACAAATAACAAGTACTAATTGACTTCAGGGGAAGACAAAATTAACAAGAGCTGTGTAAGACCGAGGAGCGGGTCACAGTGACACCTGGATTTAGCCAGGGCCTTTAAGACACTACATTTATGGAGCTTACCATGTGTTAAGCTCTGTCCTAAATATCTCACAACCCAAGCTCTTGTAATCCTCACAAATAACCCGAAGGAAGCATTACTTTTAAGCTCACTTTGCAGGGGAAGAAACCAGCTCAGAGACAGGAAAGAACTTAATATCACAGAACCAGAATTTGAACCCAGGTCCATCTGACGCCAAAGCCTGTACTGACCTTCAGAGCATGTGATTGATAGGGTCTAGCACAGAATGACTGCTCCATCAATATTCATTGAATGAATGAACGAAAGAAGCAGTGACGTGAGAACGAGAAGGCTCGTGTATCTTGGAATTGGATTATACATCCACAGTAGAGCCGGAAGCTTCAATGGAGGAGATGATCGTGCAGCTACTGAATCACTGATATTTATCGAGTGCTTACTACGTGCGAAGTGCTTTAACACTTCATGACAATCCTCTGGAGGTCAGTAGAAATATACTGAGCATTCAGATACTCTGCCTAGCCCTGTCCTGGGCCCTCGGGATGGCAGATTACCTGCAAACATCCACAGCCCAAATGCAGAAGAAAGACTTGTAATGTTCTTCATGCCATAAATAGGGTTATCTGGGGTCTTAATTTACCTACTCTCCACTCACCCTCTACAACCATGAGCAATCCATCAGGAGCCAGATTTCTTTGTCTCCGGGGATTTGGGAGTGATCAACAGCCTTGAATATAGTAGAAAGCCAACCCCTCCTCCAGTTCTCACAACCTCCTCATAATAGGCTCCCATATAGCGTGAGCAATTTACAGTATAATGAATTTGTTTTATTCCGGTTCAGCCTGGGCACCACGGCCCCTGCCTGCCTTCCTGTTGTTTTATTTACTCCTTAGCCATTCTCGTTTTTGTAGCTATTCCCTTTAGCTCTCCTTTTCTGTAAGGTCATTCTAAGGACAGGATGTTGCAATGGCCAAGATGAGTTGTGAACAAGTGCAAGTCAGATGTGTGCTGGTGTTTCTCTCTCTTTTTGGGGGGTTCTCTGAAATCTGGCCCATAAAGAAAAATATCACACGCTCAAGATTTAGAGCCCAAATTCCGGTTTTGAGGTCGGTGTCATTCAGATGAATGCCCCTGAGCCAGGCACAACAGAACAGTTACTGAGAGAGATAAGGTGATTCAGTGTTGTACCTTAGTGAGCTGTAACTCACGAATGGTGGGGGGGAGACATTTTTGTAACCACTAAAATGTGTAAGGCCAGCCTTAGCCCTATATATTGCTGTTTTCCACAATGGTTGTTTCCTGAAAAATCTATCTCTTTCACCACAGGGTGCTAGGGGCATTGAAAATTAGTCAGTTTGCTCTATTGGCCTTGTTAACTCTTGTGTCAGGACATTAATACAGGATAATAGTAATCGCATTTGGTGTTAAATATCTGCAGTGTTAGGGCAGTGGCTTTGAATCTCAACCCACTACATCTGATTAATAGCAATACTGATCATAGCACCAGGAAGATGGACTCCCCAGCCTTCTTGTCCAGACAGTATAAACACCCCAGAGATAAATGCTTCATTCATATGTGAGCACAATTAATATTAGCTTCTAATTATTTCTGGCGCATGCTCTTTGATGCTAGAGATTTTGAGTCACAGTGGTCAAAGGGTAATGCATCATAACAGGTTACAACATCCCCAAGGATTTTATGATTGACATAAAAATGGTTTTTTCTCCAACTGATTGACACTATGGCAGGTGTGATGTGATGGCCAGGCTTTTAGCTGTCCATTAAAAGATATTAAATTGGGGGGATGTGGCTTCAATAATTAGCTTCCACATTTGGGAAAAGAGACCAGGTGGACCATGGAGAGAGTTCTTTTGGGGGCTAGAGCGAAATAACTTTCCAGTTGAGTCAGTGCAAACAACTTGAAAATTGATTTCCAAAAATTTCTGGAGTGTCTTTTTTTTTCCTGGAGGGACATAAATGGAAACCAAAGGTTTACAGTGAATCAGCAAGACAAGCTCTAGCTAGAGGAAGGCAATTTGCCAAAGACAAGATTTTGTCTTTGCAGAGACGTTGTGCAAACAGGTGGGGAATTGTGTTATCTTAAAAAAAATTGGACCATATGTTTCAACCATTCATTGGGAAAGGAGAAGATGTATCTCAAGAACTATAACACACTGTAACCAAATGGGTATGCTTGGGAAGGGTTGCAGAATGGGCATCCCACTATGTTCTAAAGTTCTGTGTGCCAGAAGGACAAGATTTCCCTGACCTTTGGTGACGAACCCCATTTGGTCCTGCTACTTGCTCTGTGACATTGTTTTGGTTTGGACAGAGGGTTTTCAAATGCATATTTGTTCATTGGAACGCTGGAAGTTTTGGAGGCAAGCAATCCATGGATTTATAGACTGCGGTCTCTTGGGCAACAAAGACCTGGATTTTTTCTGTGTCTGGGGCAGGTGAGCCAATAGGAGGAAGGAAGTACTACTAGGTAAAGATGATTCTAATAGCCTAGAAAGGCAAACCATCATGTTGTTGCTTAACAATAAAATCCAGGCACACCTGCTCAATGTATTTGCTTAGGTTAACAGATCTTAGTCTTCTGGCCTTCAAGTTCCTTACCCAATTAAACGAAACAAGAATTTAGTGTCTGCTATGCATTCTGATGCTAGAATCAAAAGAAAATAGGCTTTTTTGAGGAGCACACTTTGCACTGTAAGAATAGGTTAGAATACATATAACAACGAATCCGTAGTGCTAAAGCGCTTGGAAACTGCACTCACCAAATGGTGTAGAAGTCCACAAAAACAGTCCATTTCTCTGGGAAGGGAGAAATGATACACAATGCCAATAAAGGCTTCACAGAGGAGTGGATATTTCAGCTGAGCTTGAAAGATGAGGGTGGGGGTGGAAAACACAGTGGCTCAGGTGGGAAAGGGGTGTTCCCAGCAGTAGTTTGCCTAAGGAAGGGTGTCATATGATCTCCACCCACCAGGAGCTCCCAGGAAGGCAGAGAGGAGAGCAGAGCATCAACAAAGTCTCCAAGGGCATGTCCATTTACTCAGGAACTGTTTGTTGAGGATCCGCTATATTCCAAGTACTGGACTCTGCAATAAACACCATGGTGATGTGGATAGGATGTTGAGGTTAGCTTTTTTCTTTTCTTTTCTTTCTTTCTTTCTTTTTTTTTTTTTTTTTGTTAATGTGTATTTATTTTTGAGAGAGAGACAGACAGAGTGTGAGCAGGGGAAGGGCAAAGAGAGAGGGAGAAACAGAATCCGAAGCAGGCTCCAGGCTCTGAGCTGTCAGCACAGAGCCTGATGTGACACTCAAACCCACAAACTGTGAGATCATGACCTGACCTGAAGTTGGACGCTTAACCGACTGAGCCACCCAGGCACCCTTCTTTATTCTTTTTCTTTTATCTGCTTTGACACTATTATAGAAACTCACTACTATATAAGTTATATGTATCATATATATTATCTAATTAAATATATTACATATAATCTATTACGTATATAAGAAAGTAACTTACAAAAAATAAGTTAAAGAGTTTGTATTTATAGTAATTTTTATTACTGCTGCCAAGTAGAAGAGGTCTGTCTGTTCAAGTTTGGGGGAAAAGAAAGGATTGAGGTCTTTTAAAACAATAATGTATTTAGTATATATACATTATATCATATACATAATATATATGCTATATGATATGAATAACTTATGTATATATAGTTATGTTTACATAATATACATTTTAATAATTATTTATATTTATACAATTTTTACATATATCCAAACCTAATTTTTTAAATGTTTTTTCAACGTTTATTTATTTTTTGGGGGACAGAGAGAGACAGAGCATGAACGGGGGAGGGGCAGAGAGAGAGGGAGACACAGAATCGGAAACAGGCTCCAGGCTCTGAGCCATCAGCCCAGAGCCTGACGCGGGGCTCGAAGTCACGGACCGCGAGATCGTGACCTGGCTGAAGTCGGACGCTTAACCGACTGCGCCACCCAGGCGCCCCAGCAAACCTAATTTTTTAAACAGTAATAAAGTCCTTGTGCCACATCACAGTTTGGTCATCCCACCAAGTTTACTTTTATAAGATCATTGCTGAGCACTGACTTGGAAAGTGTGTGAAGGACAGAAGAGAAAGGGAAGAAGAGAGGAGTAAAGATGGATGTGAAAGTTGGCACTGGACACCCTGGGCCTTTTGCTGCCATTACCTGTTGGGAATGATGCACCATTGTAAATATGTAAGCTTGGGGGTGTGATGTGATAATGACATCTGAGTATCAGAAATAGAGTTCTGTCAAGGGATAGCCTGGGCCAAGAAAGTGGGGGGCCAGTTCAGAGCATAAGATGTGAGGTATGAGAAGTTGAGGAACACAGCTATGCCAGTAGCTGTGAGAATGTATGGGAGGGTCAGGATGGAGAAACACTCATTCACTGAGAGCTGGTTAGATGTGTGAGGTGTTGGCACAGAAGGAAGACATCGAGATTGGTGCTCAGGTTTCCCCTTTAAGCGGGGGTGTGAACGTTGTGCTGTTTCTGACTTAGACCATCCAAGAAGAAAGAGAAATGTGGGGAGGTTACACCATGTGCAGTTCTGGGCAAGATGAGGATTATCTCAGGAGGATTATCAAAATGAGGAAGATTTGAGAGCTGAAGACATAACAACTAAGAACCCACTAGATTTTAAAGCAAAGGTAGGGAAGGGGTAGGAGAAGAAAAGCCAGTGAGAAAAAGACAGGGAGATAGGAGGAACTAAGGGAAAAGAACTCACTTTTATCTGGTATGTTTCAAATTACACACAGCTAGGAACTTAACCTGTGTGATGGCATTTAGTCCTCAGAGAAGCCCGAAAATAATCTCATCCCACTTTACACATGTGGTTAAGATGTTCTGAAATATTAACTGACACTTTTCCTGCAGTCTCTCTTTGTACCCATCAGCCTTTTTAACGTGGCGCCCGTTAATTCATAGAATGAATTTCACAGAAGAAAGTAAGAGAAAAACCCTTCTGATTTTAAAGAGCCTAGAACTTTAATTTTCAAAAATAAGTAGCTTTAGAGAATTGAAAACCAAGAGAGTTGTGTCTCTGATTCACAGTTAGAGCCCCGGAAAGCGAGAAGGTAGGGGTGTCCAGCAGGATGGGCCACAGGCAACCTCAAAGAGTTCCTCGTGTCTCAGCGGCATGCAAGGGCAGTGGAAGGGTTCAAGATGGGAGTGGTGTGGAGGTAGGAAAAGGTATTAAAGAGCCCCATCACATGTCTTACACCCCAATAAAGCTGGGAAGTGGCTCCTGTACACTCATGAAGGGTATGAAACTAGCTTGGATAGACACAAGCTGGATGAGGCTTTGGTTCAGGAATGAGGCATGACTCAGGGCAACCTGCATGGACAGACAGACAAGATCAGATGAGAGCAGACATCTTGCAGATGTCAGTGTGGGTACAGCCTGACTAATCCAGGATCAGAAATCCTCAACCCATAGAACTGTACGAGTCCACAGGACAAAGAAAGAACCTAGGGAAAACAAAAGGGGAACCCTTGAAATGACTGACATTGAATGTTTGCCCCTAGCCAAATGGGGGATCTAAGCATGGGAGAAAAATAAAGGAAGTCCTATTCCTTGCACTGCTGAATTTGTGGTCAAAGATTCGTATCTACAATCATCAGTAAAATTGTATTTAGGAGAAAATGTTAAGGGACTTCCAAAGGTCATGTAGGTAGGCCGTGATGCAGCTTGTATGTGAGGTTAGGTCTGCCTGGCCCCAAGATCCTTGCTCTTGGTACCTATTCCATTTGTAATGTGCATTCTCATTTTCAAGAGTCAAGAGAAAAATGGTCAGCTGTGTCAGACTTTGGGGGTCTGGCCAGGAGGAGATCCCTAACCTTTTGTGTTTTTATTTCCCTGTACTGCTGAGAACAGATGATGGAGTCAGTCAGCTAAAGACCAGACTCAGCTCTTCATCTGTAAACATCCCATTGTCCCGTCTACTAAGAAACTGGCAGTGAAGCTGCAACTTTCTCTGGCACATTAAGGTAGGAGTTAGAGTTGGGTAAGAACATAACTTCAGAAGGGACAAAGTAAGTGAAAAAGAATTTTTATTTTAGAGTAATTTCGTTATTGTTGCCATGTAGAAGAGGTCTGTTGAAGTGAGGAAAGGAAAGGATTGAGGTCTTTTAAAACAATAATGTAAATAAAAATTTACTATATGCCAGGAGCTGTATATCACTGCTATCGAAAGTACAACCCATTGGCCCATATCATGAATGCCACCTGGAAGCTTGTTAGAACTACCAGTTGTTAGGCTCCCCCCACCCACATCAAGTGAACCAGAATCTCTTGAAATGGGTGCCAGAAATATGTTTTATAAGGCCCTCCACTGGATCTCATGCATGCTGAACTTCGTGAAGGGCTGCTGTAGAAATATGAAAAGAATGACTGGATATAAGGAAATGGATTATGGAGAAATATAGCGTCAGGTGAGCCTAGAAATTACAAGTGTGGGAAGTATCCCATCACCATGGTTCTTTTATTCTCAGTGTGTGCTCTTGGTAGTTAGCTTAGAGATAGATTCAACGAAAAGGGTTGGCTGTGTTCATCCAGAATACATGCAATTTGCAACATACACAAGCAAAAGGTCAAGAAGAAGATAAAACTGAGGAGTCTAAGAGTGTAGTTGATTTGATTAAACTACATTAACCACACAGGTAGGGTGGAAATAATCCCAGGATGGAGACAATTGATGGGTAGCTTTATCTAAGGATGCCATGATGTCTATGTGCCACTTTCCTGCAGGATGTGACAGGAGAGGTGGAACGAGGTGGTCAGATAAAAGTGTGGTGCTACAAGTAGGTTGCTGACATGGAAAGGAACTAAGAGACAATGGAAGCTTTTTCTTCTCATTCACAATCGATCCTATGTTTTTTCTGATATCACAATGAGGCCCAGTCATCAGCAACACGGGGACAAATTACCGGGAAAACCAGAGAAATAATCTTCTTTCTATAACCTCCTGACTGGTTTTATGCCTCCCCTCCCCTCGCCTTCCTGGGATTCTAGTGTTTCCAAAAGGTGAATAAATCTGCAATCCAGTTCTATCTCCCCCACCTGTGAATTAAAGCGGAGCATCAGAATGTGCGTGCACACAAGCCTTGGTGCTCTATGAGAGATTTTTTTTTTCTTTTGCCTATCTAGAAAAATCACTTGACTTCTGTGTATTGCGTTAGGCCACTGTCATTAACAACAGTGGTGTCATTTTGATGTGCTCTGTGAGGCAGTGGGAGCTTTGAAGTTGAAAGATAGAACAGACATGGATAAATAGTACTCTGAGCAGACTGCTATTGCACCATTATTGCCAGCAATTATTTCACCGAGTGACACATCTGATAAAAAGTCAGCCACCTTCCTCCAGGAAGCATCTCAGTAGCTACAACTAGGGCCTTGTGCCTGATTTCATTCTTTATTCTCCTCTTTTTTTAATGGACAGCAGCTTGTTAATTTGCTGGCTGGAGCCTTGTGTGTCCTCCTCTGTTGGCTCTGGCTCCGTTTCTGTGAGTGGGGGTCAAGGTTTTAGATGCGGGCTTCGTGGGAGCTAGCGTGGGTTAAAGCCTGTGTCCTGGGATTGGCGAGGTCGTAGGCTTTTGATTGGTCCTTTCTGGGTTTCCTTTTTGCTCAGCTCCTTCTCAGCCTGTCATTACTTTTGACAGTTTTCCTTTCCTGGTTTTGGAAATGCAGATGTAACTTCTTAGAAACTGAACAGCTGTGTCTAAAGAAGACCTAGCATTTGATGGGCAGTGATTTTGATCACTTACAGCACCATGTGCACAGTATTGTCTTAGCACGGCTACCAGTATTAACTCTCTCAGTCTTTATAATAATGACTGGAGGTACTATCGCGATCATCCCCATTTTTTCAAACAGAGAAAGTGAGGAACAGGGACTAAACAGAGGCCACACAGCTAATAGCAGAAGAAGACTCATACCCAGGCAGTTTGGCTGCAGAGATCCCCCAGCTGCCTTTTTGGCTGTGCTGTGCTCTGTGGAGGATGTGCCTGGCATTAGAAGTGGGTAGAGGATGTGTGTACATAGTCACGAGTTAGAGGAATGAAGTTGGACTTTCTGAGGTTGCACTGAGACTTGTCCCTCGGTGCTTGTTCTGGAAGGATAGTAGTATCAAGTGGTCACATAGGACTCACTGCGTTAGGGACCCCCAGAGCCAGGACAGGGACGACCAGCTTCTGGTTAGAAAATCGTGCATGTGTAGAACTGGGTGTCCCAATGGCAGTGATGGAGTAGTGGCCCACATATAAGTGGGTCTATGCCCCTGGGAGGTGCTCAACAGCATGGGGGGTATGGGCTGAGGCTTGGTCGGCTGTATCAGGGCTAGGGAGATGGTTGCTGGCAGACATTTTTTGGAGCTGGCTGCATAATGATTGGTCCTGGAGCCCTGGTTCTAGTCTGGCTCAGTCCAAATGGGAAAGTTTTCTAAAATCTCTACAACTCTGTTTCCAAATGTGATGTCTAAGGAACTTATCTGGGTAGACCATATCTGTATGCATTTCTTTTTCTTCTCCCTCCACCTCCACAAAATGTATCATTTAGGTAGACATCCTGCTTTAAGGAAGACTATCAGAACCTGTAAGTTTTGCCCATGCCTGATTCCCTGGCATGACTTATTGACCATGTGATTTAATCAGATGGTGTGTTGATGACAATAACTGAGGCTGTTACCTAGAATTGAGGAAGTGTGCTTTTAACCAGCTTTGCACAGTAAATATGGTAGAACTGTTACTTCTTCACCTTTCTTTCTTTTTCCCATTCCTACCCCAAGTGGGCAATCAGGCTTTGGTAAAATTGCCAAAAGGTACGTTAGCATCCTAAGACATTTTAATTACAGTAAAAATCTTCATGGATGGTGTAAGGGAGACAAGAGAGAGGAGGGTTATTGTGTAGGACGACTTTCACTGTCACTGATGGATGTTGACTACAGTACAGTATTAATGAACTCTTGTCATATACTATATTTAATGTAACTGACAAGAAGGCAGCAGATGAAAGGGTCTATATCTGCAGGCAGCCTGACCTAGAATGAAGCAAAGTATTCCTAAGCTTACTCTTGTATGGAAGAGCAAAGGACTGTCCACAGGCACTTTGAAGTGACAAAAATACACTTGTGGGCACCTTCCAACATTCTGAAAAATTGCTCATTTCTGCAAACCCTGTAGCCTGAGACCAAGCATCTGAGCATGGGAGATGATCACCCACAATCTTACAGCAAGGGAGGGAGAGAGAAAGAGAGAGAGAGAAGAACCATCGGCTCAGTTGTGATCATGTGACATTCGGCATCCCGTACTAGTTGTATTGCGAGGCGTTGCTCGTTTATCAAGTTACAACTTATTAGAAATGTTTGCTCATCTTGCAGAAAAGTTGCAGAACAAGTTGCTCACAATCCAAGGGTCTACTGTATATTGAAAATGCCATAAGGCAAAGGATTTTTTTTGTCTTGTAGGGGTTCCCAATGTCAGTTAATTGTTGTGGTATGTGCCACGATTCCCACTAATTTCCACTATGGATAGAAGAAGAACAGTCTAAAGAGTTAAGTTTTCAAAAGTGTTATTGAGGAACTAAGCTAAAAAAGTCAGAGTTACAAGATTATGGAAATTGTCATCTCCAAGCTGCGCATTGAAACCAAAACAGAGGCAATCCAGACATGTGGTACCCCAAGAAGAGAGCGAACTAAATAGAAAGTATAGAAGGATGTGTTATACCCACAGTGCAGGGAGAGTCGGTTTGACATCGGCCTTGGGATCTTGAGGCAGAGGTGGGAGTAATGGGAAATAGTGTCTGCAATTAGGTGCTCAGGGAGCATCTGAATTCATCCTTTCTTCTCTGGAACAGTCTTGTCATTTTCTTAATACTTTGGGGTCCTGTGTTCCAAGGAGGCAAAATACCCACCCCCAGATTCAGGGGTAGACAACTGACTCAAGCCAAGAAAGGGAAAATGTACTCTCAGAATTCTCCTGAAACAATCGTGAATGAGAGGTTGCACAGTTGCTCAGTTAAAAGCCTGGAGCAGCTATTGCCCATCTTTTCCTTCACAATGAGATAGCTTCATTCAATCTGAGAATGAAGTCAACACTGAGGAAAGAAGAGTCTAGGGAAACAGAGATACAATTCTTATGATATCATGTTAACACCTGAATCACACTGCACCTGAAGCCGTCACCCTGGACTTTCAGACTCATAAGCCAATAATTTGCTCCCTTTGCTTAAAGGAGTTTTAGTTATACTTCTGTCCTTTGCAATTAATATAAAAATGCCTTTACTGCCTTGATGCCATAAGAATTTTTATAACTAAAAGTGTTTTTTTGTTTCCGAACCAGGATCACCCAAACTTACTATGAAACAAACATCTAATGTTCCGTGGACCAGCAATCTTTCTTTGCAAGTGCAAGGTAAAAAGTATTTTAAGCTTTTTGGGCCAAGAAAGCACACTGAAAACATTATGTAGTTACTTATATAACCATTTAAAATGTAGCCATTTAAAAAAAAGTAAAAACCATTCTTATCTCCCTGGCCAAAAGAAAAAAGAGAGAGAGAGAGAGAAGGAAGGAAAGAAGGAAGAGAAAGAAAGAAAAAGAGAGAGAAAGAAAGAAAGAAAGAAGAAAGAAGGGAAGGAGAGAGGGGGAAAGGAAGGAAGGAAGGAAAAAAGAGGAGAAAGAAAAAAGAAAGGGAGGAGGGAGAGAGAAGAGGGAGAGGGAAGGAAGAAAGAGAGAAGGAAGGGAAGAAGGGATGAAAGAAAAGAAAAATAAAAAGAAACAAGTCAGCCTCTTTGATTTAGCCTGCAGGCCCAACAACAACAAAAATGACACATCTTACTTTGAGCATTCTTTCAGGTTCTGTGTCTTAAGAGAAAGAGGTCATTTCATTTCCATCCTGCAAGACTCGGCACAAATATCCCCTTGCCATAGAGGTTAACCTTGCCCTGGAGCTTCTTGCCCACTGCCTAGGCTGGCTCTATGCTCCCTCTTCTCTACTCCTACTCCACCGTGCTCATAACCTTTACCTTATTCCTTCATACATTTTGACATTTAAAAATTATGAAACTTCAGCATTACAAAATGATATAAAAATACTGAAATAAGCACTTGTGTAAAATGTGTAAGACCAAGCACGTTGGTTAATTCATTACCAACACATTTGATGCCCATTTTTATGTTAATTTATTTTTGAGAGAGAGAGAGAGACAGTGTGAGAGCAGGGGAAGGGCAGAGAGAGAGAGAGAGGAGACACAGAATCCAAAACAGGATCCAGGCTCTGAGCTGTCAGCACAGAGCCCAACGTGGGGCTTGAATCCACAAACTATGAGAACATGACCTGAGCTGAAGTTGGACACTTAACCTACTGAGCCACTCACGCACCGCTTGACGCCCATTTTAGACCCTTTTCCAAACACATTACGCCCTCCTCTACAGATGCCGACTACCCAGAGTTTGACACCTGTCATTCTTTTGCATTTCATTTTTATTTTATATCAACTGAAATTATTCTTTTATATATATATATATATATATATATATATATATGTGTGTGTGGGTATAACATTGTTAAATATGTTTCAAACTTTATGTAAAATATATGGGTTCTTCTGAAATTGGCTTTTTTCCTTTTTCTTTTTTTCACCTCAGGATTGTGTCTGTGAGAGTCATCAAAGTTGATTTATGTAGCTATAGCTCATTAACTTTTACTGCTCTATTGAAATACATTTGATGAATATACCACAATCTGTCTATTTTCCTGTTGATGGACAGCTAGGTTGCTTCCAATTTTTTTTCACACGCAGAGACGTGCTGCTCCGAAAATATTTTGCCTGCATCCTCATATACATCTGCGAGGGTATCTGCACAGTATACATACAGGTCAGGAATTGGTTGGTTGTAGGTTATGCACATCTTCAGATATTCTAGAGATTGCTATATTCCTACCCAAAAGCATTCAATTTCTTCCCTCTTACTAGCAGTCTATAAGAGTACTAGTTACTCCAAATCCTTACCAAAATTTTATGTTGTCAAAAATTGTTCCTTTTTTTTGATGGAGAACTGCAAACATATAAGAAATTGACATAAGAGTATAATAGACCTTATGTATGCATCATTCAGTTCCAAGAGTTATCACCTCAAAGCCAATCTCACTTCATTGGTACTTATACCCACCACTTTTCTATCATACATCATTTTATTTAAAAAAAAAATTTTTTAGCGTTTATTTATTTTTGAGACAGAGAGAGACAGAGCATGAACAGGGGAGGGGCAGAGCGAGAGGGAGACACAGAATCTGAAACAGGCTCCAGGCTCTGAGTGGTCAGCACAGAGCCTGACGTGGGGCTCTGTCCCACGGACCGTGAGATCATGACCCGAGCCGAAGTCGGATGCTTAACCGACCGAGCCACCCAGGCGCCCCTATCATACATCATTTTAAAACAAACATCAGACAAAGGTATTACTGTCATTTAATCTGTAATTATTTATTACATTAAAACTATAAGAAGTATTGTAAAGAATAACCACAATAGCATTGCTGCACCTTAAAAAATATTTCCTAATAGTACATTTCCAATAGTGGCATAGTCATCACAAAAATATTTTAGCAGTTCGTTTTAACCAGTATCAAATGAAATCTGCATATCACAATTGATCGATACGTCTCATATCTTTTTTAGACTAGAGATTTAATTTCCATTTTCTTATTTCCCTTTCTGTGTTTATTTTATTAAGAAATTAACTGGTTTGGGGGTGCCTGGGTGGATCAGTTGGTTAAGCATCCAACTTCGGCTCAGGTCATGGTCTCACAGTTTGTGAGTTCAAGCCCCGCGTTTGACTCTGTGCTGACAGCTCAGAGCCTGGAGCCTGCTTCAGGTTCTGTGTCTCCCTGTCTCTCTGCCCCTCCCCCTCTCGCACTCTGTCTCTGTCTCTCAAAAATAAGTAAACATTAAAAAAATTTTTAAGAAAAGAAATTAAGTGGTTTGTCTTGTACAAATTCCCGTAGACTAAATTTTGCTGTTCGCCTCTCTATGATGCCTTTTGACATGTTCCTGTAAATTGCTAGTTCGTCTATAGATTGGAGGGTTGATGTTGTATTTTTACACCACAATGTCTGGCTGTCTCACTTGGTTTTATTTTAGCAGTTGATGCTCAATCTCTAGATTCATTGATTCATTTGGTGTTGCAAAATACGGCATTCTGATTCTCTCATTCTTTCTTAATTGACTAGCTGGGATACTGATAAAAGTGTCCCTTCCTCTGCTACTAACTTATTTGGTGATAGGGTTCATATAGTAAAGATCAGACAAAAATGACTCACTTCACTATTTACAAGTTCTTGAAAAAATGACTTGGTTTACAACCATCCTTCAATGACTATTAATAAATTCATTTTTGCATTATCTTCTATTTTTAATGATAAAAATGTATAAAAGTTCATGAATTCAAGGCTATTTGATGGGTTTCAACGTATACTGCTTCTTGTCTTTATAATACTCAAAAGTTCTCAGTTGTGGCTGATGGAACCTTCTTGAATTGGATCCTGTGTGCCTTTGACAATTTGATATCTTCTTGACATCTACTCTGACAGGATATTCCATGTATTATCTTGTATTTATCTTTCTCCAGACCTGGAATCATCTACTCCCCTGAAGAAGCTCTGGTTTCTTTTAGTGGAAAATGGTATTTGGAATCGAAAATCTAGGCATTGAGGCTTGTTCATAAGATATTTTAATTCTTATCAGTCTGATGGGTATATAATTGTATAAATCTGTAAAACCTCACTGGTTTGAATTTGTACTACCTAAATGATTACTTAGATTGAGTGTTTGTATGAGTGTTTTTACCATTTGGGTTTCTTCTCCTATAAATTGTCAATTCATATCTCTTGTTCATTTTGTTCCATTGGACTGTGGTCTTTCTTATTGATTTTGGGAAATTCTTTATGTATTTTGCATACCTGTTCTTTGTTGGCTATATTTGTTTCAAAAAATTCTCCCTATAAGTAACCTGTCTTTTTATTGTTGCTATACTCTCTTTAGTTAAGAGAAGTTCTTAATTTTAGTGCAGTTAAATATATTTTTTATTTCTCTTATAGTTTATACCTCTTTGAGTCTCGAAAAAAACTTTCTGAGAAAGTTTCCTAAGTGGAGGTCTGAGAAGACTTGCAGACCCTCTCCTGAGTAAAATGACTATACCTGATAAAAATTATGAAAATAACATCCATTTGAAGTCTCCAGACATATGTTCTAAGACATACAGTAAATGAAGAACATTTATCCCAAAACATCTAGAAAGTCTTGGTAAAAACAGTGTGAATCTGTGGTACTAAAGGCATGACCCTCCCACCTCCCCTTTCCCAGCTCAACCTGATGGAAGCAATACTCTGATTGGGTTTGGTCAAGAATATGAAGCTCCCTTTCCCATCAGTTCTCAATGAAGGACTACTGTATCTCTGTAAGAAAAGCAAGCCACCAGTGTTTGCCATCCCCCTTCTGCCTCCGTATAGCAGAGAACAATTTCCAGGTGAGTGTGGCCAAGATGTAAGAGCTCCCTTCCTTCAACCAAGTCTTACTTGTAGGGCAGAGGCTTTAGATCAAGAATACTGATAGCTCTGGGACACCTGGGTGGCTCAGTCAGTTAAGCGTCTGGCTCTTGATTTCAGCTCAGGTCATGATCTCACAATTGTGGGATTTAGCCCTGCTTTAGGCTTCGTGCTGGGCATTCTTAAGATTCTCTCTCTCCCTCTCCCTCTGCCCCTGCCTTTCCCCAAAAAGAATACTGATTGCTCTGATCACCTTTACTGAGCATGATTAGAAAGCAAAAGTTCCATGCTTTGAAAGCAAAAAAGTGCCAGGGGCTACTGCCTCTATCTAGCACCATGCTCACAAGACAAAAGTGTCACTCAAGAGAAGCGTGCCACTGTCTCCACCCCTAGCTTCACAGCAGTGGCCTTGAAATTTCGCTCAGTTGAAGAACAGAGAGCTAACTGCATATCTCTCCCCAACAAAACTTAGTTTATTTGGAACAGAATGTGGGAAAGTTCAAGACTGAGAGTACTCTTGATGGTAAACAATTAAGAGAGGGCTGGTAGCTGCATGAGAGCATCAGCTAAACCGTAGGCCAGCTGGATCACTACAAAGAACCAGGGAAGAGACGGCTAAGTAGAGCCACCCTAGGGTTAAAACAAGCCTGGACAACTTGCTTCAAAAACTACTCTTATCAAAGACTTTTATTTCATTAGATCAAACAATGGAACAATTTAAGCCCTAGGGTATATTGAAAAACAATAGAGAAATTAGTATGCAATTCATGAAGACTAAACAACTGGGTGTGATACCAAGAGAGACAGTGTAACAGAGAAACAGAGAAAGAGACAGTCATAAAACCCTGCTAAAATTGCCATAATCCCAGGGTGACATGCATTAGGTTGAGTCCCCTAAGGAGCGATATCAGAGGCTTCACATTTCAGGGAGAAATAAAGTCTATTAAAATAGTCTATACAAGTCAGTAAATGAATTAACAAGCAAGCAAGGAAGTGTTAAGGAGGGGCTGTATTAATAAGGTTAGTACTTTGAAAATTATTGTGCCTTTCTTTCTTTTGGCTTCTTTATAAGACATAGAATTATATAAAGTAATAATTAAAGCAAGGTATTGTTGGAAGGAAGAATTAGTGCTCAGAGTTGCTACAGTATATTATCTAAAATGTGCAGATTTTACCAAGAATTATGAGACGTGAAAAGGAATAGGAGTCTGTGAAACATGCAACAGAACTAGCCGTGAGAGGGCCAAGATGTCAGACTTAGACCACGATTTCAAAGCAGCTGTTAAAAATTCAAAGAACTGGGCCCCTGGGTGGCTCAGTTGGTTAAGCATCTGACTCTTGATTTTGACTCAGGTCAAGATCTCACGATGCATGAGTTTCAGCCTCACATCAGGTTCTGCACTAACAGTGCAGAGCCTGCTTGGGATTCTCCTCTCTCCCTCTCTCTCTCTGCCCCTCCCCAGCTCTCTGTCTCTCTCTCTCTCAAAATAAATAAACTTAAAACAATTTCAAAGAACTGAATCAAACCACCCTTACCGATGTAAGGGAAGATATGATGACAACACCTTCTTTTTTATTGTTTATTTATTTTTGAGAGAAAGAGAGAGACTGAGCCTGAGTCAGTCATGACTCATGGGGGAGGGGCAGAGAGAGAGACACACACACAGAATCAGAAGCAGGCTCCAGGCTCTGAGCTGTCAGCACAGAGCTCGATGCAGGGCTGGAACTCATGAACCACGAAATCATGACCTGAGCTGAAGTGAGATGCTTAAGCCATTCAGGCAACCCCCTTGAAAATATTTTTAAATAAATAACCGTTGAAAACTTCCCAGGTAGGTACAGCATTCCAATGTTACCCAGGCTGCCTCCCACTGACAATGTTTTAACTAATGTTCAGCTCACTGTGTGTCTATTTATCATCTATTTTGACTTACTCCTACCACTTTGTGCTGCCTTTTTAATTTTTTATAAATCTTTTCTGGCTTATTTCACATTGATATATTTTTTGTTGCATTTTCTTTTCTGCTGATTTGGAAATTATACACTGCTTCTTCTGTTAAATGGCTACTCTTAAATTTTACTGCTGCACACTAAACTTAATGTCTAAGTACTAGGAATACTTCTGCACTTCTGAATAGTTCAAACATTTTGGATGGTTTAACTCTGATCACCAATCTATATCTATTCCTCTAATATTGTTTATCTATTTTTTCCTAGCTTATATTGCTTTCCTTTTTTTTTTCAATAATTGTTTCCTTAAATTTACTCACTTAGATTTATTTGCTACTTTATTTGTTCACCTTTCTTTCTGTATTTTACAATTTCCTTTTGAGATCATTTTTCTTATTCCAGGCTAAAAGGGGATTTTTTTAGAAAAACTAATAATATTAATCTAAAAAAAAAGTAAAAAAGGACACAAATGACCAATAAGAAAATAAAAAAGACATCTCTTTTAGATTGTCCCAATATTAAAAAAGGTATGATTAACTTTATCCTAAAAATCTTTAAATTTTCCTTGAAACAGAAGGATTCCACTCATTGTGACATCACAGAACACCAAAGACAAAGAGAATATCCTGTATGTCTCCAGATATTACCTGAGAAGGGAAGACAATGAGACGGTTGAAGCTGTTTAAACTACACTAGAATTATATTCCTTACTAAATTATCATTTAAGTTCAAGTGAAAAATAAAAACCTTTTCACACAAGGAAAAACTAAAAGAGTTCATCACCGATAGACTCTTCCTAAAGACAGTTAAAAAGGTGATGCTTAGGGGCCCCTGGGTGGCTCAGTTGGTTAAGTGTTGGACTTTGGCTCAGTTTGGCTAAGGTCAGGATCTCACTGCTTGTGGGTTCGAGCTTGGAATCTGGAGCCTCCTTTGGATTCTGTGTCTCCCTCTCTCTCTCTGCCCCTCCCCAACTCATGCTCTCTCTCTCTTTCTCTCTCTCTCTCTCTCAAAAATAAATAAACATTAAAAAGAATTTTTTTTAAAAAGTTGAGGCTTGAAAACAAGACACAGACTACCAATAATAAGGATAAAAAAGGGGTACCTATCATTAACAATACTGTATTATACCCTTAAAACTCTGTTAAGAAGGTAGATCTCATTTTAGGTGTTCTTTTTAATTTTTTTTTTCCACGTTTTTTATTTATTTTTGGGACAGAGAGAGACAGAGCATGAACGGGGGAGGGGCAGAGAGAGAGGGAGACACAGAATCGGAAACAGACTCCAGGCTCTGAGCCATCAGCCCAGAGCCTGACGCGGGGCTCGAACTCACGGACCGCGAGATCGTGACCTGGCTGAAGTCGGACGCTTAACCGACTGCGCCACCCAGGCGCCCCACATTTTAGGTGTTCTTATTGCGATAAAATATAAATAAGTAAGAAGGATTAAAAAGAAAAAGTAACAGAAGAAAATATACCAGGCATGAAAAGTAATTCTCTGATTAGGGAAGGTATTTTAACTGACACAATATTCAAAAGGCATACATTAAAACATTTGTGTAAATAACTAAATCATTTAAAAATATTCATATCAAAAATAAAATGTCATGTACAACATCATAAACCCATTTGTCAAAAGGCAAAGACGGTGTATTTATTTCTGATAAATACTAACTGGTATATCATTCCAAAGATTCCACTGATGAACTAAACAAGCTATACAATTTAAAAAAAAAATTTTTAATGTTTATCTATTTTTGAGAGAGAAACAGAGTGAGAGTGGGAAAGGGTAGAGAGAGAGAGAGAGAGAGAGAGACATAGAATCGGAAGCAGGTCCCAGGCTCTGAGCTGTCAGCATAGAGCCTGACATGGGGCTCAAACTCATAAACCATGAAATCATGGCCCGAGCCGAAGTCGGACGCTTAACTGAGCCACACAGGTGCCTCCTCAATTTTTTTTAAAGACAAACTGTTGTAGACATTGGTATGCCACAAAGACAGTGATGAGCTTAAAGGTTGAGGTTTATTACTAGGTGGTCCCACTCCCCAGTCTAACATGGATAAATCATGACTGACCACGAAAGTCTAAGTCAAACACATTAATCATCAGTCCTTTTCTGGTTATTCTGGGTGTGGGCACAGGATCCCATCCTGACCGACGGGACCTGAAGGGCCGTGTGCAAGGTGCCTCTAGAAAAGGTTTCCTCTCTAATGGGAAGAGTGCCATCACAGAAAATGGCCTTTCTTCACAGGACATTGCTACATCTGGACATGACTTTTAAAAGAATGGCAGCCACTGTGTGACCACAAACACAGTGGTGGCCAGCACACGGAAGGAGCAGGCACAAAAGGGAAAACACCCAGAGTCTCAGTAAAATGGCATGTTCCTGCATCAACCAATCCTGTGACTAAGTCTCCCCTGGGCTTTTCATTTTATCAGGTGACAACCACCTACTGTCCCAGCCACATTTAGCTGGGCATTGCGATACTTACAGTCAAAGCATCCTGGTTAATAGAACATTCCACCTTGAAGAGAGTGTGGAAAACCAGGGACTCAGTGATGGGTGGTAGAATGTTTTAAGACACCCTCTTTGGGGAATCATTTGGCAGTATCAAATACAGTTAAAACGTTTTCAAAAATGACAGAGCAATTCCAGTTCTGGGAATTTATCCTATACTATTATATCTGTGCACAAAGATATACACACAGGATGTTCACTGAAGCCTTGGGGGAAATAAAAGAAGCTGAAAACTACCTAAACGTTCATGGGTATGAGAAAGGCTAAATAAAATACTCATTATATGGAATACTATGTAGCCCTTAGAAAGATTGATGGATGGGGGTTCCTGGGTGGCCCACTTGGTTGAACGTCTGACTTTGGCTCAGGTCATGATCTTGTGGTTCGTGAGTTTGAGCCCCGTGTCGGGCTCTGTGCTGACAGCTCAGAGACTGGAGCCTGCTTTGGATTCTGTGTCTCCCTCTCTCTGCCCCTCCCCACTCATGCTCTGTGTCTCTCCCTCTCAAAAATAAACATTAAAAAACAATTTTAAAAAGAATGATTGATGGATGGATAAAAAAACAGTCCACACGTTATACTGATTTTAAAAAGATATACAAAAAATATATAAAGTGTATGTACAAATTAAAGCATACTGTGTTCAGATTATGCTCGTATGTACAGAAATTGTTTCTGGAAGGATAAAGAAGAAACTATAAAGTATGATTGTCTGTAAGGAAGGGAACTGGGTGACTAAGAGAGACCAGGCAGAAGAATCACTTGCACTGTTTACTTATCTCCCATCTTTAAAATTTGTGCAACTAGTATACGTGTTCTATTATAATTAATGCGTTAATTTTTGCATTAATAATAATGTTAATAAATAAAACATTAATAATGCGTTTGCATTAATTGAGGGGTGAAAGATCCTTGAAAGGCATATCCTTTCTTTGCAAGATGCCTTGATTAAAAAAGACTGTGCAAAACAAAAGCAGCCCACGGTCCAGACTGGTGCTGCCCAGTTGAGGCTTGAGGAAAAGGGCAGCCTTGGGGCTGGACTTAACCAGCTGGGTCCTGCAGTTCCTCCTGCCAGTGTGCAGAGGGCGCTGTGTTGGTGCTGAGTGTGCAAGTGACAGGAAGAACAGTTTGAGTGGCTTCTAAGACACGTGCTTGCTAGCTGGACAGGTCCCGATCTCAACACTTGCAACAAACTCAGCAGTAGAGAAAATGTCCCTGTGTCTCAGGCTTGCCTGTTGTACACGGGACACTTTCAAATAGGGAACAGTGAGATGCAGAGCCCTAGAATGGTCTATTGGAGTGAGGCAAACTGCATTCCCATTGTGGTAAAGCCACATATCCTTTGTGACCTTAGGCCCTTACTTATTCATTTTTCCTAAAAAGAAGTATCTGAAGCACTTTTCTTAATGTAATTATGCATGTTTAATCTAAGCAAACCTGAACAAAACAGAAACGTAAAGTGAAAGTAAAGGTCTCTCATATGTCCTGTCAGTTTTTCCCTCTGCTCCTGCCCTACCTTGACAATCATGTCTATGGTTTGCCCTATTTCCTCCCAAATTTTAATGACTCTAAATATACCTACTCATTTGACAAAAGTATGATCCTAATGTGCATTATATTTTCCCATTGTATGCAACATAGGCCAGGAATCAGCAAACTTTTTCTGTAAAAGGTAGGATAGTAAACATTTTAGGCTTTACATACCATCCAGTTTCTGTCATAATTGCTTATCTGTGCCATTTCAGCAGGAAATCAGCTACAGATGATACATAATGAATGGATGTAACTGTGATTTAACAAAACTTTATTTACAATACAGGCAGCAGGGCCACGTTGGGCCTCAGAGACATAATTTGCCCACACACACACACACACACATCATCTCCTTTACTGGGTACCTAATACTCCATTGAATGGATGAGTAAATCCCTTGTTGAAAGATATCTACAGCTATTTCTGTTAGGAGCTCTCTTAATCAAGCACTGCTTATCAACTAGCTGATACTCTCTCCATCCCTCTGCTCACGGCTTTCCCTGGTACACTGACATTTTATGCCTGCTCCTTACTGCACTTGTCTCCTTGTGCTTTCACCAGCTGAGCTTACCAGCAACTCCAGGCATGTTTAAACATTTGTACTTGTTCCTGTAGAATGGATTTTAATTCAATAGTATGCTAACTGAAGAAACAGAAGTACTTGAGAAAGAGATTGTTGATTCCAACCAAAAGTCTTTTTGAAAAGACTGGATTGAGGCAAATAGTTTTAAAAACAAATCTTGCAAGGTGGCTCAGTTGGTTAAGTGTCCCATTTCGGCTCAGGTCACGATCTCAAGGTTCATGGGTTCGAGCCCCACATCGGGCTCTGTGCTGACAGCTCAGAGCCTGGAGCCTGCTTCGGATTCTGTGTCTTCCTCTCTCTCTGCCTCTGCCCCATGTTTTAAATAAACACTTAAAAAATAATAAATAAACAAACAAATAAAAAAATTTTTAATCTGTCAAATGAGGTATGGGTGAAATAACTAGAACAGATAGAAAAGCCAAGGAGCATGAGTTGGGCAGTGGGTGTGAAAGCCCCACGTTAGTTCTTTGGAAAGCATAGGCCCTGCTATTATGGTGCATCTGGGCACAGGTACTCTGTCCTGCTTCCTCCTGCAATTTTCAGAGGATGGACTGGGCAGGGGAACTGCCTTCTGCCCAGTGACGCCCCACACTCCCACCTTGCCAAGCCATCTTTTCCAGGTCTTGGGGGACCTATTATCTCTGATTTTTAGCTTACGTTTTCAGACTCTCTGGCTGTGAAAGGTTAGTAAGCATGAGATTCTGCTTCTTCTCTCAAAGGCCCGGTCCATTAACATTTAAAATAGTGCCTATGCTGGTATTTACATTTTGATATCGTTCATGCTTTATTTCTTTTGCACACTGTCTATTCTGTTCCCCCCAGTTTTTCTCCCAGGCAGAATCTATCTTATCTGACATTGCAAAGCAGTTAACATTGATTCTGGTGAATGGTCTACTTTGATTTTTGCTACAGGGAGATTTTAGCACAAATTCACATATATTGTTTTCTCAACAACTAGAAAAATACGTTCCACATTCATTGTGCCGCGTATGCCGAGCCTGCTCTTTTGTAACTCACTGTCTCGTCTCTTTTATTTGCTTTCTCTGTCACTGTCAATCTTTTCCTAATACTTCATCTTTTATGCAGACTCCTTCCTTGGAGCCGAATTTGGCAGTGGAGTTTGCCTAACTAATGGGGACCATATGCTCTGCAATTACATTCCCCAACAACGTTCAGATTTGTTAGCAAATATTGGAGAAGGCAAGTTGAGAAACTGAAGTGCAAAGACTGTCAGGAATTGGCACATCCTGACAATAAACCTGCTCTTGCTGACCCCTGTGAGTGAGTTCTGGTGTGGGCTGGTCTTGGCTTAGGCAGAACTGGGGTTTGTTTGTGGAAGTATCAGTCGATTGGTAGACTGTTTTTCAAGGAGGCTGAGTGCCTCTTATGTGTTCCCAATGGCATACTGTGCTGACCCTTCTAGGTCAGTTTTGAATACATGACTCTTATCTATTTATCCGGTGGCTCCATCCGCTCCCAGACTGGAGACAGAGATCATGATGTTG
This sequence comes from Lynx canadensis, assembly GCF_007474595.2. NCBI lineage: Eukaryota > Metazoa > Chordata > Mammalia > Carnivora > Felidae > Lynx > Lynx canadensis. Next base: position 50,534,276 of record NC_044313.2, on the reverse strand, counting down.
TTACTTACTGTTGTATCCCCAGCTCCCAGTAGAGAAATGTGAACACAATAGCTATTCAGTAAATATTTGGCTGATGAACAATGAAGTAATCTCTAGAATACATTAAGTGCCGCTACACTATATACATTGCATGTATATAACTTGGATGGCTTTTCTCCACTCCCCAGTTCCTTCCCTTTCTCCAGGCTAGACCAGACTTAACCTTGGGAGTCCAGCCTCCCTCAAAGAGTTTAAACTCCCAGGATTCTGAAGAAGAGGGAAATCATGGCCCTGAAACCACAGTGCTAATTTTGAAGAGGTCTTTTTTGTCTTGAGACAAAGTTTCATCTATTGCTCCGTTGGGGGTGAGTGTGAGTCAAAACTTTAGAAACTTGTCCTGGGTTTTGATGATATAAATGCAGGGGGAAAGAACATTGCTTGGCTCTGCAGATGTCAAGAAAGGGTAGTCAGCTTGGGAGCATGCGGCTGAGGAGAAAAGTTTTCTAGCCTCCAAAGTCCTGTTTAAAGGCTACCTATGTCTTTACAGGCTTTCTTGCGGACGACCTCTGCATAAGCATGCGGTCCCTCTGGCACCACATCCAATGTCAGTGGCTCTCCCTCTCGCCCACTGTGCATTGCAGCTTTGCCCGGGCACCCGCTGACCATCTCCTTGGACCTGTAAGGGTCTGTGTGTGCACTCCGAGCTAGAAAGGCACTCGAAAGGCAAGCCCATGGCTCTTATCAGTCTACAACTTTGCCTTCATCCGAGAGAGCTAAGCTATCTGGCAGGAACTCAGGGACTTTGCCAACCTCATCCCCACCCCACCCCCAAAACCCCCACAGACACGGGTGCTACAGAAACACAAGGAACACTCGTTGTTTTAGAACACAAATACATAAATTTTTAATCTGCGAAAAATACAAAATGAAACCATGTACAAGTTATGTACAAACCCTTTTTACAAGACAAGAGAATTATCACTGGTTGTTACAGATGACAGAGTTGGGCAGATCATTTCAGAGCACCGGCATTTATCCTCTCCTCCAATTCCTGATCCGTCATGGTAATTAATCATAATCATAATCATAATGCCAGCAATCAAAAGTTTGAAAGACAGATGAATAAGCCACGCTCTTTTTCCTTAATGAATATGTAGGCTGACCTCTGTGTAAGTGTACTTTTTTTTTTCCTTTGTCCCTGAAGAAACATTGAGTGCAGGTTTTGGTGTTAAGTGGGGAAAGCTTTTGCTTCAGCATCTGGGTGGTGGGATGTGGGCCAGAAGTTTTAGGCAGGATGCAATCGTGCCACCTGGGAATGGAATGTTTTTAATTAGGATTTCCAGGCTGAGTTTGGTTTATGTCTGAAATGTTGCAGTTCTGGTCAAACATGTCTTGGGCTGTGCGAAGCGGAAGGAAGGGAAAGGGGGTGCGCCGCTCTGGGGCAGCGAGGCTTTGGTTTAGTGTGGAAATGGGGCTCTGTCAACGTTGTTGGCAGGGATCCCTTGCCTGCTGGCTGCCTCTCACACTGACCCTGAATCCCATGTGAGGAAAGCTCTGGTTTGCTCTGGCAGGCGTGTGTCAGTGCCGTGTATACATTTCCATCTAAGATTCTGAACAGCCATCTCGGTAACGCTTCCAGAGGCAGGGACACTGGAGAGCTTTGGTATCACGTTTGTCCCTGTTCTGCTGAATTGCAAGGTAGGGGAGAAGAAACACAGATGTCCTCAAGGGGATAAGCAGACCAAATGAAACCTTTTTAAACTTAAATTCTACCTAAACATTAAGGTCAGTTTTCACTGGGCCAAAGAACCTCTCCCCTTCTGCTCCCTGTCCAGAAAAGCCACCAAGGCAAAGGGATGGTCACATTTGTTTTAAGAATGCTAAAACCAAAGCTTCCAGTGTGTGTGGTGTTCAGGAACGGATGAAGAATAATGGGGTGACATGAACAGGGAGGGGAAAGAAGAGGCCCACTTCAAGATCCCTCTCTTTTGAGTCCTTCTCCAGGAAGTCCTGCCCACCCTGCATTTCCCATGGCAACCAAAATAACACACAGCGGCCAGCTGACTGTCCACCTTGAGCCAGGCCTCATGACAAGCTCTGCAGATAAAGACACATCAACGAAGTCCTCGCCCTTATCATGTGAGTCTTTTTACTTCTGAGTCATCATCTCCAATACCCTTCAGCACCAATGAAGGTGACTCACCTTTCTTTCTTAGAGTTTCTCTCTCCTTTTTGCCATTTCTCTGTTTTTAGAGTACTCTGGATCCCCTATCACAGTGGCATTTACCAATTTTGTTCCTTTTAGCTCCTACAAGCATGGCTGTAGCCCCCTATCAGTCTTCCGCCAGATGACCTTCCATACCTATGCTTCCTCCCTTGGAAGACTCAGCCATGTTCCCCACTTGACAAGTATCTCAGTGGCTCTGACTTCCAAATGCACAAGGCCTGCTGGAACCCTCTCCCCAGCTCCACTTGCCCACTCCTTTTTGCCTGCAAGGTCCTCCTTAAGGAAAGCTCTCAGCTTCTTCCACTCTGAATGAATCCAATACGACATTGCTCAGCTGCCTACATTTGCTGGCTCCCCTTCCTGTCTTCTTGTTTTCTTTCTAGTCTTCCACATCATTCTTCCCTTGAGGTCCAAAGGCAGTGTCCCTTTCACAAAGAACCTTTTCCAGAACCAGTTATTGCCCCAACACCCAGTGCATCCACCAGCCCTTAACAGCCCCAACTAAACTTCTAGTATGATCCATAAGACTCATCTGAGGAGAGTAGGCGCTTCCCATACTGAGTTCTTGACTTGGAACATGCACCCTTGAGAGCTCAATGCTGCTGAGAAAACATTTAGCTCTGCATTTGTCCTCATGATGACTTCCAGGAGGAACTGACATTTGAAAACTTTCAACCTAAAAAATGAACAGGCATAGGTGTTCATCACTCCATTTACAACTTTTAGCAGCTTTCCGTAGCTTTCTAAATCAAGTCTCAACCCTTGGCCCTTAAGACTGTCTACTTCCTAAGGTCTCATCTTAGATTTCTTCAGCTCCCCTACACAATCGTGTCACCGTAGACAAAATAGACTGTGTATTGAAATCACATTCCGTCCAATGAGCCATGGCCCATTAAATCACCTCTTCCTGGAAAACCTTCATTTTCTTGATTTCTCCAGGCATCTATTTCCTGTTGAAATACCTCCAAAACCCATCAAGCATTATATCACTCTGTATTCTTCCCAACCCGTATAATTCAATGCAACCTTTCCTTCCTTTCTAAAGCACTAACTCTTGCCACCACACACCTGCCCCTGGCTGATGGTGCTTGAAAATCCTATTTATATCATTTTGTTTTTGTTCATTCTTCCTAGCTCCTAGATGCATGTCCTGACTTGGCTTGTCTTAAGATACTTGAGTCCCAGGCCCTTTTTCAAAAAATGAGGCAAAAAAAGAAGGCCTGGTACAGATAGTCTAATTCAACATTCCTTCCCCAGTCTAACCGCATGAGGCTGTGGTATAATGCAGTCTCCAACTGGTGTGCAGCTAAAGGGTTTCTGCGTCGGGGCAGACAGGCTACTTTCCGAATGTGTTCCAAGCAATGGCTAAGTAGGGTCTGTAGTTCCTTGGGAAATAAAATTAATCATAAAAGTATTCTCTGAACTGTCTTATTTTATGGCAATTTTGAAAATATGAACAACTGGTATTGCATGGGCAACAACCAATCAGAGTAGACTTCACTTAAAAATCCAATATGGGGGCGCCTGGGTGGCTCAGTCGGTTAAGCATCTGACTTCGGCTCGGGTCATGATCTCCTGGTTCGTGAGCTCAAGCCCCGCATCAGGCTCTGTGCTGACAGCTCAGAGCCTGGAGCCTGTTTCAGATTCTGTGTCTCCCTCTCTCTCTCTGACTCTCCCCCGTTCATGCTCTGTCTCTCTCTGTCTCAAAAGTGAATAAACGTTAAACAATTAAAAAAAAAAATCCAATATGGCCACACTCATACAAACTGGCTGGAAATTGTTTCTATTTACCACTTTCCATTAACAAATCCAAAGGGTTGTATCACTGCCTTACATGACCATGGGATTTGAGTGTCAAATCATCTCTGCTGAATAGAAAAATAAATGTACTTTGAGAACATGGGGTGAGTAGGGGAGGAGCAGAAAAGGAATTTACCAGGTGAGTTCCAAATGAAACCTCAGTTCCCTTTGCTTTTTAAAGAGGATGAGTCAAGCCCTAAATAAAAAAGTCCCTTTCAAAGACCACAGTGATTGGTGATTTTACCATCATTCCAAAAGCTGCAAAGAGGAACAGAATAGAAAATAGACTTTCGGGACTGAATAGAAAACTGACAGATTCTGCAATGGACCACCATGTCCAAGTTGAGTGGATTTGCTTGTTCTTCTATGAGTAAGGTGGCTCATGTTCAAATCAGTTGGTTTGATACTTTTTTTCTCTGTCTTCCTACCTCTCTTCCTCCTTTTGCTCTTTCCTTCCTTTCTTCCTTTACTGAGATTCTCATTGAAAATTAAGAATGATAGATCAAAATTAGACTTATGAATGTAAGTAACAGAGATGGTATACCAAGAAAGGAATACTAAGATGGAAGAAAAGAAATCAAATAAACAGGACAGGAAATTAAGTGAGAAGTGAGACAGTTGCTTCCTAAAGCCCAGATCCACTTGTGGAAATAAAAATGAGGAAAAATCCCAGAAATCCAGGGGTCAGAGCTTGTCACTACATATTGAAAAGTGGAGAGATGGGTTAGAGATGAAGGAATTGACTAGAACTTGAGCCTGGTGCCAAGAGAAAAGGTAGGTAGGGATGAGATGGAGAAGACCCTGGGAACACAGAGAAAAGTCTGGACCACACCATGACCCAAGAGAACTTGAAGTCTGAAATTTCATTTGAACCTAAGGAGACTCCAAACCGTAAGATGGAGGAATGAGGAATGAACTTAATTTCCACGTTTCTAGAGCAGAAACTGCACACTACTCGCAGGAGTATCGCTTGAGTACTGCAGCAAGAGGACCGTCATTCCAGCACAAGACAAGGTTGTCTCCACAGGCTGTTCCCATGCTCCCACTCCCAAGCAAGCTCACAGCTTCCCAGACCTGGAAGGGAGGCCATTTAGATGAATCTCTCTCATTTCCAAATGAGGTCCTTGGGACTCCAGGGGTTTCAAGAACATTCTCACATAGCTGGTTATTTGTAGATATAGTTCTTGAGTACTCATATTAAACCACAAGGAAAGAAGTTGCACTTTTTCTCTCTTTTCAACCTCAATTTTAGGTGTGCCTGGGTGGCTCAGCTGGTTAAGCATCTGACTCTTGACTTCAGCTCAGGTTATGATCTCATGGTTCAAGAGATGGAGGCCTGCATCTGGGTTCTGTGCTGACAGTGCAGAGCCTGCTTAGGATTCTCTCTCTCCCTTTTTCTCTGCCCCTCCTCCACTTGTTCTATTTCTCTCTCTCTCTCTCTCTGTCTCTCAAAATACATAAAAATATTAAAAAAGAAAACATTCCCAATTTTCTAATATTTTCTCAATTTCCCTCTTTCCAATCCTAACTGAACAGTTCTAATTCCCTGTTTTTTTTAAGTTTTCAATAAAGTTTTGCACAAAATACATCGTAAGATGCCCAACCTTTGGAAAGAAAGAGCTCTGGGTGTCCCCCAACATGCCTTAGTCATGATCACTTACATTTGAAGTACTTTATATTGGTTCAAGGTGATATTTTTAAATATAAAATTGCTTAGATGAAAATAAAAGTTTTCTTAATAAGAAAGATGATGGTGGTGATGACGTTTTATAAATAGGTGGTTTTAAAATAGCCTCTTGGTGAGTCTTTGATTCCCAAAGCACCCAAGAGTCTTTATTTTGGGTAAAGGACTTTTCTGGAACCCTAAACTGGGATGGGAGATCATAGTCTTACAAGACAGACTGTACCAATGATGACTATCATTGGCTGCTGATAATTTAATCAGAAAATGTGGGAGCGGGTTTGTCACAGTGGGGTAGAATGATGACCTCTTCCCAGAGAGCTCAACCCATAGAAACTAATCAGGAAGCTCTAGCATTGGCTTGAGCCCTTCAGTGGTCATACAATCTTGTTTCTGTTCTTGTGTCACTTTTAACCTACTAGGCACCAGTCTTTGCCAAAGGAGCCACCAACCAGTCACTTTGCACACTTTCTCAATAAAAAAGTAAAGCTTGCTTTTATTTTCTGTTTGAGAACAGTTCATTATTGCAAAAGCAAAACTGCATGAGCTTGCTGCTCTACCTTAGAAGAAAAAATAGATTCCTGCCAATTAGTTTTTGGGGGCAGCTCTTTGCTGGTGGGAAACATCTTAGCCATTTTGGTCAAGAGAAAAAATTTCTTTCAACTATACTTGAATGAAAAGAAAAGAAGAGAAGAGAGGAGAGGTGAGGAGAGGAGAGGAGAGGAGAGGAGAGGAAGGGAGGGGAGGGTAGAGGAGGGGAAGGGGGAAGAGAAGGGAAAAGAATGAAGAAGAGAAGAGCCGCGAATACCGCCGAAATGGAAGGGCCTGGAGCACTACCTCGCCGCGGCCCGCATGCCTTCCATCAGCTAGCCCCCCTTCCTCCCCCCCTTTCCCTCCCTCCCCCCCTGCCACGCCCTCCCTCCCCTTCCTTCCGTCCTTGCCGTCCCTTCCCTTGCTTTCCCGCCCGCGCGCTCTCCGTCCGTCTCCACCCCTCCAGCCCTCACGCCTCCCGCATCAAGAAAATAAAAAAAAAGAAAGAAAAACAGAACAGAAAGAAAAAAAGAAAAGAAAAGAAATTTAGATTCAAATCTCTGGCCATGATGGTCACGGAGTTTACACGTCTGCTTCCAGACCAACTTGGCTGAAGAGATGGGTTTGAGAGGCATGGGACACTGTGTTTCCCTAAGGAAAGATCATTTAGGTGGCCACCATCACCTGCCCCATAGGATACCAAATAGTTATAACAAATTCAGAAATGGTTATCAGGAAGAAGAGTGAAGAAGAGTCCACCAAGGTTCATGAAGGAAAGAAGAGCGTGGATTGCTGTGAATGTACTAAGGTGACCCCAATGCAAAATCATTATGTAGAAGAAGGCATAGCTTTCAGGAAAGTGGTAAAATCCTCACAAGGGATTCTCCCCACAAACCCATTCTACTTCTTTTGGAAACCAGGAAATATTCATAAGCCTGAAGATAGACTGCTGACGTCATTTTAGTCTGCTGTGTAGACTAGTGATTGGTTATAAGTAGTTTTTAAACAATCCAATTGGACATACATTATATTCACAATACTTTTATAGAACTAGTTCTACAAAATGTGACGACAGGGTAACCACAGTCTGACAAGTCACTTCAGGACGGCGCCTACAAGGCGGAAGCACAACTACATTGGCTCTGCAGGGAATAGACGGAGGTGGAAGCCATTTTGCCTACACTGGTAATTGGAGTACTTAGTGGACATATGTTTTCATGGTGATTTTGTTGCTTGGCTCTGATCTGATTTGCACTAATGTACTAAGTACCACAGGGTCATGGCCTAAAGAATTAATGGAATAGATACCATGGGACTTTGGGGGATATTTTAGTAAGTTTGGATTCTTTGAGTGTCCACAGTTGACATTTTTAAGAAAAGAAAAATCACTATCACATCCATGCTTCTCATAGACCCTGATGATTGTATAAAAGATTGATCATTTTGAAGTTGAAAGATTTGCTAAATCGTTTGGAACGTAACAGTTGCCGGGACAGAGAGCATGCAAGCCACAGCAGAGCTCTGAGACTTGGTAATTGTGTCTGATGGCTAGAAAAATCTTTGAGCACAGTTGGAAGTGGCTGATACATTTGATTTCATTGCTGGTCATTTTCAAAGGCCTTTTCTAACAGTCTGTATTGAGCGCATTCATTGCTTTCCTTTTGTCGTTATTATGTTTTACACTGTCGCAGCTAGTTTGTGTGTTTTGTCCCAGCAACCAAAGGAAGGCTGGAAAAAATAAAATCTGGGCAAAAGTAGTCTCTTTGATCATGAAAATGTTCTGACTTTTTAACAAAACTCAGTGAAAAGAATGATTGCATTATCATATCCTATTATTAAGTGGAACTACCCATTGGTGTTCACAAACTTTCAGGCTAGAAGCTCTGAGATTTGAGGAGTGGGGAGAAAGCCCACCAGAGCCTCCCAGAGTTGAAATTACTGTACTTGCGCAGGTGGTTTGGAGATAGGGAATGGGAAGCATAACAGCATGGAGGAGTCCCCACCATCAGAACAACAAACAGAGCAATATCTTGTGTGCGTCTCGTCCTCAACTTCCACGTCCCAGGCGTGCTCACGCCCCTCCTGGCATCGTTAGTTGGCTGGATAAACCTGATCTGGCAATTGTAGCAAAGCTGCAAGAAGGTCTTCCCTTTAAATATACGAACAAAGGGAGGAGAAATACAGAATGAAAACTAAAACTACAAAAATATGACTTTCAACTGTGAAAATAAATAAGTTTCCATTTATTAAGAGCTGGTGTCAGTGCAGCTAAAATACACACCCATCTAGGAAATTCACCTGCCCCCTTTTGTCTTCTTATATGAATTTACTAAAATACATGTTTACATCATTGGACCATTTTAAAATTGTTTTAGCAATCCATTTGCCTTCATTACGATCAATTGTGGCGGTGACCATCATTCTCCTCAAAGAAAAAGACAGAAAGAAGAGAAATACATATTAAGGAGTCTGGCCACTTACTCATTTTGATTTTGCATTGTTTAGATACAGGGAAGATATTTGACAATGAAAAAAAAAAGAAAAAATATATTTTCTTTCTAATAAATAAAAATAATTTAAAATGCTAGAGGCTATACATGACTATTTTAATATGTTCATTTATAAATGAAATCATTTTCTTTCCAAAATACATGGAAGCAATATTCAAGGCAGACAAAGAGAAAGATCTGTCTACTTTATTTTTCTTGCAATTCTCGCTTATCCTAACGTTTCCACCAGTGATTCAGCATGTAAGAGGAAGAAAAGTCACATCACCATTTATGAAGTTTGTCAGGCTTTAAAAAAAGAGTTCTGGTCTCCTGGAAGTCAACATTCATCTTCAACTTCTCTGATTGGTGGGATCAAGCTGCTTGTGGATTTATATTGGTTGATCTGGTTAGCCATGTGGGTACTCATGGGCTTGATTTGAATGTTTCTGGGATAGGCATTATCCGGTTCATCTGTAAACCATTTCTTTTCTGCTAAAGGGCGAAACGGATAGAGAACAAGAAGGAGAAATGAGAAGCTTAATTAGTCCTAGGGTAAAGCCTTTGGAAAGTTCCTTGAAAAAAAAAATGCAAAAATGTAATCGATAGAAGCTGACAGTGAATATAGTTGCTAAGAGGGAGTGCAGTGTAAGGAGAATTCCAGAACCTGGGACAGCTCTGCTGCCTGTGGCAAGTAATGACCAGCGTGCCCTTGGGACTTGCAAGGACCATGGGTAGGACCTCTGAGAACAAAGAGGGGTTGGAAGAGGAACTCCAGCAATGTTCTCTGGGGTTCCTTTAGTGGACTGGGAATCTTTGGTGGGAAGGAGATGCTGAATATATCAAATATTGGGCATAAACACTGTGCCTGAGGCAAGATTTGTGTGTTCACTGATTTGAGTGAAACATGAAGGAAGTCGTCCCCGACACAGAGCCAGTGATCTGGAACCTTATGCAGGATCTCCTCTTCCCAAACTGTACTTAGCTTTGTACGAGACATACTTGAAGTTATATCTCAATATACCACTCTTCTGTATTTTTTTTTTTTTTTTTGCAGCCAGTTTTGAGGGTCTTAAAGGAAGCCCACAGATTTTGCTGGGTAATGAGACTGAAAATCAGAATGGTGACCAATGTTTTAAGACGGTTTTGAGATGGCTTTTTATTTCAAGAAAGAAAGCTCTGTGTTGGTATACAGTCATGAAAAGAATTCCTACTGGCAATATCTTAACCGACTATAATAATCCAAGCTGTTGACAAGGGAGCTTGACGACATCTTGGCATTTCATTTCCACCCTAAACACAGAGATGGCTGGGGGAGAACGCTGAGTCAGAGCGTTCGGGGGCTGGGGAGAGGAAGAAAATGGCCTAGTATCCTCGTGGCACTTCAGTGGTATTTTACAGGATTCAGGCCTTGCCCCCGCCTTTTTCTAGGATTTGAAACTTTCTGCATAATCGGCTATGTGTACAGATATGAAGAGACTGGGCAAATAAGACATTCTAATTTGGGAATCATATTAGTGGCTTAGGAAAAGAAAAGAAAAAAGGAAAAAGCTTTCAGGCACATCCACTGCTCTAGAGACAATGGCTTCTCTTCTACCTATCAGAACAATTCACAACTGCCCTGTTCATGGTTCTGGACTGATACGTAACAAAAATTGCTCACCTGGCTTGATAGAGAAGTGTGAGTATGTGTGTGCATGTGCGTCTGTCGGATGGGCTAATGATCTACAAATTCAGCATCTGTGATCAGCTCACGATCGCTCTGCTTATTTCTCCTTGATCTATACTTTCTCTTGCTGTGTCAAGTCTGAGCCCTCAATGTAAACACTGTCACTGGAGTGGGTTAGTGAGAGCTTGCTCACTACCCTTTGTTCAGCAGCTCAGTTTACCCCCAGGAAACTACTGTCTCTCTCTTGGATCATTCTCCACTCCCCTTTCTCCTGCTCTGGCTCTCTCACCTATTATAATTAAGTTCACTTTGATTTGAACAGATTGGACGATAGGAATTCATAATGCTACATCCTCACAGTGAAGCTAACTGATTAAGTGCTTTAAATTATTCCCCCTGACAGAATGATAAAGTTACAATCTGTTCTGAGATGATCTACAGCTTGCCAGACTCCTACAGCTTCTTTCTACATTCATTTATCTTTTTGTCAAGCAGAGTTTTTTTTTTCCTAAGCTTCAATTCCATAGATCTTTTAAAGTCATCAGCACATCTGAATTATTAATGAGGCTTTAGAGGCAAGGTTCCTGATGGACTGGTTAAAAAAGGTTGTATAGAAATCCAGGACTGTGTACACATCAAAATAATTTCAGCTCCATTTAAAAAACCATTTAGTTCAAGTGTGACATAGATGAACCATTATGCATTTGTGGAAACCAATTTTTTGTGATCTACGATTAAACTAACCTTTCAGAGAGGAGTAAAGTGTGATGGTTATCATGTTTTAAAAGCATTGCCAGGCCGCTGAAACAATTTCAAACTACGACTTTTTCCAACGGTTTATGTATAAAGATGATTTTCAGAAGAGCTGAACCTAGCGCCTCTGCTGTTTGCCTGAGCTGCCCTTGGTTTTGGCTGTGCCACTGTGTGGACTGATTTTGCAAAGGGATTTAGTGCTGGGTTGGACATGCCAGGTTGGAAAGGAGACTGAACTCTGTTGATGGAAACGAGTAGGTCTTTTGGGCGAAAGACCTAAGACAGCTGCAATTTGCTGAAATTTTTACAACTGCTGCAGAGAATAATTGTTCAGAATTTAGTCTTTACAGTTCAATTCAAAGTTGGCATTTTGACCTTTCACGGCAGAGAGAATATCAATTTCCTTCTGCTGTCGGTAAGATAGAGAGCATTATTTCCCCATTTAAGCTTCATTCTCTTTCTTTCTAAATTTCTCTCCATAAAAGAAAATCTAAGAAGAGTAGCCCCTGTGTTTTGGCCACTGAACTTCCACACAAGAATGACTTGTGTTAAAGTGCATCCTGGTGATGAGTTGAGGTTTTTGTTATGCCTGAGAAACATGCTTTTTAATTTGGGTACCTTGTAAGATATAAACATATATGTTGTTGGAGACTTGGTTGGATAGGATGTTGAGGAAATGGAAATATATCAATGCTCTGAGCATTCTAGTAAAATATCCAGGGGCAAAGGTATTTCATGAAAAGATTCTCCCACAGGGCATCTGAGGAACACACACTTAACTGATCGCCAGTCGTTTTCTTCAACAGAGTGCGTTGAGCATGATGACGACACTTTGGTTCACTGAATCTCATCTTCCAAAGAAGAAACTGTGCCAATGGGAAGCTACAACATTGGCTATAGGAAGAATACTCAGGGAAAGGATTTAAATGGGTGCTGAAGTGGTCCAGGATAAATCCAAATCCCTGGGTTTATCTCCTCTCCCTGCCTCATCCCCTATGCCAAAAAGATTTCCGGGAGCTTCATTTTTGTTCCTAAAATTGGAGGGGCAATGGATCTAGCTGCAAGGAGCACCTCACTGTCAGAAAAAACAAAAACAAAAACAAAAAACCAGCCCTATTTGTTAAGTCTCTTGAGGATGCAAAGCATGACGTCATCACTGCAAGTACAGTGCGTGACCTGCCCAGATCAGGAAAGGAAGGCATTTTAGGCTCTGGCAAGTGGGCTAGAACAACATAGTGACTGCAGAAGAGATGGATGCCTTTAAAAGACTTAGCACTATCATCGGGAGAAGGCACCTATCAAGACCAGCCACGCCATGAGCTATCCACCATGGACCAGTGATGAGGTGTGGGCTAAGGAGATGGCGTGGGGCAGTGGGGAAGTCTAAATGGATCTGGGGTCTCACACGGTAGTTGCATGGCTCCAAGAAAGTCACTATGTAATTGATCTCTGCTAGTTTCTCTTCTGTAAAATGGGCTAGTGATCAAATCTTCCTAATGTGGTCTGGATGAAAGGGGCTAGTGCTGGTGAAGCACTTACTGCAGGTCCAGATACGGTAAATAAACGTGAGCACGTATGTCTGTTAGTAATAGTAGCCACATCACAGCATAGTGGCAGAGTTCATAGCCCAGCTTTAAATTCCACTCTGCCACTTTCTGGCTGGATGCCTTTGAACAAATCTTTCAGATTCTGCATCCTTCAAACAGAGATGCTAACCACATGTACATCTGAGCTTGTGTGAGGATTGAATGAGTTAATGTATGTAAAGTGCTTAGAAAAGTGTCTGGCACCGAGTAAGCACTAAGGTGTCAGCTTGTCACATAAGGTTATGTTACACGTTAGCATTAACGTGAATATTCTCAGTACTAAAGGGTTACGTAAGGATGGGCGGTACTTTTCAGTGTGGCTGCAAATGAACCAGGGATGGAGAACTAGGGAACATAAATTGGGGTGCTGGCCCACAGAATGGGGATTTTGGCAGCAGAGATGACAGAGGAGGATTCACTTGGGCTACCTTCATTTGGAAGGTAAGGAGAGGAAGGAGTGACCCAGTGTTCTTTCTGGGGGGTTCAAGGATGCTACCCTGCTGTGGGACCTGTAGCCTTGAAATAATGGCTTTATACTCAACAGGTGCCCTATCCCATCCATGAACCATCTGCGTCTTCCATTGCTATTTTCATCACTGAGACAGAAGTGTCCAGGATATGAGTGAGGACTTCCCCAAGCCATAAGGAGCCTGGAGGAGTGGGCTGTGGGTGGGAAAGAACACCAGAGCTGGGCGGACCTGACTGCCTGGATGCCTGCAAGCAGAGAAATAGGCTGCACTATGAAAACTGAGCCTCGCTGTCTCTGTGGGTTGTCAGTGCTGTGGGATTTAGCCTTTTCACATAACTACTCCCCAGAGAAGAGTACACGAAAGGAGAGATGATAATACAGCAAACGTATTTGAAATAATTGGTCCTCTTCTCGCTGTACCACAAGCTGAGGTTTAGAGAGAGAGGGCTTGAAAGAAAAAGGCTGTTTGGGTAGAGACAACAGCTGAGAACAGTAAGCCCTAACCAGGAGCTGACGCCTTCAAAGGTAACGCTGTATGGTTTCACAGCTCACCTTTCCGGAGGCAGGCTGGCTTTTGCCCTCTGCCTGGCAGACCCTGAGGCCCACAGTGGACCCACCCATGCATACTGCCTTCTTTCCTCTCCATGGGCAAAGTATGGCTATTTCATAGAAATGAAAGTCATTTGTACCCAAACCAAGGCAGCTTCCATTTATGAAAACTGTCATTTGCAATTGTCCGCCATGGCTCTAGTTTCCTCTTTTCACTGAAAGTCTGATGCTGCCATTCGCTGGGCAGAGCAAACTTCCCCCTTTGGCCCTTTCCTGGGGCCTTGATTCAGCTGCACCCCGAGGACAGACTCTTCGCTGTTCCCTTTTGGATGGCAAGGGGTAGGCCCCCTCACCTCCCTAGGCAATAGATGTGTAATCTCCTGGTGGGAGACAGGCAACCAATTTAGTGATAAGTGCCCACAGCTTATTCTTCATCATGTTATGACAAAACAGGGATGGGCTGAAGAAACTGCTGGAGACACTGATTTTTACCCTGTCTTGACTTCCATGGCCCCCCAAGTTTCTACACTATCCTCTTTATCCTTCCAAAACCTGAAGGATAGGATCCTGTTGCTATAGGAACCTGGCAGGTTGATTTAATTGTCCCTATTGGGATACAGACACCTTTAGGCTTTTCCCATGCTGAAGAAGAGCCAGTCTAAGGTTTTTCTGGTCATCTGAGATCTTGACAATACTGGCTGGAGGCACAGTCAGTTCTGTCTCATGGAACTTAGGAGGGTGTTCCCCTTCTCAGAAGAAAGTGACAACAGCACAGTAGCATCGGGAAGCACCTAGAGGCATTCACTGTTTTTTTTTTGTTTTTTTGTTTTTTTTTTGATAAGCCAAAGGAGTAAAGATAATGTATAACATGATGAATGGTATAAAAACGTTTAAGGTCAATTTATTTCAAAATATTACTGAGCGTTATTGTAATGTTCTGGGTCACAATCCTTAATATTCATAACAGAATCTGATACTTCTCCAGTTGTGGTAGAACTCTATGTATGTGGGTCCATCTTTCCCTTTATACATCTGAACTGGCTTCAGGAAGGACCCTGGGTAGCAGTCCTTAGGGGTGTTGATGATTTTATGATCATCTGGGTGAACATTGAGGCCGAGAAATCTTCACTGCACCTCCCGGTCTACCCACTCACTTAAGGTTCAGCCCTTCAAAGTCTAAAGCAAATTGGACTGAATGGCTCACAGACTGCTTCTCTTCTAGAATGGTACAGATAATTAAGTTTCTTGCTATTGCTCTTTTAAAATGTATAGACCTTCTCTTCAAATAATTCTTTCACTTTCTACCTTTACCTACTTCTTTCTCTTTCTTTCTTTCTCTTTCTCTTTCTTCTTTTCTCTTTCTTTCTTTCTTTCTTTTCTTCTCTTTTTCTTTCCTCTTCTATTCTTTTTTTTTTATGGGGAGCAGGAAAGGGAGAGACATAATATGAGAACCCTGTGTACTTCCTAAGAGAACCTGAGGGGGAATGGGGAAGTTTGGGGTCACATGGAAAACAATGGAGGAGACTCTGTGTTCTGTTGAGGAAAGTATAATACAGTAGTTTTAGCTAACAGAATAGAGGTCACAATGATACCTTTTCATCATTGAATATATCATTGGCCAAATACCATAGTCAACTCTCAAGTGTGTGCCCTAAGTCCAGGGAAAATTCCAAAGTTACATCTCATGTCATAGTCTGTTCCCACTCCATTCCTGTCACAGCATCATCTCAGAGCTGCTAACAGACTGTATATAACACGCATTTTGGATTTACTTCTCTCTATCTGCCCAATCTCTGGTTGGGATTGAACAAAGGCAGGTGACAGGAGAGACCTGGAAAATACAGAGACTGAGTCGTGAAACCTCAGATCACTGGGTGTGGGCTATGAGTTGATACACATAACTGAACAGTTTTAACTTGGGGTCATCCTGATCAAACATAAAGGAGACCAACGTTCTGTCATTAATGAACCTCCTGGTCTAAATTAAAAAGAGGGACAAAATATTAACCAAGAAGCAGGTTTGCCAAATGGAATAGCTGCAAATGTTTTCCAGCGAAGTTTATCACCTGGCATCACACTTGTAGTAGGTCTTGCCAAGATAAACACAGAGATGTGGACAGACTGATGGGGGGGCCGGGTTGGGGTAGTGGTAATGGGGGGAAGTGGAGGAAGCTGGGTTTCTTGATGGCAAAAGGCTTTTGGACTTGGAGCAAGGTACCAAGGTGGGCAGGGAGGCCACGTGCAGATTTGAAGGCAAGCCAGATGGAGAGAAGTTCCCCCCAAATTACCCAACCCCAAAACCAAGAACACCAAAACAAACTCTAAGGGATCTAGCGGTAGCAGCAGCACAGCCTCATTGCGCTGAGCAATTTAGAAAGTGGAGGAAAGAGAAGTAGGGAGGGAAAGGGAGGGGGAAGGGGAGGAGGAAAAAAAAAGCAAAACAAACTAAAGAAAACCACAAACAGAACAATATAAACAAAAAGAAACAAACCAATAACAGAATAAAATTTGTAACTCCTTTTTTTTTTAATGTCACAAAAGTTTTCACAAGGACAACGTTATAGAAGAAAACCCCCAGCAGTGGCTAGGTCATGCAGAACCATTAATTGTCATACCTTGGCCCATTCTATTCATCCTTGTTGCACTTTAGAGAGAGAAGTAAGCTATGTGAGTTTTACAATGCTTTTAAACTGTCATATTTCCTGTCGAGCACTTTAACTGGCACATTCTTATAGTTATAAATGTTCTATGGGCACAACTTTATAACCTCCTTTGCAAAGAATGCATGAAAAGCTCTTCATGATCCCAAACTGGGGTATACGTGTGTGTATATATATATATATATATACACACACACACACACGTATATGTGTGTGTGTGTGTACATATATGTAGATATAGATATAGTTCTATATAAAAGGATAGATAGTTATACGTAATATAGAAATCGATATATATGGGGACAAAAATAATTTGAAAAAAAATTCTTCCACTCATAGGGCTTTTTAATATACATGTATACAATTTTTCCCCACCCCATTCCTGGTCTGAATACTGCCCTGTCTTTGGTGTGGGGGCACAGGTGCAGACTGAACCTCACCATTTTGTCAGTAAAAGTGCTTGTCAATTCACACAGCAAGCAAATCTCCAAAACTATCATGCTTAGGGGAGAGAGGGGATCCGAAATCTAAACTCAAAGCATTCACCATAAAAACACCTTTTTAGAGATGGTACCACTGTGACATATTTCTCCTCCCCTCCACCCCTATTCTGTTTGGTGGAATCTGCTCAAGTAGACACTTCAAACAGGTATACGCGCCCAGGGCTAGTCCACACACAGGATAATTCGGTTATGGTGGAGTTTGCCGATTCGTAAGAACTACCGCACCGCCTACAGCATGCATAAACATCTGACAACTGTATGCTGAAAAAGGGATTTTTCTACCTTTCAGCTCATGCTTTACTAACTGTTCAAAAAGGAAGGAAAGAAAGAAAACAAAAGAAAAAAAAAACAAGAATTATACCAAAATGTGTTTGGCTCACTGTTGCACACTTCTTCTCCCCCGTCTCATGACGATAAGGAGTGGTTCGCTATTACCGTCATTCACCTGCCTAAGTGAATTGGCTGTGTTCAAGAAATTGAGGAGGAGGAATTTTCCCACCAGCTTCCTGCTTTGGGACAGCCAGCGCCATGCAGCTGTGCCCACAGTTTGAAGTAGTAGCTAGCTTTTGTCTCTGTCGAGTCAACTGTGGCTCGATCCCCCCACAATCTGATTTATTTAGCATGTTGGCTCCTAGAAAAACATGATCTGCTGCTGGGTTTATCTTCCTCACACTCTAGCTTGGCCCCAGCCCCTGCTCCTGCCTGGCACTGGGGCCTTAGCTAATCAAACAAAGGGGAGTAAAAAGGTCCCCTGAGAATTCGTGGAAAAATACTCGCTCTTTCCTGAGCATTATTTATTCTGTACATAAGGTAAGTAATTCACCTTTTAAAAGATGTAAAAGTCCCAGGAAGGCAGTTTTTAATGACTTACATCTGATATTTATGATACATATGGCTTTTCATCCCAAATGTCAAAAGTGAAAGAAAAAAAAAATAGCTAGTCATATGGCATAAGGAGACAGAATAACAATTTAATATGCAATCAAACCTCTGTTCACTTAGATGACTAGAATTTGATACATCCACGAATGGGATACGATTCTTTCCTCCATAGTAAGGGTAGAAATGTGCGTAAGAACTCCCAGAGGAAGCTAGATCTGGGACGAAAGGCCTTGGTGAGTAAAAAAAGCTAGGATGTTCTCTTACAAAAGCAGATGCTTAATAATCGTCTACACAAATGGCGAAAGCCTCTTAAATGCTTCGAGATACTTCAGCCCAGAGAGTGAGAGTGGAAACAATCGATGTGTTTTTGTTGCTTTTTTGGTTGCTTGCTTCAAAGAAATGTGTATGTGTATATTATTGCGTGTGTATTAAAAAAGAAGAAGAAAGAAAGAAAGGAAAACAACAACAAAATCAAAACCCGAAGCACCCTGATAATCCTGATCAATCAGAACAAACTTTTCTTCTACATTAACTAAACTTGCTTTGCATAACTGACATGGATGACAATGACGCTCCTCTACTCTGCGAACTCCTTCCTGCAGTGAGCTATTTATGTCTGGAGCATGCCTTTGGGTTATTTTTCCCCTAGAATCATAAATAACTTTTGGTCCTTCTGCTTATTTGCTGTTGTGCTCAAGGGTTTTATGGTGGTGAAATAAAAATGGCAACCACATGCACACTATCATACATATGCAAATATGTGTAAAAAAAAGGGGGTGGCTACAGGGGAAAAGGGAGGAAGTTACTGTTGGAAACACCCACTGGGGAAATGAGTGGCAGATACAGTTTCACACACGGTGGCAGTGGATACACATATCAGAGGCGCTCTTCCTGCACGTACTTCTGTTTGTCTCGGGACTCCCGGGACTTGGGTCGGTTGGGTCGGTTTGCGGTGGATGGGATGGAGTGCACGGAGGAGCTCTTCTTGCTGGATGACTGGGACGAGTGGGAGGAATGGGAGAGGCTGGCCCGGGACTGGCCGGCGTTGTGGTCAAACTGCATCAAGCAGAAGATCAGGTCTGTCGGCACGAGCTCAAACTCGTACGGGGGGTTGGTGATGACGTACCTGGACAGGGAAGCAAAGGGGTCACAGAATGAGGACAACTGGGTGCGTATTTCACCTCTCATCGAACCGAAAAGGATCCTCAGGTCTTGCAGAGGATCTGGAAGGCTTCTACCTGGTCCAAGACCTTAAATATTATCTTCCAAGCTGAACTAGCTCTTCCTCTCTTCAGCTCAGCACAGGTGGCCAGCCGTGAGCCCTGGCACCAGAGGCTCAATTGGTGCCCGTGGTGGGGGAACCACACCGTGCTTCTGATGGTCCCCACCCCTTTCCACTGAAGTTCGAGTTCACTTCTGATCCCGAGTAGCCCAGATGCGTGCAGGAGGTTCACTGACTGCACCGCCTCTTTTGCTAGAGAATGTTCTGACACACCTTACAGGGTCTTTGTTTCCCATGACCTAACATCTTCTCAGCCTTTTCTCACTCTTTACCTTTTACAAATCAGTTTTGGTGGGGATTTTTTTCTAAATGAGAGAAGATAAGATCCCTCCCTGCCTCTGTGCTAGTCCTGCTTTAACTATTCTCAATCCCATCAAGCTTTCTCTAGTTAACACCAGACACTGCTAACACAAAACAAAACAAAACAAAATAAAACAAAACAAAACAACAACCAAAAAAACCCCACCGCCTCCTCTCTAGTAGTAGGAGATCCCAAAGTGGGTCCTCAAGCCAAGACATATCAGCAACACCGGGGCATCACTTAAAATGCATTTTCTTGGGGGTGCATGGATGGCTCAGTGGGCTAAGTGTCCAACTCCTGATTTCAGCTCCGGCCATGATCTCCCAGTTTGTGAGTTCCGGCCCTGTGTCGGGCTCTGTGCTGACAGTGCAGGGCCTCGTTGGGATTCTCTCTCTCTCTCCCTCTCTTTCTGCCCTTCCCCTGCTTGTGCATGCTCTCTCTCTATCAAAACAAGTAAACATTCGAAAATAAATAAAATGCAACTTCTTTTATTTATTTTTTTTGAGAGGGAGACAGGGAAGGGCAGAGGGAGATATAATCTTTTTTAATTTAATTTTTAATTTTTAAAATTATTTTCTTAAGATTATATAATTTATTCTCAAGTGAGCTAACATACAGTGTATACAGTGTGCATAGATTCCCGTGATACATCACTTATATACAACACCCAGTGCTCATCCCAACAAGTGCCCTCCTCAGTGTCCATCACCCATTTTTCCCACCCCCCAACCCCCATCAAGCCTCAGTTTACTCTCTGTGTTTAAGAGTCTCTCATGGTTTGCTTCCCTCTGCGTTTGTACAGACACACGAAAACATGCTCAGCATCGTTCATCATCAGGGAAATACAAATCACAACTACATTCAGATACTACCTCACACCAGTCAGAAATCGAGAGAATCATAAACAGGTTCCACACTCAGTATGGAGCCCATCACAGGGCTTGATCCATGACTCTGGGATCACGACCTGAGTTGAAATCAAGAGCTGGATTCTCAAACAACTGAGCTACCCTGGTGCCCCAAAATGCAAATTCTTAAGCAACTTCACTCCAGACCTACAGAGTCAGACATTCTGGGGAGTGGGGTCTAGCAATTTGTGTTTTAACAAGCTTTGTAGGTGATTCTGTTGCTCTCTAAACTTTGAGAACTCACTAGTCTACAGCAATTAGCTGCAACTCTGGCTATATACTGTAATCTCTGGGCACTAAGAAATTATCTACACTTTCAAGCCAGACCAGATAAATCAGGGAAAGCAGAATATTTTTAAAAAGCACCCCTGGTGATTCTAACGTGCAAGCAAAGCTGAGAAATACTAATCTCTGTAGCATTGTTTCTTGAGATATAGTATGCAAATGCACAGATTTGGGTAATTCTATGATATACTTTTAATTTGGGGCTGCTATGAATTTATTTTAGTGCAATTAAAAATATATAACTAGCACACATAAACTATTATATTTTTCTGCTTAAGGTGATAACACACAAATTTCTTGAAATAAATATATAAAAGTTTAAAAAGTGAGTCAATTAAAAATATATTAAGTAAAAGCAGAGGCATCTAAGATATGGCAAAGGAAACATCTATCTTAAACACTAGCAATATGAAATATCTCTATATGAGGTACCGGCAGAATAATCCCAGTAGCTAGAGTTTGGAGGAGATGCTCCTATTCAGGAACTATTCTATAAAACTTGAATTCTTCCCATAATGTCTTTACATCTGCTATGGGGAATTAAAGAAAAAAGCCTCCCATAACCTCCAAACCCAGTGTTGGATTTAATGCGGGCAGAGTCATTTGCATGTTGAGAGCATGTACTTGGACCTTTGCCTTCACAGTGGGAAACAAGACAGGGCATTTCTGTCTCTGCATTCGGGGTGGGAGAGGAGAGTGGAAATATACTCACCTCTTCGTGCATTGGCTGGGGGTGCTGAGGTGAGCATCTCTCAGCCGATAAATTCCAAAACAAAGCATATTATACGTTTTCAGAGCTTTGCAGAACAGATCACCATAACAACCACCATCCTGGGAGACAAGGAAAGAACAGAGAGAAACATTTTCATTTGCCTGGAAGTAGAGGTCCAGGGGGAACAGAGCCTTTTCGTGAAAGCTTGTGTTGGTGTCTCCTCAGTTGGAGGGTCTGTCCCAAGGGACTGAGGCTAAAGAAGTCAATGTGATTAAGAGCCTACATCCAATACTGGTAATTTTGGGGGATCAGATAATGATGGGGTTCTCCTCCGGTTCTCTCCAGTTTTCCATCTGTAGCAATGAGAGCCCTAGAGAGAATGGGCCTCTCCCTCATTCTTAGTGATTGTGTAAGGCTCAAAGCTCTCAGATGCATGTTTGGCAGAGAAGAAACCAGCTGGGCAAAATGGCGATTATGTTTAGCCCCAGCTCAGCTGTAATCACTGTGATCTGACCGTGTTGTCAAAACTGCTCGAGTGATAATTAAAATCACCGCGAGGAGAAAAGACCCCACCAGGTGCTACGGTGAAAGACTCTTTCAGGGAAAAGACTGTGTGAAAAGCACAATTTACAGACCTCAGAGATGGCGCGGGTGGAAGAGAATGTGTTTCCCCAGGAGGTGGAGAGCTGCAGGTTGAATAAGTGGGATTCACAGTCCTAATCAGTTCACAGTCACCTCCCAGAGGGTCTGGGGCCCGACATGGAATGTGAAAGCAACTCCACTCACTTGGAAATGCTGGCTTCACACAGCCAGGTGGCTTCAGGTGGGTGTGAGTGTAGGAAGGGCACTGAAGAATGACATCGCTGGGAATAAAGTGGCTGCCTTTGTCCTTCTTGTCGTTGGAATTTCCAAATGGGCATCATATTACAGAACACAAATGGGGCCATATCTTACCGTCATTTAAAGTCTTTATCCTTTTAAAGTGTATCAGTAAGTCGGTGATAGATGAAAGGAGCCACGAGCTACGGAAGCTGCCTTTCCAAAAAGCCCAGTCTAACATAGGTCCTTATCCATAACCATACTAAAATATGGTGCAAGTCAGCATCATAGTTTCAGAAGAAATAGAAAAAGTGACCCTTTCCTTGGGCGACGCTATTGTTTGTGCAATAAATGTATTGGTTGCCAAGACTTGTGGCTCCACCCCTTGAACCCATCCGTGGATGCGGTATAGGGCTGTGAATAAGGGTCAAGACTGCATACTTCTGCCCAAGTGTGAGAACCCAGTTGGTGTGTGGAGCCCAAAGGGAGGCACTGGTCATCCCCTCTGCGGCAGGGAGGGCATGGGGGAGATTAACTGGGTGCAGCCTCAGAGATGCAAAGACCTAGGTCTGGAATTAGAGACATTAAATGGTCCACATGAGATGCCATTTGTTTGGCCAGTGGCTCGAGATGCACATAATTACTGGTGGTGTTTTAAAAACCTCCAATGCCTGGCATATACCCAGATACAAAAACTCAGAATCCTGGGAACTGGACATGGCCATCAGTGGTTTTGAAAAGCTCCTCATGGGCTATTAATGTGCCTTGGGAGTGAAGTGGCCCTGAGGTAGGCTAAGACCCTGTGGAAAGGGGTCCCAGACTTGGTCACATGCTGGAATCACCTGATGCCTCCTAGCTCGTGGTAGAAGATACCTAGGGGAGTGAGTAAAGCCCACAGGCTCTGAAGCCAGGGTTCCTGGTGCAAATTCCTGATAGGGCCAGTCTTCCATCTCTCTGAGCCTCAGTTTCCTTAGAATGTCTGAGAGTAGAACCTATGTCGAAGGATTGCCGTGGGAATAAAGATGGACTGCATGTAAAACACAGCACACCATACACATCACCTCTAGTGAATCACCACAGAAGACAGAAAAGACAGGTGCCTGGCTCCTCACCCTGGCACCCAGTTCACTCTGGCCAAGCCATTCCCAGTCAGTGGGCTCAGGTGACCTCTGCACCATGAACTCACCCCCAGGTCCGCAAAGGGCCCATCCAGCAGCGCTAACTGGGCCACGCGGCAACGGTCCCTGTTGGCCAGCGTCTGGGGGGTGCTATAGCCCCCTCGAAGTGCATTCTCCTCGGCAATCAGAGCCTCGAGCTCTGGCGTGGCTCCTCCAGTCACCAGCGTCCGGATTAGTGTAAGGATATTGTCATTGAAGTATGTCTGGGGAGAGAGTTGGGGGGTAGGGAAGAAAAAAATTCCTTTAAGCAAACACCCTAAAGTCACAACAACAGACATCCAAATTACAACTTTTCTTGGTATCTCCTGTTTAAAGTTCTGGCCTGTCTCTTCAAATAATTTTATGTGGGAAGTGAAAAGACAGCAGCCTCCAATTATTCCATTCTTTTCTCTCTTACTTGGTTCTGCCATGAGAGCTTGACTTTCAAAAACCACTTCAGGGAACTTTTATTAAAGGGCTGATGTCTAAACAGTTGGTGTTTACCATAATTGGTGTCAGTAGGGATGCAAATACTGCTTCCCCTTCCTCAAGTCCCACATGTCTACTAAGGGACTTTGGACCTGGGACACAAATGCAGCTTGCACAGGCTGCTAACCCAAGGAAGACTCCTCCGAGGTCCTGTCACCCTATGCCAGGAAGCCGCCTTCCCCAATGTGGCAAAACTTCTTTGTGTATTGGAAGGAGATGCCGAGAGCATCATTAAGGCCACACGCTCAACAATTTACTATAACCTTTGATAACAATCTAACCCAGAAGTCTCTATCAATTAAATATGCCAGATAAAATTGCAAGGAGGAAGATGCCCTCGTGTGTGCACTTTGGTTGTTTTGTTTTGTTTTTAATAATCTCAATAGTCTGAGGCAAATACAGAATATGACAGAAGTTTCCTTCTATGTGTACATTTCTCTCACACATGAAACATAACAGGTCTGTCAGGAACAAAACAATTAGGGTTTAAAAACATTAATAGGGGGTCAAATCAAAGAGCTCAAAAAGACATATGTCACCCAGCCTAATTTGAGAAAAGTCTCAAGTGAGGGTCTGCATTCCATTTTCCAAGATAAGAAGAAATCAAGCAGGCTGAAGTGAAATCAAAGCAAAGTTTGCCTGTGTCTTCTGAGGGCATGTGGACCTTTGGAAGTGGGTTAGGAAAGATAGCTAAATTTCATTTCAGTGATTTCTCGGTTTACCTGGCAAAACACAGTGGGGAACAAGCCATGGAAGGACAATTTCCCATCCTGCTTGGCCATCACTAGTTCTATGGCTTGGGGGAGGTGGACTAACCATTCTAGGCTTTGATTTTCTCATCCATAAAATAAGCACAGACATTAGGGTCAAGCACATATGCAAAAAATTCCATGAGGACTTCTGAGTTCAGATGATAGCCATTCATGGGGCAAGATTCACTTTCCTTACTGAAATACTTGCAAAACACCCAAAGTGATAGAAAATTCTAACAGCAAAGGAAACTAGGAATGTTACTCAGAAGGAGTCAGACCCTGAAGAGAATGAATGTATCCTCTACTAAAGCTTAGATGGGCCCCGGGGACACAGAAGCAGAACCAGGGCAGGTACAGGAGGAAATGTTGCTGGTGTGGTCAAGAGATAAGAGCCAGGTGGTGGGTTTAATGCTGGGCTTCACCACTTAGTAGCTGCGTGACCCTGGAAAGTTATTTGTCATTTTTGTTCTTCAGTTTCATGATCTATGAAATGTAATAATGGAGTGGTTATGAGGATAATATAACTAATACATGTGAGGCACATAGAAAAGTGCTTGGTGCACC
Source organism: Lynx canadensis (assembly GCF_007474595.2). NCBI lineage: Eukaryota > Metazoa > Chordata > Mammalia > Carnivora > Felidae > Lynx > Lynx canadensis. Next base: position 50,509,232 of record NC_044313.2, on the reverse strand, counting down.
GGAAGCCCTGATAAATACTTCTGGCCTAATATCAGAGACTTGCAGCTTTTGCTGGTGAGAGGGACAGTCAGCTCATCCTCAACCTTCCCTTTTAAAAATCGTTTACACTTGAGGTGAGAGGTAGGCAAACCAAGGCTGTTTACATCATCCCTGAATCTGCACTTCTTTATTTTTTTATTTTTTTAATGTTTATTTATTTTTGACAGAGAGAGAGACAGAACATGAGTGGGGGAGAGGCAGAGAGAGAGGGAGACACAAAATATGAAACAAGCTCCGGGCTCTGAGCTGTCAGCACAGAGCACAGTGTGGGGCTCGAACCCACGAACCACGAAATCATGACCTGAGCTGAAGTTGGGTGCTTAACCGACTGAGCCACCCAGGCACCCCCCTGAATCTGCACTTCTTAATCTCCCCCCATTCTAAGACCCTATTTGGGCTCAGCAGTGGCACAGCAAATGTCACCAGGGTGCTGAATCCTGGGAGGGGACAGCAGCAATGGGAAGAACCACTAGAGTTGTGTTCTAGTAGGGGTCACCTTGGGGAAAATCCACAAACATGTCCGAAGTTTTCGGAGGTAAATCCACAGCCCTACAGTCATATAACCCACCATGAGAAGCAGAAGACCCCTACTTAACCCTGTGGCACATTAAATGAGTGAGTGCTGAGCAAAGAACTTTGACAAGGGTCTCTGCACTATAATCACCCTTTTAGACCAAGACCAAGAGGAGGAATCTAACAGCTAGCGAGGTGGGAAGCAGAACAGTCAAGACCTCAAATACTGAAAAACAGACCTCTCCTTGCTCAAAGATAGAGAGAAATAAAAAGAGCCAGTATACATATTTTTTAAAAAAGGAACCATAACATTTAAGATATAAAGGAAAAGCATCATTTTGACTGATTAAATTGTTAGTGGAAGAAGTAATAGGAAAAGATCAAAGCATCTGTTTTGGAATCAAAATCATTTTTTCTTAAATATGGTTTCTATAAGAAGTAAAAGATCAGATTATAAGAAAGCTGACTTCATACAACTTACCCAATCACTTTTTTATGTAAGATATTTAAATTAAAATGGATATGATTAGAGATGATTAAAAGAATCCAATACCCTTCTTAAGATCAGGAACAAGACAAGGAAGTCAACTCTCACCACCTCTATTCAACAGAGCACTGGGGGCTCTAGCCAAGGCTAGAAAAAAATAAGGTATCCATATCCAAAATGTTTCTGTTTACAGAGAACATGATGTTATATACAGAAAATTCTAAGGTATCTATCTATTAAAATTCAATCATAGGTAATAAATGTGTTCAGCAAGTTTCCAAGTACAAAATCAATATACAAAAAAAATCATTTGTATATCTATATGCTTGCAATGAACAATACAAGAATAAAATTAAGATATTCCACATATATTAGCATCATAAAGAATAAGTACTTAGGAATAAATTTAACCAAGGAGGTGCAAGACTAGTACAATGAAAACTACAAAATAGTGTTGAAAGAAATTAAAGAAAATCTGAATAAATATAAAGGCATCCCATGTTTATGGATTGGAAATCTTAATATTATTAAGACAGTAGTATTCCTCCAAACAATCTACAGATTCAGTACAATCTCTGGCAAAATCCCCAAAACCATTTCTATAGAGACGGAAAAGTTGATTCTAAGATTCACATGAAATTTCAAGCACTCGAAATGACCAAACAATATGAAAAAAGGAAAAGTTGGAGGACTCAAACTTCCTAATTTCAAAATACACTAGAAGCCTACTATAATCAAGAGAGTGTAGTATTCACAGAAGGACAGACATGGGATTAAAGAATGTCCAGGAAGAAATTCATATGCTTTTGTCAATTGACTTCAGCAAGGGTGCCAAGTCTATTCCATAGAGAAAGAACATAGTCTCTTAAGTAAATGGTGCTACAACACCTGGGCTTCCACATTCAGAAGAATAAAGTTGGACTCCTACCTCATACTATATATAAAAATTAATTCAAAATGGATCAAAGACTTGAATTTAAGAGCTAAAACTATGAAACACTTAGAAGAAAACATAGGATTAATTGTCATGACTTTTGATTTGAAAATGGATTCTTAAATATGATACTCAAAGTTAAGGCAACCAAAAATAAATAAATAAATAAATTGAACTTCATCGAAATTAAAACTTTTTTGTGCAATAAAGTACACTATCCAGAAAGTGAAAGAAACCCACGAAACCTGCAGAATGACAGAAAATATTTGCAAGTCATATATCTGATAAGGCCTAGTATCCAGAATATATATACAATCTTACAACCCAACAATATAAAGACAACCCAATTTTAAAAAAATGGATAAAAGACTCAAACATTTCTGAAAAAAAAGAGATACAAATGGCCAACAAAATGAATGAAAAGACATCACTAGTCATCAGGGAAATGCAAATCAAAACCACCATGAGCTATCTCTTCACACCCACTAGGATGGCTATAATAAAAAAGACTGAGGATGGGGAGAAATCGGAACACCAACACTCTACTGGTGAGAATATAAAATGATACAGCCACTTTGAGAAACAGTTTCACAGTTCCTCATATGGTTAAACAGAGTTATATATAGCTCAGTAATTCTACTTCTGTGTATATACCCAAGAAAAACTAAAAAAATATATGTCCATATGAAAACTTGTATACAGATGTTTACAGCAGCATTATTCACAACAGTCCCAAAATGGCAATAGTCCAAATGTCTATCACCTCATAAATGCAGAAGTAAAATGTCTGATATCCATGCGTGAGTATCATTCAGTTATATGAATATTATTCATACCATAAAAAGGTACAAAGTACTAAACATGTTCCAACATGGATGAACCTTGAAAACATTATGTTAAGTGAAAGAAAATCACAAAAGACTACATACTGTATGATTCCATTTATATGAAATATGTAGAAGAGCCAAATCAAGAAATATAGGCAATAGAGTAATGAATGGTTGCTTGGTGCTGAGGGAGGGAGACAGAGGTTTACGGGCGGTTGCTAAAGGGTATGGAGGTTTTTTGGGTTTTTTGTTGCTGTTGTTGTTGTTGTTGTTGTTTGTTTTTTGAGACAATGAAAATGTTCTAAAATTGACTGTGGTGATGATTGTACATACTTGTGATTATACTAAAAATCACAGAATTACACACTTTAAGTGGGAGAATTACAGGATTATTAATCATATCTCAGCAAAGGTCCTAAAACAAGAGAAACAGCTAAAAGGTAAACTAAACTTGTAATGGCCAGATTTTTATCCATTAAGAAACAGTAATTAACAGTACTATATGATACACTGAAAAATTTAAGTGGGTAGATCTCATGTGAAGTGTTCTTGCCAAAACAACAACAAAAAATACACAGTATGTTGTAGAACTAAAATCACATAGTCAGTGATGTGGAAGTAAAACTAAGAAGTTGGCCAAAACCACATGTAGAAACTCTCTTTCATCCTTTCTCCCTCCCTCCCTCCCTCCCTTCCTTCTTCCTTCCATCTGTCTGTCTCTATGAGAATGCTGGTAGATACTGAGGAAAGACAACAGACATCAAATTGATAAATAGCAAGTGTTCACAACTTAATGTTGTAAACAAAATTCAAGCAGGTAAAAATGAGTAAGCAAGCAAGGAAACAGTTGAAAACAACCTGTCCTGAGCTGAAGAATGAACTGAGGATGTGGATTGAAATGGCTCACCAAGTAAGTGTGGTTAACACCTAAATCTGTACTAGGCAAATATTTAAATTTAAAATATGAAATGAAGAAGGGCATCTCGGTGGCTCAGTTGGTTAAGTGTCCGACTTTTGATTTTGGCTCATGTCATGATCCCAGGGTCGTGGGATCAAGTCCCATATCGGGCTCTGCACTGAGTGTGGAGCCTGCTCGGGATTCTCTCTCTCCTTCTCTCTCTGCCCCTCCCCAGCTCTTCCCTGCTTTCTCTCTCAAATTAAATAAACATCTAAAAAACATATATTAAATAAATAAATAAAGTAACCTAACACAATGCTGTACAAAAATAAAAAGTACAAGATCAGGTTAGCCAGAGACTTCTCTAGAAAACTTAAGAACGATGCCAACTGAGATTTCAAAAGACACATTTATTCCAAGAATTCTACATACAGCTAAATCATCAATCATTTGTGAAGGCAATAAAAATATTTTTGAAAAAAAAATATTTTGAATCTCTGAGTACCTAAGCATTTATTGATTTACTTCATTAAAAAAAAAAAACACTCAGAAAAAGGGCGCCTGCGTGGCTCAGTTGGTTGAGCATCTGACTTTGGCTCAGGTCATGATCCCACAGTTTGTGGGTTTGAGCCCTGCATCGGGCTCTGTGCTAACAGCTCAGAACCTGGAGCCTGCTTCAGATTCTGTGTCTCCCTCTCTCTCTGCCCTCCCCAGCTCACGCTCGCACTCTGTCTGTGTCTCTGCCTCTGAAAAATAAATAAACATTAAAAAAAAAAAAAAACCTCAGAAAAAAAATTTGCATCCTTTAAGATCATTTTAAACTTTTAGAAATTAAAAAATGAGCAAATTTGTTTTAAAAGTACTGGTGAAATGTATTGAAATGTGGAATTTAATAAATGGTTGTGTTTTTTATTACTAAACTAAATGCAAATGTCAAAAGTAATCCTTGAGGGAAAAAAATGACATAAAATTATCTGTTAATACAGTAACATTCATTAATTTTTAAAAGTCCACAAAATGAGGTAGGAGAGAGGAGGATGGATATAAAGGCATGTGAATTCCTTGATCTTATAGAAGGAAGAATCAAGAATTAAATTTTTCTAGACAATAATGCTTAGAAAATATACTTTCACACATATTTATAGAATGCCTCGTAACCACTAACTAGAATCAAAAATAGAATATAGATAGTTCACATACCACTAGAGTCAATGAGCATACAAAAATATAGTCCATATACCCAAAGATGGATAATAAAAGACACAATTACAGAGGCACGTGTAAAGCATAATGCAAAACTATAGCATTATATGTTAATAACTAAACAGATACGAACTAAGTGATTTGGTTGAATTACAAAGATTCTCAGACTTGTTCAAAAGCCAAAATGAAAATCAAACTCTGATATCTTCATAAAGAAACATGAAAAAACAAAATAAAACAGCCATTGAAAACTGTATTTCAAGAGTAAAATGTTAAATGTTACATTAAGCAAGTTAACTTTACATTGAGAGTTAAAATTTACAACAAAGATATTACCTATTTATGGACAAAATAATATAACTGAAATAGAGAAAGCAAAACTAATTAGCAATTAGAGTAAAATAAATGTGGACTAAGGGTGGTATGTAAAATATCACTGTGTTTCTAGCTTCCACAGCTCAAACCAAAATATAAGAAAATTAAGGATATAATGCAAGTGATTTAGTAGATTTGTGCTAAACTTTGTGACATTTTTAGATAGGTCCCAAACAATAATTACCAAAAAAAAAAAAAAAAAAAAAAAAATCCACAGCTCAAAGTATAAAATCTCAGTATATACAAATAAAGTATGAGCTGTAGGGTCTACATTTAAAAAATTAAGATAATAATAGAAATAAGAGTAACTATTCCAGCATCTCCAAGTTTTAAAGAAAAGTACTCTAAAACCTAACTATAGGTCAAGATGGAAATCAAACTTAGAATATAGAGTATTTAAAAATTAAATATTTGAAAATGGTATGTAAAAATGTCATAGACTGAGGCCAAAGCTGCAGAAACAAATTCAGAGCCTTAAATGATTTTATTATTAAATACAAAAGAATCATAATAAATAATGCTAAGCATTAAAAGAATTGTCTTTTATTGTTCTTTTTTATCTTAGAAAAGCAGAAGGATGAAATGAAAAGGCATCAATTAATGAAACTGCAGGAGGATATTTATTAAATTGATAAATACCAGAAATAATTCTTGGAAAAAATAAAATAAGCAAGCCTATGACAAATATAACTAAAAAATAAAATTAGAAATAAGAAAGAGAATATAGTGTCATATACGTTTGAGAATTAACTCTCCTATTCCAGAAGCTCTCTTTAATGTCACAGTTACTGGTCATGAGTAAGAAGAACAGCCACTGTTGTTCAACAGGAAGCAAAGTAATGATCATCTACCAACAGATAAGATTATTAGGAAAAAGAGAAAAATAGAGAAAAAGACCATGTTCCTTAACATGTAAACTGGATGTTATAATGTCATATTTTCTCTAGTAAGTTATTTTAAAGTGTCTTTATTTATTTTGAGGGGGGATGCAAAGAGAGAGGGAGAGAGAGAGAGAATCCCAAACAGACTCCACATTGTCAGTCCAGAGCCTGAGGCTGCGCTCAGTCCCAGGAACCGTGAGATCATGATTGAAGCTGAAATCAAGTGTCAGACGCTTAACTGACTGAGCCACCCGGGAGCCCCTCTAGTAAAATTTTTAAGTTTGATATATGCCTAATCATAGATTCAACTGGGTTTTTTAAAAACTTGATATGAATATGCTAAATTTCCTCTGGAAACAGTTTATGAAGTTGTCCTCCCAAGTGTTAAAATAAATATTAAATATTTCATAATTAAACACTGTAGACAATATTAAAAACGAGAAGATCAATCAACCAGAATGGATTAGTGAGAACAAGAGCCTAGTAGTTATACAACCTTCATACAGGAGTTGGCAAATCTGTGGGCCAAATCTAGTCTGTCCCCTGTTGTTGTTTTTTTTTTTTTTTAAATAAAGCTTTGTTGGGACCCAGACATGCCCATTTGTTTACAAGTAGGCTTTTGTGCAATAATGACAGAAGTCAAGTACTTACAGAGTATGTATGGCTCTCAAAAGCCTAAAATATTCACCATCTGGCTCTTTACAAAAAAAAGTTTGCTAATCTGTTGTTTAATATGATAAGGAAAGCATTATATACTAAAGGGAAAAAATGTTTCTTCAACAAATGATTTAGGGGCAACTGGCTATCTGGAAAAGATTCTTCAACAATATGGTAATGATTAAATAAGTCACAATACATTTACATTAGTTATATTGTCCAGATATTAATATTATGTTTTCAGAGAATATTTAATGGCACAGTAACAATTATATGATATAATAGCAAAATATTCATAAAAGCAGTATCCAAAAAAAATGCCATGATCTAAAATTCACATTAAAAGTGTAGACCTCAACAGATAAAGGCTTATTTATGTAAAATTAATTGTATTCTCAAGTTTTACTTGGTAATTAATTATGGGTGATAGAATTCTGATTGACTTCAATTTTTTCCTGTAATTTTATTTATTCTATATAGTTTTGACTATGAAAATGTATTTATATTTATATTAAATTTCTAAAAAAAGGAAATGAACGAATGAATTCGTATAACTCAATAGCAAAAATAAACCACAAAAAACATCCTACACAAAATGGACAAAGGAACTGAATAGACATTTTTTCAAAGAAGACATTCAAATGACCACCAGATACATGAAAAGGTGTTCAACATCACTAATCATCAGGCAAATGCAAATCAAGACCACAATGAGCTGTCTCCTGACACCTGCTAGAATTACTGTTGTCAAAAAATCAAGAAATGACACGTGTTGATGAGAATGAGGAGAAAAGGAACCCCCTGTACACTGTTGGTGGGAACGTAAATTGGTGCAGCCACTATGGAAAACAGCATGATTGTTCTTCAAAACTTACAAATAGAACTACCATATGATCTCGCAATTCCCCTTCTTGGTATATACCTGAAGGATGAAAAATCACTATCTTAAAGATACATCTGCACTCCCACGTTCACTGCAGAACTTTTTACAATAGCCAAGACATGGAGACAACCTAAGCGCCCATTGGCAGACGAGTGGATAAAGAAAATGTGGTATATATATATATATATATATACACACAATGGAATAATATCCAGCCACAAAAAGAATGAAATCCTGCCAACTGCAACAACATGGATGAATCCTGAGAGCGTTATGTTAAGTAAAATAAGTCCAAAAGAGAAATACAAATATAGTATAATCTCACTTATATGTGGAAATAAATAAATAAATAAATAAATAAGCAACTATCTCACAGAAACAGAGAACAGATTGGTGGTTGCCAGGGGCTGGATGTGGGGATGGTGGTCAAAGGATACAAACTTCCAGTTATAAGGTGAATAAGTTCTAAGGATGTAATGTACAGCAGGGTGACTACAGTTAACAATACTGTACTACATATTTAAAAGTTGCTAAGAGTAGATTTTAAAAGTTCTCACACACATACACACACAAATGTAGCTATGTGAGATAATGGATGTGTCCACTAACCCTATTGTGGTAATCATTTCTCAGTATAATACATACATTGGATCATTGCACTGTATCCTTAAATGTACATAGTGTTAAAAGTCAATTATATCTCAATGAAACTAGGCAAAAGAAAGGAAGCAAATGTTTATAAAATAGTTGAAGGCAAAAAAACACAGCCACAAACAACCTGATGAAAATATAGCTGAATACTGAACTGATCTCAGGATACCTGAGAGTTCGCTTGTTTGGCAAGCACTTTTTCAGCATAAAAACTATAGAAAAGAATAAAACAAAACAAAATAAAGCAAAAAAAAAAACAGTATAGAATAATTCACAAAAGAAAACATGCATTTACATGACTACATACAAATTAGAAGTTTATATACTTCAAAACTATCATAAACGCAGTTAAAAGAGAAAATGATAGTGTCCACTAGAGTGCATAGGATGGCATTTATGTAACAGTTATGGTAGTGCAAATTAATAGGAGATAACCTGGCAATATTAAAAGCATCAAGAGCTTTAAATGTTCATATTTGTTAAAAACTCAGAAAGTTTGCCTCAAGATAATAAACTGCTTCTTGTTCAAAGATTATGTACAATAATGTTTATCACAGGGTTAATTATTATTACAACAACAAAAATGTTAAGTGAAATGCCCCACAATAAATAGGTAATGGTTAAATAGATTCTGGAATAGCTATATGTTAGAATCTCATGAAATCCTAGGAAGGCTTTGCAAATCATGATACCCAATAAGACGACATGATTCAATGCTCTGGATAAAATACTAACTGTGGGGGCGCCTTTGTGGCTCAGTCACTTAAGGGTCTGACTCTTGATTTCGGCTCAAGTCATGATTTCACAGTCATGGGATCAAGTCCCACATTGGGCTCCTCTGGGCATGGAGCCTGCTTGGGATTCTCTCTCTCCCTCTCTCTGTACCCCTCTACCCTGCTCATGCTCGCTCAGTCTCTCTCTCAATAAATAAAAATAAAAAAAAATAGTTACTGTGAAAATAAAAGGGAAAAAAACCAACATAATAAAACTGAATGATTCCATACTTATCTATCCATCTGGGAGGAAATATACCAAAATATTTAAAAAAAATTTTAATGTTTATTCATTTTTGAGAGACAGAGACAGAGACAGAGACAGAGAGACAGAGCATGATCAGGGGAGGGGCAGAGAGAGAGGGAGACACAGAATCTGAAGCAGGCTCCAGGCTCTGAACTGTCAGCACAGAACCCGATGCAGCCTCAAATCCATGAGCTGTGAGGTCGTGACCTGAGCTGAGGTCAGAGGCTTAACTGACTGAGGCACCCAGGCACCCTGGAAATATACCAAAGTATTAATCATGCTTATCTTTGGGTGTTGAAAATATGGTTCACTTTATATATTTATATATATTTATATTTATATATATTCTTTATATATTTCTTGTGCTTTCAAAATACCCCACACTGAGTATGAATAACATTTCTAATGAAAACAGTCAATGATTTTTAAACAAAAACCACTATAAATCGTTTTGCAAAGTCTAGAAGGTCAACATGAAAGATTATTGTTTTGTTAAATCTTTAGGATTTGGCTTTCCCCTTCTGTGTTGAAACCAGTTACACTGAAACACCACAAACTTCAGATCAATCAGTCACTGACATTTATTGAGCATCTACTAATCCTTGGGTCTTGGTTTATACCTAAAATTGTATGCTGCTCAGAGTGTGTCACTTTCAAAATTTCCCATCACACAGGTATAATTTCAGGGCAGGCCACAGGGTTTCATGGGTGCCCGAACAACACAGAGTTCACTCATAACTCTGAACACAAATCTCTGCCCTCTGACCTGGCTCTGTATCCCAGACCTCTCTCCTTGATTTTTCCATGCAGGCATCGAGAAGCGGCACTGCGGGCAACAACACCGGCTATGACAGAGAATAATGACGTCTGTCTGTCAGCAGAGCACTCTTGCTCCTATTCTGCTGCCTCAATAATCAGCCTGCAGAGAAGTACTTCGAGCATTGCGTATGGGTGTGTTCTAAGCATGCATCAAGGTCTCTTTGTGATCTGAGTGACTTGGTGGAAAGACCATGCTTTTCTTGAAAAAGGATATCCAGCTGGTCATAATGGAAGGCACAGACTTCTTCCTGTGGTTGGGGTATCACTCACAGAGCATAACATCGGTCTGCAGCTAAGCACCAAATCCAGAGCTTTCTGCATAGAAAGTGGCTGTTTCAGCACCACACGGCAAACCAGATGCTAGGACTTCAAATACCAATTATCACAGACAATTCTTGTGGAGGATGCGCCAGCTACAGCAAACTTCCATACAACTCCCTTGACCCAGAAGGTACAATTCTTTTCTGGATTAATAGAAACACTAGAACTGAAGAAACACAAACTTCTGGAGGGAGGACTGCAGTATGGAAGTGTGATCCTTTGCCTCCTAAGCTTCTGTACTGCTGGCCTTTTCTGTGACTGTGTTCATCTTACTTCTGCTGGAAGCCTTGTGAGGGACTTCCGTATAGAGCCTCCAGACTTAGCCGGACTAGTCTTCAGGGATGCTATGGGCAGAGGCCATGGCTGTTCCTGTGTCACATGGGCTTTGGGAAGCCTATGGGAACCAAGTTAGGGTCTTTCTTGTGCTTGGAATCAAGAGACCCATGTAGGGGCGCCTGGGTGGCTCAATTGGTTAAGCGTCCAACTTTGGCTTAGCTCATGATCTTGCAGTCTGTGAGTTTCAGTCCCGGGTCAGGCTCTGTGCTGACAGCTCAGAGCCTGGCACCTGCTTTGAATTCTGTGTCTCCCCTTCTGTCTCTCTGTTTCTCCTCTGCTCATGCTCTCTCTCTCTCTCTGTCTCTCAAAAATAAAGGTTAAACATTAAAAAAAAAAAAAGAGGGAGAGAGAGACATACACACATGTAGTCTAGGGAATAGGGGAGCCCCTCTTCCTACTACCAAGATCAGGACTCCATCCTTAGTCAGGAAAGCTTTTCTTCCAGGTAACACAACATGGTCCTGACTTCAGAATTCAGCTAGTATGGCTTTAAATCCCTGATTCGCCACTCAACAGCTATGACGATGGGAAAGTTACCTGACTTTACTATGCCTCGAGTTCCTCATCCATGTAACCGGAATCCAAGAAAACCCAGTATGAGCCAGCTTACAGTGTTAAATGAGATACTTTGTGTAACTTTTAGTGCACAATAATACTCAAAAAATGGTAGTTTATAAAAGTAACAACCAACTAGCAATGCAAGCAATTTAGAAAATTCCGTCTCCCTACGTTTCTGTGTTCTCAACTCTCCTATCAGAGAGCTGGACCACGTGCATGACCTCCTTGGCCTCAGAACTTTGACCTTTCTCAGATATAGACGGAGTAACAGGCCTCGAGGAAGCCGAGAAACCCTGGGCAGAGGACCTGACTGCACAGAGAAATCTGAGGCCACAGTGCCACCTAGCCTGCTCTGCAGACACCCCTCTGTGCCTGTGTTTCTAACACACTGGAGCATCTTCCTCTTTTTATTTTTTTAAAGTATAATTACCAGAGCTTATGTTTCACAGTTAATGCTGTCAAGCCTGTTAAACTAATTGGTCTTTTATAGAAAATTTAACTGAAAATTAACACATCTTTTAATAACATTGCCTTAACTTTAATGGCACTTTGCCTTTCGTTTATAATTGCTCTAAAATTGTCATTTTCCATGCCATAGCTGCCATTTTTTATATTTGCTAGTTTGCATGGTGTAGATTTTTATTTTTAGTATTTTTCTTTCATGAGGGATGAGAACAATTTGATTTTTTTTTTTTCCCCCAATCCCAGGCCTTCCTGGCCTGATGTGACAGCAGTGGTATGTTCCAGGTGCAACACAGCTCACTACCGTTTGCTACACAGACATTGGCGCTAGCTGGTCTGCCTCAGGATGGCCCACGGGCTGTCTCTCACCTAGTGAGCAGAGGAAGTGAGGCTTTAGGGTGGAATGTAAGGAAGAGGGCCATGGAGGAATAATCTGTTTATGTTAACGTGGCACTGGATTAGCTTGGGCTGACTGAGAACTTGTCCCCTCCAAAACACCCTCCTTAATGCAAGTACAACTAAGAGAGTAAATCGTGTTGGGGAGCCTGGGTGGCTCAGTCAGTTAAGCAACTGATTCTTGATTTTGGCTCAGGTCATGATCTCAGTTTGTAGGGTTGAGCCCTGCATCGGGTTCAGTGCTGACAGCGCAGAGCCTGCTTGGCATTCCCTCTGCCCTTCCCCTATTTGTTCTCTCTTTCTCTCAAAATAAATTTTACAAAGTAATAATTAAAAAAAACCCAGAGAGTAAATCATGTGGGTCCATCTTCCAGATGGTCACATTCTTCATTCTTCCCAACATAAGCTCGGTAATTTCTGGCAAACAGAGACCAGCTCTCTGATATTAGATAATAGAATACAGAAGCATAACATATATGTGTCTGTGAGTACATACACATATGCATATACGTACATGCATAGATATGTACACACACATATATAATCTACTTCTTTGTAGTTACATTTGATCTTAAGAAATATTTGTCAGCTCTGTGAAAGATTTTCATCTACCTTTGTCCTTACCTGATTCCTTGAATGTGGTAAGAGGCTGTTAATATCATTCTCATTAACAGTTAGACCCAACTGAGCCCCAGACAGTGGAAAAGACAGACACAGGATGCTGCTGAGCTGGGACCAGAAGCTCTAAGTCCTAATTCATGGGCTGGTGCCACACTGTTTCTCCTCTATGTCCTTGCCTTTTTTATGAAATACTAACTTATTGAACATGCAAACACTCACCCTGGGCATTGGTGCAGTGGGCAAAGCAGAGGTACACATGGGATAAAACGCTCATACTGAAGTTTTTCTGTGGCTCCTGAGGGATTCAGCAGTGGGGGTCCCTCGATACGACGGCATCCTCTGTTGTGCCTGCAATGCTTGTTGGATGTATAGGACACTGGAAAAGGGGGCCTCTGGTTCTCCTCTGCCCTTTCCCTTTACACTGGTAGGTATGTCTTTCTCTGTATTTTTTTCCGGGTTAGGTAGAATGTACAAATCTGAAACTTCAGGGAATCTTATTTTCTAAAAAAGCAACAACACTGCGACTGTGCAGTGGAATTCATCAGCTCTCATTACAGGATGCCCTCTTTTCTCCCCAGAAGGGGTGGTCTTCTCAGCACTCCTTTGATAACGATGGTACAGTGTGGTATACTTCTGTCTGAGAAAGGTTGAGGGTTCAAAGAAAATGGACATCACATGTTCAACCTCCTGACTCAAAGGACAGGCAAATGGCCAGAAGACCAAGGATGCTCTCTGATGATAGTCGTGAGGGCTCACAAAATTAGAAGCAGGAGGCCTATAAGTCTGGTTCGGCAGAATGGACAGGCAGGGACCAGTGGCACAAGTAAAACAGGCCTGGTAGAATCCAATGGGGAATAGTGTGGGCTGTAGCTAAGGGGACCATCACTCAGCTCTAACCAATTGCTGCTTTGTGGGCATCTGGGAATCTGCTTTGTGACTCCAATCAAAATTAGCTGGAAACCCATATTTTATGTGTAATCTTGTAATTTTAAAACATTGGCAGCAGATTCCATTTAAACATTAAAAACCTTTTGGAAATGCAGAACCTGTCTGTGGGATGGGTGTTGCCTGCTATGTGCTGTTTTGAGACTTCTGTGATAGACCCATCATTACAAGCCAAATATCATCAGTCCAGGTACTCGTGCCAAAATATTGTGCTGTTTCTCTTTCTTTCTTCTCTTAAAATGAGTGCACTAGGATGGCACACTGGACAGAAAAATAATCAGAGGTTACTTCAGGACTCAATTCAGTGATGGATTTGTCCTTCCATCCAGAACACACAGGAAGCAGTGCCCTTAGGAGGATGCCAGTGGCATCCGAAGGAAGAAGCATCCTCTAACCAGGACTGAAGTGTTTAACCCCGGACTTAGAACCTTGCGGAGTGTGATCTTTTGGACGCAGAATACTCACAGTACAGATGACAGCTTCGCCTGTCTGACTGCTTATTGTATGTCCCTCCCCGGTATCCACTATCTTCCAACCACGATGGCCTTCAACTACTCTCTCAGACAAACCAAACCCAGCTCAGCACCACTGTTCAGCCTTTGCCCTGTTCTTTCTTCTGCCTTGGAAAGCTAGTCGCCCTCACCCCCAGGCGCTTTCTTCTTCTGCTTTTTTGGTGTCAGCTTCCAAGTTTTCTGTTAAGATAGCTTTGCTCTGACCATGGTTGCTAACACAGGTCTCTACACCCATGCAAACTATTTTATGTTCTTCAAATCAGTCTTGCCCATTTCATAGTATTCATTTACTACTACTAGCAGTAACGATAGCTGCTGTCACTTACATAGTTATCCCCCACCAGAATGAAAGTTCTAACAACAGGAGGGCAGGGTCTTCCTCTTTCTTCTTCACTACTGAATCCTCAGCATCAAAATAGTGCCTGGCATTTAGTTAAGTGCCCAGTGAAGGCATCGATTAGCAACAATGAATGCATATAGAGCTTGTCATGTGTAAAGCACGGCACTAGTCACTTTACAATCTTAACTCATTTAATTATCTCAACAATTCTGTGAGGAAGGTACTATTATTTTTTTTTGATATTTATTTATTTTTGACACAGAAAGATAGGGCGTGAGTGGGGGAGGGGTAGAGAGAGAAAGGAAGACACAGAATCCGAAGCAGACTCCAGGCTCTGAGCTGTCAGCACAGAGCCCAACCCAGGCCTCAAACCCACAAACCGTGAGATCATGACCTGAGCTGAAACCGGACACTTAACCAACTGAGCCAAGGTAGTACTGTTATGATCCCAATTTTAAAGATAGGGAAACTGAGGCACAGAGAGGTTAAGGTTACACAGCCAGTACATGGTGGTTCTGGGCTCTGGATCCAAGCAGTCAGACTCTTAGTTCATGACTTATCTTTTCTGTCTAGGGAAGGTCCAGGTAGAACTCACATTGGGGGTGAGGGATGGGAAGAGTATGTAGCTGTGGAAAAGAAGCCTGAATACTAGCGTGCCAGTTTTAGCTCCAAATACAAAGAGGCTTCCTTTCATCTTTCTCGTCTGTGTGTGACCGGCAAGCTGGTACCATTCTGAAAAACACATTTCTTATTTTGCGGTCGTCTTCCTAAAGGCATCCACCCACAAGCGTAATTACTCCCTCTCATCATGTGTTTCTGCTGCTGATTAGCAGGAGGCAGCCGTGAGGCCATGTCTGCAACATCCCTATCTGTTCAGGAATGCCTGCGATGAATCAAAACATCACTCTTTTAACAAATGAAGCAGGAAGCAGCAGGAGTTGACTTATGAAGGACAATATTCAGGGGATGTTTGGACACATGATTAAATGGCAATTTGGGGGCTAGAAAAAGGAGATCATGGACATCTGAGGAGGTGTGTGTGTAAACGTCGGCATGCTGCTTGTAAGCGAGTGCCTGGGATGAAGCTTACCTCTGGCTCCCGCTGCTTGGAGAGGCCTCAGTTTCTCAATTTACATTCCTGCCAACCCTCTCAGTTCCTTCTAGTTACTGCCTTGGTTCTTGACTAATCTGGTTTTTCATACATGAGGTAGAATGCAAAGGAATCACAGGTAACATTTTTGTCAACTGGGTCTGAGCAACCCGACTTAATTCAAGACCTCACTGTGCAACTTGTTCGTCCCAGACAATGAAAACCAGGCCTGGAATAACTGGATACGCATTTGACTAATGATTTGAAAAGTCACTGTCAGTAGATTGGTTAAATATGT
Source organism: Lynx canadensis (assembly GCF_007474595.2). Classification (NCBI taxonomy): domain Eukaryota; kingdom Metazoa; phylum Chordata; class Mammalia; order Carnivora; family Felidae; genus Lynx; species Lynx canadensis. The sequence goes on along the minus strand of NC_044313.2, from coordinate 50,493,166 downwards.
CCTGCTTCAGGTTTGTGCACGTTATTGCCCAAAAGATCAGACGCTAGAGCTGAAGTGCCTCTCAGGGTTCTGGGCCCTCAACGGATGAAGCTGGTGATGAGTACAATGACAGTTACTAGATTCTTGATACCCTTTTTTCCCAGGCTGGAATTCAGAAGGAATGCTGCTGGCAGACCGTAGCATCCATACATGCCTTAGCCACTCTCTCCCAGACACTTCAGTTTGCATTTCAAAGGAGATTAGAGATGGCTTTTTAAAAATTTCAAGCCAACCCACTTTGATTTCTCATCTGAGTTTCCAAGAACTGACTCCCTGGTGGTGCTACAGACAGACAGTTGTGCAGCTCAGATCCAGATGTGCCCCCTACCCCCGCCCTGTGGCTACCGTGGGCCCCTTCAGTTGTGTAGGGGTGAAGTTCTTTGTTGCTTAAAATCAACTTTATTGGTTTTACTGGTACGAAGGGCTGGCTTCATGGGTGTGTGGCCTGTGCAGTCACCCAGGGTCCAGGCTCAAGAGAGCCCCTCACTTGGCTTAAAGCTCTGCTGTCACCATTTTGAAATTCTTAATAATGTATGAAAAGGTGGGCTTGCTAATTATAGAGCTGGTCTCGCCTGGACTATTCTGAATGTCTGACAGGTAGACACATAAATAATTTTATAAATTTGGATTTTTATAAATTGTTGATAGAGTATTTTGTAGTTCTAGGAAAAAAAAATCTACTGTAAACAGTTTCATCATCTCTTACTGACAACAATCTTCTGTAATCTCTCTAATTAGGATCAGAAGTCAAGTGAGATTTCTAAAGAGATGAATTACAGAAATCCGGCTGAAACTGAAGACCATACAGACAATTGGGCACTGTATGAGCGCATCCTGTAGCCTCTATCTTCTGGCTTGCTTAAGGTATTTGCCCAAACTGAGCCCAACATCACTAGCAGGTAGAAAGGTTACGCCTGGAACCAGCAGGCAGTCAGAAAGAAATCACAGGTCCTGGGAAACCAAGAGTGCCTTCTCCAGGGACAGTTTTCTCTCCTTCTTGCCTTGGAAAGCTAAGTTATGGCATGATGCCTAGTCAAGCTTAATTCAGATGAATATTGTCTCATAATTATTTTTAAACCCATAATTCTAATTTTTTAAATAAGATGTGCTTGCAGTTGGACCACATTCAGAAATACCGAATAACCTAAATTAGTCTTAAAAAGCTTTATGTTTTTTTCTTTCCTCAAATAGAGGTTCTTCTGGGATCAGCTTTAATGAATAGAGGAGAATAATGCATAATTAGCATATCAGTTGTTTAACACATTCGGGAGAATAGCCTTCTTAAGCACTTTAAGGAATGCATGTGTATAAAAACTCACTGAGCTATGTTTATGGTTTTAATGTGTTCAATAAAACACTTTTTCGTGGATTCCTCAAAGGTCAGTTTTTATCCAGCTTGTGTCTATATTTTCATAAATTGTGAATTTGAGGGCTCCAAAATAAAGAGGCTTTTCTAATAAATAAAGACATTCGGTGGGAACACTTCACAATCCTCAATAATAACCTATTCTAGTGTCTGCTTTTGCCTTTTCTGGTTCAAGATAGCTTCATGAACCGGGCCTACTTTTAACTGTTATTTGTTTTTAGTCTCAAAAGTGAAAAAATAATGCCTTGACTGTTTGGTGCATATCAAGTTAGAAAAGAAACCAATGATGCTTTTGACCTCCTCAGCCAGCCCGTCCTCCTCTCTTTGCCACTGCTTCATTCCTTCCTGGCAGCAGAGAACCGGCTAGGCCTGGCCCTCATGCGAGGTCTCCTCCCAGGACTTGCGTTTCAGTGATGGGCAGGGATGGAAGAGACACCCTTGACACCTTGTTCTCTTCCATCTTCTGCTCATATTCAATCTATCTCCAAGTCCTATCAATTTTCCTGACCAACACTACTCAGATGCACCCACTCCCTCCAGCTCCACCAGCTCTATCCCCGTCCAAGCTTTGATAGCCTCATATGCTCAGACTTCCTGCCGCCATCTTGTTTCCTAAGCCATCCTCCACACACCAGCCAAGACAATCCTCTTAAAACATAAACCTGATCACATGACTTGCCAGCTTAAAACCACCCTTCAATGCCTCATTTACCTTGAGAAAAAAAGCAAAGCCATAAAAATGAGTTTTCTGGTCTTGCAGGTCCAAACTTGCCTCGCCCTCCCCTCTCCCTCTTTCACTGTGGCCCCGCTACACAGGCTTTCTTTGGCCTCCTTAAGATTGTCAGTTTCCCTCACCGCCAGGCCTTTGCATTTGCTTTTCTTCTTCAGGGGATGCTCTTCCCACAAAATCTCCCCTCTTCCTTACCTTCCTCACACTTTCAAGAATCCATAACCAAATATTGTGTTAGTTACACAGCAGTCTGACTAACATCGGTATCCCCTTCTAGACTGCAAGCTTTGCGTGGTCATGCTCTCCCTGGGAGCTCAAGCTCCGGGCTTAGGCTGCTAACGTTGGAGGTCAGAGGTGCTCCAGTCCCATATCCCGCACCCACTCACCGCACTCATGAGCGAGTCCAGGACACTGACTGCAAATGCTGTCCCGCATGCAAATGGCTGCGTGAGGTACAGTTCTGTGTCGGGATCGTCATCATCGTCTTGGTCCAAAAACTGAACATTAGTATCGTTCACTAGAAAAAGTGTAAAATGAGAATTAGCTCCAAGGACCATACACAAACAGTGAAGCCAGAGAAAGAGCAGGCTACTTGTTTAGCAACACTGAAGTCACTGAAAAAGAAAGAAAAGCATGGGAGAAGCTGTAAATGAATCTTGGGGTGGGAGCCAGCAGACTCAATGGACTGCTTCTACGTGACTGTTCAAGCTTCTCAGGCCTGGAGAGCAATGAGTTCAAGCAGCCTTGCTCCCTGGCAGGCTGCCGGAGAACTGCTGGACAGTGCTGGTCAGTCCTTTGGTATAGTTTTAGAATCATGACCGAAGAACACCCTGAAGTGTTTTTCGGTAGCCAAGTCCTTTGAGAGATGAACATATTTCAAGGATGAGTAGCCATGAGTAGCCATGCTGGGATGCTAAGTTTAGCCACAGGAAAAGAAAGCAATTTATTAAGACTGAAGAGCGATAGACTGGGAACACGGCAAAGGCACATAGCAAGGAATTCACCTGCAGGCAGGACCTAGCCCGCCGGGGGTCAGCCTGGGTAGAGCCTGGTGTCCCTAGCCCTGAATCTAGGCACACACTGACAGGCCCTGTCTGACAGACCGGTGACCCCAGGTGGGATGGATTCCTGGCTGTCTCCAGCTGCTTGCTGATACAGACTTGCTGTGCATTCCGAGTTGCATGGGGACGCCCACGTTCTCCCTTTCCCCTTCTAAACAGCTCAATCTTTTATGTGCTTCAGCTAAAGTAGATGCAGCATTTGATGCTGTAGTTCATTTCCATCTGAGGATTCCTCAAGGACTCCTCCGGCAGGCACGCGCAGACTGATTGGCTGTGTCACCGAGATGTCTTTAACTTATTAAAAATTAAATGACAAATTAATTTCCATTCCCATCTTGGCTTCAGAAATTATCAGTTTTGCAGAGCAAGTAATAGGGAAGAAAGTGTGGGGTGGGGGAGGAGATGAGCGCTCATGATTTCTGGAATAATTATGGTGCTTTTAGGAAAAGAATAGATGAGGTTTCCTTTTTTTTATTCCTTTCTAAATGTATCAGTTGCCAATTCTCTTTCCTAGAGTTATTGTTTTAATTTTTTTTTTCCTGAAAGTTACTTTTTGGGTAACTTTTTTTAACTTTTGTTTGTTTATTGTATGAGGCAGAATAAATGATAATAGGCTAAGAGGCTAGGCATGGAATTATTTTTAAGTGACACCATCTTGTTTCCCTACAGAAAAATTTTAATGGGGGAACATTTTTGCTCAGCAACACTTGAATTACAGGCTAGTGGGTTAAGGTGCAAAATGCAAGATCTGACAAGTCAGCTTTGAATCTGGGCTCTGTATAAACCCTGTACAAGCAAGGCACTTCATCATTCCACGGCGTAGTTTGTCTGTCTGTAAAATGGGAGAAATAATAGCAGCTCTCATGAGGTTGGCAGGAGGCTCCTATAAGATTGTGTTTGGTGAGCCTGGCCCAGGACCTTGATAGACATCAGCTGCTCTCAGGATTGCCTTTCTGAGTCAATGTTCTGTCCACCTCACTACATTATGAAAATTCCCAGCTTCCCTCTGCCTCTCTCGGAAGCAAGTAAGACCTTGCTGAGAGACCCTACTGGGGCCATATGGTAGCTTTTCCTCTCTTCCCTCCATTTACCCAAAAGTATCTTAGAGGCTACAGTATAGACTTCTTGCTTTGTGGATCAGAAATATGAACTCTGGACAATACTCAGAGGAGTGTGGTTTCAATTACTTAGAATAGCCAAGGACAGCATGTGCACTGACACTCCAAAAGCTATAGCATCTGTTACCTCTTTTCAAGACCACAGGGAACGGGAGGTACTAGACTTGGAGGGGATGTGGCCACAAGTAGGGAGACACGAGTAGATTGTCAGCGAGCCAGGCATTTCAGTCATTGGGAAAGAGCTCCAGGGCAGGAACCAGGGTTCCCTGAAAATCCTGTGTTTTGTTCTGGGATAGTCTCAGAGGGAGAGCAGACAGTGTTATCCAAAGCCCATTTCACAGAACAGTCATTATGTGGATGCTAAGAGGGATTTTTTTTTTAAATCCCTCCCCAAATGTTGTACAGTTTCCTAGAACTGGAAAGCAGGTGAAATAGCTTTAAACAAATTTCCTTCTTGCGGAACTTCTGGGAGCCTTCAATCCACTAACATCAACTGAAACTCTCCAAGTGGGTGAAGACTGGAATATACTACACAGTTTTAAAAACGTGTTTGGTGCTAGCATCCCCTGTGCTTTTTAGAAGGCATTCTACTGGTTGGCATAATGTGGAACGTGACTCAGAACATGAAGGTAAATAGTAGATATGTGTGGGGATGCAGGGAGGCCAAGTGATTGGTGGATGATGGTGTACTTGCAAACGTGCTATGAGCACTAGGAAAACAAGGCTTAAGGCAGAAGGTAAGGATGATGTGAACACATGGAAGGTTCTCTGAGCTCCCAGAAGAGATCTGGTGAGGAACAAAGGCTCAGGAGATTCCATTATGCTAAGTGAATGCCTGCATTGTTGCCTCCGATTTGGGCCACCCAGCCTTTTCTTTTCTCTCCTACTAATCACAAATAAAGATATCCTAGTTAGCTGGCGGCACATGAATTCCAAACAGAAAAAGAAATTCCTGGCAGTGATGATTTTGAAGTGCCACTAAAGGTTTCTGAGATGGAGATATCTGGATGAATTTTCCAACCTGCCATCCCGGCTGCACACACTCTCTGGGTCTCTTACAACCCTATGGTTCTGAGAAGAGCAATCCCGAAACCCAGGCTTTTAGCCAACTTCTCTAAACATGAAAAAGACACCTCTCCTACTGTTGGAAACAGAAAATAGTGCAATCCTCCTTGACCTGAGTGAATTTGTCCTGATAAATAGCTACGTCTCCAATAATGCAGTGCTGAATGGTGGACAATTTATTCCTTAGTTTCCAGACACCTCACAAGCAAGATTACTGTGTTAAAAGCCTGCTCTCTTATTTTGAAATATATTTGGGGGCCACGAGAATGGCATGTTCGTTTCATTCGTGAGTCATTCGAAGGCAGGTGCTCCCCACCTCTCTATCCACCCCACTGCAGAGCGGCACTTTTGCTGTCTCTATTTAGAAGATCAATCCCCAGTTCTGAGACCTGCTGCTGATGGGTGCCTTTTACAGAGTTATTAACCAAGTCATGGGGAAGTGTGAAGGGCCTGACAAATGTAGTCACGACCAGAACCCTTCATCTTCCCGGTGAGTCCACTCTGAATCTCCCTGAGGCTCTGGGCCGGGCCGGATGGGGGTCAGAGAGCAGGACTGTGCCTCAGTGGTGGCTCACCTCAGCCTTGGCACCCTTCTTGAAATCTTGCCTTTTGTAAGAAAAGGTCCCCTGGGAGCTGGCTGCTTTTTATGGTTTCAGAACCAGAGGTTCTGAGAAAAGGCCTTGTGGGGGCGGGGGGGAGAGGGGGGAAGGCAAATAAAGTCAGAATAAAGGAAAATAAACAGCTGGAGGGAAGGCTCCGTCTTAGGTTTCTTATCTTAAAATTTTTATATTTCTCCTTTGGCTTCCTCTGAGAGCTGTGAAGACATGTCAGTCAAACTGACAGTATGTTGGAAGAGGAATATGAGGGAGAAGGCGGGGAAGCAGGGGGACACATGGAAAAGAAAAAAAGAAAAAAAAAAAGGCCCAGGCCAAAGAAAATGAATTAGAGCAAAGATGCTTTGGAAACAACTGCCAGGTCAGATGGGTGTGATCAAAGGTTTACTGATGCTGTGTGGGGAAAAAAATCATTAAGAAAGGCCAGAACAAGACAGTCGATTCCAACCAGAGCCACAAATAAAACACATTCAAAGCAGTGCCATGGGGTAGTCTTTCTGTTACAGCCGGTGAAATAAAAAAACAAGCCGATGATAGTTGGAAACACCAACCACGGAACAAAAGGAGATACTGATGTGAAGGAAAACAGTGCTTCTTACCCAGTTCAGTTATCATTAGAATGTGCGTCCCACTGTTTTTTTCCTGATTGACTGATACCAAAGGCAACTTGCCAGGTTTAGCTAATTGGATACAGCATTTAAGGGTTGGGGAAAGGGAGTGGAGGAAAGTACAGAAAAAGAAGAGAGTGAGGGAATAACACAGGAAACATTGTAACGTAAAGAGACCCAGCACCTTAGGTGGTTAGTATTGTCTTGGGGGGAAGACACCACTCAGCAGTTTTGTAAATTCACAAATGGTAGGAAAAACTGTCACAGCCAGGTTAAAAGTTGGGTTCCACTGGCCAATAATCATGGCCCTCCAAACCCCATCCTACTTTAGGCCAGAGTGACATTCACTGAAAATGACCTTTAGCTGAGAAGTTCAACCAGGATAGATTAAATGGAGGGTTATTACACATTAGCCCAACGCCTCCACCCAGTTCTCAAAATGGGTTTGGCTTAGTCCTGAGGCTTTGTACCTCACTGGGAGGGCTCTGATTGTGGGAGCTGTCTTGAGGTGCTTCCAGTGAAAATCACCAGGCAGAGTCCATGGATTATGCCTTTCCTCCTTTCCTCCTCCTTCCCTAATTTATGCCCCAATCTCAAATCCGTCATCTCAAGCTGCTTTGAGAATAGTGACCAGCACGAAGGAAACTGTCTATTCTTCTCAGAGGAAAGATAGATCAGTTTTCCTTTTGGTAATCTGTCACATTGCTACTCATACCTTTCTCCACCTCCCCCCAAACAAGCCCTACTAGAGCCCACTATGCTGAAGGAGCTAAGAAACAGGACAACTTCCTCATATCCTACATGGTTGGAAAAGAGGACAAAAAAATCTACCCAAAGCTGACTTTCACCCCTACCTAGTTCAGTGATGATAGGGATGTTGACCCCAGTCGTGATGGATGGTTGGCGTAACATCCCGTGCACTGGGCTGTTATCTGGAGAGGATCTGTCCATTCCTGGAGGTGTGAACCCTAGTGAAAAAGAAAGAGAAGGAAGAAAAGTCAGAGACATGGAAAGCTTGGGAATAATATGAATATTATGTATATACATAATAAAAAAAGTAGCTTATGTTTTATTTACAGGTCAACAATTAGCACTCCCAGGATAAGCTCTGATGTGTTGCTTTCATGAAGCACAAAGTAGGAGGCCATTATAAATAATTCTAACCTGCCTTATAGTTCCCGAAAAATGAGTCTCTACACCAATTACTGATCTTGCTCATAGATTTTTGTTCCCCTCTCCCTCTAGGCAGACACGAAGACTGTACTCTGTGCTTCTGTGTGACACAGGAGATGCTTTGGCCCATGAAAAGTGAACAGAACAATGTACACCATCACTTCTGTTACAAATATTTGACTTGACTTTCTGCCTCTTTTTCCAGACTGTGGCAACCATGGGAATACGGGTTACTATGGAGATGAAGGCTGGGCAGCAGCCCTGGACAGTAACCTAGACCCAAAAGCATTTGGAGTGAGTGAAAAGGTGATCTGTGTTGCTCTAAGACACCAGGGTTTGTGTGGTTGTTGTTACCACAGCATAACCTAACCTATCCTGACTATTATCTTAAACCAACTGATTACTTATTCTCTTGCCAGTGAGTGACTCAAGCCAGGGTTTTTGATAGGTTCTGGCGAAAGGGAAATGGGAGGAAATTTGTCGGGGACTTTTAGGAAGTGTTTCTTTGCTATTAAAAAGAGTCACATACAAAGAGATTCTCTTTTAATTCACTAGACATTGCTCTGGTACCTGTAGTGCCTAGAATTATGGTGGCCATCTTGCAACAAGGATGGGCACCGGCTGAGGACCAACTAAATGACATTGGCTGAACTGAATGATGGACAGCCTTAATGATAGAAAGAAATATCCTTGAGTTCCCAAATTAACCAGCCCTAGAGCCAAAACCAATTGACCTCAGGATTCTTACTATGTGAGACTTTATACACATTATATACAAATGAGATTTTAATATACAATATGATAATGAGATTATGTATATATTTTATATATAATAATTATATATAATATTTATGTGTATATATATGCATATATATACATATATATATATATATATATATAATTTCTTATGGTAAAATATCCTGAGGTAGGGTAGATTGGTTTTGTACATACACTCACACACACACACACACACACACACACACAATTTAAGATCCTGACTTTCTTATAACATTTTCTTTTCTTTAGTTTACTTCATTGTAAGAATATAGTACATAAGACATATAACATACCAAATGTAGGTTAATCGATTATTTATGCTATCAGTAAGGCTTTCAGTCAACAATAGGCTATTAGTAGTTAAGTTTTTGGGGACTCATAAGTTACACAGGATTTTCAACTGTGCAGGAGGGCTGGCACCCCTAAACTTCCTTCATTGTTCAAAGGTCAATTGTACATATTTTTTCCTTTTTTGTTTAAGCCAAAAATGAGGGATTTGGTTTTGTTTTGTTTTTACTTGCAGCTGAAATCATCCTGACTGCTGCATATGCCACGAGCTTATAGTGGACCCTTGAACCTCCCAGCGTGCCTAACACAGACTTCATAAGGTAAACATGGGCACAGTAAATTGGAAAGTAGCTTACTTGGTTTCTGATTTTTGCAGTTTGAGCTTCTCAGACCCAAATCCCAAGTACATACAAGAATGAGCCTGGCCTAACCATAAGTTCAAATTTAGTGAGGGTGAGAAATCATCCCAGCTAGGCTTAATGGCTGCCTCTTTAAGGATGTGCATAGAGACCTATAAACCTGAGACATTTATTTACCTCAATATATTCATTTGGTGAAAATTAATTTTATCAAGTAAAACACCTGGTAAGCGGTACCAAGAGCTCCATGCTGGTTGTTGAGACCCAATCTCCTCCCCAACCTTATAGGACAGGCAGATAGACGTTCACATTTTCTTTGGTTTCTCCTTTGCCCTTGGTGGATTGGCTATACAGACTTATCAATGAATTAGGGGCTTACAGATACAGAGTCACTTGCTAAGTTCCCAAGGACAAAATTCCAAAAAGATTGTGTGGCAAGATGCCCAACTTAGTCCCCAGGAACGTAGCAAGGTTGGATTCACTCTGGTTTATGGTATGTGTGAAGCTCTATCTATCAGGAATGAAATGACAGGTGCTCAATAATTGCCTGTTGTTTTGGAGGTGCATAATGCATGAAATGCCAGAAAAATATGAAAGGGTTTTTTCCTATTTTCTGCTCGCTCGTGTATAAATTTTACACTATGGAATGCCATACTTTCAGAAGGGAAAAAAAAGTTTTATTTACTCTTCATTCTCTGATTGCACTTAATTTTATTCTCTGTGTTGATAGACTGTGCACAGGGGAAGTAATTTCAAGTGACAATGCAGTGTCCATCTTTCTAAACTTTGGAATGCGTGTTTTTCAGCCAACCACATCACCGAGAACATGCATTTTAAAGGCTAGCTGTTTTCTTCCCCAGAATAGCGACGGGGAAAACTAAACTGTTTTCATCAGAAGTTTCATTCAAAAGCATGAAAAACTGCAAGTGGCAGCTGTGCGGATTCAGTGGATGTGACGTTTTTGAATTTCTTCAACTTGACAAGTAAACACTTTAAATCGGTAATGCTATATGCATAATACATGGCCTGTATTTTGACATCCATCATCAAATGCTGACTTGAGAAAATACGGGTTTGTACGTCAAGGAATAGCACCCATAAAACAGGGAGAAATGCAGGTCACACGGTATTAGGAAAACTGTATTTCATTACAGAACCCGCAACAAGCCAAAGCATCCTTTTATTCTATCTTATTTAAAGATTCCATTTTCAGCTGTGAAAAGACTCAACTCCTTTGCATGAAACCTTCATTTAGAAATGACATGCTTGCCTCATAGGCCTATTCCATTTTGCTTTCATATTCCATTTTCCCCTTCAGTCGCCAAGCCTGGTTCCATTAGCATCTGCAACTGACAAACTATGGTGGGTGTCCAAAGACATCTCTCCATTAAAAGTCCTTCTCTCTCCTATGCATAACCCCAAGAACAGGGTGCTTTTGTTGGCAAGAAAACTTCAGCAACGATAACGTCTCTTTTTCTTTTGCTAGTTTTCTAGCCACACATTTTTGAAAGCAAAAAGCAAAGACAAAAGAAACAGATTTCATCTTTTTCCTGTTCCTTTCCTGTAGAGTTGTGTTGAAGATAAACAGAATTCATTAACATTGTTCTCTCAGAGGTCCTAATATGGGAAAATTGTGGTTTGAAATGGCAGGACTGACCCAGATTCCCTAAATGACCTTGGAGAAAAGAGTAATTCAGGCACCTTCCTTCAGAAGAGATGAGGCAATCCGGCCCTTAATGACATTTGATGGCATCTACCCCATTCATCATAGCAGCAGTTGATAAAGGGACAGGTCCAAATTGTGTCCACGTTTCTTGATTGTCTTGCTCCCCACCATTACTGTTTGCTGCAGTGGATACATCTTTGGTTGAACTTGAAGTCTCTCTCCATAAAACAGTGCTCCACTTATGCATGTGAATGTGCTGGCACATGGAACCTACTCCAGGGATCATAATCTACACCTGGAGAAGAGTGAAACTGGCAAACTCTCCTTTCATTAGTTAAACTAACACTTGCGAAATTAATTTTAGAAACCAGCACTTATTTTGCCAGAAGAGGTGACTAAGAATATTGGCATCAGAGAGATAGGATGAGAAGTTCTCAACCAGGAAAGGATTCGAGTTCAATCACCTACAGCCCATGCTCTTACCAAGATGGTCTTCTGATTCTTTAGATGTGCCCCCATTCTCTCTGTTAAGCATGGCCACAAGAGGCAAGTTTGAGGCTACAAATGACTTCCAAAGATTACCTGATCTCCTAAAATTGAAGGCCCTTCCCCATTCTAATCCTCAGGGCCAGATGTAAGGGCCTTATGTTACCTTTCCATTCTTTTGGCATTAGGCATAAATGGGACCAACATTGCACCTCTGCTAAACATGCTCACTTCACATGCTGTATGAGAACTTTAGGCCAGAGACTGGGTTTTCCATCTTTTTAAAACTTTCCCAGATCAAGCCATACAGAGAAAGACAGATACCATATGTGTTCACTCTTATGCGGATCCTGAGAAACTTAACAGGAGCCCATGGGGGAGGGGAAGGAAAAAAAAAAAGAGGTTAGAGTGGGAGAGAGCCAAAGCATAAGAGACTCTTAAAAACTGAGAACAAACTGAGGGTTGATGGGGGGGAAGGGAGGGGAGGGTAGGTGATGGGCATTGAAGAGGGCATCTTTTGGGATGAGTCCTGGGTGTTGTATGGAAACCAATTTGACAATAAATTTCATATATTAAAAAAAATAAATTAATTAAACTTTCCCAGATCGTCTTTGGAATTCCTGGCCTGTAGACAAGAAACAGTGTGGAATAGTTAAAAGTATGGACTTTGAAGTCAGATGTCTTGGGTTCAAGTACTGACTCATCTACTTATGAGCCACATAACTGTGAGCATAGCTCTGACTCTCTGTAAGCCTCTGTTTCATTGTATATACACTGGAAGTGTCTCCTACATAGGGCAATTAGAAGGATAAAATGAAATAGCGTATTAAAAACATTTAGTATAATGTCTAGTATAAAGCAAGTACTCAAACACTGGACAACTGATGTTACTGTTTCACTGGGTACACAATAAATATTTGTGGATAGGTGCAGCATCCATTGCCACTTGTTCCCTATGGATAAAGAATTGAGGAAGCTTTTGACATATTTTCTAGAAAGAATTTTCACATAGAGAAAACCATAGAAAAGTAATGGGAAGGCAATGAGCAGTGTGAATACATTTTGGTAGAAATAATCAGATGAATTCAGTGATAAAAATGAATTCCAATATATCTAAGGAATGAAGATTTTGTGTATGGATGGTTAGGATTTTTTTTATTTTTTATTTAAAAAAATTTTTTTGTTAACGTTTATTCATTTTTGAGAGACAGAGCATGAGTGGGGGAGGGGCAGAGAGAGAGGGAGACACAGAATCTGAAGCAGGCTCCAGGTTCTGAGCTGTCAGCACAGAACTCGACGCGGGGCTCCAACTCACGAACTGCGAGATCATGACCGGAACCAAAGTCGGATGCTCAACCAACTGAGCCACCCAGGCACCCTGGTTAGGATTTTTTTTTAAGTATGGGGAAAACTGGGGGCTAGTTGATAAGAAAGACTAGGAAAGTTTCTTAACTCCTTATAGCAACTGTAGAATCTCTCTGGAGACTTCTTTTTCCAGATGTAATCTCCCACTTATTTTTTATTTATGTTTATATATTTTTTAGTTTTAGAGAGAGAGAACACAAGCAGGAGTGAGGGGCAGAGGGAGACAGAAAGAGGGAAGAGAGAGAGAGAGAGAGAGAGAGAGAGAGAGAGAGAGAGAGAGAATCTTAATCAGGCTCCACACTCATCATGGAGCTCCACACAGGGCTCGATCCCATGACCCTGGGATCATGACAGGAGTCAGATGCTCAACCAACTGAGCCATCCAGGTGCCCCTCCCACTTTTCTTAATTATTTAGGGATATAAACTCCTCTCTTGAGTTCTAAGGCTCCTAAAATGGCTTTTGCTACTCTCTGCTTTCTTTTCCAGTATTTGTGTTCCTAACCATATGTGCTACTGTTACGTTCAGATGAACAGAATCAGCAGCATGTGATGTTCTTTTCATGTTACTAATTATTCCAGGAGCTGGCAGCACTCAGCCCCTGCCAGGGAAGTTATCTTAAGTAATTTAAGCGACATTTAGTTAAATTAGACAAGGCCATTTCAGTTAGGGTGGCTTCCAGTTAAAGAATTTAACAAACATTTGGGCTATTCCTAAGAAGTTCAAGAAGAAGAGACAGAAAGGGGATAAAAAGGAGATCACCCAGGTGTCATTTTAAAAATCAATTGTTTTGGGTACCTGCTGCATGCATGCATCTATGTGCAGCATCCAAGAGACACCATGTGGTTGTAGGGGGAAAAAAAAAAAAGCTGTGGCTCAGACAAGATCTACCATAGGGAATGCTAGAAATGGGTGGGATTCCAGGATAATGCAGAGGTGAGTGCATTAGAAAATGAGAAAGACTCAGCATCACTGTCTATACGGAACTCAAAACAAAGTTCTAGATTTAGACTGATTAAGATAACTAGGCATGAAGAAAATAAGTTTCAAAAGAACCTCAAGAAAAAAAGAAGCCAACATTTATTGAGTGCTTACTATATTCTAAACTCTATTCATGGAGTAACTTTAGTTCTCAAAACCATCTTATGTAGATAAAACTATTTGGCAGACGAAGAAACTGAAGCACAGAGAAGGCAAGTAATCAGCCCTGGGGCACACATGTAGGAATTAGCAGATCTCACATTTGCACCCAAGGGAATTGAAATGGAATGCCATGACTTACAATATGTGTTATAGCTGCACTAAGAGCTTTTCATGGGCCACCTCATTTATTCCTCTGAACAACCCTATGAATGTAGGCACTCTTAACATCCCCATTTTGTAGATAAGGAAAATAAGATTCAGAACAGTCCAAGAACTTCCTCAAACACAACCAGTTAAGAAATGGAGGCTCTGGGAGTTGAGCCAGGCAGTCTGACATCACAGCCCATGGATAACCATGCCCATGTTGCCTTCTCCCTGTGTGAGATGCTCCCTCCTTCTCAGGGGCTGATCCAGGCAGGTAAGTTGGAGGCCCGAGCCAGTCCTACTCTTTTGCTGTTTTCACTTTTAAACAATAGCAGATAACAACTGGGACCCATTGTAGTTATGCTTAACTTGCTTTGGTACAGTAGCATGCACAATTCGGTACATATAATAAATGCTTTATTACAGTCCTTTTCCATGGGGGAAAACACAAAGTACTTTCTAAATCTCCCCTAGTTAAATCCCCAAGCCTTTCCAGGGAGAGAGAGATGGAAATTCTTATCAATCACCTCCCCTAGAATAGATGGGAGAAATGAAGGTAAGTGCCTCTCCCGCCCCCATAGATTTAACATAAAGGAATTGGTTCAAATGGTGGGCCAAATTATCTTTTATTGTGTGCATATAAATGATGGTTAGAAATCCATATGCTACGTTAAACTGGGGAAATAAATTAGGCCAAGTCATCTAGGTTTGCTGAGACAGGTATTCAATATGAAGTTGTAAAAGGAAAAGATCACCGTTAAAAATGATCTATAAAGACATGTTAAAATCAAGAGAAACATCTCATATTACATCATCTATGAGATGAATTAAGTTTCCTGTTAATGCCAGGCAAAAAAAAAAAAAAAAAAGAAAAAAAAATCCCAAAGT